>NC_061802.1:31295858-31997358 GCF_021462225.1 Girardinichthys multiradiatus
CTTGTAGTGCCTCCTCACTCACCATATGAGGGCTCTGGCTTAAGGTAACAAAGCCTTACGGTGTGGTGACTTTGGTGAGGTGTGGCAGGGAGAGGGCAGCCTTACTCGTTGTGTCCAGGCAGGGAAGGGTGTTTTGCTGGAGTTAGGTAAAGCTATGTCTTGTTGAAGGAGAGATCTCCTCTTGGCTAAAGGGTCTGAAAGACACCGTTCAGCTTTGCGGCCTAAAAGGAGCAAACTGGAGCAGGAGGTGGATGAAGATATGTTTGCCCCACAGCTCCTTGGTTCTCCCTCTGACCCTGCTTCATTGTCCTCGGTCTCCTTGTCCAGTGATCTTAAACTGGTCTGAACTGACAGACTTGGTATAGTAAACTGCGGGATGCTATCTGGGGTCAGGACGTTTGCAAAGATGTTCTCGCGGCTTGTTTGTGAGTCTGTAGAGCATCCAAAGAACTTTGTGCTGCCGGTGACCCACAGCAGTCCCTGGCATTGCTGTGTCTCCTGACTGTGGAGAAATCTTCTGAAGCTTTGTTTCCACTGCACATATCACCAAAACTGAACGTCCTTGTCACTGGTTGCTTATCCATTTTGTACGTCTTCCACTACCGCTGAACACAGGCTTGCTTGTAGTTTGGCAAGAGGAGGGCCAACAGGAGCCTTTTATACTCATCTAGTTCCAGCTATTTATTTTTTCTTTAAACGCATAAAAGGACACAGAAAACTAAGCCGGAAATGGTTACCAATTAGGGAGCTGCTCTTGTACGGAAGCATGGTTAAGGACTTGTCTCTCAGAGCTCTTCAGATGCAAAGTAGCTACAACAACAGAAATAGCGTCTGCCTGCCTCTTGAGGTCTGAAGCAGCACCACTGAACAGTAATGTAATATTAAACCACAGCAAATACCACTTGTTAAGATTAAAATGTTTCAGGATTAGTTTTCATGACCGGTGAGGTATTACCCTCAATAGAGTCTAAAAAAGTGTAGCAATAAAATAGAAACTTTGACTTATTTCTTGTTTTATAGGTACCAAACAGAAAGATGTATGGCTTGTTAAAATATTGCTTCCAAGTGTAGAGTAATAAATAGGTCAACCTTATTAAAATTATGTTTACTTTAAAGACACTTTGCTAAAAATTGAAGTTATGGTGGGGGTGGGTGTAGATATGAAGGTATTTCAGTGTTGCTCATTCAATGAGGAATGAACCAAATGAACAGCAGTTAAAAAATATTTCTAAAAATGCCCTCACCTAAGCTATATATATCTACACTGGTTCCTTTTTTATGTTTGTGAACTTCCTTTGCATGCTTTTTGGCATGCAGAACAGAACATGCATGTAAAACAACCTGGCATGACCCAGACCCAGTTTTAATATTTGATTATGAGGTTAGCAGGACAATCATGTTTGTGACAAAGTCCCCTGCCAGTAGGCAGAGCAACACATCACACTCTTGTCTCCTGATAAATGTTGCTTATCTAGTTGCTCAACCCAACGCTTCTGTATTTTGTCACAACCACAGCCACATGTGTGATAGACCAGCATGAAGTAGGGCATAGTTGTGAACTGGAAGTGCTGCACAAGTTCAGGAAAACATGAAATATGTGATAATATAGGTAAATGCAGCATGTGCCTTTCGATAAATAAACAAATAATTAAATAGTGTTAATGTCTTTCTGCTTTGGGTTCATACTAAACATAAACCCCAGATAATAAATAATAAATCAGGCTACTGAAAAAAAAGTTAATTATTTCAATTTTAACAAGTTTTTATTGATAAGTTGCTTCCGACTAATGCCCGTTGTTTTGGCATTAGCTTAGTTATATTTCTCAGTGACTTGAACACTTTACCACCACTTTCCTCTAAACGTTTTGATGCTGCATTAAACGAGTGTCACTAAATACACCACAGGCATAGGTAGCCTGAATAGATGGCTCTTAAATAATTTGCTATCACTTTTTGAAGTCCAGGTGATTGTGATATGCATTTTACGTACAGACATATTGAAATAAAGATTCATTTGAGATGTATGGTGCAGCACTAATGATGAACAAGAAATGCATCAAAATGGTCAGAGATAAAGCTGTAGAGAGGTTTAAAGCGGAGTTAGGTTAAAAAACAATGTCCCAAGCTTTGAACACCTCACAAGGCACCGATCAGTCCATCATCCAAATATGGAAAAAGTCCAGTTGTTGTCAAATGTTGTTTTCCAATTTAACTTAATTAAATTTCTTTTTGTAGCAGCAATTGACAACAAAGTCCTCTCAAGGCACGCACACATTTAGTGAATTAAATCCAGTAATATAGACTGATTTAAAGCCAACTTCACATATTCTAATTTGATCCTCATGAAACAATGCTGTCAAATAAATAAAGTAGAGAAACACAGCTAAAACGATAAAGATAATAAACATTATTGCAATAATTATATATCTTTTATTGTCTTTAAGCAGAGCCCATGCCGAAGTAACTCACCAAGTCCTAAACCTTTACATTAACCATAAAAGACAGAGGTGTCTCTGGTATTCCTGGACACTTCTCCCTCATCTCTCACCAGCAGATGTGGTTCTCTGAGACATTATTTAAGAACACTGAAGCTGTTTTTAAAACCCCTCTTATTCTTAAACCACAAGTTTTAACCTAAAATCACTGGACAAATTCATCATTAGAACAGGCATTTGTTGAAATCTAATTTTATTTTACAGGTTTGAATTATGTGAGTCTCAGTAATGGATGCCTTTTCCCTTTATAAAATTTTTTTTTTTTTTTTTTTCTTCTCAGAAATTTTCCCATATGGTCTTGTGGATTATTATATTGTTTTGTTTCTTTGCAAAAGATTTGAGCTTTTTCTCAGTATCTGTATGTAGACTGTTGTCCATTAAAAAAGGACATCCAAACACACCATTACCATGATGTGAATTAATACTGTTTATTGTAGACTGCATATTTTTTCTTCAAATGAGAATACAGCAAACACAAATGTTTAATATCTCATTTATCATGAATGGGAAGCTTGAAAAAACAAACAAAAATAAGTGTGCTGTTCTTTATATAACCTATCACTAAAGTAGACTTACCTGGGTTTTTCCTAGAGTCTACACATTTAGCCCACATGGGGCCCATCTGGTGGGAGTTAATTAGCAGGCCATGTTGATTGGTTTGTGTTGATTAAGCCAGGTGCATTTGTCTGCGCTCATTGGCCACGTCGTTGTAATTTCGGGGTACATTTTAGGTCTCACCCTCCTCAGTAAAATACCGGAGCGTCTCTTCCTCACTGCAGACCTGTCAGGTCCAGGTTTTGTCCCACAGAACCATGTCTTTTCAAACTGCCGGAGAATCTGTGGAGCAGCTTGGGAACACTGAGGTGAGGATAAACTGCTGAAACACGCCGCGGACATGTGTCTTTTAGTATGGTTGTTCTGAGCTTCTCGCCGTCTGTGCCTCCACCTGTAGGGCCGAGTGGTGAGGAGAGACGGCGTGCTCCGCTCCCTTGTGCGCGGCCTCCTCTGGCCTTTCAGCATCGTGGTAAGTTTCTCTCACAACCGACGTGGCCTGAACTCTTTAAGAGGTTGACTAACTTGGCTCACATTTGTAGCTTAGGGCCTACCGCGGAGTTTGGTGGGTGCTGGGCCTCACTTCGCCTCAAGAGAGAACCCTTTCCAGCCCCGGGACTTCCAGCCCGGCGCGCCAAAGTCTCACCGGCCGTAAGCGCCTGTACCGGGTCACCCGACTGCTGCTGCGCATCCTACCCTGCAGGGCGCAGGCCGCCTTGGGCTATCCGGTGTCCAGCAGCATTGGGCGTTCCCTGTCCCCAGGTAACGTAGCCTCGGTTTTCTCAAAGAATTTGGTGGTTCTTGAGTCAATACAATTTTCTTTAGTCCTAGAGCAAATGGGTTTGAGTTGGCAGTTTTGGGCTCGTACCAGTTATAGTGATGCTCTTCAGCCCTAACAGAACTGTATTTATTTATTTTTTTTCTTGATGGCAGACCTTATCAAAAGTGTAATGTAAATTCTGAAGTACAAAATGTGGTTTATGTATTTTGTAGCAGTGTGTGCAGAACTGTAACTAAAACAAAGGACTCTGTTTAGGCCCCTGCTTAAACTTTGCTGCCAACTAGTGGTTGCATATGAGTTAATTTAAAACTAAACTTCAACCAAGGCCTTTTGCATATAATTGGATACCAGCTGAGGCCTACTGCCAGATCTTGCAATGCTCATCCACAAAAATGCATAGGAATGAAGCCACCCACTCATTACCTGGACATTTTAAAACTTGTTGCAGGTGAAGGCACTTAATTTCAAGTGCTTGTGCTGCCCTAATGGGTTGTGATGCATGTTATCCACAACTGCTGATCATCAGGTTCAACAAAACTGAAGTTGACAGATTTTCTACTTTTAATGTTATAAAACTGCTTGGTTAGTTCCCCTATGAATTACTGCAAATATTAATGTTCTCTGACTAGAAAGCAGCGTTTCTCCCACTAAACCCTGTGGAAAGGGCAGCAAGAGAAAACAGGATGAGCTTGATGAGGAGGAGGAGGAGCAACCTTCCTGGGTGGAGGTTCTTTCTAAGGAACTTCCTGATGAAGACCCAGAGGATCCTGACTATGAGGTTTGAAGTGTGTATATAATTTGACAGCAATGTCAGGCCAGTTAGTGTTGCTGTAATGCAAGTCGGTGTTGTCAGTCCTGGGGGCCAGTGTCTTAGCTCTTGAACTGTTCTTGACTAAATCAAATCTCTGGCTCATTGCATCCCTCTAAATGACCTGACATGCTTAAGTTATTTAGCCATTTATAGATGCATTGAAGACATGTTGGCTCTTGTGGACTAGAGTTGACACAATCTTTAGACTTTTTTTTTTTTTGAATGCATCCTAAAATTGTCTTCAACTGTAGCTTTTTCTCTCTTCAGATCAGCACTGAAGAGACAGACAGTGAGGAATATGCCTCCAAGAATGATACAGAAAGTGACCTTGAGGTTCTAGGAAAGGGCATTGTCATTGAGGATATGAACATGGTGAGGTGACTTGCAGCCTTGGAGTTCTTGCATTAATGAAGTTCCATTTATTTGGCTGCTTTGTTTACAGGATGTTGTCCATGCCAGTTGAAGGGCCAACAGCTGCTGTTTAACCTTTCATGTATGCTGTGATTTTTGTATGTTTATATATTTGGTAATGCAATAAAAATTTATTTTGCTCTAACATTGTTTCCTTTCATCACTAGATGGCAGTATTGCCCTGCTTTAAAGGGTATTGGTGAAGTAGCATCTGAGTATTTTCCATCTAATCAGATTAACTTAAAATTGGTTTCAAACATTAACTAGATGGTCATGTAACCCTAAATTGACCTTGTCCCTCACTCTATAAAATTGTAAGGGTGTCTAAACTCAGTTGCCAAAATTTCTGCAGGTACATTTTGAGAATCCAGCCATGTGGTCCTTTGTCAAGAGGCTGACTTTTCTGCTTCCTACTGCATTAAACCTCAGTTCAATCTATGCATACTGTCTACTGCAGGTGGGTGGTGGGTCATTGTGAAAAGCCTGTTAAAGCTCTCAAATGACTGCACAAACTATTAAGTGAATGTTGCCTACCATTGTCTCTAGTGGCTTTTTTTTTTTTTTTTTTTCCATTATCAGATTTCATCTTACAGAACTGAAAGAGGCTGGAGAAAACACTTCCATACAGGACTATTAAAGTGAAACTGAATGAGGTTGGTTATTCTATTAAAGATGAGTTGTTTTAGCAAGCCTGGAACTGTCAACCAGCATCTTGTACAAGTTTCCAGAACTCCTCTGGCAATAAAACAAGACTTCATCTGCTTTTAATCTTATAATTTTCACTAACTATTAAATCGGTTTTTAACAACCTTCAAAGAAATGACACTAAAGATTCTCAAGTATTTTATTTTTTTTTCCAATAGTTGGCAGGTTTGTCATGTCTTTACCTGCATAGGTTATAAAAGGGAATTAATGGTTTAATGGTTCCTTGTCTAGGTTAGCAGCCAGAGGCTAAAACAAGTGGACCTTTGTGTCATGTCACTTATGAATTGACTTTCCCAGGTTAGGAGAAAGTCATGGACTGAAGTTTTAATACACTCAAATGTGAACACATGTAAAATAGCTTTTTTATTTTGCTACTGCAACAAATTTCTTTTCTTTTTTTTTTTTTTTTTTCCCCTAATCTTTATCAGGCCTGCTAAATGCAGCTGAAACAAGTCTACTACAGCAATAATTCAAAATTACCTTATTGTTTTGGTGTGTGAAGACATGCAAATGTCTAGAGACTGAGCATGTCTGTGAAAAGAAACTAAAGGCTTTCTGTTATTTGATGCCACATCAGTTGCAGGAGCTATTGGGAGAAACGGATAAGACGACACAACTGACACCCTCAGCAAACAGTTTTCAGTTTCATTTACTGTAATTTGACTGCACAGCTGTTCTTCTGCAGGGGTTCATGCTACTTTGTCTAATCCATGCACCTCTGAATGATCCATACCATAGCAGAACATATCAAGTCATTGTTAATAAGAATCTGTTCTTAACTTGCCATGCTAAATAAAATTAATTTCATAAACATTGAGATCCAACTGCTTTCAATTAATTCCTGGAAGCCTTTGAGCTTGTTTTAACTGTACTTTGCAGCTTCCTGTTTGCCGTACCCCATAAAGGGATTTTTTTTTTTTTTTTGTCTCCAGATGCTCGATTGATAAGGCAGGCATACCAGGAGGACATCTGTATGAAATAAATGCATTGTGTGTGTTGTAGAGAATAGCAGCTGCAGTGAGAGCAGGATACAGAGGAGGAACTGATGGTCTCTGGGGGTTCTCATGGCTGTCTGAACGTTTGAAGGGTATCCTGCTCAGCAGAGGCAGCAACCTCCATCTTCTGTTTGTAGTCAGCTGGGGACCATCTTTTAAAGCTTTGTTTTTAACTGTGAAAATAAGCTGTGAGGAACAATATTTTAAAATGTGCATAGAATGGGGTGTTTTTTTTTTTTTTTACACGAAACATTTTAAGAGGTGTGCAGTTAACCACCTTTCTCTGCAGTTGCAGCTCTGTTTTGGGAAATCTCTCCACCAGCTTTGTAATCTAGAGACAATCTTTTGCCCATTCATTTTGCAAAATAGCTAAAGTCACAATGTGATTTTCTGGATTTTTGTTTTAGGTTCCATCGCTCAGTTGAGTACCTATATTTGCAAACTTCTACATGCTCTGCCAGTAGGAAAACCAGCAAAATTGCCAGTGCATTAAATACTTGTTCTCCCAACTGTACATATATCCCCTGTCAGCATTTTCTTTGATCTCCTTCTTGTATAAAGAGGTTTGATTTGGTAAAGCAACCGAAACAAACCGAACAAAACGTGGAGAAAACCGAACTGGACAGAGGAGCATAGCATGCTGGGATCATGGTGCGAACAAGCATTTCCAAGCAGATCAATGTGGTGTTCCCTCTGCTTTCAGCACCAGCCTGGAATGTGAGCAGCTCTGGTTTCTGCTGCTGTCAGAAGCTAGAGAGGAGACAGCAGAACACCAGAGACCTTCTCCACAGATGAGGAGCATTGTAGATGATCATTTAGGCTGCTGACATGTACAATACAGCAAATACATCTTCACCTCATTTACATTGTACTTCTGTTTATATAGGGTTTAGATTATTGTACTGTATCTTGTCTAGAGTTTGTATATACAGGGGTTGGACAATGAAACTGAAACACCTGTCATTTTAGTGTGGGAGGTTTCATGGCTAAATTGGACCAGCCTGGTAGCCAGTCTTCATTGATTGCACATTGCACCAGTAAGAACAGAGTGTGAAGGTTCAATTAGCAGGGTAAGAGCACAGTTTTGCTCAAAATATTGAAATGCACACAACATTATGGGTGACATACCAGAGTTCAAAAGAGGACAAATTGTTGGTGCACGTCTTGCTGGCGCATCTGTGACCAAGACAGCAAGTCTTTGTGATGTATCAAGAGCCACGGTATCCAGGGTAATGTCAGCATACCACCAAGAAGGACGAACCACATCCAACAGGATTAACTGTGGACGCAAGAGGAAGCTGTCTGAAAGGGATGTTCGGGTGCTAACCCGGATTGTATCCAAAAAACATAAAACCACGGCTGCCCAAATCACGGCAGAATTAAATGTGCACCTCAACTCTCCTGTTTCCACCAGAACTGTCCGTCGGGAGCTCCACAGGGTCAATATACATGGCCGGGCTGCTATAGCCAAACCTTTGGTCACTCATGCCAATGCCAAACGTCGGTTTCAATGATGCAAGGAGCGCAAATCTTGGGCTGTGGACAATGTGAAACATGTATTGTTCTCTGATGAGTCCACCTTTACTGTTTTCCCCACATCCGGGAGAGTTACGGTGTGGAGAAGCCCCAAAGAAGTGTACTACCCAGACTGTTGCATGCCCAGAGTGAAACATGGGGGTGGATCAGTGATGGTTTGGGCTGCCATATCATGGCGTTCCCTTGGCCCAATACTTGTGCTAGATGGACGCGTCACTGCCAAGGACTACCGAGCCATTCTTGAGGACCATGTGCATCCAATGGATCAAACATTGTATCCTGAAGGCGGTGCCGTGGATCAGGATGACAATGCAACAATACACACAGCAAGACTGGTGAAAGAGTGGTTTGATGAACATGAAAGTGAAGTTGAACATCTCCCATGGCCTGCACAGTCACCAGATCTAAATATTATTGAGCCACTTTGGGGTGTTTTGGAGGAGCGAGTCAGGAAATGTTTTCCTCCACCAGTATCACGTAGTGACCTGGCCACTATCCTGCAAGAAGAATGGCTTAAAATCCTTCTGACCACTGTGCAGGACTTGTATATGTCATTCCCAAGATGAATTGATGCTGTATTGGCCGCAAAAGGAGGCCCTACACCATACTAATAAATTATTGTGGTCTAAAACCAGGTGTTTCAGTTTCATTGTCCAACCCCTGTATATACATATATATATATATATATATATATATAGATATATATAGATATATATATATATATATAGATATATAGATATATAGATATATCTATATATATATATAGATATATCTATATATATATATATATCTATATATATATATATATATATATCTATATATATATATATATCTATATATATATCTATATATATATATATATATATATATATATATATATATATAGATATATATATATATATATATATATATATCTATATATATATATATATATATAGATATATATATATATATATATATCTATATATATATCTATATAGATGTATAGATATATAGATATATCTATATATATCTATATATCTATATAGATATATATATATATATCTATATAGATGTATATATAGATATATATAGATATATCTATATATATCTATATATATATATATATATCTATATCTATATATAGACATATATATATATTTATTTATATTTTTACGGGTTTTTTTCCACTTTTTGTCCAAAAAATAGTCTGTGAATATTTTAATAATTCTGTACTATACTGTCTGTCTTTTTGTTCACTTTATATTCATGGTTATAATTTGTTTCTATTATTTATTTGTCCTTCCTAATATTACCTTACTAGAGGTGCACCTTTAATCTGTCCTGCCGCTGGAACTATTTAATTTCCCCGTAGCGGGACGATAAAGTTTATATTATCTCTATGTTAATCATGGTATGATTGTTATAGAAGTTGATGTGCTTATTAACTTGGCTGTTTAGGGGTTGGCTACCTGTGCGATCGAGCCCGTAGCGGTTTATTAATTCACTGTTGTTCATTGATCGGAGTATATCTCTCCTTTCTCTCAGTCTTTCCACCATCTTCTCTGCATAAAACACTCTTACACTCACTAAAAGTTCGACCTCACTCTTAACATTTGTTCACTTTAAGAGCTCTCTTAAGGTTTAAGATGCTTCATGAATAACTTTTATCTTAATGAGGGAAAATACTACTAAAACTCGTAGATTTCGAAAAAGTTTTCTTAGAATGATGTCACCAGGAGCTACTTTTAGTCTTAGGATTCTTTTAATCTATTGTAGCTTTGGCTGTAGGTTCAGGGTTGTTTCCCTGCTGAATGATTAAGCCTTTTCACGTTTCCTTCCAGGGTTGCCCTGTATTTACATTTATTTGTCTTTGCCACAGAGTTTTGCATGTAGGCCAGAATTTTTGTCTTACCTGACCAGATCAACTATTTTTATGTTTGCTGTGTCCTCTACCTTGTTTATGGCAACCAGCAAGCACGACTTCTTTTGGTTTTCTTTATGCTTTTCTTCTTTCCAGTCTCCTCTAAAGACCAAATTTATGGACTGCATGACTAATTGTGTCGACAGTTTCTTCCACCTGAATAGTAGATTTCTGCAGCTCCCCTAGAGTTAATTTGAAGCTCTTGGCTGCTTCTTTAATTGATACTCCCTTCATCATGCCTGTCAGTTGTTTGCAGTTGTGCTAGACTATAACAAGTCACAATTAAGGTCTGAGGCTTTCACAGAACAACTGTGTTTGTACTGGGATTAGGTTACACACAGGTGTAAATGGTTGCACTGGATTTTATTTAGGGGAGTCATAATAAAGTGGGAATTTCAGGTTTTTAATTGTAACATTTGAAAATATATTATTTGCCTTCTGCTTCCTAATTATGGACTATTTTGTATTGGTTTATCTCATAAAATCCTTTTAAAATACTTTAAAGATGGTGGTTCCAACATCACAAAAAGTTCAAAGGGGTAGAAATATTTTTGCAAGGAATTGCGTGAACAGAAAAGCACTTTCAGTGTTATATTCTGGACTTCCTACCTGATCTATGTGAGCTGCACAAGTGTTGATGCAGCGCAGATAGTTATAAAACCTTCCTGACACAAACAAATGCACACCTAGAGGCAGAATGCTGCAGAGCCACTGCCAGGACTTTGTGACATCAGCGCATTGTCACCTCAAATGGATAGCAGCAGTTGCCGGCTGCTCCCCTGGCTCACAGTGTGATCTGAAGGCTGCTATATGTACTGCATGACAATGTGACCCTGCGATGTTCGCCAATGACGCAGCTCAAACTCAGTCCCATGCCTTATACTTTTTAACCATAACACTCCCTAACGTCCCTCGGCAACCCCTAAGCACAGTCATGCAGTATGATTCACTTTACCTGCGGCCTAATGACTGGCTGTCCCTGCAGATTTCAAGAGCATCCATCACCATCAGAGAAGTAGAGTAGGAAAGGAGGCATGAAAAGTAGACAGAACCAGCCCTCTGTTAGTCACACATTTTGATGCATTGGACAATGATGGCTCTGAAGATGATGGAACTGAAGAAAAGTGCAGATTTTGCATAATTATGATAATGTATGTGCTGATGCATGAATTTAAAGAATTACCATTCCTGAATGAGCAGCTGCCACCTCAGGGCACTGTCCTTAATGATCAAGTCAAGTTTTTGGAGCAAATACAAATCAAGTTTACTCACTGTTGAAGATATTATGACATGGCATTGATTTCCATTTCCTTAGTGCTGCTTTAAATCCCATCAAGTATGACAGTCTGTATCTCAAAGTCCAAAAGATTTACGAGAGAGCAGTACATATTTGTCTCGTATTCATGAATGTCCTTCTTGATCAGCTCAACAGTATTTAAAGGCTTTTCTGACAGCAGTACTAGGAACTGACCTTTTCTTTCAGTAAGGTCAGATGTACCTTCACAACAGCTAGCAAACAGTGCAGCGCTCCCTCAGAAGTGTGTGATCATGCCAGCAAGCAAACTAGATGCTATACTGCGCTGCAAATACTTCAGGAGCAGTGAAGGAAAGGAAAATGTGCAGCTCAGGAGTTTGTTCTGACAGCTTTTAAATCTTAATTCCCAAGCAGAAACTTTGGTACTGTGATGAGGGAATACTACATTGATCTCAGTGACCTTTGGCTCTCCTTTATTGAATTTGTTCACACTAGCTGAAGGACTACCAACACTTCCTGTGTTTATAGGGCAGCCAACATCTAGTGACTCAGAACAACAACTTAAAATACAATATAATAATAATAAAAAATTCAGAGCCTTGCAAAAAGCCCTTTGTACCTCTCGTACCTTTTTACATTTTGTCATATTCCTCTTTCTATTTGCTGCATAGACATTATAATCTTTTAAAAAAAAAGAAGATAAAGGTGTTTTTATTGAGACAAGCAACCAGCTTTATTGATACAGTTTTACTTTCTTTGATGCGTTTTTATTCTTTTTTTGATAAATAAAATGTCATGTTTATGCTTATTTAATCATTTTGCTATGGCATTTTATTGTTTTTTTTTACTGTGAAACATTAGTAGTACAGGTCCTTCTCAAAATATTAGCATATTGTGATAAAGTTCATTATTTTCCATAATGTAATGATGAAAATTTAACATTCATATATTTTAGATTCATTGCACACTAACTGAAATATTTCAGGTCTTTTATTGTCTTAATACGGATGATTTTGGCATACAGCTCATGAAAACCCAAAATTCCTATCTCACAAAATTAGCATATCATTAAAAGGGTCTCTAAACGAGCTATGAACCTAATCATCTGAATCAATGAGTTAACTCTAAACACCTGCAAAAGATTCCTGAGGCCTTTAAAACTCCCAGCCTGGTTCATCACTCCAAACCCCAATCATGGGTAAGACTGCCGACCTGACTGCTGTCCAGAAGGCCACTATTGACACCCTCAAGCAAGAGGGTAAGACACAGAAAGACATTTCTGAACGAATAGGCTGTTCCCAGAGTGCTGTATCAAGGCACCTCAGTGGGAAGTCTGTGGGAAGGAAAAAGTGTGGCAGAAAACGCTGCACAACGAGAAGAGGTGACCGGACCCTGAGGAAGATTGTGGAGAAGGGCCGATTCCAGACCTTGGGGGACCTGCGGAAGCAGTGGACTGAGTCTGGAGTAGAAACATCCAGAGCCACCGTGCACAGGCGTGTGCAGGAAATGGGCTAC
Source organism: Girardinichthys multiradiatus (assembly GCF_021462225.1). Classification (NCBI taxonomy): domain Eukaryota; kingdom Metazoa; phylum Chordata; class Actinopteri; order Cyprinodontiformes; family Goodeidae; genus Girardinichthys; species Girardinichthys multiradiatus. The sequence continues at coordinate 31,308,818 of NC_061802.1, forward strand.
AGGTGCCGCATTCCCCAGGTCAAGCCACTTTTGAACCAGAAACAGCGGCAGAAGCACCTGACCTGGGCTACAGAGAAGCAGCACTGGACTGTTGCTCAGTGGTCCAAAGTACTTTTTTCGAATGAAAGCAAATTCTGCATGTCATTCGGAAATCAAGGTGCCAGAGTCTGGAGGAAGACTGGGGAGAAGGAAATGCCAAAATGCCAGAAGTCCAGTGTCAAGTACCCACAGTCAGTGATGGTCTGGGGTGCCGTGTCAGCTGCTGGTGTTGGTCCACTGTGTTTTATCAAGGGCAGGGTCAATGCAGCTAGCTATCAGGAGATTTTGGAGCACTTCATGCTTCCATCTGCTGAAAAGCTTTATGGAGATGAAGATTTCCTTTTTCAGCACGACCTGGCACCTGCTCACAGTGCCAAAACCACTGGTAAATGGTTTACTGACCATGGTATCACTGTGCTCAATTGGCCTGCCAACTCTCCTGACCTGAACCCCATAGAGAATCTGTGGGATATTGTGAAGAGAACGTTGAGAGACTCAAGACCCAACACTCTGGATGAGCTAAAGGCCGCTATCGAAGCATCCTGGGCCTCCATAAGACCTCAGCAGTGCCACAGGCTGATTGCCTCCATGCCACGCCGCATTGAAGCAGTCATTTCTGCCAAAGGATTCCCGACCAAGTATTGAGTGCATAACTGTACATGATTATTTGAAGGTTGATGTTTTTTGTATTAAAAACACTTTTCTTTTATTGGTCGGATGAAATATTCTAATTTTGTGAGATAGGAATTTTGGGTTTTCATGAGCTGTATGCCAAAATCATCCGTATTAAGACAATAAAAGACCTGAAATATTTCAGTTAGTGTGCAATGAATCTAAAATATATGAATGTTAAAGTTTCATCATTACATTATGGAAAATAATGAACTTTATCACAATATGCTAATATTTTGAGAAGGACCTGTATATAAATAAACTTTATTTGCCAACACAAATCTAAATGTGTTTCGAATATTTGATGGAAAACATAGAGCCTGTGAGGAGGGGATGTATACATGGTTATTAGATATAGAAGTCTGAAAAGTATGCAGACTATTCGTATTGAGTCACCAGTGGTTATATCTGTCGGCTGCAGAGGTTTGTTGGAGAGAATTAGTGAACAAACATCATGAAGACAAACACAGCGGACAGATCAGATATAAAGTTGAGATGTTCAGTACAGGCTAAGGTTATAAAGCAACATCCCAAGCCTTGAAGATCAAATGGAGCACAGTTCAGTCCGTTATCGAAAAATGTAAAACGTATGATAGAACTACAAACCGAGATATGACCGTCCACCTACGACGAAAAGCCGGGTAACAAAAATCTTAATGAGGAAAACAGCCAAGATTTGCAATTGAAAGGGTGTTTTTGTTGCATTTCGAACAGGGAACTAGGGAAATTCAACTTCTATGTTTAAAGAAAACACATCATACATAAAATACAGGTCAATACTGGAAAAAAACACCATTAGAGGCTATGAAAAAATGTAGGACTTGTGGGGAGGTTCACTTCCCAACAGGAAAAAAACAACAAGGTTACAAAGCAAAGGCAGAGATCAAACATATGTGTTAGAATGTCCCAGTCAAAGTCCAGACCTAAATCTAATTGAGAATCTGTGAGATTGGAGAATTGTAATTCACCGATGCTGTTTATTCAATCAAAAGAGGAATGAGCGAAATATTTAATCTCTAGATGTGCAAGCTGTAACTACAACTGTGAATTGTAGCAAAAGGTTATTCTACAAAGTATTGACTCAATTGGCTTAATAAAAATACATGCCACACATTTGTTAGGTCATGTGTAATTAGATTCTTATTTATGGTTGTTTATCCCATTTGATCCCAATAAAATGAACTTTGTGGTCGTAATGAGCAAGATGCTGTAGTAGTTTGTTCTCAGATCAAAGGCCTCATGAAACACGTTTGCATTAATCCCACATGACTTTTAACTTTGTTTTAGCTCATGCTTTAAAAGTGACCAGAATCCTACTGTTTATTTGAATCTGTTTATTTAACATACGAGTATGAACTCCAATTTCCAGTTTCACTTGTCATTCTGTCAAAGATTTAATCCTGATTCAGTAAATGCTCTGGAAACAAAATAAGAAAATTTTCCCTTTAGCCCAGTACAGGAGGAAATATGTAACAATGTGATGTCGAAAAAGAGTCAGAGCACAAAAAATATGTTCAGCTTTTTGCTTCACCTCGGTGGATAAAAATACATTTGTACATTTAAATGCACTCTGCGTTCTTCCTAGCATCGTGTTTGCCCTGCTCACAACTCTTGAAGTAGCTTTTTCACTAAAGGGAGATGAATCAACTCCGATGACTCACAAACTCTGTTGGCATCTTCATCATGAATACTGAGCAGTGCTATAAGCTTCTTTGCTTAAGAACATCTGCCAAATGTTGTAAATGTAATGGACTTGATGTTATTATTATGGGGTCGGTCTTGACAGGCCTTTTTTTTATTATAGGTTGCAAATCACTTGCTTTCCCTGTTCACTTATGTCATGTATTTTTCTATACACAAGAAACTAGGACATTTTGCAAAAAATGTTAATACCATGAAGTATTTCAGGCAGCTAAAACAGGTGTTCAGTGAGACTAATAAAGTCGAAGCTCAACATTGTCGGTGTCAGCTCCTCAGACCTCACTGACTGTGAGGATAGCTCTTGAATAAACATGCTCTGGCACCTTCCTCTGTTGGTTATCTTCCACTGTAGCAGAGGTTGTGCCCCTGCAAGCTCTCTTAGTTTCTCAGTTTTTGCTTCTCAGCAAAGCCCAAATAATCCCATCCCTTACAGGTGCAGTTTTCTCTTTTGAATGTTGGAAAGTGTGCTGCTATTGTTCAATACAGTTGATCGTATTCCATGTGTCTCCTGGTAAAGCTCCTCGGGAATCTATCTTCACTATGAACCAGGCACACTGTAACCAGTCAACCATTGCTGTGGCTTTTTCTGGTTTTGACGAACAGACTGGGGGAGAGGTAGCTCATGTGATGATGAAGGGCAGCTGCTTCCTCTGACACTGTACCCAGCTGTTCTCTCTTTAAATGTCGTGTTTACCACCTGATTTCTTTTTTGAGAACAAGGTTTGCATGTCAGGTAAAGGGCATTACTGATCCATTTGAAACTTTTCTTTTTCGGTTCTGTGTGGGCTGTGTGAGATCGTGATACTTTCATTCATTTCCATGTTCGAAATTGAAAAAGTATGTAAAAAAAGATTCAAAGAAAGAAAACGAGCACAATATGAGCTGAGAACAGATCATAAAGTTGCTTAGGAACAGAACACCAAACTAGAGTATCAGTAAAAAACACAATGACTACCTGAGAAGATAGTAGTGATAGCAAGATCTCTAGACTAAAATGTGATTTAATAAGTGGAGGATATAGTTAACAATTTTATCCGTGAGGAGGTGCAAGTTAGGAGAAATGTCTAAATGCAATAACTTAGAGACCAAACATTTCAGAACACTTCAGTTGCAAATGACTGCTTGAGACAACAATTGTAATGAAAAAAACATTATTGCAAACTTGAGTTAGATGTAATTGCTGTATTACTGGTGACCAGCATTGTTACTCTGATGCACACGGTCGTGTGCCAGCATTTCCCTGAACAACTAAATCCCCATAATTTGACCTCAATCAGTCATAAAGTGACATGCAGTGTTTGTGTAAACCATAGCAGTAGTGAATGGAAGATGCTAACAGTCTCACTTTGCTAAATACAGTGCTCAAAAAAATAAAGGGAGCACTCAAATAACACATCCTAGATCTGAATGAATTAAGTATTTTCATTGAATACTTTGTTCTGTACAAAGCTGAATGTGCCGACAACAAAATCACACAAAAATCATCAATGGAAATCAAATTTATTGACCAATGGAGGCCTGGATTTGGAGTCACACACAAAATTAAAGTGGAAAAACGCACTACAGGCTGATCCAACTTTGATGTAATGTCCTTAAAACAAGTCAAAATGAGGCTCAGTATTGTGTGTGGCCTCCATGTGTCTGTATGACCTCCCTACAACACCTGGACATGCTCCTGATGAGACGGTGGATGGTCTCCTGAGGGATCTCCTCCCAGACCTGGACTAAAGCATCCGCCAACTCCTGGACAGTCTGTGGTACAACGTGACGTTGGTGGATGGAGCGAGACATGATGTCCCAGATGATCTCAATCGGATTCAGGTCTGGGGAACGGGCGGGCCAGTCCATAGCTTCAATGTCTTCATCTTGTAGGAACTGCTGACACACTCCAGCCACATGAGGTTGTTAGACCATGTTTTGCTGAATATTGGACCATTTGCACATTGCTGGACGCCACCAGGCATTCTGGCGTTTTTGGCCATTTTGTATACCAGGACAGTCCACTACTACAAATCCCAGCGGCCACTGTGGCTGATAGGACGGGGGCGTCGCAGCTCTGAGGCCACCGTCAACTATATAACAGAGTATGAGACGGCCCACCATTGCTTTTCACGCTGGAAACCGGACCAGCAACTGAAGCGCATCCCTCTGGAGAAAAAGTCCCACGTGCCACGTGGATTTTATTCATTCTCCTCTGTTGGCCAACGAGAAAACTAAGCCAATTAAGCTTACAGAAATAAGAAGGCTTGTAAGTTTTCAACTTTGCCAATTGAACACGTGGCTTTAGCGTCCCCATGTTTCGGCAGAAACGGTTGATTAAACAGTGACATCTAGTAATAGTTATCAATTATTACTGAATATTTAACGGTTGTAATTATCAAAGGCTACAATTACAACCCCAGAGGACATCTCTGGCTTCGATTCATAAATAAGGATTTTTGGTTAAGAAATTAATTTAGTCAAATTATGTGTGTCTTGCTAATCGCCAAAGATTTCCCCCTGTTGTCTATTCCATTTGCACAACAGAATGTGAAATTGATTGTCAATCAGTGTTGCTTCCTAAGTGGACTGTTTGATTTCACAGACGTTTGATTTACTTGGAGTTATATTGTGTTGTTTAAGTGTTCCCTTTATTTTTGTGAGCAGTATACATTCAGTCTGTATTTTGTTCTTGAGGGTTTAACTGCACTAAAGAGCAGAGTGACTGTAAAAACATTCTGAGGAAATATTTTGACAAGTCAAACTATGTCCATCTACATTTTGTTCTTCCTGATAACACATTAAAAGTGAAAAGCTTAACACAGTTTCAACAAGTGTAACCACAGTTGAAACATTTTGATCATGCAGAGAAATTACATCCTCTTACAAAAACCTCACACACCTTTCCTGCACTGCAGGATCTTTGGAAAAAGTAAGAGTTCTCACTCAATTCTTTAATGTGCTGCCAATAAACGATCACACAGCAATTCAAAAAAGTCCTGTTAGAAAAGCCACATTGTCAGAAAAACAAACAACTAATATTCGATTTAAAACATTGGGCAGTTGCACTTTGCAGCTCCAGGTGACATATTATCCTCCATGTATGATGGTTTTCTATTTTATGGAGGCATGGCTCAAAAGGCTTATGTCAGAAAAATATACTTCAAAATCATTTATCTGCTTTAAAACAATAGTGCTGTGATTATGAATATATTATTTAATATTTATATTTTATAATTTTATCAAATAATATTTCAGTCTGTTAAGGATTGTCCTGTGAATACCATCCCAGTAAGGCGATGGTATTAGGACAAAATAGAAAGGTGTGAGACGAGCTCTGACATTATTGAACAGCATAAACTCTGCACACATATGGAATGAATTCACACAATTTCTTAAAATACAAGAATTTATTAACAAAAATAAGTCAACTCAAAGTCAAACATATTTAAATCAACAAACTCTTTACTATGCTAAAACAATCCAACTAAATTACCAAGCAGAGTTAAAGAATAAGGAAGACTAATAGGCTATGTACCATATAAACAAGTTGATAAAAGATGGTTGAAAACCATGACCGAAAGAGTGATGCAACATTACCATGCAATGTTTATGAAATTACGTTAGTCTTGGAACCAACTTAGGCAATAATTAGCACAACGTTAGACCACCATTCACAATGCAAGATCAGATCAAATATTATTTTAATAAAATCATATTTAAAGAATGATCTGGTGAATAAAACCAACCTTCTGGATGACTAATTCTCAATGGTGTTTAATTAGCTGCCTTTATTTATTAAAATAATATTTAAAGAAATATTAAGGAAATAGTAAAATAATATTTAAATACAAATTTTGGAAAATAACCAAATCTTTCTGGAGAAATGGGGCTTAAGCCATCAGCATCTACAATGGCTCTTTGAGGAAACCCTCATAATGAGCTACAACAACATTTAATTTCCCTTTGGGATTAATAAAGTATTTTTGAATTGAATTGATGGTGTTTACTTAGTTATCAAGTCTAGTAAAATAATGTTTAGGGAAATATTATTTTACTGGATTGAAAACCAACAACCTTTTTGGGTGAATGTTCTTAGCAGGCAAGCACGTGTTCTTAGCTTGTTAGCAGTGAAAGCTAACAAAAGAAGCTGATAGCTTAGCACCAGAATCAAACACACACCTTTAAAAATACCGTTAATAAAGGGTTAAAATGCATAAGCATGGACGGCACGTTATGGCCGATCTTCTGTGTTTAAAATCACCCTCTAAATAAAGTTTCTTAACTTTAAAACACACACAAAAACAGAACACACATACTGAGCACGTGTGCTGAACAGCTAATCTGCTAACACTAAAATAGTTGAGTTTCAACACAAAATCAAACTTCATAAAAACAAAAAAATGATTAGATCATTTCATTCTAAATTACTTTTCTCTCTGCCCAAACCTAACCTCTGAACTGCGCTGAGGAAAAGCTGTCCAGGGCGACAAAGTTTGAAGAAACGTCAGCAGTTAACAAAGGGTTAGCTACAGCCACCATTACCCTTTTCGTGGCTGCGCAGGAAGTAGGTTAATGTGATTTATTTTGAAAGTTCCAGAAAAGTTCGTACCGGATGTTGTAATCCATGGCTGTGGGTCCCAACAAGAGGCAGTTTGATCTAATAATGATTTGTAGTTTTAACATTTGTAGGTTTACTGGCTCTAAAACAGGATTACTTTTTCCCTTTTACATAAATATCCTACAGTTTCAATGCACTGTTTAGATCAAGCTCATTGTTGTACCTTTTTAAGTCAGAATATGCCCCACTGATCTTTATGTTTTAAAACTAAGGAGAAAACATCAAGTATCGCTCTGATTCTGTAACAGTGATGTAATGGGGCTGAGGATGGAGTGCAGCCTGGGTCATCTGTGTAATGATTTAGTGCTTGCTCATTCTCTGTGACCAACTTACTACTTGATGACATTTATATTTTAGGAGTTATTCTGGACTAAGCTGGGTAAATACATAAACCTTTCCCTCCCTAAATTTTCTGAATAGTTACAGAAAATGATATAAAGCAGCAGTCCTGAACACAAACAAAAATGTTACTGTTGTGAACCCTAACTGTGATTTAAAAATGGTGCAAAACACACAACAAAGTCCTGTGTGCAAGTCATTTGCTTTTAAATCATGGTCATGCATTCTCTGAAACTCTTGGCATTAAACACTTTCAGATGAAAATCACGTTTGAATTTCATTTGGAAATGAAGGTCTCAGAGTCTGGAGGAAGAGGCAGAGAATCAGTGTGAGATTTTCACGGTGAGTGATGATTTGGGATGCCATGTCATCTGCTGGTGTTGGTCCACTATGTTTTCTGAGGTCCACAGTCAATGCAGCCACTTAACAGGAAGCTTTAGAGCACTTCATGCGTCCTTGTGTTGACAAGCTGTATGGAGATGCTTATCTCAGTTTCCAGTTGGACTTAGCACCAGCCCACACTGCTGAAAGTACCAAAAGCTGGTTCAATGACCATGGCGCTAATGGACTTGAACGGCCAGCAAACTCACTTGACCTGACCCCGCAGAGAAACTCAGGTATTGTCAAGAGGAAGAAAATTTGTACAAGGCTTGCTTGTTTCTTTTGGCCATTTGGGATAAATAAAGATTAGAACCCACATGTAAAGGCGGACCTCTTGTTTATCTCCAGAGGAGAACGTTGATACTTCTAAAAAGAAAAGATTCACAAAAATGTAATAAAAATCCCATAAACCGAGAATGGTAGCCATTAAGAGAGTATTTTGTGACCAAAATACATTTTACTTTTACCTGAAACTTGTTAGTCCCTCGAAAGATTCAGGGACAATGTTAAAAAATAATATTTCTGTCTTAGGTGTTGAAAAAATGTCTGTATTCTGTAATGTTCAAATCAGCTTGAATGTGACAACCTGTTTCATGTGTAATAAATTCAAGGGCAGAGCTGCTTCTTTGATGTCATATTTAGATTTTCATATTTTTCTCACATTTTTAAGGCTAAACTCCCTACTTGTTTTTTCTGTGTTTTAAGAGTTTCTCCCCTGTGTCCCACTTTCTAGTTTTCACTGTAGAAGATCTGCTGCAGTTCCCTGCATAATATGCTTCAACTACAAGCTCTCCAATTAACCCAAATTCTACACTGTTTTTTAAAGATGTGTATAAATTGTTCCTGTTGAAGAGGAGAGTATGTAGAGATCCTGGCTGCAGAAGTAGGACAGATAATTGAAAGGATGATGGAGCTCCGATGGTAGAGACTTTCTGTCGAGGGAAGCAGAACATTCACCCTAAAGGATTTTCTTGCTGGATGTTGAAATGTTCATGCTAATGAAAAAAACAACAACTTTGTTTCGCTGTTAAATAAGCTTATATGTAAAGGAGAATACAGTACACTGCAAATTCATCCCTATGCATTGATACTCTCATTTAAAAAAAAAAAATAAAGTCCAAAAATGAAAGGGTCCACATGTATTTATTATTATTCATTTTGATAGCCCTAAATATGTTATGATTTGTGGGTGTTTTTGGGTTTTTGTTGGTCTTATTCACAGTTCAAGTTTTGAATCATGTTTCTGTTTATTTTTCTGGTCATGTTTTAGTCGTGTTCATGTTTTGTCAAGTTTGGTTTTTGGTTCTGGTCATGCTTTAGTTTTTGTTTGTTTGTTTTCAAGAGTCTCTGTTTTTGCTCCAGCCACGTTTTGTTCTGTCTGTTCATTAACTTTATCCGGTTCACCTGCACCTAGTTAATCTCTCTTCTTGTTTCACCTGGTCACACTCCATATATACACACCTGTCCTGTTTATTCCTCACGGAAACATTTTTCAAATCATGCTCATGTCCAGTTTTCTGGATCATGCTCATGTCCTGTTTTTCATGCCAAGCCTGTCTTGCCAGCCTGCCCATGTCTGTTTTTGCCTGTCTTGCCTGCCCGTTTATTGTTTTGGTTCCTGCCTCCTCCTGTGAGTGAGTTTTTGTTATTAAATCCTTTTTTCACCTACCGTCATGCTGCCTGCTGGTTTGCATTCTGGGTTTGTCCGTTGTTCAAGTCCTGACAAAATAAGATCCAGTGCACCCATTGTCCCTCAGAGTCCATCTATGAGTTATCCTCAGTATCTATCCTTCTGTTCTGTGAAGACCTCGGAGGTTTGTTAAAGAACAATAGTGAACAAACAACATCATGAGGACCAAGGAACACACCAGAGAGGTCATGAAGAAATATAAAGAGACGTTTACAGAGAAAGTGTATGGCACAACTGCAAACCTCCCTAGACAAGACGATGCACCTAAACTGACAGGCCGGACAAGGAAAGCATTATTCAAAGAAGCAGCAAAGTGGCCCATAGCGACTCTGGAGGATCTGCGGAGATTCACAACTAAGGTGGGAAAATCTGTTGACAGGACAGCTATTAGTGATTCATATTATAACATTTATGAAAGCGTGGCAAAAAGAAGCCATTGTTGGAGGAAGCCATAAGATGTCTTGTTTGCAGTTTACCACAATAAATGTAGGAGTCACTGTAAACATGTGGCAGAAGGGGCTTTGGTTCAGATAAGACTAAAATTTAATTTATAAACTTGTGAATACATGTGTGGATAAACTAGGACTGCACATTTCCTGAACATGTTATAGTGAAACATGGTGGTGGCAGCATCATGCTGTGGGGATGCTTTTTATCAGTCTCCATCCAATCTGACTGAGCTCAAGCTTTTTACAAAGAAGAATAATCAAAACAAAAAAAACGGCCTCTAAATATGTAAAACTGTAAGAGACATACCCCCAAATAATGTTTGTACAAATGAAAGGCTCAGGGTTTGAACACAAATGCAAACTACACTTGTAAGATTTATCCTGTATTCGTGAAATATTTTAACACTAGGTTTCATTTTAACAAATATATGCTTTGTTTTGGTTTATCGCATAAAGTCAGAATTAAGTCATTTTTATTTTGTGGTTTTAATGTGATAAATTGCTGAAGGGTTTGAAAAGTGTGATTTCTTTTGCAATGATTATTGATTTTCTGAGTTACATGTCATAAATGTTGAGACCAATCTGTGATTCAGTGTCTGCTCTTGCTCGGGTTTTCATTTTTTATCTGCCCACAGCTCTGTGTTGCCCTGCACTTTTTGAGGTAAATAAGATGAATAGCTGTGGTTGCAAAGTGCAGTATAAATACTGAGCATCCCATTTCTTGCAAGGACATCTCGCAGTAGTAATTGTACTACCACCAGTAGTACAGCAGTAGCCTCACTAACTGCAGTTTATCTGGCAATGTCCTGCCAGTTTTCATTCCTCAATTATTAATAAAAAACAGTGCATAGTATGGGATTTTTTATTCTTGGTACTTCATTTTGAATACAGATAAAGACCTGTTGAACATACACTACCAGACAGAAGTCTGGACGCACTTTCTCATCCAATTGAAGGATAAAGTGTGTCCGAACTTTTAACTGGTAGTGTACCTGCTCTCATACATGTTTGTTTATTGATTTAAATCCACTTTGAGACCTTCAGGCTCTGGATGTTGTTGATTGTTTATGTGATTTGTGATGGAAGGAAAAACTGTAAGAAACAACTTATCACTCTGATCTCAAGGTTGATGCAACCCAATGCATCTGCAGGCTGCAGAAAATAATAATTCATGACATGTCTGCAGTTTGCTTTTGCAACATATATCTCTGAAAGCTGCCTGAAGACCCCAGCATTTAATAGGTTTTCATTTCACCTCACCTTGGCTGTCTGGACACTGGTTATGAGCAGCACAGAGTTTATGCCTTCAGTTTTTTAAAAGTTTTTTTTGATGATGTAGGATTGATCAAACTGTTTTGAAGCATGAAGAGCAACAGCCTTATTGGGCTCTGATGGAGCTTTATCAAAGGGTGCCAGGACTGCTGCTGCTTTTCTCAATTGAATTAAAGTATTTTTTGTGGACACGGGGACAGCAGTGAGGCGTGATACAGAAAAAAAAGCTCCCACAGTGAGCTGAAACTTGTTAAAGCTGAGTGTGTGCTTATAAAAGCTTGCTTGCAGAGGGTGTCAGCGTGGCGTTTGTTGCAGGGATGGGCCTTGGCAACTATACAGGTCCTTCTCAAAATATTAGCATATTGTGATAAAGTTCATTATTTTCCATAATGTCATGATGAAAATTTAACATTCATATATTTTAGATTCATTGCACACTAACTGAAATATTTCAGGTCTTTTATTGTCTTAATACGGATGATTTTGGCATACAGCTCATGAAAACCCAAAATTCCTATCTCACAAAATTAGCATATCATTAAAAGGGTCTCTAAACGAGCTATGAACCTAATCATCTGAATCAACGAGTTAACTCTAAACACCTGCAAAAGATTCCTGAGGCCTTTAAAACTCCCAGCCTGGTTCATCACTCAAAACCCCAATCATGGGTAAGACTGCCGACCTGACTGCTGTCCAGAAGGCCACTATTGACACCCTCAAGCAAGAGGGTAAGACACAGAAAGAAATTTCTGAACGAATAGGCTGTTCCCAGAGTGCTGTATCAAGGCACCTCAGTGGGAAGTCTGTGGGAAGGAAAAAGTGTGGCAGAAAACGCTGCACAACGAGAAGAGGTGACCGGACCCTGAGGAAGATTGTGGAGAAGGGCCGATTCCAGACCTTGGGGGACCTGCGGAAGCAGTGGACTGAGTCTGGAGTAGAAACATCCAGAGCCACCGTGCACAGGCGTGTGCAGGAAATGGGCTACAGGTGCCGCATTCCCCAGGTCAAGCCACTTTTGAACCAGAAACAGCGGCAGAAGCGCCTGACCTGGGCTACAGAGAAGCAGCACTGGACTGTTGCTCAGTGGTCCAAAGTACTTTTTTCGAATGAAAGCAAATTCTGCATGTCATTCGGAAATCAAGGTGCCAGAGTCTGGAGGAAGACTGGGGAGAAGGAAATGCCAAAATGCCAGAAGTCCAGTGTCAAGTACCCACAGTCAGTGATGGTCTGGGGTGCCGTGTCAGCTGCTGGTGTTGGTCCACTGTGTTTTATCAAGGGCAGGGTCAATGCAGCTAGCTATCAGGAGATTTTGGAGCACTTCATGCTTCCATCTGCTGAAAAGCTTTATGGAGATGAAGATTTCCTTTTTCAGCACGACCTGGCACCTGCTCACAGTGCCAAAACCACTGGTAAATGGTTTACTGACCATGGTATCACTGTGCTCAATTGGCCTGCCAACTCTCCTGACCTGAACCCCATAGAGAATCTGTGGGATATTGTGAAGAGAACGTTGAGAGACTCAAGACCCAACACTCTGGATGAGCTAAAGGCCGCTATCGAAGCATCCTGGGCCTCCATAAGACCTCAGCAGTGCCACAGGCTGATTGCCTCCATGCCACGCTGCATTGAAGCAGTCATTTCTGCCAAAGGATTCCCGACCAAGTATTGAGTGCATAACTGTACATGATTATTTGAAGGTTGACGTTTTTTGTATTAAAAACACTTTTCTTTTATTGGTCGGATGAAATATGCTAATTTTGTGAGATAGGAATTTTGGGTTTTCATGAGCTGTATGCCAAAATCATCCGTATTAAGACAATAAAAGACCTGAAATATTTCAGTTAGTGTGCAATGAATCTAAAATATATGAATGTTAAATTTTCATCATGACATTATGGAAAATAATGAACTTGATCACAATATGCTAATATTTTGAGAAGGACCTGTAGATGTGCTGCTTCAGTTTCCTCACATAATAGAAAGAAAGCATAAAAAGACAGTGGCCAGAGGTGGTGTGAGCACAACCGATAAACTTCCAGGCCAGAAGCATTCCTCTGAAACCTGGTGGCGCTGAAGGAAAGTCCATTTGACAGGTTTAAACATAAGCAAAAGGTGAGAACACAGAGGTGACAGCAAGAATGAGTAAGAACAACAGCAAGACCTCTCAAATGTATTGAAGAGGAGGGGTGGCAAAGAATAAAACCCCTGGTTGATTTATCAAGCTCAGGTTAATTTGTTTCTGTAGCTTGCTCTTATGCACATTTAGCGATTACATAGTTTTTCATTTATAGTAGTGGGCTTCCAGTCCCACTCCCACCACCTGCCACACTATAACTCCCACACGTCTGTGTGTGAATTCTCCATCTCTCTCCACTGTTTCTGACATTTGCAGGTTTTTTTTATGTGAACTGTGCACATCGCAGAGCTCAGCTTAACTCCACCGGCCACCCGTCTTAATCGGCTCTCGGGTCCTGAGAGTTCACAAGCTTACACCAAAGCGGGGCAGTGGGCAGTGACAAATATCTGCCTGTGAAATATATTTTTATCACAAAAAGCTTTGTGGTTCTAATATAACAAAATGTTAAATAGTGTAAGGGCTATGACTATATTTGCCATGCACTGCATACATCAGCTGATGCAGTACAAAGTCTGAAGGAAGAACACGATCTCTCTTTTCTATCAACGTAACCTTTAAAATCCAATTTCTGAAATGTGCACTTACTGATAGCGGCTATTTTTCCACTATAGCAAAAGCCCCAAGCATGGAAAATGTCTGCTTTTGTCCACATCTAATTGGTTTCTATTATATCTGCCATGCTTCATTTGCTTGTATCATCTGCAGTGATTTAGATCCCTCATGTCTTAGAGGGTAAAACCGGCTGGAAACCCACAGCAAGAAAGAAACACAACCCCTGAGCTTTTTAATCCACCCACCATCCCCTGCACCACTTCAATCTGCATATGATGTGGGAGGCAATTGTCTGAACTCACTCATTTCATATGGAGAGCACACACATACCTCACATTCATGCTCACTAATCATTTAAAAAAAGCTATCATGACTTTAATAAAAGCCTGTAAAAATGTGTTTTGATGGCTGAAACCTTTGTTTGCTGCAGGTAGATTGACATTTAAATGTTTGGTGTTGACAGAAAATGGAAAGCACATTTGGGTTCCAAGAAGACCTAAGGCTTAAAATGCTAAGTTGGATGTTTTCAGGGACAATATTTGGTTGGCTTTCTTATAGTGCTGCCTGTCTCAATAAGGATGACTAAATGTTCCACAGATGTCAGAGGAGTCTTTATAAGCTTCTGCTGCCTCAGGCCTTGTGCCAGCTCAGTGCTAATTTCCAGTTTTGATTAAATAAAAAAATGTCAATCTCAACCATTTTAATTTTATCAGTTGCAAAGAGTTGCAAAGAGAGACGACGCAAGTTTCTTTCGACCTGATTTTTATTGGCGCGATACTCATGCTCAATATTGTTTTCTTTTCTATAATAGATATTCAACAATCTATTGGACAAAGTTTATTCTGTAGCGTTTTGTTCAGACGTTTTCATACGCATGCATGAATGCATATTAATTTGCAGCTTTTTTATTTCATGCATTTAAACCCTTCTTCAAAGATGGAATGATGGAATTTCAATAAATTTAAAGGAATGGAACTGGGTGGGTAAAATAATTTTTAAATATGTTTTTTATTTCACCCTCAAAGAAATAAAAAAAATGAAAGAATTCAAATGATAGTTTGAACTGCAAGCTGTTATGAAAGGATTCCAAGCCCTCCCAGGAGGTCCTACTAGAGGTCTCCTCCTGCTGCACTATACTTCTGTACTTAGTAGGTCATTACCCCAAATAAACATGGCCATAAATGAAACTGTGCAAATGGGCTATTCTGAATTTTAAATATCCAGCCACATCATGAATCTTGGGAATGTTTCAATGACAGTAAAGGCAAAAGAGGGAAAGTTCTTGAGCAGTTTTTATGTGGCTAAGAAATATGAAAGTATTAGCTCAGTATGTCCAGTGAAACATTTTTTAACAAAGGTCAGACTTAGTGCGATCATTAAACTACACATAACTCAAAGAAAAATGATCTGAGCAGACAAAAGTACACAAACCTTAACCCCCAAAATTGACAAAATGCAAAGACACATGAGGGTAACCCATACAATGGTTTGACCAAACAGTCACCTAACTAGGTATCAAGTAGATTTTAAAACCCACACAGTGCGGTCATGCTTGACGCTTGAAGCTTTTCATTGTGCTCCAGGTGGACGTGTGCTGGCACAGTGGTTGCTGTACAGCCTTTTAAAGGTGACTGACATATTTTGCATGTGCACCTTGAGTTTTGTTGGGTTGTAAAATTTAATTAAATAAAAATAAAATGTAATTTGATTTTGTATGGATCTGTTCTTTTCTTCCTTGCTTTATAACATATTTTAAATGAACCAAAGTAACCTTTTTTCCCCAATAACTTTTTTCTCAATAACAAGTAATTAAAATGGATTTATAATGACTCGTACCAAATTACATATTGAACAGAGGGCATGTTTACATGGTTTAATGAGGCTATGGATGTAATTTATGTTATTGAAATACATAGTGCGTAGGATGCAATTAGCCACCAACGCACAAAAAACCAGGTCAGACACCACAGTAAAATCCACCTGTGCTGCAACAAGCTCTTGCATTCTGGTCATTAAAACTGTAATCTGAATAATAATTAGTAGCCTGGATCAAAAGAAGCCACGCACTCATATACACAGACAAACACACACTATGCCATGTTTCCAACTTCTTTTCTGTGTTTTCTAAGGTTAAATACACACTACTCTGCAAATAAATATTGACCAAACCGAAGACACAGAGGTAATTTCTGCTTTCTCTAATAATTTGTATTGCTCCAGTGTTTCAAAGCTCCATCGAGCAAACCCAACCGATCAGCAGAATGAAGCAGGGAAGTGGCTCAAATGCCATCAGTCACATGGCTTTTCCCATTTTTAAGCAAGCTCCGACACAGTGCCTCAGAAAAATTCCCCGCTGAGCTTAAAGCAAGCCATGGGGCCTTGGTGTCAGAGATTATATCAATAGATTCTACCCATGTGTGGCAGAGGTCATTACAGGGTGCATAGTTTTAAATTCATTGTCGTTTTTTCAAATTCAAAGATGCTTTTAAGTTCCAGAGAAACTGCACCGTTTTCTAGCCATCAACAAAGCTTCTGTCATAATTCTGGCTAAATATTTGACCTTTCTTCTTCTCAGAAATAGTGGAATTCATTTAACTGGGGAGTTCTTTTAAACATAGTCCATACATTTCATATATTGTTTAGGCTAAGGTCATTTCAGAACCTTAAAGTTAGTCTGCTTAATCCATTCCAAAACCAATATTCATGGGATCATCCTCCTGTCGGAATACCCTGTGTCCGAATTTCAGCCATCTAGCAGATTTGAGGTGAAATTGAAGAGCTGGGTGAATTGGAATAGCCCTTATCTAAACCCTATTGCACAGTTATACACTGAGCTGAATTTCTAGACTATGCTGAACAGCCTTATAGAAAACTAAGCAATTTAAATAAACTCTACTATGTCATACAAGAAGAGTTAGCATAATGCCAGAAGCTTGTTGATGGCTATAAAAAGCATGTGGCAGAGGTCCAGCTTAATAAAGAACATTTCACATAATATCAGTGGTGATCCAGACTAGACGACTCCCCAGTCAATTCAAACCCTCAACCCTCCACCCCACTTTCTGTTTTTTAAAATCTTTGCATTTGTGTTATAATCCCTCCACTCGTAAAAATCAAAGTTCAAATGCCCAACATGTGGCATTCATGCTAAAATGATTGCATGTAAACATCCAATCTGAACCTCGTTTTTAGGTTCAGTGGTTGTGCTGAAAATAGAAAAATGATGTCAGTCAGTCAGTCATTTTCTACCACTTATTCCATAGTGGGTCGTGGGGGAGCTGGTGCCTATCTCCAGCAGTCTATGGGCGAGAGGCGGGGTACACCCTGGACAGGTCGCCAGTCCATCGCAGGGCAACACACATACAACCATGCACACACTCATTCATACACCTAAGGGAAATTTTAGAGTTACCAATTAACCTAACAGGCATGTCTTTGGACTGTGGGAGGAAGCCGGAGTACCCGGTGAGAACCCACGCATGCACGTGGAGAACATGCAAACTCCATGCAGAAAGACCCCAGACCGGGAACCGAACCCAGGACCTTCTTGCTGCAAGGCAACAGTGCTACCAACTGCGCCACCGTGCATCATAGAAAAATGATGTGTAAACTTGAAACGATTAATTTTCCCTCAAATAATCCCACAACTCACCAGTTTTTATAATGCATTTCTGTTGTATATACAGATATATATCGTTTTTTGGCTCATCTTCTGCCTGCTGCAATAAGGTAGTTGAAGGTCTTTCAATGTCATATACATCTATTTATCTCCAGCACTTTTTGTGGTAAAGGTAGAAATGAGCTTCGGCACTGCAGGGTTCAGCAATCCTGCCCTAAATGCCTTTTGGACACGTACTTCTTATTTACTCCTGACAGCTTCAAATTGAAACTGTGATCACATTTTCCACACCGTTCCTCGGTCACACTCGGTTTTAGAGCTGGTCAGCTTTGCACTGCAGGGAAAAGAGAGTTTTTCTTCTCTTGTCTCTCTCTGTGCCCTTTCCTCCTAGTATCTCTTTTTTTTTGTCTGGTTTACTCGCAGATCCTTGGGGGAGCCATCAATAGCTGACCCTGACATTGTTTTATTTTCCGCTAGTCCTCGAGCCTCCCTCTGTCTCTCAGTGGACTGAACAGTCCATTAGTTAAGACTGAATACCCGACAGACAGATGACTCGAGATTGGATTAGCAGAACAGAGGAGATAAAGGCTGGATTAATCACAGCGACTGTGTTTCTCTCTGTGACAGCTATAGACACTTCTGTCATTACTGTCTGATGAGATGGGAGCAAAGAGCTCTGTCTGCTAAGCAAATATCCGCTGTTTGTCTGAAAAATATCACACTTCTGCTGCACAGACACAACCTCAATGAAGAACAGCCTCCAGTAAGAAACACATACATATTAAGGTATTGTAACTCGGAAACTGGCAAAATTTGCACATAATCCAACTGAGGGACAGGCTCAAGTTTTAACATATGAAATAGGCCACATATGAATTCAACTGTTTGTCTGAACACACACAACAAGACCCCCCCGCCACACACACACTTACACAAAGAAACGTTTTATTGCGCTAACAACTAAATCCAAAAAAATCAGCTGAAAAATGAATCGATACGTCCCTTTTTCTTGTTCATTCACAGTTCATTTTACAGCAGATTGGCTCAGTGCAGTCCGACAGATGCACAACCACTAAAATGTCACCTGTGGTTGTGTCCTTGTTCATGAATTGAAAACAGAGCAGCCATCCCCTCTAATCCTGGAGCCAGAAAATGTCTCTGGCAGTCCTGCACTTAGCTGACGTACCTGACTTCGTGCCTAATCTCGGTCTGCTTTGGTGAGGAGCAGAGCTCGTCCAGAACCTGGATGGATTTTACATTGCCTGTTAGCTGCCCTTTTGGCACAGGTGTAGGCCAGCAGGTGTGGAAGTAGATAATGACCCAAGATCAGGTCCAAGGCTGATTTCCTGCATATACACTCAATATGACCTTCTGTTTCTGAGAAAGATTTACTTTGAGCAAGACCCCTACCAAGTTTTTAATTAGTGGGCTCTTCTACATGCAACAGCAGAATAAGTGTAAGGAGATGATTATTGGATACCAACCTGTGTTCAGAGTTAAAAACAGATTTTTACATACATTCTATGAAAAGGACAAAAGGATTTTTCTCACTGTCATTAAATCAGACTTAAAGGTTCCTGTTTGAAGTCAGTTATGTTTACCCAAATATTTCTATTAATGGGGGATTCAGTTTTGGTTGCATTACATTTTAAACTGAATACCTTGGGTGAAAATGTTTCTTCTACAACCTTCTCACATTAATTTGCTGGAGTTTTGGCCAATTCCTCCTGAAAGAACTGGTGTAACTGAGTCAGGTTTGTACGCAACCTTGCCCAGACACACCTTTTTAGCTATGCCCATTTATTCTTTGTTGGATTCAGATCAGCGCTTTGTGAGGGTGACTCCAAAACATTGAGTTTGTTGTCCTTAAGACACTTTAACTTGTTTAGCTTAGTGCTTAGGGTCACTGCCTATTTGGAAGGTCCATTTGCATCCAAGCTTTATTTTCCTGGCGGATGTCTTGAGGTGTTGGTTCAATTTAAGCCCATAATGTTCAATCCTCAGGTTGCCATCTAATTTGAGAAGAGCTCCAGGACCTTCCACAGCTGTTTAATGTCAGACAGCCAGAAAAGAAGGTTTTGTGTCTTTGTGTACATTGTATGTAAGTATCTCATGTGTACTAAACAAGGAAAATAAAAAATAAAAAACAAAGAACCAAACATCATTCAAGTTTATACAGCATATTTAACAGTAATGTTCCACTGACCAAAGTGTTTTACAAAGAGAAAAGCTGTAAAATTATAGTAACGTACAAGAATAAAATCCAACAAATTTCCACACAATTAAATTAGTTTAATTACAAAATTAGTATCGATGCATTCCTTGCAATCTCTAGATTTTGGAGAAGCCCTTGTTATAACCCTTAAATAGGTAGATGGCTATTTGAAACTTAAGTCCATAATAAATGATGAATAAGGCAAAGTCTAATTATTACATGACCTATCAATTTAACAGCATATAAAAAGCACAGTTGTTTTTCAAAGCTACACATCATAAAGCACATTGCTCACTGATTCAGCCCCAGCAGCAGTAGGTCCCTCATCATGTCCAGGTGATCACACTCAGAATGTGAAATAAAACAACCATGAAGTAACCTTTTATGTTGTATTTTTGGCTATAATCAGTTCAAGCTAATTATCTACCCACATATTTGTTGTTGCAGAGAGAGACAATATTAGAAAGTAAAGAAAGTAAAGGTGAAGAGTGCTCTGAAGGTAGTGATGAAGATGAGGAGAGGTTAAGAGGAATAGAAAGAATTCTGACAATTAGGCATTTCTTAATATCGATCTAAAACTAAGACAGTGTTTAACATCTTTGTCCCTCACCAAGGAAGATATATGCATGAGTTATTGACCAAGAGAGCATGAAGGCCCACCAATATTGTTCATATATGGGGCCCAGAATTTCATGCCTCATTCCTGCCGAAAAGTCTCTGTCAGCTTTGCTTTTGAGTCTAGATGTAGGTATGTTCAACAGTGGTATATAGATCCTTACAAGTAAGGTTGTCCCAAACCATTTAGTCTTAAAATAATAATAATAAAAAAACAACAACAACATTTTTAAGTTCAATGGGAAATGGACTGGAAGTCCGTTTAGGGAGAGTGCAACAGGTGTAATAAGATCATGGTTTTTCCATTTCTGTTAAAAGGTGAGCTGTTGTGTTTTGTACAGTTTGTAGAAACCTTAGTAATAACTGAGTAAGTACTGTATACATGCAAATTACAGAAATCTACACAGGATTGAATGAATCCAGGAATTATAGTCTTAAATTGTTTGAGTGAAAGACTTTTATAAAGGTTTAGAAATTGGAGCAGAGTTACCTACTGTGTTCTGCGCTGGAAATTGGATCTGTTGTACATTCTCAGATTTCCTGCCTTGCTTCCTGTTAAAGCTGTTGTGGTGTTTGAGGCCACAGGATGTGTGAACAGAAAGCAAAACCTCAAGAAAAAAAAAAAATAATAAATAAATATATATATATATATATATATATATATATATTTGGCTCATTAGTTAATCATGAATGCCTTTTTTGGAAACACGAGGACTTTAATATAAAACTCATTAGCAGAAACCAGATCTCTACACAGCTAAAAATGTTCTTACTGGGGAGAAAGGAGATTATTTATTTGAGCTTTGTCTTCATAGCTTGTGAGTTGACGGAGTCTCTGTTTGCCAGCAGGAGCACGTCGTTCAAATACAACAGAAGCAAATTTCCAAGATTTGCATTTAGAGGGAGCTAAGCATCTCAATTTCACAGAAAAAAAGCAGAAGTCAACAGACCAGATGTAGAGAAGCTGAACTAACCTTGCATGTGGGAAATACAAAATCTATAAGCAACTCCTAATTTATATTCCTTCTAACTCCTACCTTTAATATTCAATCTCTGGAGGCAGCCAAAAGCGGATCACCCCACTCCAGTCCCCTTTTAACCTAATGTTAAGCTTCTAATAAAGGCAGCAACTTGTGTTGCCACAGACAACATACTCATTGTTCCATGTATTCTTTGCAAATGTGCATGAATAATAATGAACCAAGCTAATTCAAAGGTGATAAGTATTTGTTTTACATTTCCCTTGTTTATAAGCAAAAGAGCATACACTATTAGCATAATAAATCCAAGTATTAGTGACAGTTTAGACCTGATCTTCAAAAGGTTTGAGTGTATATAAAAACATGTGCAAACAGGATTGTCTCCTTAACGCTGATCTACAAACCGGGGGCAGTTTCTGGACCTATATTTAGCACTGTTAAAAGGCAGGTCCAAACTGGCAAGCAAAACTGTCTGTGGTTGTTTTGGCAAGAAGGAGGCATAGATACAATAGGTATGACTCATAATGATGTACAGAGCTTATTAAACCAGAAATGATCAAATATCTCTCTCACTCCATTCTCTAAACATGGTTAAATGTTATAGGACAAGACTTGGTGCTATCCTAACAGCAATAGGTTGTACAAAGTATTGGGAGCAGTGTTTCTATTTACTGCGGCACAAGTGACTTTGTGAAAAACTGTTGTTTTTCTATGCCATTTATTACCTGCCACATTTTGTGGTGTACACGAAGGAGATTGGGGATTGGCAGGGGTACAGTGAAAATAATATTTAATTAGGAGCACAGCATGATGTGAAACAGCAGGAGTTGCAGGAACAACAAAAAAATAAGTCAACAATAAACTGAGTTGGTTGGAAAATGGAAGAACCTGACGAGGAAGGAAGGAAACTACCTGGCCATAACTGCTGGGGAATGATCCGCGACATTGGAACTAGGTAAGTATCAACAGGATGCAGTGCACCTGGGGGAGCCACATTTACTGGAGCAACTGAGGGAGAACTAAATGAACAAGGGAAAACTAAACATATCAGACACAGGAAAACCAACACAGAACACAATTAAACACTAGAAAGATCTAAACTAAATAATAAACCAGATAAGGAACACCAGAAATAACAAACAGAAATCTATTTCTACAAATTTGTTTAACCCTGCACTTTACTTGGGTTGTTGTGTTCCTGCAGCTGCCTCATGATGCTTCCTCTTTCCTCTGTTGCCACTGCTCACTTAATTTCTGCCAACCTCCGCTTCATCCAAGCACGAATCTGTGATTAATTTTCACCTACAGCTTGTTTCAGGGCTTAAAGCTTTTATTTGATAGATGATTTTAGAGGTTGTGTCCTGGCCTTTACCTGCATGCTCTCTCGCTTCATTCATGTGCTGTCACATTTGCTTTTTGCTATACTAACAAATAGTGGCTGCTGCCGTTTTGTCGCTCCAAAGTTTTTCATTAACCTTATTCTATCCTGCATTTGCACAAACCGCTCAGGCTATTTGATATACAATTAAAGATTAATTTAACTTTATGACTGCATTATAAATAATTGCTGGGATTTAATTAGCTAACCTAGCAGGGGAATTTACTCCCATGTAGTCCTGATTTAATTAATGAATTCACACGCAGCTTGAGTTGGAGTTATATACGAGATGCAGTATTCCCAAACACACACCTGCTACATTTAGTCAGGCTCTAATCAATAATTCAACATTTCATTGAAGATGCCTGCATGGCTCTGGATCTGTCACGCTGGGCCCTAAGTCCAAATGTTTGCTGCTCAGACTTTTGCACCTATGCAGAAGAAAATATTTGTATATCTGTGTGTTTAATGAGAGGTGTGTCACATTCGTCTCTTGGTTGCTCTCCCTGGGTGCTGAAACGTCCCATCAGTCCCTGACATTGGCAGGAAGCTGCGAGGCATTTTCATGTGACGCAGTGGTGTGTGCAGAGATATTCCACATCCCTTTCAGTAGGCACTGACCCTCGACACAAAAAGCCAGTAACCGTCTGTCAAGTAGAGAGCTGGCTTCTCGCCACAACAGGACTCACACTGACCCAGAAACACTCAGGGTGTAAAGACTTTTGTTTCACTGTATTTGTATTTATTGCTGTAGCAGAGGCCAGATCTCATCCATGGAGAGTTGGTCTCGAGAGTTGTTATGTAAGTTTGTTTTTGCAACTCTGCTTACCATCTTGACGTGCTCATCAAATTCTCTATGAGAATCTAACATGACACTAAGGTATTTTACTTTGAGACTTCTTTGTTGAGTTGTCCATAGAGCTTTAGATTTAAATCAGCACTGTTTCTCAAATATTGGACCTTTTAAGTAATGCAAATGGACACAGTCTTTTTTTTTACTTCAAATACATGCTGAAACAGACTAAATACCCAAACAGTTGTTTAGAAACAGATGCTTTGTCTTCATATTATACACATACAGCCTTGTCCTCAATATATATCGGGAAACCTGCATCAGGGCCCAAATGTTACAGATCATTTATATTTAAACTGAAAAGAAGTTGGCCCAGAACTCAGCTTTGGGGTACCCCTGTATTAATTTTTTTTAAACTACAAATTCTTGCAACTTCTAACAGATCATATGATTTAAAGAGTGAACTGCCTTTTTTAAATTAATAACTTCTGCTGCAGCTTCTTTAGACTGGTCAATGGATGATTTGATCTATTTCAAAAAGAAGGAATTAGCACATTCTGTACAATAATCAGAAGAAAAAACTAATTGGAAAGATGGTATTTGATTGTATTTTGATTTCTAGATGCCTCATTCCTGAATAGTCCACAACCTATTAAAATTCAGATAAAATACTCGCTGGCCTACAACTGTACACTAAATCTGCTACCACACTTTTGAATATAGTCAAAAACTTTTTTAAGTGGTAACTGGTTACAACAGAGGCCCTTAAAATCACTCTAATGCAAGGTGGATAAACCATTTCCTCAACTTCCTAAGAATAAAAAATGAAAACTGCAATGGAGTTCCTAATTTATTAAAGCTCTTCATCTGAATCATTTATGTTTACATGGACTTTCAAACTTCCCTAGCATAAAATTCCCCGTTTGCACGACCCATTTCAAGAAACAAATATTTTCATAGAAATATGCAAATTCTGCAGGCAAGGGACAAGATGTGTTTGCCAGAACATGTCTGCTTTGCACTTTATAGTTCAGTCTATTCTTATATGACTGACCTTTTGTTTAACGCTGACTAAAGTTGGTGCTCGAAAGGAGCAGACTTACTCAGAAAGAATTCATGAAACTGATTGTCTGAGACAACTTGACTGACTATAATTGGGCCTTTTGTTGTCTTCCTGAAAAGCATTTGTATTTAAACAGTAACCATCATAAGGATTTTTTCTGGTCCTTGGCAATAAAAAAACAAAAACTTTTAAACAACTGAAACTCCTAGAAAACAAGGCTAGACAATGAACCAAATTTCTTTTGTCACAGTGCATAGTGAGGAGGATGGTAAAAAAGACAGAATCTCCAAAAGCTCTGCATCAGGCACTGCATATGGGGTTGCAAATAAATCCCTGACATAATTTCCTAAAAATTTGTGATTTTAAAATGCAGCAGTAATATTTAATCCAGTCACAGCTCTAAAAGTCACATTTTTATCTTTACACACTTTTGGTTTTAGATGTGTATTTCTAAATGTGTGTCTGATCAGTTAGTTTATTTTTTTTTTGCAGAATGTGGATGTGAAGTGAGTATTTAACGGCTCTTTAAACTACCATCCTGGGGAAGCAAATCTGCTCCTTAAATTTTTCATCATAGATTGCATTGACTTCTTATCCCCCCGTCATGGATCACACTCTAAAAGAAAGTAAGGGAAAGCCAATGTGGAGTGAATTTCTGGGTTGCATCTCAGTGAGCAGACATGGCCTGTACTGCAAAAATCAAAATCTCTGAAGTTCTTGTGCAAATTAAAAATAAGTTGTATTTTTCTGATCTTTAAACAAATGTTCTTATTATCTTTTCTTACTTGAACCTATTGTTTGTAGTAATAAAATATAATGTGTATATGTAAATAATGTTCTTTTTGATCTGTTGTACAGCTATTTTAGAAAGGATTTTGTCAATTGTTTTTCCACTGGCTGACTTGTTTTTGACTATCTCACCTTAATCAGATACTTGCTCTTTAAACCTCAGTTCTTCTAAAGGTCAAGGTCTACACAGGGGGCCTTTCAGATAAAGTTTCCCTACCCAGAAATCAGTAATGGGAGAGCTCTTTCATATAATTACCAATCATCCTCTGAGGAAACTGTTAAGCTGCACACCTTTCAGGTTTTGGCTGGAGTGATTTAAAAACATTTTTTTTTATTTTCCACACGATGTGGCTTCATGAGAGATGTATGAAGATGCTTTAGGCCCACGGCTACTGCAGTCCCTAGTTCCTGTTTATGTAAACACTGTTGCAAGAAAAGCAACTGTGTTACCACACACACATCCACACAGAGCCTAACAGTTGTCTCTGTGTTTACTCAGGCAAATATGGTCTCTTGCCCACAACCTAAAGGAATTTCTATGTGTTTGTCTTTGGTCTCCAGAGTTCCCCGGAGGTGTCTTCGCTTGTCGTCTGCGATGCTTCCTTCAGCATCCTCGTGGGGGCTGTTTCTCTTTTGGCCTCTACCTTACTTATTTGCTTCTTTATCCCTTCCTTGTTCACCGTCTCTCCATCCTTTTCTGTCTCCTCCCCTCAAAACTCCTCTCCTTTCCTCTGAGCCTCCCTTAATTCAGTCCTGCGTGTTCAGTATATTGCTATGATTTTCTTCCTGATGCAGCTGAGGCACAGTGAGTCACCTGCTGCTGTCCAAGCCTACGGCTGTGGGACCGTCCAGCCCACGCACACACACTCTTTTTAAATCTGTTGTAAGAACTAATTTTTTCCTCTAGCCTGGTCTACTCAAGCTTCCTCCTTTGCCGCCATCGAGGTTTGTGACTGCTGTTGAGTATAATTAATTTATTGATTAACGGTCTAACTTTATCAGAAGATTTAAAAGTTTTGTCATTTGATTCCTAATGTGGCTGGAGCTTCTTGGTACTGATTCTGTGTGTTTCTCAGTTCGTCCAAACTCTTACTCTGCGATTGTTTGAGTAAGAAATAGGCCGCAACACTACTGGGATGTCATCAGGCGCTGATGAACCAGACAAGAGAAACTTATCCATCTATAAAAAAGCTGCAGGCTTACAAACAATGGATGGTTTTGAAGGCCTCAGGAGCATCATCTGTGGAGTAAAAGACTATTTTTACTGAAGCTAATGCCATCAAGGCTTTTTGCATGAGATTGTAAACTGAGCCTATGTAGCCAATAGATTTCTGAATGTCCATATTGCTACACCCCTGCCAATGTGTCTTCAGACTGCCTAAAACAGACAAGTCAGAGAGGCAACAACTAATACCTATCCAACCTTTTCTAGACTGCACATAAGATCTATGGCTCTTTATTTTTATGGCAGCAACTGAGGTTTTGCTGACTGTCTGCCCAGTCCGACAGTAACCAGTGGCCAGATGGGCTCAGCATTACACTTTCTGTAACATACTCCTGGACGGTGTGCATCTAAATGAAACACTTGCTCTTTTTCACATTTCCTTTGTGAAACAGTCACTCTGTACTGGAGCTGTTGGTGGTGTTCACTGTAAATGTAGTTTTTTGTTTTTTTATTTGCTCACTCCCCAACTTTTTATCTTTCCCTTGTTTGGTATTACATGGAGACTGATGTGGCGTCTGATCTGAGCTGGGTTTATTGAGACTTGGTTATTCAGTTGCTGCCTGTTTTAATTCTCTCTTTCAATGTATTTCTTGTTTCTAGCTTCTTTTCTCCTGTTCTTTCCGCTCATCATCAGAATGTTTCTCTTAACATGTGCCTTGTTTGTCTTTCTGTCTATTTCCCAGCCTTCCCTCTTGTCAGCTGCCAGTTTCTTGGATCATACTTGTTTCTGCAGTCAGGTTTATCAAGCTTGTTACCCACCACCTGCATATGGGATTTTCCATGGCAGTTTTTTGGTTCGTTTGTACTGTTTTGTATTCATATCTGGTAGTGGATGGAAAAAATACTCAACTGCTGGGATTTTAGAGGGGGACATGAAATGTCCAAAATGGGCAAACAATCGAGCAAAAGCCTGCTGAAGGTTATTAAAGCGGTTCAATGTGTGCAAACTAGCTCCTGAGAAGTGGATTGAATCTACTTTTGCACAGATTAATCCACAGTCAGTTAAAACTTTTGTCAAATAAACAATTAAACATGCTTACTCTCTTCCTTAGCATCCAGGTAAAGCCT
Organism: Girardinichthys multiradiatus; assembly: GCF_021462225.1. Lineage (NCBI taxonomy): Eukaryota > Metazoa > Chordata > Actinopteri > Cyprinodontiformes > Goodeidae > Girardinichthys > Girardinichthys multiradiatus. The sequence continues at coordinate 31,336,395 of NC_061802.1, forward strand.
TTACTGACTCAGCCGTTATTAAAATGTGCACAAATGCTGTGGCTAAAACTCTACTGGGGAAAAAACAAAATTAAAATGTATGTGAAAAGGTAACACAAATACCCTTAAATATCAAACTTAGATACTAAAACAGCTGAATGAAGCTCTTCATAAATAAATAATTGTAGGTTTAACTGTAGATCAATAAGCTGATGTGTCTGACTATGCACTGCTGTTAGTTTATGTTAGATTCTTCCCCAGCAAGAAGAGTTACCATTAATGTTCAATATTATTGTTTTAATGTAACATATGAGAGAGAGAAAGATGCAAGCGGTTTATTAAAAAAATATGGTTTTATGAAGCAGGTTATTTTATGTGAGCAGAAAATGAGTTAAAGTGACATTAGAGAAAAAGAAAAGATTATTAACTATATATGTCAGTTTCTTGTAAATCTACGGACTTGTAGACCTTACCTTAATTCTTTACTAAACCAATAAACCTTGAATGCCTCAATAAAATATAGGTAGAGACCCCCAGTGTAGATCAAAGCATATATGGTGCAACAATGTCCAGATGGAATCCAGTTTGTAGCAATACTTTAAAATTCACAAATACCATTTCTGCAATCTAATGGAGCCTTAGCAATTTTACAAAAAAAAAAAAAAACGGGAAAAAAAAATGTGTCTCTAAATATGAAAACTTAGCTGAAACTTAGCTAAAACAGCTAATACTGATTCAACAAATTTTTTTCTCAAGGTAGGCAGAATATAAATGCACGCCACAGATTTCTAATTTTTACTTATAAATAAAAAGCTAAATCCATGTATCCCCAGCACTTCCCAACTATGTGTAACTTTGGGTTGGTCTATCACAAAAACCCCTAATTAATTACACAGAAGTTTCTGATTGTAGTATAATAAAATATGAAAATGGAAATGAATATTTCAGTAAGTCACTGTACTTCAAAACTAACTTTTTTGAGTGATGCATTTAATGCATAAACATGTACTGTTTTACTTGGTTCTGTAGGAGTAATACAGTTTGGTACCATGACTGAGGGTGGGCAGACCTTTCAGTTTGACAAATGAGTGTAAAGTCTGTGGTTTGTAGTTCCTTCTCAGCCAGCAGATATAGTGGCTTCATGTTTTATGTATAACATATTTACATCAGTGTGGCAGAAAGTATGAAAAATATTCAGACAGAAATGCTCCAGGAACTCCAGAAACGATTTGTCCTGACCACAGCTATGAGGTATAGAGAGGATGCAGTGATTATTAGTGTACTGTGATGATGGTAGCAGGTCCTCATCTTCACATCAAAGCCTCTAAACCTCCAGTGGAAATGACTCTCGTGAAGGTCAGCGTATTACAGCCTATTCCAGAACAACGATTAGATCTTAAAAGTGCAGCCACCAGCAGGAATGATGACGCTCCTCTTTATTTTTCACTTTACAGTAAAGACGGTGACCCTGTAGCATGCAGAGAGACTGCAGCACAGATGAATCTGGCTCAGGAGAAGGAGAACCCTGTTGTGTCTGCCGAGGACTGTGGCGCAGACTGCAGATGGGATGAAATGTGGCACAGCTTTCCATTTTTTAACAGGATGTGACACTGCTGCGCTGCCTCCATTCCACGCTTTTTTAAAAGCCAGCAGTGTGAAAAATCTTTGTGGATGAGTGGGGTAATAATGCAAATCTACCTGACTTGCTTGTCACCATCTGGATCCGTTGAACAGCAAATGTATTTGTTAGGTATGACTGGAGATGGAAAGTGCCTAGCTTAATTAAAATCCTAAAAATACAGCTTTTTTGTTTATTTTAGAATTGCTTTTTTGAACAAAGATTATGCCTTTTTTTTAAAAATTTGCAAATTTATCAACAGATTTTGAGATAAACCCCTTTTAAAATCTAATATTTAGAAACCTGTGTTGCACAATGTTGCATAAGGTTGCACAGTTGCACTTAAAGCTTCAGGACATCATGTTTTACTTTCAGTGCTGAGATTTAAATAAGTTGATCCTGCACTATCCATGAAATGAAATACAGTTTCAACCTTAATGCTTTATTGTATTTGCAGCCACCTCACGCACCTCCCCCCTCTCTCTGCAGTCTCACTGTGAAACAAGGGTGCAGCAGATGTTGTTCGGTTGCTGTAATAGGTTGGAGGTTGGCTGTAGAGATTGTAGTTTCATACGGACCTCAGTTAAGCAGGGGGTTTTTATAATTCAGCTTCAATTAGAATAAAATTTCAGTCAACACAACCATCGGAATTTATGCTCTATACATAAACCCTGATTATAAGTGATAAATAACAGAATATTTGATCTGGGTTCTGACATTACCCTTGGAAAAGTAGTGATACTGCAAACTTTAATGTAATTTTTGGGGATTTTCTGTTATAGAACAAAACAAAGTCAAACATTGTGAAGTAGAAGTTTTTTTTAAAATACATAAAAGTAATAAATGTGGCATCAATATGTATCCTGCCCCTTAAATTGGGACAACAAATAAAATTAATTGCAATAAATTTCCTTCAGAGGTGATCCTAGTTAATAGGATCCACTTGGTGATTAACATCTCACAGAATGTTGTTGAATCCCTCATCTGAAATTGAAAAGACTATATCAAAATTGTGAACCTAATGAGACATGGCCGTCCACCTAAACTGACAGGTCAGGCAAGTAGATCACTGATCAGAGAAGCAGCCAAGTGACAGGAAGAAGAAAGCCTTTTGTGAAAGAAAGCCATGGTGGGTAAAGTATGCTGCTGTGGGGATGTTTTCCTTCAGCGGGACCATGCAGGATGGTGACATTTGATGAGTAGATGAAGTAAAATACAGTGAACTACTGAAAGAAAACCTGTTAGATGCTGCCGAAAGGCTAGAGCCTGGAGTATAGCAGAGATTTATCTTAGAATAGGACAATTATCATAAACATATAGCCATAGCTAAAATGGAATAGCTTAAAACAAAGAAGATTTTGTGTTCGATATGCCTAATCAAGGGGCTGCATGATGGCACAATTGGTAGCACTCCTACATTGCAGCTAGAAGGTTCTTGGTTGGATTCCCGGCCTGGGGTCTTTCTGCATGGAGTTTGCATGTTCTCCCCGTGCATCTGTGGGTTCTCTCCGGGTACTCCGGGTTTCCTTCCACAATCCAAAAACATGACTGTTATGCTGTTATGTCAATTGGTCTTTCTAAATTGCCCTTAGGTGTTAATGGGTGTGTGCGTGGTTGTTTGTCCTGTGTGTTTCTGTGTTGCCCTGTAATGGACTGGAAGCTGATCCAAGGTATACCTCTACGGGCATCTCGCCCATAGACCACGAGATGGTCTATGGGCGAGAGACAGGCACCAGCTCCCAGGCGACCCTGGATGCTTTTTCTACTCCATCAAAGTTCTATGTGTTATGGAAAAGTAACGCTACAAATCAGCCTGAGCATGCTATTCCCAGAGTCATCATGCTGTGGGACGCTTTGTTTCAGCAGAAAAAAACCTTGCAAAACTTGAAAATTGCTGTTCGTTGACACTCTCCATCCAACCTGACTGAGCCTAAGCTGTTTAAAAAGATGAATGGAAAATATGTCAGTATCTAGATTTGGAAAGCTTGTAGAGACAAACTACGTTTACAGCTGGAAATGCAGCAAAAATACAAATGCAGACAACTCTTTTCATACTTTAAATTGGAAAAAAGATGAAAATCATGTATGATTTTCTTTCTACTTTATGCTGATCAAAGACATACAATGCTAATAAAATGCATTGATGTTTCTCATTCTATCGTGAATTCATGTGACATTTTTAAAGGTTTATGAAATGTTTTGCAAGCCACTTTATAAGTACTAGTGGAGGTTATTAGGGTTGTGTCTCTGCATGATGTTAATCAAACAAATAAACTGTTATTATTTTGTTAAAGGTATATTTCATATTATACTATCCTATCCTATAATCATGTCTACATCCTTTGCAATCATAAAAAAAAACATGTTCTAGGTGAAAGATATCTCAAAATCTAAATCTGCCAGGCATGAGAATAATTTGGGGTTTCAACTGTAAGTATATATTTGGGTTATATTAGATTTTGTCCTGGCTTGTGATGTTTTTGAATTCCAAATCAAAATAAAATTTACAAATGCAGCACTTTGAAGCAGAAACTGCAAAACAGGAACAGATGTGCATTTGTTTCACTGTTTTGCATTTACGTAAACCTTGAAATAGTGAGACAAATTAAAACCCTATTTTTTGTAAAGTATTGAATGTCACTAATGGAGATCCCCTCTGATGAGGTTTAATGTGCCCCTCAGGTGTTCAAACAAAACTAGACCATCTGCTGTGATGTATTCATTTCTCCCTGTCGAATGTGCTCCTAATAACAAAACAACAACATTTACAGCCAGCTCAGTGCACTGAATCATTTAGGAAAAGAAGACTGGGTTGTTCTTAGGAGCAAAAAAAGAACATTGGTTTTAAAAATGTGCGTAAAACTTTGTTGATATTCTGCCAATGTCGAAAAAACACAATTTTGTAATTGCGGTGTTTTCATTAAATAAGAAATACAATTAAAATCACACGTGAATATGTCAGGTTGTGCTTTTGGGAGTGGACCCCAGAATGCAGACGAGCAGGAAGACGCGTAGCATGGTAAGTAAAAGATTTAATAATCAAAAAGAATCATACTGACAGGCAGGTAGGTGGCTGGAGCAAAACAGAAATCGAGGACACAAACTAATCGAGAGAAACATAACTACAAGACATAAACTGGAAAACGCTAAGGACTGAAAACAATAATAAGAAAGCTAACGCACCACCAGGAACATAATAAGAAAGATGAGTTTTGTCCTCTGCATGCAGCCTGTGTCAGCATTGCAGCCAGGTCGCACATAGTGGCCCAAACATGTCTGCTGCCATGACACATGACATAAAAAAACGGTGCTCTTTATGCTCATACCACCCCCCTTTCTTTGTCCGTATTTACTTGCCCAAGTAACAAATATATTATTTAAAATATAAATTAAATTAAAAAAAAGTAGCCAGTGCAATGCATGAGGAGCATTATAAGCAGGCAAAGTAGTAAAAAACAAAGAACGGTTTTCACTGAGTGAGAGTCGAGTCCTATCCTCCAAGGTAACTGCTCAGAAGCAGGGATGAAAAAAGTAGGTACAGGTACAGGTAATGGAAATGCTTGCAGCGGGCTGAATGGAGTGGAACCGGGCTAAATCAAGCTAGTGGGAAAGGGGCATAAGTTTGATGATATTTCTCAAGTCATGAAAGCAGGATTAAACCAGAGATGTCATATGATTTTCCAAAATACTTGCTTAGAGCACCAAGCTGCCCAAGGATTTCCTTTATCTTAAAATAGTAGAATTTGAACATGAAATTCACAGATTAAATCAGACATTGCCTTCATGAAGACGAAGAAAACAAGGCAACAGACGTCGCCCTTTATGGCTGAGCCCCCTCCTGGAACAGGCCTGGGGTTAGGGCCAAAAGGGAGAGGCGGCAGGTTGTGGTGGGTTTCCTTGTAACCCCCCAACTCAGCCGTCAACTGTTGGAGTTTACCCTGGTGAATGAGAGGGTTGCATCCTTCTGTGTTTGGGCAGGGGAGAGGTCTTTGACGGTGCCCCTCTTTAGGGAATCTGTCATGCTGCTGGGGGACTTCATTGCCCATGTGGGTTGCGTCAGTGACACTTGCAGGGGCATTAGTAGGAGGAATGGCATCCCCAATTTTAACCTGAGTGGTGTTTTGTTATTGGACTTCTGTGCTAGTCGTGGATTGTAAATAAAAAACACAATGTTCAAGCATAAGGGTGTCCATCAGTGCACTTGGCACCATTACACCTTAGGCCGGCGGTCGATGATTGACTTTGTAGTCGTGTCTTCTGACCTCTGGTCATATGTTTTGGTGAATAGGGGCATTGAGCTGTCCACCGATCACCACCTGGTGGTGAGTTGGACCCACTAGCAGGGGGAAGAAGATGGACAGACTCAGCAGACTCATCCAGGAGGACCTCGGAGTAGAGTGAACGCTCTTTCACTTCGAGACGAGTCAGCTGACTAGAGGAAAGGGATGTCTGGGTGGCTTTGCTGAGACTGCTGCCTGGTAGTTTGACCTGGTTCTGGATACGCGGAAGACGATAAGTACGTGTACGATTATGAATTTTTTACTTCTACCTGATTCATTTTTCTTTATGTATTTACTTAAGTAAAAATCTTTGAAGAAATGCTACTCTCACTTGAGTATAATTTCTGGCTGTGCTCCTTAAATTCTCTATTGGGTTTAAGTAGGCCAGTTTCCTCGGCAATCATGCAGTTTGATAACATGGCCATTAAACCAGCTTTGGGTACTTCTGGCAGTGTGTTGCAAGGCCTTCTGGAAAGTGAAATAAGCATCATCATAAACTGCACTGCACTGAGTTTGGACTTGATTAAAACACAGCAGACCATTAGCCGCAGGTGACAAAGCTCCCAGATAATCACTGACGGTGGAATCGTCACACTGGTCCTCAAGCAACTTGGATTTTGTTCCTCTCCCCTTGTCCTCCAGTCTCTGGGACTCTGATCTCCAAATGAAATGCAAAATTCACTTTCATCTCAGTCAGTTTCTACTGCTTATTCCATAGTGGGTCATGGTGCCTATCTCCAGCAGTCTATGGGCAGGAGGTGGGGTACACCCAGGACAGGTTGCCAGTCCATCACAGGGCAACACAAACAACCATGCACACACCTAAGGGCAATTTAGAGAGACCAATTAACCTAACAGGTAGGTCTTTGGACTGTGTGAGGAAGCTGGTGAGAACCCACACATGCACAGGGAGAACATGCAAACTACATGCATAAAGACCCCAGGCTGGGAATTGAACCCAGGACCTTCTTGCTGCAAGGCAACAGTGCGACCAACTGCACCACCGTGCAGCCCCAATTTCTTGAAAGATGAATTTGGACTGCATGGACTTTGCTAAACTATCCTTTCAGTTTTGCAGTCATTGCTTGTGCACATTTTTCAAAATTTTTCCTTTCACTCAACTTTCCATTAATATGCTTGGATAGAGCACTCTGAACAACCACAATGATCTTTTGTGGCTTACCCTGTTTGTGGAGGGTGTCAATGATGCACAAGTCAGCAGTCTTACCCATGATTGATAAGGCCACAGCATATCCATAACATAACATAACATTTCTGTATTAACAATCCATTCCTACGTAGTATTCAAATTTTCTAAAAGAGTTCATTTTGTGTCGTCCTTATCTATAAGCCATACATAACAAAAGTAGCATAAACAAAAGCTTTAAACAGTATCACTCTGGGTTTAATGTATCTACCGTTTCTTTTTAAATTGCTGAGATTAGACCCACCTGTGGATGAACATAGACAACAGCTTTTACGGTTACAGTAACATCAGTTCTTCCATTTTCTTTGATGATAAAGAGAAAGTCTTTTTGAACAGGTTACTTCATTATCTTTTGGGAGAAAATGGAGGTGCTACAAATTTCCCCAAATTCATTCTATATGTTTTGTCTGTTTTCATTCATTATATTTACTTGTTCCTCTTCTTCCCACATGTTGGCATATCCATGCAATCTTTTTTCTTTCCAGAAGTGAACTCTGAGTACATCCGCCCACTGAAAAACTGAAGCTGGCTGAATTTTTAAGTATGCCAGACATTTTGCATTTATCCCACAGGAACTGAATGCAGAATACAGCATCTAGAGAATGAGATCCAGAGAGAGAGAGGCAATAGCGCAGATGAGCCCCAGTGAACAACAGCTTGCTTCTTTTTCAAACGTGCAGCACCACACTCTCTATCCTTCACACAGATGAAAGCACACACATACACATGCAATCCAGAACCCGAGGAGCATCAGCCTGAGCTGTCCGCTGCTGCCAGTGGCAACCCTCACCACTTCCCGCATTGTGAAGCCGTGAGAGGAGTTCTTGCAGCACTCAGAGGTAACAGAAGAGATCCGTGGATCTCTGTTCTAGATGTTAGACAATTGACCAGCGAAGCAGGGAAGAGGAGAGGGAGGAAAGGGGGGAAGGTGAGTGAATGCGCTCCAGTCCACCTGCTGCTCCTACTGCTTCTGGAGAAAGAGGAGGAGGAGGAGAAGGAGGAGGAGGAATGGGAGGAGGATGCTCAGTGCTTAGAGAGACTGGAGCAGCAGCGTTATCCTGCACAGGCAGCCCGAACGGCCACAAGTGATCAGAGCATCTTCAGCCTTGTAGATGTACAAGCAGCACAGTGCAGCTTCCAGTCCTGGGTGAGTCAACTTCCCATCTTTTTCCAATACACACCACACTCCTCTGTGTACTCCATGTGCTGTCTATAACTGTCTGCATCCATCTTCACAAAAGGAAATTATACACATGTGGTGTGTGCATCCTGCTTGTTTCTCTGCTTTGCCATTGATGAGCAGGAGAACTGGGATTGCCGTGACACAATTTTATCCCTCCAGCTCCTTCAATGGTGTGGCAACAACTCCCCGCACCCCCGATCAATTTGATCCTTAACTTAGATGGACATCAGCTCTCATTATCTCACACAGGCTGGGCTCTTCTTTTGTCACTGCTGAGGCAGTGTGTTTGTGCATCGGTGCACAACTCATCTCTGTCGGTATGTGTGTGCCTGTGCGTGTCCTTTGGTGATCTGGTTTCAATTAGGATTTAATGATGTAAACGGTGGGCAGGAAGGGTAAGGCAGCCCATGATCGATCCTGCAGTCATATCAGTGTGACCAGATGACATCTAATCCTCAGTTTTTGCTCAGCCCATTTTTAGCTCTGCTTTTATTAGTGTGTGCTCAGTTCTTTGTGCAGCAACTGTAAATCAGGTGATAATTCTAAGAAATGTAGTTTTGTTTTAATCTAATGGATCTGGAGTTCATCTTTCCTCCAGCAGTTTATTCATATGCGGTATTTGGTACAAAGATAATGTGTACCTCTATAGAAAAGTTAGAGCGGTGAGAGAGAAGATAAGGACATGAAGTAAGTCAAACCTGTGGGTCAAGTCCATAAGTCAGCCACTGTGCTCTTGTATTTCAATTATTCCAGTTTTTCCACTGTTTTGATTTATTGATAGATGTGCTGACCCTCTCTGCACTGGTTTCTGCACTGCAATGTCACTGCATGCTTTCTCCATTAACTATCCAGCATTCAATAAATAGAGACACTAAGATCTTACAGAACTGACAAAACTGTCACAGCTCAATGCACCTAACATGCCTCCTGCATTCTTGTGCGCCATGACCAAATAGTTAAGTTTGCTTGATCATCCAATTCTTCAGACTTTTATCCTGCTCAGCTGTCTCTTTGAATTCATGAATAAAATCTAGGTCTCATTTAAGGGCATATGGGTTTTCTTGTAAGTAGCAGATTAGATGGCAACTGTTTCACTCATTGGCTCATTTGGTCCTGTCGGAAAACTGTTGGTGACATGAAATTATGATACGAAAGGCATGTTTTGTTTTTTCTGCACAAAAATATAGAACAGCAAAAAAACACAACAGTAGTACACTTATTCTTCCTGACATCCAAGAAAGTACACTTAAGACTTCCAATTCCTGTGCCAATCCTTTAGTTTTATAGGACAGTTTTTTCAACACAACACAACACAACACAACACAACACAACACAACACAACACAATGTTATATCTCTTATCCATTGGCACTCCAACAATATTTCAAATTCCACAACTCTCTTATAAAATATTTGCAATTTATGCAGGAAAACAAAATTCTCATCAGCCATTTAAACTGCAGTGACCTTATGGTTGTTTTGAAACTTTACAACTTTTCCCCAATCAGCTTGTATCTTCCATTAACAGTTTCTATGTCTTTAATCTGTTAAAGACAGATGCTGGGAAATTAAATAAATATTTGATAGTAATTCCTGTCACCTTGTGTGATAAAGATGCCAGACTGCGTGATTTGTTGCTGTAGAAGAGTCATGCCAGACAAGTCGGACAGAAAATCCAATCCAAAAATGATTGGACAGACAGTTACAGATGTTAATGCTTCTATTATCAGAGCAGGACTCTGAAAAGATGAGGATAAGAGAAAAGCTGTGGGAGCGCTCATGGCTGGGATGCAGTAAGAAGACTTTTCTACGCATGGCCCAGTTACTGTTATCAAGGTATAACTTTTAAGTTACCGTTTCAAAACCAGCAGTCAAACTTTGTCCAAGAGTTGGAGTGAAAAGTTTTTTTAACCAATGTATGGAGCTTAAAGTAGCCTGGTACTGCACTAATCTTCCCCCACCTTTTGCTGCACACTGGTGGTTAGCTGGCAGAAAGAGGGTTATTAAATATTCGGATACTTTTAGAAAAAAACTATTTGGCAATTTGCAAATATGTCTAGCTGTGAAATACACAGAAGTTTAGTAAGGCAACCTCACCCCAAAATTACAGGTAGGCAGCTAAGAGCCACTTGGCAAGCTGTTTTTTAATAAAAAGATCATGTCATACAGTTTTATTTTATAATTTTGTGTGAATAGCATGATACATTTTATTTGAGGTTGTTCTTACAACTCTCTCACAAAAAGATATATTGTGTTAAACAGCCTGTAATCGTGAAGTGAACCAGCTTAACACAGACATCTCATTTCTCCTGGACTAATAATATAATGTCCTTATTTACTGCCTGTACGACGGTGCACCACAAGGACTGATATTTGGGACAATTTGTATTCAGCTGGTATATTATTGTCCTCCGGCTGGTGTGTCATGATGCTGGAATTATAATGTATGCAGATGACATAGTCATAAGTACACATGGAAATGGCTTGAAACAAGTTGTAGCCAGCTCATCGCACACAACGAACGAAATTTCTCTTTTGATTAATTTATCATATTGGACAAAGAGAATGCAGTCACAAGGTCTTTGTATTTTACAAGGAATTAAATGATTTTCTCAAATGCCTATGTTAAATGTTATTACCTTCATTAAATATTTATGTGATTTGAATCAAGTTATTGGGTTCAAGAAGCACATCAAGAAAATGACTAACATACTACACCTTTCAGACATACCAGAAGTTCACTTACTCTTGTACACAATGATATTGTCTTAAATGTGATATTGCTCAAGTCGCACAACTCTAAACGCTGTCACTTTGTCATAAAGCCTCATTTGATCTCCAATCACAGTATCATCATTGCAATATTCTCGGTAAATATAATATAGCTTTGTTCATAATTTTTGGAAATTATAAGCACAATAAGTGATCATATGTTATGAAAAAAAAAACAATAAACTACGCCATTGGGAAGAATGTTAGGTGATTTTGTCTCTTATTAACTTGTATATGTTTTTTTATGTGTTTTAGCTTTGCTGGTTTGTTAGGTTTGTCTTTGGTTTTGCACCTTTTACACATTTATAATGTAAAGCCCTCAAATCCTGTCTCAAACATCACTGCCATGGAATCTTCCATGCAGTTTTAAATCTGTAAACTAAAACATAAGAAGATCATATTTATTATATAAAAATATTTTCAGTTGCTTCTTCCTCCGCTCACATAATAAAGAAAATGCATTTAGGAGACACTGAACAGACCCCTGGAAAACCAAGAAAACATATTTGCAGAACTGCATGTCAGACTGTTGGAAATGGAGTTACACCTTGGCTTAGTTTGATTGCAAAATCTTTCAGTATGAATTGGCACACTCTAGAGTTGTGATACACTGTTTTGCTGTGAAATAAATATCTGTAAAAATATGCCAATAACAGTTGAGTCTTGAGGAGAAAATAAGCTTTTGTGCTTTCTCATATAGTATAACTCAAGGTGTTTAGGTTAACTATAAAAGATTAAGAAAAATGTTGCCCCAAATAATAGGACAATATGTAATATTAAACTCTATGCTGTTTAGAATTTTAAAAATCTGTGTTTCACATTGACAGTATTTCTGAGTGTGCCCTTCTGCATGTCTCTGAATGTGTCTTCTCTTATTGCATGTCCCAGCTCATGGATTTCTATACCTACTTGTCAAGAGCAGTTATGGTCCAAAATCGAAAAGGGAAAAAAGGGACTGAAGCGAAAGCAATTATGCAAAAGCACTTTAATGGTACCCGAGGTGCCACTTATCCTCCTTATTTGACAGATTTATGCGTCAGTAATGAAATGTGCACTGACAGGTCTATGTGTCCCTTCAGAGTGCATTGTTGAATCAGGCCTGTTAGTTTTGTCCATTATGACACCCATACTTACCTTCCCATTTTGAGCCTTGCTAATGTGCATAAAGCTGTCATCTGTGCTCAGTAGTGACATTACTGCAGCTTAACACTGCCAATACCCAGACAACCTCATTGTTTGCAATTCCACAGTATTTATGAGGGCATTAAAGCAGAGATGCATCCTCTGTCAGTGAGACATGGGCGCTGCTGCTCTCCAGGGAAAGATAGTGCAAGGGAGGACGAAGAATGAGGGATACAGTGGTGGGGGAGTGCAGTAGGGCTCGGATACCTGCAGGCACGCTGGCATGTCATCTGTCGCCGTTAAGAAGCCCAACTGGAACAATGGTGGCCCGGTGTGTGTGCTGGCTGTCCTCCCACTCACTGACTAGTGTAATGCCATTATAGAAGGGGCTGCAACCTAAATGCAGAGCTTGGGGAGCATCTGGACCTTACAAGTTTTACATGATGGCCTTATTTGACATTAGGTCTGACAAATGTGGCTGGGTGACCTTGTAGTCGCCAAGCACTGTTATGAGACAATTACAAAATATGAGCACCTACCTGCTCCATTTCCAATGATACTGTTGGATTTTTTCACATTTTATCATATGCAACCACAAATTTCAATTCGTTTTCTTAGGATTATATTTGAAAGACAAAAATTAAATAGCACATGATTGTAAAATGAAAGGAAAATGATACATGGTTTTTGACATTTTGTGTGTCCTGCATTAGAATGCACCTGCGGAGTCAAAACTTTGTACCATCTCTTGTTGCAGGTTCATCTGGAAATTTTGCTGGGTTTGTTTCTACCAGCTTTGCACATCAAGAGACTGAAGCCTTTACTCTGCTTTGTAAAATAACTTAAGCTCTGTAAGGTTGGATAAATTACATTTGTGGACATCAGTTTTACCACTGATTCTCAACTGGAGTTAGCTCTGCACTTTGACTGGGCCATTTTAACACAGAAATTTGCTTTGATCTGAAATATTCCCTTGTAGCTTTTGCTGTATGTTTAAGGTTGTTGTACTGCTGGAAGATGACCATTCAACCCCAAACAAGTCTTCTAACAGTTTTTCCAGGTTTGACATGTATTTAGCTCCCGTCTTTGACCAGCTTTCCTTTCATTTCAGTTCAATTAATTTAATTTAATTTAATTTAATTCAGTTTTATTTATATAGCACCAATTCACAACACATGTCGTCTCAGGGCACTTCACAAAGGGTTTGGAATGGTGCGGGTTGTTGGGGAGGTTAGAATCAACTACTGAGTGTTAGAGTTTGGACATTTTAGAATGGGCTATATGTAGGGCTACTAAGTAAAATAATAAACTGATAAAGTTTGTCCATCTAGAGCCCACTGGTGGTCATTGTTATACTAAAAACCACAAGGATTGGGGTTACATCTCTCTCTCAGACTGATTATAACCAATGGAAAAGAGAAGGGGTCGCACAGGTTGCAGAAATAGAGGGTGTGTTTGCAACTCAACCATAATTGAGCCGGTTTAGGCTAAACCTGACTCCCCCTTACTCCATTCAACAGGGAGGGAGGAAGGCAGAGGCAAAAATAATTGGAGAGTGTTGTTTCCTGTTGAATTGTGTGAAAGGTGGGTAACTTTAAAATGTAAATTCAATCGAATCATATAGATTTTAAGTCAGGTACATACATTTCAATTAATCCTAACTATTGAACAGTGCAGTCAGATTCAGTTATTTATTCAAATTGGATAAAAAAAAATTCTATCAAAGGAAACTCAGCAGATTACATCGAGTAAGGGACTTGTAGCAGTCACTCCTCCAGGATGAGCATGTAGAGACAGTGGACAGTCACTGGTGTTGACTTTGCAGCAATCCCTCATAATGACCATGCATGTAGCGATAGCGGAAAGGAAAAGCTCCCTTGTAACAGGAAGAAACCTCCAGCAGAACCAGAACCAGGCTCAGTGTGAGCGGCCATCTGCCACAGCCGACTGGGGCTTTGAGGAAGAAGAAGAAGAACACAGAAGCCCTGATCCTGGAGTACTTTCTATGGGAAGGAAAAGTAAATGTTAATGGATGTAGCTCCTTTAGTGGTTTCATCAAGGAAGAAAAAACAGATAAACTCTAAGCCACTTTTCAAGTTTAGAGTATGAAAGAGAGCACATACAGTTAGTCACAGTAAAAGCTCAGTCAGTAGCTATGTCTAGGAGAATAATAGGGTTAAACACTAAAAGACAGGGCCAAGTGTATCATCGGTAGAAGGTGAGCATTAAGATGTTGGCAGCAGAAGCTGGGATGATGCCCCCCTCCAGGAAGATGTTACAGGTGGACACAGAGTCAGGCCAGGCGTAGCTTCTACGAAGAGAAAAGAAAGAGAACATAAAGTTAAAAGCTGAAATAACAGCAAATAATGCGAAATTGGAAAGTAGTTTAAGAATGTAGCAAAGAGGGTGAAAGTGGTCATTATGTCCTCCAGCAGCCTAAGCCTTTAGCAGCATAACTGCAGAGATAGCTCAGGATAACCTAAGCCACTCTAAGTTTAATCAAAAAGGAAAGTTTTAAGCCTAGCCTCAAAAGTAGACAGGGTGTCTACCTCACGTACTAAATTTGGGAACTGGTTCCAAAGGATAGGAGCTTGATAACTAAAGGATCTGTCATACTGGCTTGTGTTTTGAGTTTGAGTTTTTGTTCTATTACTTGGTCTAGTCCTTTGTTTTCTGTCTCCCTGCACCCCAAGCCCACACATGTTCTGTGTTTTCTCCTGATTTTCTGGTCACCTGTGTAATTGGTTTCCCCTGCTGTTTAGTTATGTATTTAAGCCTGTTTGTTTCCTTTGTTCCCTGCTGGTTCCGTGTGTGCGTGTTTGCTACCCTGTCTGTTCGTGCCATAAGACCCGTCTTACCTGCAAAGCTCAAGCTTCTGGTGTTCTTAACCGCATATTGGTCCATCAAAAAACCATCATTATGACAGGATCTTCCTCCAATTCTACGTCTAGAGACTCTACGAACCACCAGTAAACCTGCAGTCTGAGAACGAAGTGCTCTGTTAGGAATTTGTGGAACAATCAGATCTCTGATGTATGATGGAGCTAGATCATTAAGGGCTTTATATGTGAGGAGGAGAATTTTAAATTCTATTCTGGATTTAACAGGGAGCCAATGAAGGGAAGCTAAAATAGGATAAATATGATCTCTCTTTTTAATTTTCATCAGAACTCTTGCCGCAGCATTTTGAATCAGCTGAAGGCTTTTAACTGCATTTTGTGGACATCCTGATAGTAAGGAACTACAATAGTCCAGCCTTGAAGTAACAAATGCATGGACTAGTTTTTCACCGTCACTCCTGGAAGAGGATATTTTTAATTTTGGCAATGTTCCGGAGATGAAAGAAGGAAATCCTAGAAACCTGTTTAATATGGGATTTAAATGACATGTCCTGGTCAAAAATAACACCAAGGTTTTTTACTTTATTACCGGAGGTCAGTTTAATGCCATCCAGGTTAAGTGATTGACTAAGCAGTTTCTTTTTTAAAGACTCCGGTCCAAAGACAACAACGTCTTTAGACCGGAGTCCAAAGACGTTGTCGTCTTTGGACTTTGGACTTAGAAGCAGAAAATTTAAAGTCATCCAAGTTTTATGTCTTCAAGAAATGCTTGTAGTCTATCTAACTGGTGGGGCTCATCAGGATTTATGGATACGTAAAGCTAAGTATCATCAGCATAACAGTGAAAGTTTATCCCATGGTGTCTGATAATTTTAGATATTGGAAGCATATATGTAGTGAAGAGAACTGGCCCAAGCACTGAACCCTGTGGTACTCCACAATTAACCCTGGAGTTTGAAGATGTTTTATCATTTACGTGAACAAACTGGAATCTGTCACACAAATAAGATTTAAACCAGCCTAGTACTGTTTCCCTGATCCTTACAGAATATTCCAGCCTTTCTAACAAAATATTGTGATCAACTGTATCAAATGCAGCACTGAGATCTAACAGGACAAGTACAGACGCAAGTCCATTATGTGAGGCTAGGAGCCTTTCACTGCTGAGTAAAATCCCCACCGCATGATACTGTCAACATAATGTTTCATTGTGGGGTCTTTGTGTTCAGGATTACATAAAATGTCATATAGGGTTTTGCATGTAGGTCAATATATAAAATTCTAAAGGTTTTCAATTTAAACACACACAGACTTGGTGCTTTTTCATTTGGAGAAGTCAAACAAGGGGTACGATTATCTAGAAGAGTTCAAATAGGAAGAAAATAAAAAAAGAGCACCTGATTCCAATATTCTTCTACAATGGGGATGTTTACCTGTATGTGTTTTCTTAGCAGTTTCCTGCAAAATTGGCCAATATGTTAATGTTTATTTAGTACTTAACATCAAATATTGAAAGTTATATAACTGAGTTCCCAAATGCTTTCAAGTAATGGCATTGTGATTTTTAATCTTTCACCCCATACATACTTTTTATAGCATAGTTATTTATATGTTTGCACTTTGCCAGTGACTTTCAGCCCTCTCCTCTGTACAACCACCAGAGTTACTCTACATTCTTTTCATCCACTTCCTGACAAAAACAGAAACTTTATCATCCCTGAGTGCCCATCCCTGCCTTAAGACTGATTTTAATTAGTGACCTCAGTGAGTAATGGTTAAAGCGCATCTCTAAGTGACATTTTGTCAAATAGGACCCATGTGTGTTTAAGCCTAATTGGGGCAAAGATAAGAGTTTTTATTTGAGTTTATTAGAGTTTTCTCTCTTGTGAAAAATAAGTTGAAGTTCCTGACAAATTAGCAAGGCAGTGTAGCAATAAAGTGTTGCATTCTGCAGCTTCTCAGCTCACTCTATTTATATGAGTTTAAATAAGCTATAAAAAATTGCTTTTGTTGTAATTTTTTAAACAAAAAAGAATCAAAGCAGAAAACATCAAGCAGCATGGGACAGATGCAAGCATTGAAACTGTCCACAGATGCTTGTGACCTAACTTTTTACAGCATTGCACCAAAGTCTTTAATAATTTCTTTATATTTTCCTTCTCAGAAGTCTGTCTTTTTGTAATCCTTTAAAAATAGTATTGATGGAAAACGGTAATTGGCCTGCACTTGTATAGCCCTTTTTAAGTACGAGGACTCCATAGTGCTTCACACTACAATCAGTCATCTACCCATTCATACACACATTTACACACTGATAGTGGTAAGCTACATTTTAGGCACAGCTGCCCTGGGGCTGACTGCAGAAGTGGGGTTGCCATACAATCGCTGCCACCGGGCCCTCTGACCACCATCATGTTGATCAGCATTTCTCCAGGCTTTCTAAAAAGGCATTTCAAAGCTGTTCTTTACTTTCCTTTTTTTTGCCTATTTTGAGTTGTAAGAATTATGATTATTGATTAATTAATATTTATCAAGAATTATAATTTAAAATCATAATTTGAAAAATATGAATTTCTTAACCAAAAATCATTACTTACAAATCGAAATCAGAGATGATAATTATGGATCAAGGCCTTTGATAATTACAATTATTAAATTCTCAGTAATAATTGATAACTATTACTAGATGTCACTGTTTAATCAACCGTTTCACTGAACATGGGGAACTTTGACCTTATTTTGACAGACAAATCACTCTTGCTCAAAATAAACACAAACGTTTTCTCTTTCTCTACGTGAATATTTATTAAATCAGCAACCCTGATGCACCTCGCTATTCCGATTAAATAATCCTCACCTAATCAAGCATGCAAAGTTCTACTCAAAAGGGGTAAAATAATAACTAAACAAGATAAACCAGCATTGAGTGTGTATGAAAATCAAACCAGCATTTATGGCAAAACAAGAGGAAATATGGTGCTGAACGGAGCTTTGGGAGCACCCCCCCCCCACCCAAAGTGTAGCTCAGTGGAACACAAGCAGTCATAAAACCCCCAAAGTTGTAAGCTCAGCGAACAAAAGATCATAAAACTTTTCGGCGGCAACCAGTGGAGGAACACGAAGGTGAAGACAAAGAAAATGGTTGAGTTTCACCATTATTATGGCAGTTAAATTTTACAGTGCACCTGCTCTCAGGTTTTCACACAGTAAAACACAACTTGCGAAGCTCGGCAGCTTCAGAGACCAGCAATAATCAAAATTCAATAACACATGGCATGCACATACACTTCGAACACATTGGACAATAAGTGGCGATTCTAAATCGCCCTAAAATCCTACTCTATCCTGCCCAAGCTATTTTAATAGAAATAAAAACAGAACGGAATTACTTGTTGTCTCCTCTGGAGCAGAGGGAAGGAAGGAGAGAGAGGGGGGGAGTTGCTGCGCATCCGCAATTAACTCCAAGAAGCGGTTGGCGTCGTCCTTGGCCTCCTTTGGCAAAAAGGAACAATATGATGGACCGTCAACAGTCGACTAGAACAAAAAAAAGGATGGCAATTCCGTCTCCTTGAAACATCCGTGGGTTTTTTTTGTCACGTGTTGAATTCACGTCTTCGATCGGTAAAGTGAAGTTTCTGGCCTTCCTATTCCAGGAACTTCTTTCATGAATTTTCTTCTTGTTGGCCAACGGGGGAGAATGAATGAAAGTCCATGTGGGATTTTCTTTTCCAGAATGATGCGCCTCAGATGCTGGTCCGGTTTCCAGTGTGAAAGCGAAGATAAGAGAGCTCATTTTACTATATAGTCCACTGTGACGTCAGAGCTGCAACGCCCCCTTCCTATCAGCTGCAATCCCTGCTGGGAGTTGTAGTAGCAGACTATCCTGGGGTACAAAATGGCAGCAGACGTTGGAAGGCATATTAGCGCACACATGGTCCACCATTCAGCACATATGGTCCAACAGAGTCTAGTACCTGACAATTTGCAAATAAAACAAAAGCCGCCTGAACTAAAAGATAAGGAGAAGAGTTTTATATACACAAAACAGGCAACTTATCAAATAACCAATTTAAAACAGGATCTTTAGGCACTTTATTGCCTGTCCTGGAGAGACTAACTGATGTGAACTAATGATTTAATTATCAAATACTGTTAAACTTCATCAAGTGCTGGTATAATATTCTCACAGTATGGCAAACATAAGTAAAAAAATGTTTTTTGCACAAAATTTAAAACAAATGCTTTAAATTAAATGCTTTAATTTAAAGCAGAAAAGCAAAAATTATTCACTGTATAATAAAATTATTTTTAATATGTTGATTATTACATGTATAATACTGTAATGACATTTATTATTTTAATTTTGTTACCAATATTTAAGAAAAATATAGAACAACAACTTTTTTAGACGTTAAGAGATTATTGGGCTGAACAATATTCTTTTCTGTCATTCTGCTTTTTTGCTTCTTGCAGGGAAACATTCACAAACACACTAATTTATCTTCCTTGTAAGCAAACAAAATGTGTAGCAATCTTCTTTCAGCCAGCTAACTAGCAGTGTGCAGCAACAGGTAGGGGAGGGGCTGCACTGGGTTACTCTGTGCTCAATGCAGCCTTAAGAAAACAATGGGCCCTCAGACTCATTCTTTGGCATCTCAGTTTGAACTGTAGAAATGGAAGGATGGAAAACGGGAGCCAGATGAATAACTCTTTTTCAAACTCACCACTCACTACTAAGTAACTAACAATGAGTGTCTTAAACCTTTCATTCTATAAGTGTCTCTACATCCTTTAATTTCAATAAACAAAACAGGCTCATTTAACCATGATGGGTCCTTAGTGACTACTGGTATGGCTAAGTAGCAGCAGGGATCAGACACAGATGAATTCCAGAGAGGAAGTAGAGGAGTGAGAAAGCTATTTTTTTTGCTCTTTGGATGTTGCATATTTCATGTTTTTCAGGTCTCTGGATGAAAGGATGTATGATGAGATGGTCATAGGGTTACATAAGTTAAAAGAAGGGAAGCAGAGCAATCTGAGTGTAGGTGCATGCACACTCAGGAGGAGATCAGAGATCAGCTTTTGCTTTTTTGCATGCAGTCAGTTTGCTGGCTCACAGCTTTCCGGAGTATAATGGCTGTGCATAATAACCTCTGATCCTTAGCACCAGCTTAAATTACAGATGAAGCAGTGTTACAATGCACAATTTTGTAAGTGCAAGGTCATTAAAAGGTTGTACATTTATTTATTTGTTGATCTTTGAGCCTGTGAATGTAACAGAGTACTGTGTGCCTGAAAGATTGAGTTGGATTATGAGATAAGTAGCTGGGTATCTGGGAGTTTATACATTTGTCATGCTCTCTGCCTCATTAATTTTTTTGTATACTTACTGCTGCTGGCAGTTTCAAGTGCAGCAACTGAACTGCCATAAAACAACAGTCATCAATACAGACCAACCATCACAGCTGAGGGAGCTTGGGGCTCTGGCCAAGGCTTGCTTTAGGACTGTAGCATTTCAGGTTACTGCTGAAAGAGCAGTCCTGTGATTTTGTACGTCTGACAATTTGATATCAAGAAAATAAAAATAAAAAAATACATTGGTTCAGTTGAATAATTTAGTTATTTGTTACTTGTTATTTCTGGATACTTGGGCTTCCTCCCACAATCCAAAAACATGACTGTTAGGTTAATTGGTCTCTCTGAATTGCCCATAGGTGTGAATGGGTGTGTGTGTGGTTGTTTGGCTTGTGTTGCCCTGCGATGGACTGGCAAACTGTCCAGGTTGCATATCCATAGACTGCTGGAGATGGACACCAGCTTCCTGTGACCCTGTACGGAAGAAGCGGGTAAAGAAGATGGATGGATGATTGTGTTCAACTTCCTATATGAATATATATTTTCTAGATAATTGTACCCCTTGTTTGACGTCTCCAAATGAAAAAGCACCAAGTCTGTGTCAGCTTAAATTGAAAACCTTTAGAACATATATCTTCCAAAAAATATCTGTTCATTCTTAAAGGCGTTTCAGTCCCTTCATCTGTTAAGAAGAACATTTAGCTGTAGCTGAGCGACACAGTCGTGACTTACTGGACTGTGTCGAGCCAGCTGTGTCCCGCGCTCTGACTCAGGTTACACGCTCCTTTTATACTGCGCGCCCTGCACATCAGATATCTTTGTAATCAGCTCTCTTCAATTATGCAACTATGAGTAAGATAAGATCAACATATAGGACCATGTGTTACAGGGTTTTTTTTACTGTAAGACTGCTTGAACGGTTTGATCAGCAAAACACAGACTCAATTTTCCATTTTAATTATCCAAAAAAATCAAAATCTAAAATCGTATACATGTAGTTCGGGAATATTTTTTGTCTTTCCTGTCTACTCAGTCTTTAACCACCTAAAGATCCTTTCATTTGGGTCAAACACCGTTAACACCATCAAAGAATATTGAGCACACAATTAATGAATCACTCTTGAAACAGTTCCTGTCGTTGACAGCAGCTAATGGCACGTTCGACTCATCTGAACTCTGAAACACTCAGCTGGGCATTTACTCCTGAGCTGATGGGGCATTTAGATGAAGTCCAGCTCGACTTTTAGTTTTCTAAAGCTCCTGCTTACCTTTTCCACTTCTGTTGTTCTTGGTTCTGTTTTTGGATGTCTTCTTGCACTTTTTCTCCGTGATATTGTGGTTGTGTGACTGTTACTGTTAAAACTGTCTTGCATCCGTTCTTTAATCTGTTTCCTTGCTTACTTGAGCTCTCTGTAAGGTCATTCTTGTTCTCGTTTTTGCAACTTAAGCTTTCCTCAACATTGTTTTTGACTTTCTGTCTGACTTTAAGTTTTATTTTTTTAATAAAGTTGCATGAATACTCTTCTTGTCTCTGGATTTCACATTAAAGCCCTGCTCCTCTTTGTGTTGCTGCATTAGTTTATGACCTTCAGTGCTCTGTTCAGTCTGCACTGTAGACACATGTTGTCACACTTAAATGCAAAATCTAAAGTAGACTTTTATCTGCTTCTCGTTCACTGAACATGAATCAAATAATCAGTTGATCTAATCACATTCTCAGAGTGGAGATCAGTGAAACAAGGAGATGAGATTGAACTGGTCTCTCACGCTGCTTTTTCTTTTCACCTTTGTGTCAGTTTACTTAATTGTTTTATTTCTTGTTCTGGTTTAGGTTTTTGTTCTCATTTAGGTTTTATTTCTAAAGTAGACAATTAAGCAGGTACCAGAGCTGCTCACACTCCAGGCTGCTGCTGAAAGGAGAGGGAACGACGCATTGATCTGCTCGAGAATGCCTGTTTGTTCGCACCGTGATCCCATGACCAAATCTACCTTTTAACACTCTAACTAACCAGGCTCTGCTCCTCAGGACAGTTCGGCGGTTTCATCCACCTTTTTTCTCAGTTTTGTTTTGGTCATTTTACCAAACTAATTATCTTCTTGTATAACTCATTATACAAGAAGGCAATCACAGTAAAATGCTGAATTTCAATATTAATATTAAAATAATTAATATGAAATTGATGCAGTATGAAAATGACCAGCATGGCGAGTTAAAATAATAATAAGCAAATCAAAACATGTAAAACATGTGTGACGACCATGTAAATAAGCTATGCATTTTGATGCTGTGTGACAATTAATTCAATTTTGCCAAGTTTTATCATCATGATTTACACATTTCTGTATCCAGACTAAATTCTATCATCACTTAATTTCTCTCCATTGATTACTTTGAGGCTAAGTTAGGAGCTATCTGAGAGGACACTGAGAATCTTTGTGAATATGGGCCCAGGTCTGCTGTGCATCCCCAGAACCAGTACCAAAAATGGAGAACAATGTGGATTGAATGTACTTGACTTGATATCAGTCTGTTTTGATTCTATTGAATTGACTTTGTAAAGTGCCTTCAGACAACATGATGTTATTTGGGGCTATATAAATTAATTTAATCAAGTTCCCATGACACTGTAAAAGTGCTGAAACTCTGAGTTCTTTAAATCAAGGTTAAAAACCAATTTGTTGCCTTTGACTGTTCTATGTAAACTGTTCTCTGAAACATCATCAGTTTTAGTCTGTAGTCCAAGTTTTTTCCATGCCTTTATATGACACTGCACTGTACTTTTTTATATTTTTTGCTTCTCTTCCTATGTTTTATTCATGTACAGCACTTTCAATTGCCTTGTCATTAAAATTTGTTATACAACAAACTTGCCTTGAGAGATGCAGAGAAATGCAGATAAAGTACAGAAAGAGAAGAAATCAGTTTAGTTTAAATGCCTGTGACACGCTTTTCCCTTAAATGCATAAATTAAAAGAAAACATCTTAATATTGAAGGAATTGGGCAGTAATTGACATGACATTCAGATTAAAGACGTGATGAAAGACAATTGTAAACAAAATAAACATATTTCAATGTTAAATTTTGCAAGTCCAGAAATGACGTCAATGGGGAAGTCTCCGGTCATCCAATGTGTGAGCATCCCACATGTTTCGTTAAACATGGCGTTAATATGATGAAATGGTGCATTGCTGGTGGTTGCAGCAATACTACGACAGCAGCTGTTAGTCTGCACCATTTTCCAGAAGTGAAGGGAATCAGAGCTGCCTCAATCAGAGCTGGAAAACTGAGGAGGGACAGAGGTACTGGTCCCAACAAGTCAGTTGTGATCGGAGGACGTCTTGGCAAACTGCTTCAAAGAAAAAACCTCTGAATTAGCATGACAGATAATGTCAGATGTCTGGATATCTGACAGATGAAGGAGAATGTTTAAAGCAGATGCTGTGGCCACGCTGTTCAGAGCATCTGATGGGAAAAGACCACCACGGAAAAGGTTGTTGCTGTTGCTAAACGGATCAAGGCTCAGCAGGTAAGAATATTTCCCTATTGCAAACGTACATTTAGATATTGGCAGTTATTGTTAATAATTAAAAATCCGAAATTATTATTTGTATTATTAATATTAATAATTCAAAATTATTACTATTATTATTATTATCAAAATACCATAAAATTTTCAGCTATATCTTACCGGGTTGTTAGTAGCTGACATGACCTCCTCCTCAATATGGCCCTGCTGAGTCTATTCTCCCATCTCCTCCTCCTCTCAATCGGCAGTCTTAAAATGGAAGCTGGCTTCTCAGCAGTCTTAAAAGCTACATGTTCCTCTGTGCTACTGGTTTTATGTCCCTTTGTGTCCATTTTCACACGAAGTGACTTCGAACAACTGTGGTCAGCTTGGCTAAATTTGATCACCTCGGCGAGGGAAGGGACTGGGCCGGACCAGTAGAGCTGACAGTTCAAGAAAATACACAAATGGGCCGAGTTTTATATAACTTTGGAGACACACGGATGATAAAGTGTATTAACAGTTTTATTTCTACATAAATTTTTTGTTTTATTTATAATTCATTAATTTATGAATTAGTACATTATTTTATTATTTAAGTCTTGATAATTTTTTTTTTTTTTACAAATACCAGGGCCAGCCGGGCATTGCCGGGGTTGGCAGGAGAGGCAGAGAGGAGAGACGCTGCTCTCTGAAATGGTAATGGTCCAGAGATTGCCTAAATAAGTTACAATTTTGGGCTTTATGATGAAGGTTTTGTCTCAGCTATGGCAACAACAAGTTCACGGACTTTAAAGCGCAAAACCGCAGACTTTTGGCCAAGGTGAAGTTAGTTTTAGGTTGCATATTAGATATTTGTGCTTCGCAGAATCATAACAGATGATTTTTTTCATCTTTTTGTATTTGTTTTCACCAATCTTGGAAAAAAAAAAAATATTGATCACACACTCTTGGATCAATCTGCCTGTATGACAGCACACTGTCAGTTTATTTCATCTCCATTATTATCCTCTTGTTTGATCCGACGAAAGCCGTCTGATTACGGGCAGCTGCTCTCGGCCTGCTTCCTCCTCCAGCAGAGGACGGATGAAGGTCAATAAATTTCTGAACCAAACTCACCGTTTCATGGTGGTATTGTTTTGTGGGAAATGTTTGTGTCTGAACAGCTGGTTTTATGTGTGATCAGCTAATGTAGGATGTTATTAAATACAGTTCTCTGCCTACATGTAAATTGGAAAGCTGAAATGTCCTTTCTCTTTTCTTTCAACCTGCAGGCAGAGTTTATGTATTTTGATTTGACTTGCTCCGGCAAATGTGGTTCCTAATATTATTTTAGTTGCTTTTGAGTTAAATTAACTTTTCCCTGCAACATCAGTGAAAACCTTCTAATTTCTTCTGGTCTCATGGCCAATCAGGTAACAACAATCTGTTGACGTCAGATGCAGTCCCTACTCAGCCCCGGTCGTACCTTCTCGGGAGCATGGACCAAAAAATTTGTTTCTGGTATGGAAAAAAACTGTAATGGAAACGCTGGAGTCGAGTAGGGCCAAATCGAGCCAATGGAATTAGGGTATAAGGCTCCCCCTAGCGGTCTGGCGCACTTCTGTTTTGTGGTGCTAGTTTGCAGCTTCTCTTAACTTGCTAAGATGCAGTTGTTTTGCTATTTGCATCATTTTTCATTTGCATTTGTTTAATAATTTGCTGTTGTTTTTTGTGTTTGTGTGTTTGCATCATTTATGTGTTTGCAGCACGTTTTGTGTTCGCATCTTGTTTAACCATTTGCTGTGCATTTGCATCTGTCAGCCACCGTACAATTCCGATTCAAGTCTCAAGTCACTGAAATAAACATTTTCTCATCAAATCTGGTGCATTTCCAACTCTGCATTGCTGTAGGTCAGGATTCCAAACCTACACTGTTTGTCCTTGGGCCTAAATTATTAATAATTATCTTTCAATCAAGTAATCTTCATAAAAAAAAATTGTCTTAATAATTTAACACTTAATTTACCATAAGCAAATTTGCTAAAGGCTGCTTTATATAATTGTTTTTAATTATTAAAATGTAATATCTACTCCATCACAAATATAAATAGGCATTTATGTTTTAAGAGAAATAATTGAAAGAGATTAAAACCTGTTACATTTCTGCTGAATTTCTTACTGAATCAAACACAGCTTTGTTTATTCTTGTCTTCATAGTGTCCCCTCCATCATTACAAATTGCACTAAATATGGTTTGGCAGATTTGTTCCCCTCACTTTGAGACCATAATCCACCAATGTCACTGGCTAATAATCAAAAGCATCCTTTAACAGTAAAACATGCGCAGCAGCTTCTGTCTGTATCTCATACTGGTTTCTGTTCCCTCTGCATTACATGAGATAAAAACTGTTAATAAGACTAGAGTCACAGACCAGGAATTCAGGTCACATCTCAAGTCTTTATGGTGCGTTCACACCGAACGCGGATTCAGCGATAGGAGCGGCCGATTTACATGTTATCCCCATGTAGAGGCGCGTTCAGGAGCGGAGCGGCGCGGCGCGAAGGAGACAAAGGACGCGGCGGGGAAGGCGCGCCGAGCGAAGCCGGAGCGGAGCGAGAGCGATGGACGAGTTAAAAAATCTGAACTTTTTACTAAATTCGCGTTGCGTCAACCAATCAGGGACTGGATGTGGTTGTGACGTAGAGTGAAAGACCGCAGCGGAGAAGAAGCGGTTGTCAGTGTAGATGGAGGACCAGATCATAGTGGTGGTGTGCGGCAAGCCAGAGTTGTATGAGTCAAATAATTACTTTTACCGAGACAAGTACAGAAATGACCTGGCCGGGTTATGTTTAGGCACAAATATCTTATATTTAGGAGATGTGGACATTAAAAATCGGCTGTTTTTTTTACCTCTGACAGACCTATAGAGTTTGAGTGGTGTGACTGACATTGCCCTCATTTTAACAGCTACAGTACTATGGTGTAGTTAAACCCCCATGAGTTGAACTATGGTTATGTGGAGAAGAGTGAGACTTGTATAATCAATGCATGGCTCTCTAACAAAAAATATTCTGGTTGCAATTGCAACCAGAAAACTTTTTGTTTTTGTCTAACACCCTTGGGTGTCAGAGTAACAATGCTGGTCAGAAGTGGAGCAACTACAATTTTTGTTACAAGTGGCCCTGGTGAAATACAGACAGACTGGGCTCACCACAGCTTTCAAATGCCTGGGTATAGAGCCTGTTTGTTAAGATCACGGTTTCCTTGACTTCCTCCTCCTGACTAAATAAATCAGCTGATGAATCTTAACTGTATTAATCCAGATTTGACTCAGTACTTTTGTCTAGAGTGCTCATTATGTTATTCATTGTTGCCAGAGTTTGGTGCTCCAAGCATAACATCAAGTCTTCTGCTTTTTTGGCTGCCTTGTGCTTTTTCTTTTCTTTTTTTGTTTGCCCTTTCTACATCTCATTATTTATTATCACCCAATTTTATCATTATGAGTAGTTGAGGATCTCTCAATGCTTATCAATATCCATCTTTATAGGTGTCAAACTATTTTTGCCTTAAACAGGTGCAGAGTTTCTAACTGGTATGCCAAGCTGATGAAAAAGGTTTACTTTATTTTTGTGCATGCTCTGAATAGAAAGTGGTCATGCAGCTCTAGAAAAACAATTTTTTCCCCTCCTGCCTGTCATTTGAAAATGGATCAAAGCTTGCAAGAACATCTCTCCCTGCTTTTGTTTCTGCCTGATTTGATCTAATAAATCTGCAGCTGTTTGTGACCATGTATAACCATGACAGATGGGAGTGATGAGATCGCTCATAACAGACTTCCTCCTCTTTCCCTCTCCCTCTCTTTTCTTTTTTTCCATCACGTCTTGCCGTCTTTTTCTTTGGGAGCATACGGATTTGGTTGTCGGTCAAAGGGTTTGATCAGAAGTACTCTTTGCTTTGAACTGACACAGCTGTAGGGAGTTTTTCCTTCCCTCTGTTGTTTGGACCAATGCTATGTAGAGGCTGCTCACTGAATAGCATGGAACGCTCAGTGTGCCATGCTCACTCCATTTTTACATGTGGAGGAGGATTGTATGCTACTGCCGAGAAGTATGGGGTCACGTTTGTCAGAATAGATCATCTTTAGATCTGTGTGGCTATAAATACCGCCCAATGCCACTCTGCATACGCATATGTGTGCACAAACATTTAATCCTCCTCCTGCTACATATTCTTAGTTTGACAGGTGCACCTTTTCGTCTGTGCTGTTTGCCGCACTTTGAGGTGAAGAGGACGAGCCGCTTGTGGACATCAGGGGAAGGTTATGAATTTATAATGAGAGCTAGAAGAGTCTTAGGGAGACAGCATTGCATAAAGCTGCTTGTCACCACTGTAGGATGATTTTTTTCATCTTTTTCAAATTTTTTTTCTCCACTCTTGGAAAAAAAAAAAACATTGATCACACACTCTTGGATCAATCTGCCTGTATGACAGCACACTGTCAGTTTATTTCATCTCCAAAGACAACGCTGCCTGCTCTCCTTTCTCACTGTCCCTTATACTTTTAAATAAACAAGCATAACAGCTCTCTCTCAAAACGTATTCTCGTCATTGTTTTATTTACATTTGGGTTTTGTTCTCGCAGGAAGCACCTCATCAGAACCACCTTAAGAAGATTTCTCAGCTCTCTGAGCTAGGAGTGGTGTCAGAGTAAATACTTTGAAAAGAGCCTGTAAATTACTAGTGTGTTAGACTAGTGTGTGTGTGGTTCTGCATTCATGGTTGAAGGTTCTTTTTTAGTATTTTTTTGTGTGGTGCAGTCTTTCTCCATCTCGCATGCCGTTTTATCCCACTAAATCCAAGGCTGAGCTCCTGTGTGATGTCAGGACATATTTATGTTTGATACACAGGCATATCCCAATTACTTGGTTGCTGAAACCAGAGATAAAAAAAAAAAATCCCCTTAACGAGCCAGGAAAAAAAGAACACAGCGTTGTAACGCACCTCGGGGTGTATTTTTGTGATACCATGGCTTGGTGATCCCCTTTTGGAGCCCTGATTGCTCATCTTCTATGCCTGCTTGATGGACATTTCTTCCTTTAGGCTGAGGTCTGTTTTTTCCCCTATTTTCACGCTAAAGATTTGAGTTGACTCCATCAACAGCAGGGTAAGTTTGGACTCCCCTCCTCTTTGGTGACTTTTCATCCCCCTTTTTGGTCTCCTCTTCCAAGAGGCCTTCAAGGAGAGCAGCTGCATCTCTCTCCTCCCTCTTCTCATACTCAGTCTGCTCCTGCTACTCTTTCTTCAATCGTCTTTCTGTTTTCACTGGACTCTTTTAACTGTTGTTGACAACTTGGGTCATTTGCCACCTTTACAGTGCTGTGCAAAAACATAACATTTTTACATTTTGTCTCATTCCAATCTAAAACTTCAATGTAATTTATTAGGATTTTATGTGATGGATCAATGTCTAGTGCAGACTTGTGAAGTGGAAGGAGAATGAAACATTACATCATTGACAGAACAAGTATTAATTGTGCACTACACAAATCTGGCCTTTATGGAAGAGTGGAAGAAAAAACCATTAAATGAAAGCCATTAAGAGTTTTTTTCAGCTTGCAAAAAGACATGTAGGAGACATGGTGAAGAAGGCTCTTTGGGCAGATGAGAATGCATGCAAAACATTATGCATGGTGAAAAGCGACATGGAAGCTGCTCGGAGTAAATTGGAAGACAGATGGAGCTAAATACAGGGCAGTCCTAAACAACAACCTATGGAGACTGCAAAACACTTGGAACTGGTGCGGGAATTTATCTTCCAGCAGGGAGCTACAATGGACTGGCTATTTGGAAACATATTTATGTGCTAGAATGGCCCAGTCAAAGTCCACGTCTAAATCCAGTTGAGAATCTGTGGAAAGACCTTTGCTGTTCCCAGATGCTCTCCATTTCAGTCTCTAGATGTGCAAAGCTGGTTGTGGTATACCCCAGCAGACTTACATCTGTAATTGTGTCACATATCATGTAATGTTTTTCTTTATATTTTGGTATGTCACATATTCCCAGTAAAATACACAGAAATGTTCTATTGCAAAATGACAAAATACAGAAACATGCAAGGGGCATAAATACCAGGCCAGGCACTTTGATTCCCCACAGGACCTGATTACAAAGCTTTTACATTTAGCAGATTTTACTTATGCATTTTTGCTGCTTTGCAGTTAACATGCATGTGTTCTTTTAGGCAGTCACATTAATCTGGGTTGTTGCAGCTACAGTAATGCTCTTGATGATGGAAACCCTCTTTACGCCTGAGATAAACGTGTTGCTGTCAACCAACTCAGTCCATCTCAGATAACTTTCATGGTTACGGTCCATGTTCCTCGGAAACGCCTAATTTTTGACAAATCCTTTTCTAAAGCTTTGCTTTCTTCACTGGCTCTGTCAGAGTGAAGAGTCTCTCGTCAGCATATCTCTGCTTTGTCTTCCTTTATCTTTAACTGCTGTTTATAATTTAATTTAGCATTCTTGTGCTGAGTGAAGGCACTCCTGGTCTTGTCCTTTCTTATCGTTTGTTGACTCCTCTGTATTGCGTTAACATGGTCAGCACTTTCATTTTTTGCCTGTCTTTCCTGCCCCCTCTTCCTGTCTTCAAACGCATGAGTTCTTGCCTTCTTTTAACATGAGGCTTGTTGCTGTATTAACGAATCCCTCAGAAGACGTGGCACAGATACGGATTCTTCTATTTTTTTCTGCTACAGCTCAAAGCCATAAACATTAGCTGTTTACCAGACAAAGCATCCTGTTACTATTCAAGCAACACAAATAGGAATGAAGGGGAGAATGAGTAAGTTAGGGAATTTGCAAATGAAAGATTTTCTCCACAGATTTTGTGAAATAATTATTGTGAATGTGGTGTTTGAAGATAAATCAACAGTTAGTTGCAGTGAGACTCTTTTTGGGACTCTGTGCTGTTGGAGCAGTAGATTCACTGCCAGCACTGTTGCATGTGATCCTATAATTGCCTCAGAAATCTTCCTGTAATTAACACTGTTGGATAATTACAGCAAGCTCCCAAACCACGCTGCTCTCACATTATTAGGCTCAGCATGTATTTGGCTAAATTAGACTTTAGTGAGTTATCAACAAATAAGGATATTTCAAGTTGATTTAACGTCAGTGTTGTGTTTGCATTCGGCTGATTTTGATTTTCTCTAAAGCGCCGCCGTCATTGTGATCGTGTCACTGTCTTGGCTGCAGAGAGATTAAAGCCGAGCAGAGGGGAGACTGAAAGTGGACCGGGCACTGGAACATTTCCCAAAGGCATGTTCCCAGAGGCACATGCAGGATTAGAGGGTGGGACACTGAAGTAGGCCAGTCAAACAGGCTCAGCTGAAGTATGGACAACAGACTGGATCATTCGCATAGCTGGATTGCCCAGTACATTTCATCACCATGTCGTCACGCAGTAATCCTAGCCCAGCCACCATCCCCACTGGATTTGTGTCAGGCAGGGATAATTACTAGTCAGGGACACTTGTGGATATTGCTATTTTCAACTTGATGCACAAGAATCTGATATCATGTGCCCTATTTTTTATTTATTTAGAGATTATGGGCAACCTTGCTTTGCTTTTTGTTACACTTCTTTGTGCCAAAATTAATATTAAAACATGGAGGCCTTTGCTTCAAATTATTGTGCAAATATGTGGAATAAAATGTTATTCTGGCCTTTGGTCATGAGGTGGTTACCGGTATCAGAGTATACAAAGATTTGAAAAAAATAATGATTATTGTCTGTTTAAATTTTCCATCATACTCTTCCTACAGCTTAAATTCCCTTCAATAAGATACAAGAGAGCATGCTGGAGTGACCAGAGTTATTTTCAGGCTGTATTTAGCATAGACTAAGACAATGTTCCCCTCCCAATCATGTTGGTGCATACTGCCATGTTATGATTTGGGGTTGTTTGGTTTTTGGTTCCAGGTTTTTTCTTTATATGTTTTTCACAGTTAAGGTTTTGAATTGTTCTTCAGTTTATTATTATTATTCTTAGATTTTGAATCATGCTTCTGTTTATTATTTTCCTAATCATGCTTTAGTTTTTTGTTTTGTTCATGTCTTATCAAGTTATGTTTTTTGTATCTGGTTATGCTTTAATTTCATAGTGTACTAGTTTGTATTTCAAGGGTCTCTGTTTTGCTCCAGCCACGTTTTGTTTTCTCCTGTCAATTGACTTTATTCAGTTCACATGCTCCAAACTAATCTGGCCCCTTTCTTCACCTGGTTCACTTTCCATATATATACCTCCGTTCTGTTTATTCTTTGTGGAAACATTTTCAAATCATGCTCAAGTCTTGCTCTCAGATCATGCTGATGTCTTTTTGTTCGGATCATGCCATGCCTGTCTCGCTTGCCCGTTTGTTGTTTTGTTCCTGCCTCTTTCTGTGAGTGAGTTTTTGTTAATTAAATTTTTTTTCCTACCGTGATGCTGCCTGCTCATCTACATTCCGGAGTACTCCATTTTGCAAGTCATAACAGAATGTTTCCGCCTCGCATGGACCTCGCGGACAGTAGGCAGGAGAGCGCCAGGGATCAATGGGTTCAGCAGCAGATGGAGGAGGCGGTGAAAAATCCCGTACCGGCAGCAAGACCGTCATCTTCCTCCCGCCGCAAGAAACGTTGGCGCGGAGCACCTTCCTGTGGTTCGGCTGGCGAGGAGGTGGTTTCCCTGCCAGCCGACGTGAGGGCTGTGGCAAGTAAGCCTGCATCCTCGTCTGACACAGCACTGTCTGCTAGGCTTGCTGCAGCTCCGCCCATACCGTCTTCGCTTGCTCCAGCCCGGTGTTCTGAGGCAACACCTGACGAGCTGGAGCAGTGTTTAAGATTTTTGCTTGCCAAATAAAAAGCTTCAGGAGGACCTCTCTCTTGTATTCCTCTCCTGAGTTTATGGAGAGAATCAAGCAGATGGAGGAGGATTATGAAACAGCAGTAAGGCAGTTTTACTCCCGTCCTCCTTCACCCACACCAAGCCACAGGAGTGCTGCTGCAGAGCAGCCCACGTCAGGTCTCCAGAGCGCTGCTGCAGAGCAGCCCACGTCAGGTCTCCAGAGCGCTGGTGCAGAGCAGCCCACGTCAGGTCTCCGGAGCGCTGGTGCAGAGCAGCCCACGTCAGGTCTCCAGAGTGCTGCTGCAGAGCAGACCACGCCAGGTCCACAGCCTGACACACCACAGCCTGACACACCGTCTGCCTCAACCTCCTCCACACGCCGCAGAGAACGTCGTAAGAGGGGCACCTCGGCTGAAGTCATCGGGGGTCCCGGCGACGCTTCTGCCCACGCCACTGAGGGTCTCGGCGACGCCTCAGCCTCAGCCTCTGCCCACGCCACTGAGGGTCTCGGCGACGCCTGAGCCTCTGCCCATGCCACTGAGGGTCTCGGCGACGCCTCAGCTTCTGTTCACGCCACTGAGAGTTTTGTCCTCGTTCTGGCCTCTGAACCCAGAGACGAGGGGTTCGAGGAGGAAGCGCCGTCGAACCCTGTTCCTGAGGGGTTCAAGGAACAGTTTGTCCTCGTTCTGGCCTCTGAACCCAGAGATGAAGGTTCGCCAGGAGCCGGCTGTGCCTCTGAAGGTTCGCCAGGAGCCGGCTGTGCCTCTGAAGGTTCGCCAGGTGCCGCCTCTGCCTCTGATGGTTTGCCAGGCGCCGCCTCTGCCTCTGAGGATTCGCCAGGCGCCGCCTCTGCCTCTGAGGGTTCGCCAGGTGCCGCCTCGGCCTCTGAGGGTTCGCCAGGCCTTCGCCGTTGGCCGCCTAGGTCTCTACGTCTCTGCCGGTCTCCAGGTCCTAGTCACCGTCGTCGGCTGATCAGGTTTCTTAGTAGTGGGTCCTGGACTCGTTCTGAACTCTGTGCCTGCTCGGGACGACCACCTGGTCGCCCGCCTGAACTTTGTTTTTGTTTCTGAAGAGTGGTCTTTGACTGTGTTATCTAAGTATAATTAGTTACGTTTTCAGTCCAAATTTACATTCATTTTCTTATCCATCATTCTATTTTCTTTATTTTATTTTATATATTTTTTTAATTACCTCTGTTGTTTGATTTTTATCATTTGATTTGCTTTTCTGTGTCTGTATCTGTGTTTATTTTCTTTGTGATTGTATGTACAACACTTTGAGTGTCTCGTTGCTGAGAAGCGCTATATAAATAACCTTACCTTACCTTAAGGGTGGCGGGCGGGGGTCTGTTATGATTTGGGGTTGTTTGTTTGGTTTTTGGTTTCGGATTATTTCTTTATATGCTTTTCACAGTTAAGGTTTTGAATTGTTCTTCTGTTTATTATTTTCCTAATCATGCTTTAGTTTTTTGTTTTGTTCATGTCTTATCAAGTTATGTTTTTTGTATCTGGTTATGCTTTAATTTCATAGTGTACTAGTTTGTATTTCAAGGGTCTCTGTTTTGCTCCAGCCACGTTTTGTTTTCTCCTGTCAATTAACTTTATTCAGTTCACCTGCTCCAAACTAATATGGCTCCTTTCTTCACCTGGTTCACTTTCCATATATACACCTCCGTTCTCTTTATTCCTTGCGGAAACATTTTCAAATCATGCTCAAGTCTTGCTCTCAGATCATGCTGATGTCTTGTTGTTTGGATCATCCCATGCCTGTCTTGCCTGCCTGTTTATTGTTTTGTTCCTGCCTCTTTCTGTGAATTAGTTTTTGTTAATTAAATCTTTTATCCTACCGTCATGCTGCCTGCTCGTCTGCATTCCGGGGTACTTCATTTTGCAAGTCCTAACATGCCATTAAAATAAATAAAATAATAAATAAATTATGCCATTACAATTGCAAGAAAAACTAATTTGGACATTTGGAAACATTTCTGATTATGATAAACATGAACAGTGCTGCTATTCTTCTTGAATTCATTGTCTTGTTTTTTCCCATCTGCCACCAGCCTTGTTAACAAAGCCCGGAAACCACCCTGACACTCTCCCTTTCCCCCACACCCCCCCCTTTTTTTGCTGACAGGACACCTGTAACCTGTAACTCTATGCGTTACATTAATGCTCAGCTTGGACTCCTGCTTTACTTGCACTGCCATACTTGCACAATGATCACCTGCACTGTTGTATTGCTCTTGCATCTTATACTGCTCTATACTTACTCTCACTCACTTAAAACTGTGCACATATATTTATATTATATTGTAGATATGTTTATACTGTTTAATTTGTATTGTATTGCACCGACTACGCCAAAACAAATTCCTTGTATGTCCAAAAACGTACTTGGCAATAAAGCTTTTCTGATTCTGATTCTGATTCTATCAAAGATTGGGTCATGGGAATAACTGGTCTAGGGTGTAAACCCAGATATGCCTTTCACCTGAAAAACTCTCCAGGAGATTCTAAGGCATTTCCAAACCACAACAGGTACCTAGTCCTGCCAGCATGTTCTGTTCTGTCCCTTTTTTAACAGGATGTACCCAGAAAGCCGATGCCTGAAACCACCTTGCTTGAGTTTTTTCAATGCAGAGAGCATAGGCAGAGCTCCCTGTCTACAGAGTAAGCTAATTTCAGCCGCTTCCATCTATGCATCTTGTTCTTTCAGTCATGATCAAAATCTTATGACTACAACGGAGAGTCCGAACACAGGCTGACCTGTGCTTTCTTCAATATGATAGATTTTAGTGTCAATTTCACAGTATGGCAGATCAGGACCCAATCCATGTATCCACGCTTGTGGATAACCAAATACCTAAACTCCTCCATTTGAGGCAATGCCTGACCTCCAACCTGGAGGAATCAATCCAATCTTTTCTGGTCAAGAACTACGGCCCCAGAATTTAGACCTTTTAAGATCATGCTTTTATTCTATGATCTACATGCATTCTTTAAGCCTTTTGATCAGCTGAAAGGTCCTGACCCAGAATGGGGAACGGAGGTTTTTCTCCCCGGATCTACCTCGGAAGGTAGTCACAAGGCAGTAGCTACTCAGGTGTGAATTGCTCCAGTGCATGCTGAAGGTCATGCCCTGAATACTTTAACAGAACCCCAACGTCTGCAAAAAACAAAAAGATTCTGTGGTTCCCCAACCAGACAGCCTCATCTCCACGGCTACACTTTGAAATCCCATCCTTTAATTTATATCATGCAATTCTTTTTTGTTTACGCTGTGTTTACGTTTTTTGCAAATACACTGTAAAACAGGTGTATTTTTACTCGAGGTTATCATACCATAAGAATCTTGGCAACTGCTTTATGTTAAATGGACTGTAGTAATGTAAAAAGGCCAGAAGCAAAATATGCACACAAGTGAGTTGTGTTTTTTGAGGAGCATTTATAACCGATCAGTACAAATCCTTGTGAAAAAACAGGAGAATGAACTTTTTGTTTGACATAATCTGACACAGAAGAGTAAAGATAAAAAATAAAAATGAGAGAACTCATTACAACTTCTCAAACTTTCAAACTTTACCAAAATGTTTCTTCTGTTCTAGATAGGGATATATAGTTTTTTCTGTTCATGCCTGTTTTACCATTTAATTATTTCGATGATTCCCTAAAATGTTTCTTAACATTGTGGGTATAGACTAATTGGGATTAGTCTATGCCCCAGAATGTAATAAGACTTTCAACAGGAACTGAAAGCCAAAAAGAACTACACATCATCTCTGATTCCTATGGAAGTGTATTGCTGTCATGGAGGAAAATACATTTTTTGAACACTATCACGTTATAATGTGGTACCTATATTGTACAAACATGATAATATATTGTACAAACATGATAATTATATTGTTCAAACGTGATAAGTATATTGTTCAAACGTGATAAGTATATTGTATAAACGTGATAATTTCATCCAGATGGTGGCAGTAATTTGCTATAGCCTTCACTGAAAACGAGACGCTGCTGGTCAATGAAGAAGGCCGCGACATCTAAAGGATCGGACTGATGTTTCCTTCTGTGCAGTCCCATTCTGTCTAGGATCCTTCTCAGAGTGCTACTGGTGATGATATCATCCACAGTGTGCAGCAGCATCAATATTTCTCCATGTCTTACACCGAGCATGAAGTAAAACTTGACCAACTCCTGTAAATTAGCCATTGTGCTATCCTTCATTGCCTGTACTAAACGCAAACTACTGCCACATTCTGGATGAAATTATCACGTTTGTACAATATAATTATCACGTTTGTACAATATATTATCATGTTTGTACAATATAGGTACCACGTTATAAAATAATAGTGTTCGAAAATTTATTTACCTCCGTGACAGCAATACACTTCCGTAGATTCCTTCTCTTAGTGAAAACGATGCAGTTCAGAGTCACTCAAGAGAGGAGAAAATCATGAGTGAGGAAGAGGTCCACAATGACTTCCAGCATTTGGTTGCAGGGGGACAGACAGGAAAACAGCCTGCTTTATGTTTTACATTTCTGCTCACGAAGGGCCATAACGCCTTATTTCACATTAGTTATTTTAGCCTGATGACACAAAATGCAATTAGGGTTTCCAAGGATACGCTCCAAGGATCTGACAAAGCACATGTTGCAGTGAGTGCTTACAAGTACTCTGGAGGTATTAAACTGCATCTGCATGTTTACTACACTGCTTGCCTTAAAGAGGTTTTTCTTCAATGGTCTGTCCTTCTCATACAGAAACATAAATTTGTATCAGCCTTTTCCTGAGAATGTACATGTATTATTTTTGTACTTTCAATACTGCTCCCATTTTCGTGACCTGTGTGAATTTAAAAGGGATATATGGTCACTGTTTAACTCCTTAATAAGGAAAATAATGTCATTACCTAATCTGCAAAATTGATGCATGTAATTGTACTCGATGCTGAAGAAGAGAGACATAACGTCATGGGAGTGACCAAAAAACATTCATCCTAAACCTGTTTAGAACTACAAATGAACTTTCTTCATTCAATTGTTGTTTTATTTAACATTCCCAACCCGCCTCCATCATAATGGTTGTAGACTTGAAAAATTACATAAAATTAGTTTTTTAATTTTGTTTTCTTAAGTGTGGTTTAGGTTTTAACGTCATGGTCAACCATGAAGCATACAACAAATCACAATGAAAAATGAACATTTGTAATCATAAGAAAAAGAGTCCCTAGAGGGGTTTTAAATGCTTGCTAAATATAATGAAAAAAGTCAGTAAAGTTTTCCATTTGCTTAACACAAACACAAGCAGAAACAGCTAGCATGGCCTCATTAAAAACAAAATAAGCCTACCTGTTGTTTATGTATGTGTTTTTACATATCAGGCAATAAATAAATAAATTTTTGAAATTTAGGGAAGTGTGCTGTGCTAAAAATTAACAAATATCAGTAGCTCCATAAACATCTAGCAAAAACATCAATTTGAATCACAGTACATTTTTTACTGACACATTTGAGTTGCATGTGAAAGATATGAAATAGGAACTATAAAAAACTATGAAAATGAAACCTTTGCTTATTTGCAAAAATGTATTCCTGCTTTAAGGATTTTCATCAGCCTCTCATAGACTCCTGGAAATCTTTTGCATTTCATGCCTGATGTCATATGAAGTAACTGATTTCAGTCTGACGCATATTAAAATTAAATGGCTGGCTGACCAGTTAATGTCCCAGATATGCCAATGGATAGTAACTACCAAAGAATATAGCTCGTGTTTAAAAATAAGCTCGACATTTGCTGCTGGCTGTGTGAGAGATGGCTCGTTATATCTAAATATATAAACCCCAAACTGAAATCCAAACTTTAGGATTGCAAATAAATGTTGAAACATTCTGATCCAGCTATACTTTACTAAACCTGATCAACCAATGACTAAAATTAAAACAAGTAAGACAATACTGTGATAATAGCCAACTTTGGGTATTTTTTAAAATTTGCAGTAACAGACTGACATCTGACATAAAGTCCTACAATTTATTTGGTCCACGTACATGTCATTAGAGATTCTCATTGGCCATAAACATATAGAATCCTCCACGTTGAAACAAATGGTATCTATTGTCATGGGGTAGCTACGGTGTTATGGTAAAGTTTAAATGATTTCACAGATAGAATGTGTTGCCTTTCAGACTGTTATATAAAGATAAGGCAGAAATTACCCAGAAATAATATAAATTTATTTAATGCCGCGCTAGGTAGAAACTTTACTTACCTTGGCATACTGGAAGCATTAAACCGGAAGTGTAAGTAACCGCTTTTCCTAGTTCCTTATTATTTTGCCTAATAATTATTTTAATTTTTGTAGAGCAATAACCCTAATGCTAAGTTGACTTTCTAAGCATTTTCATGTAATAATGGATGTGGTTAACAGCTTAGGATTTATTTTGCCACATCTTTCCCGTTTCTTCCACTTTACTGTTTCCTCCCTAGCTCTAAGTCACTGTGATGTCTCAGCTTTAGGCGGTCAGTCCTTTGCATGACTGGCCATGATCCCTGAAAGCCACAGCCACCTCCCCAGTATACAGTAGGTGGTGTCAGTGGACAAGCTGTGTGTGCCTCTGCAGTAGGACCTTTCACAGAGTGTTCAAGGTGACGCTGTACAGTCTGCCCTTTAGATAACTGGTGATCTGTGAGGAATGTATTTTTGGTGTAAAATAGTTTTTCTTTCTTAAATTACTTTTTACTTTAAGGAGTCACATTTTTTTTTTCTGTTTTAATCAAGCAACACTGAATAACACAGGTCTATGAGCTGTCTATCTGTCAGTGTCAATCATCTGGATTTTCTGTTTTTGTCATCTAACAATGTCAGCTTCAAGCTGCTGAGGGGCTTCTGCAAAAAAAAAGTCCTAAGCATGAGTTCGCTTTTCCGCTCCAGTTACGCTGAGGCACTGGGTTTAATTTTGGAAATGGTGAATAAACCAATTTCTTTTGCAGTTTGTTACAACAGTAGCTCTGAAAGACATGGCATTTTATTGGAATGTGGTTGAACAGTTTTTCAAGCTGGATTTACAGTTATGAAAGTGACAAAGTGGATTTAACTCATATTTCTACTGCAGCAAGGGATCAAATGAGCTATAAGAATATGAAAGGGTGGTTCTCAAAGCTGGAAAAAGAAAATAAAGAGATTTGTACCACATCTTTGAACATCCTCTGAGCCTGACAATGCTTCTTTAATATTACCGACCATAAAATAACAGAAAGACTGGTTTGGGAGAACTTAGCTTAGTTGCATTGTTTTGTGGCAAAAGTGGGGTATGTATTTAAAAAAAAAATCAAAGTTAGGACAAAAAACAAAGCAAGGGAATATAGGACTTACCAGAAAATTTCAGAGTATTATATGAAAACAAAGGTTTTAAAAAAGCCACCAGTCCCACTTAACAAACAGGCATTTAACTTTGCATGACCCAATAGTTTCTGATGTATTGACTCTTTATAGATCCAAACGGATTTGTGAGGACAATAAAGCTAGTAAAAAGCCTTACCAGTGCTAAAAGCACCAGTCATCAATCCAGTGTTTGCCTTTGAAGGGATTGATTTAATTGCCTGCCTGATGAG
Source organism: Girardinichthys multiradiatus (assembly GCF_021462225.1). Taxonomy (NCBI): domain Eukaryota; kingdom Metazoa; phylum Chordata; class Actinopteri; order Cyprinodontiformes; family Goodeidae; genus Girardinichthys; species Girardinichthys multiradiatus. The sequence goes on from NC_061802.1 coordinate 31,376,749, forward strand.
AAAGGGCTGTTTGGTAACTGCACATTATTTGGCGTTTCTGGCCCATTGTGGCTTTTTGTTAGATGCCTAAGCAACAGCGATACCTTCCTTTTTTCTATCCTTGACCACCTTTGGTTCCATCCATCCATCCATCCATCCATCCATCCATCCATCCATCCATCCATCCAGTTGATCCTTGAAGATCTTGGGTTGATGATTGGGTCACTTGGGTCACTGGTAGAGAGGTCAGTATACATCCTGGACAAGTCAGTAGGGGATCAGGATGTCTTTTAGGATCTTTGTACTCTCGGAAGCATCGATTTCCAGGCAAGAAGGAGCAACACCAGTTTTCGATCACACATACAATAATTCTAAGCAGCAAATGCTCTGAGAAGCCATTTTATTTATAAAGGAACAAAAAATAAAATTTTCTACAAGCGACACACTTACCGGACTAAGCTTTTAACAGTTCACACTAGACTGACCATAGCTAAGGCAGCTAATCTCACCATCTTTGATAGTGTCCAGTGCACAATCTGAAGAATCATGAACTCCTCAGACTTTGAGCTACTGTCTCCATATAGGTCTGTCCCAACTTATAACAAGCTCCATTCTTACCTTGGACCCTCAGCAGCATAGCAACTGATTCTGCCTTTCCTCTGTCCGCCTTTTTAATATGTCTCTTCTTGCTTTATTACACACAGAATGTTCTCCACCTCCTGGCTGTTGAGTGATGAATTATGAATAGATGTGAATTTACAGGCTCCGCAGGGCTGGCCTGAAGATTACTTTCAATTTGCACACTGGCTTGCTTGCTTGCTTGCTCCCTCGCTGACTCGCACCACTAGTCAGACGTCTTTCTCAAGGGACCACCATGACAGCAATAGATTACCACCTCAAACTCTAACCCTGACAGTCTTGTAAAAGGTTTAGGAAATGAGGCCGTATGGACGGTCTGTGTGCACTCCTTCTGCAACATTAATTTAATACTCTCCTATAAATAACAAATTTCTCACTTTGCATCTTGAATGAAAGGGCAGCTGCAGTATATATGCGATTCCAGTCTTTTGACTCATGCTAACTGCCTGTAATTGGCCCAGTTGATGAGCTTGCGGCAGGCAGTGAAAGAGAAGTAGAAAAGACAAGATCCTGAATAAGAAGGACATGGAAGGCCTGTGGGATTTCAAAAGGTCTAAGTCAGGGTCCAGGACATTTTAGCTTCCATAAGTTCTCCAAATATAAAGGAAAAGGGTGAACACATTTTTTTTCTTTAAATACAAAATAAGAGATTGGATACTTAATGTTTTGCTGATCTGTATCTTCTCTGCTAAAATCCAAGCATTTGTCATGAACAGAATTGAATTCCTGTGCAGATTGCTCTTAGTGTGTGATAATTAACACCTGTCTGTGTGTTTGTCAATTTTTATAAGTGACTGGATTGCATACAGTAAATCATTTGTATTTGCATGCTGTAGTGTGAAATGATACAAAGACAAAATAACTGTAATGATGCATTGTATTATTTGTTACTTATATACCCCCTTACTGTATCTCCTCTATGGAAATGGCAGCTTAGTGTTAAAGTGACAAAAAAGCAGAGTCTACTGGTATGGAAAAGAGTCAGGATTTAAAGTGATGGCTGGTGACAAAGCAGACAAGCCATTCAGAGAGGAAATGCATGGCCTCAGAGATACAAATCTTACTCACCTCCAGCTTTGGATTGTTCTGGTTTTTTTGTGCACACACAATAGGTACATTTTTAGTCCACATATAAGCAACTTTAGTTGTGAATTAAGAGGAGAAATTACTTCAATATAAGGGCCATTGGTAAATCTAATAGCTTCCCATTCAAGCAAAAATTATTTGTATTACCCCTAGACCTCAAGTTTTTTTTTAATAGGAAGCTATTTCCAGAAGAGTAATTTTACACTGCTCTAGGTCAATGGGGTAATTTAGGACACTTCACTTACTTTTGTATGGGATAATTGCTTAAATGAGGCATTATTTGTATATTTTCTTTCTGGAAGCAATGAATTATCTCAGATTAGAACCAGCCTGTTGTATCTGAGCTCATTAGTAAAGTGGGAAACCAGGAATTTAGTTCAGAGTTCTTTTGGTCCTGACTTTTTATTAAACCAAAATGACCATGCTGCTTACTGAGCTGCCAAAGTAAAGGACAAATTATTCAAAATAAGGATCGCTGTTGTTGTTGCAAGCAAAAATTTATCTCACTAAGTTTTCACCTGGGATTTTATGGTGTCAGATTTCCTAAATTCCCAGTCAGAAATACAACGTTTTGAGAAGTTAAGTTGAAAGTCAGACTGGGAAAGTCAGGGGTTCCGAGGAAGCTCCAAGAATTTTGCTCAACATGCCTCCAGGTAGGGTTGCACAGTGTTAGGAAAACATATGACATGCAATAATGTTGGTGAATGCAGCTATACGGATATGACTTTTGATAAGTAAAAACAAGTACTTAACCAGACAGTGTTAATGTCTTTCTTCATTGGGTTAGTGCAAACATAAACTCCAGATAAACTGTAATCCATTCAGGTATTAGAAAAAAAAAAACAGCAACATTAAATTCATTGTTTTCATCTCAACAATATGTTTTATGGAAGAAGTTGCATCTGGTTACATCTGCTGTTTTTGCTAATTAAATAACTTAGTTGTAGTCAAATATACGGCTGGCATGGAGAGCTTGGCTGCATAGCAATTAATCAGTTACATAGTATTTGTAGCAGTCCAAGCAGTTCATTGTGATGTTAATAGTAGGATTAAAATACATTTGCAATATATTGTCCAGCTCTAGCTGCCAGACATATTAAATGTAGCAATAGTTGCAAGTATAGCTACACATTCGCAATTATAATGGGTTGCTTGGCGCGTTTACACTCTTATAGCACGAATATGTGAGCATTTGCCTTTAGTGTTGAAAAGAATAAAATGGAGATAAATACATTATCATCATGTGATGCTAACAGTACGTAGCAACTGTTCAGGAAAAAAGGAAAATCCAACTGGTTTTTTAACTTGTAATTATAAGCACTCTGCTGGGTTGTGATGTTATTCCCAGATCAGAGCTCCCATCCCCAAGACAAATTGAATGCAGAATTATCCATAAAAAAACCATTTACAGAGGAGTAATTTCACATTATGTCTTCAGAATGATTTATCACACTTCACTTACTACTTTGTTGGATAATTGCTCAAATGAGCCATTATTTGCATTTTTCTGTAAGCAACAAAGTCAGATAATGAATTGTGGGTGCACAAATTACAACCAGCCTGCTTTGTCTGAGCTCACTGATAAAGTGGGACACCATAAATTGACTTATTACTTATATTGGTCCCAGCTTTCTATTAGAGCAGAATAATGGGAATGGAAGAGAGTGTTGTACAGTGATATGTTGAGCAGGTGCCGTGCATACTGAGCAATCAAAGCAGCGGAGATGGCTGTCAGCCATTTGCTCTGAAAATGGAAAGTAATGGATGTTTCCATCCAGTATATTTTGTATTTAATCAGTCATCTCAGGGACATGGATCTCCTTCAAGCTGATTCATCTCATTCTGGTATTTTTTCTAAGTATGAGAAACACAAAGTCAGGGTTTATAATAATTTGTATATATATATATATTTTAATCAAACAGCTCCAGCAGATTTGAACAAGGACAAATGAACCTTTTTTCTTTTGTCTCACTAAACGTGAACAGTTGCCCGCGGTCCCAGTGCCCCCAATTATGTCCTTAGTTTCCTTGTAGAATGTCACTTCTCATCCGTGTTAAAGTTGTGTATGTACCCTGAAAGGGAGACTTGAGGAGAAAAACTGCTTGGTGACTGACAAACGCTGGACATGGGGACTTAAAGGGAGAGGTCTGCAATTTACTGGGCCAGTGGGCAGCTGGTCCTCACGGTAAGCTGGCTAAAAACACAAACGGGTCACCGACAGTTTTGATGGGTTCTTCTCTGACATCCAAGTTGATCCAGACCTACAGGGGTCAACCAATTATTTTATTTATTTATGACACTGGCTTTTTTGTCAGATTGAAAAGCTGTATTAAAAATGACAGACCTAAAGGAACGGTTTTTCTTGCTTGTCCTGCTTGCTGGGTCAGAAACTTCTAATGTCAGTTCAATAATTGTGAGACCAGAGCCAGAGGGCCAATTAGCCCTGGTTGCACACAGACTGTAAATGTTCTTCTGGAGATTTTCAACCAGCATTTCTTCTGCTAATTGCCTGCCATGTTATATCTTGATTGGTCATTTGGCTTTTGTGTAGAGAAGCAACCATTTCCCCCTCTTTAAGCTAAAGTCAGAGATATTGTCTAGTTGCTAGTCTTATTTGTAAACTCCTCATCAATTAAAAAAAAAATTTAATTTTACATACCTTCAGAAATAATTTCATGGGTAAAGAATACATTTGGGAATACTTTCACAGAATAAAATAAAATAATTGTTACATCAGGTAAAAAACTGATCAATGACACGTATCTGGCATTTCAGTCATCATTAATCTGTTCAATGTAAGCCTTCAACCCTCATAAAGCCATGAAATAAACAAGCCGGGGATAAACAAGTCTGCCACCCATATAATAGGCCAAAACTAATGGAGCACGGTAATGAATCACTGTTACTGAACATTGCTAATGAAAGTGTGTGTGATTGTGTGTCTGAACACTAACACTGTTGATTGTTCAATAAGCCTCAAAAGAGCATGTGGACGTGTTTTGCAGGAGGATGCCTCACCCTCCATTACGGTGATGGCCCGTTGCCCCTCAGAGTGTGGCATCAGACTCGATGTTCTTTGGAGCCGCAGATCTCTTTGTATTAACTCAAACTGACTACGCTCGGAGGGCTCAGATTGTGTGGGAGTGCTCAGTTTTTTTTTTAACCTTTAGTTGTGAACATGCCTCAGTGCTAATTTAAAAAAACAAAAAACAAGTCAGACCTTGTTCCCAAATCGAGTTTGAAAGGGCATGACAGGCCCACCTGCTTGTCTGTACTTGAATTTCACAAACAGAAGCTCCATAAATTCAGGAGTTTTAATAAAACTGAACAAAGTAAACCAGTCATTTGTTTACAATTCAGCTGTTTTATAAATGCTAAGCCAAAATAATATAAATATGTATAGTCAGTGGTTTTTAGATTACATTGAAAAAAGTAAATACACCTACTATCAATTGTAACAATTCAGGTCATAATAAAAAGTTTAATGCAAGTCTGGACTTTAATTAAATGCAGCCTTTGGTGAACAACTACTGCACAATGAAAAGCAACAAAAAGTTCAAATCTTTTTCTTTATGATTGTCAGGCTCACATTTGAATTATGGACACATTTCTATTTAAAATGTCGCTTTAGCTTTGTGACCATGTGTTTATGTTTACTTACTGGCCATACTTTGCTTTAAAATCAATCTCTTTTGCATATAAACAATTAAAATTGCATATAACTCAACCTTTATAAAACAAAATATGACAGTTTTTCAGTTGGTTTTACTATGTTGTTGTAAGACATTATTTAACTGGATAAAGTATGCTCTTATAACAAATAAATCCTCATTTTGCATGCTAGGTGCTAGGCTATAGAACAGATTACTGCTGTTTGTGCTTTTATTAGCGCTGCACCATTGTATTGAGTTGCAGTCATCAATGCAATATCAATGTGTACAATATTGCAATCTGACGGACTATCTGGATGCATTATTTCGTAGGACGAAATATTTTAATTGCCATGCATGCAAATTCTGTGTGTCAATAATATGTTTGACCAGTTGCATGTACTTTCATCACCCTCGATGAACACATTTGATCTGTAGTTTGAGTGGTCTAAATACTAAAGTTCACAAAGAGTGGTGGGACTTTGTGATGAAGTAAATAAACAAAAAGGTCAGGAAATTATGGGTAAATCAGTATCGCCAGCGTAATATTCAGCTATTACATCATTTCCTGAGATTGTGCCGCCATAATTCTATTTATGTTTGTTCTTAAGTAATATTTACTTGTATTCGGTATGGCAGGAAAAAACCCTGAGCTGTATGTTGAGAACAGCACATTGTTTATAACTAAAGGTTTCGGAACATGTGAACCTTTTGGATCCTTTGACAGATTCATGAGCAGCAACAATTTCTGGAAGATAATTATTAATGTGTTTCTTATTAGCCACACAACTGAATTCTCCAGATAAACAAAATGTTAAACTTCTGAATGCATAAAGAGGACTCTTCTTTCCAATTCACAATTAACTATTCATTTTAATTCAAAGCACTTAAGTGCTACTTACACTATATTTCCTTTGAAAACACCACATAGTTTTTTTTCTGAGCTGTTTAATCAATACAGGCTTTGAGTAATGTGTTGCTCTTAATTTGGTGTTGTATTGATCTCATTTTAAATCTTAGTATAGCTAAGGTGATTTTTACTATGTCCAAGGATCCAAAACCTTATAAATGAAACAAGCTGTAATTAGTTTTTGTTTAGCTGAACAGTATGTGTTCAGCTAAAAGACAAATTAGAGACAAATGCGGTAGAGACAAATACATTTTTTATAGTATTTGTCTCTAAAGCAGTCACTTTTTTTGTTTTCCTGTGTATTTGGTTTTGCTAAGACTTTTTGAATGGTGGTCCAATTATGGTTTGTCTAAGTAATGGCTGCCGGTATTTCAAATGTATTTTATCATATGTTCTGATGGTTAACTCTTCCAACAAGAGTTGTGTCAAACTAATGCCAAAAATAAGGCCCCAAATCTCACGCTAGTAGAACTCATAGGTAGAGCAGGACCAACATGGAGAGCATGGGGAAGGCATTTCAACTTTTATTCTTTCAAAAGAAATGTGACATCCCTGACAACTAAAAAAATAGGAATAAAGTGCTAACAACTACTCAAAGCTAACTCAGGAAAGCATTTTTTAAACTTGTACAGAAGACCATTTGCTTGCAGTTTGTAGTTTTAAGAGACATTATACACAGATTTTTTTGCAGGGAATTTTTAGAAGATTAGATTTAGTTTTTGAATACTGCCTTTACAAACTGTTCATAATTGAATTGTAATCAATTCAATTCCAGCTTCCGAATATTAAGCTGACTAAAAGCATTAATAATTCAAACTAACAAGAAAAGAGACTTAAAGATTGCAGTAATTTTGAATTTGATGTTGCAGGTGGGTTTTGAGTGTATTGTTTTTGTTTACCTGTGTCTCACTTTTGGCCTTTACTGCTTCTGGTGAGGTCAAACCCAGCATGCCAGTGGGTCATGGCCATGTAGCAAAACGTGGTCAATTATTTAGCTTCTGTTTGTTGAAGCCATTCACCGCTGAGCCCTGAAACAGTTTTCTCTCATTAAAGATTCACAACACATGGCAAGGCACATTCTTAATCACCTCTAGGTGCCCTTTGGTTTCACTGTTTATGCTTTTGAAAGAACAGAACTGCAGTTTAGGAATCTCTCCATGTTGCCTTATTGTAATGAGCATGCACTAAACTGCTGTTTTATACCAGTCTGTGTAAGGTATTATAAAAGTTTTAAATATATATGGAGGAAATCTAATAAATAAACAATCATCCATCTTATTCTATGATGTAGTGGGTTTTTGTTATAGATCAATGCAATCAAGGGCATAACTGTGACATGGAAGGAAAATAGTCCATGTTATTAAAACATTTCAGCAAATAATAAATTGAAAAGTGTGATGTGCATTTCTATTTGTTGTCCCTGAGTCAATACTTTGTAGATCCAGCTTTTATTGCAAATACAGCTGCAAGTGTTTGTGGTATGTTTCTATCACCTTTGTACATTTAGAGATGAAAATTCTTCCCTTACTTTTTTGAAGAATAAACATGTTGGATGGAAAACATTTGCAAAAAACAATTTTCTAACTTTCTTAATTCCTAATTGAATTTAGGCCTGGAATGACTGAGCCATACTAACACGTGAATATGCTTTGATCTAAACCTCCTGTTGTAGATCTGGCTGTATTATTAGGGTATTATCCTTCTGGAAGGTAAACCTTCATCCTAGCTTTAAAACTTCCAGTCTCAGTCAGGTTTTCTTGCAGGGTTGCCCTGCAATGCCATCTCTTTATCAACTCGCAGCATAAGGCTGGCACTACTATGTTTCACAGAGAGGATGATGTGTTCAGGGGGCTGGAAAACATCTGTGTCCCTTACATGACTTATGGCAAACTCTAAACAGGACTTCTCATGGCTTTCTGTCAACAAATACCTTTTCTTACCATTGTTCCATAATGGCCAAATTAGTGAAATGAACAAGTAATAGTTGTTTAGTCAACAGATTCTCGCACCAGAGCTGTGGATCTCTGCAGCCTTTCCACAGATACCATGAGCCATTTGCCTTCTTCTCTGCTTAATGTTCTCTACTTACCCAGCCTGGCAGTTTAGGTGGATGGTTATATCTCGGTAGGTTTTGGATTTCATGTAGGGGTAATTGAGTGAATAGAAATGCACACACACATATTTAACGTTTTGTTCCATTTCCCATTATGCACTGCTTTCTGTTGGTCCATCACTTAAAATAAAAGATTGTGGTTGAAAATATGGAAAAGTTCAAGAGGTATAATTATGTTACAAGGCACTGAGCATACTGATTAAATACAAATTACTCTTCATCACCAACCAACACATTTATTAATATCTGCATAAAACATAGATGGCTATCACCCTCAGCTTTTCCTTCCTCACTCAGTAGCTGGCTGTCCTTGCATGTGGTGGGTGGCATTACCCCACCAGAAACAACAATCCATCACTACAGTCCAAGGAGGAAGGGATATTAAAGGGAACAAGCATCCCAGTCACTTTTAGCCCTGGGCTCTTTCGGTCATACAATGTGATTTTGACTGTCCGTAATGTTCTCTGTGTATGTGTTTGAGCTGCCTGAGGCTTCGAGGTTTCCCTGTGGATACGGACAATGGCTTCCCTCAGTGTAAATGACTAATGTTTTTTTCACAGAGGGATGCTTCAGTGCATGTGCACACACACACACACACACACACACACACACACACACACACACACACACACACACACACACACACACACACACACGCACACATGCACACAAAAGCTCTAGCGCAAACAGAATCGGGTTTATGTAAAGTGTAATGAGTGGGCAGAGTAGAAATCAGTGAGCACAGCCATTTGAGGAGCCTCTTTGGATGTTGTACTTCAGCCTGTATGATTTCTCTGGCAACACCTACACACTCTACAACACACTTGCTGCTCATTTGTCACTTGTATCCAACACCTGCAGTATGATTGCTTCTCTGGTAGACTCATTTTATGTTCTGCTGCTGATTATTTTGATTCAGGCCCTGCTGTAGGCAAACACAACGGATGGATGGATGGATGGATGGATGGATGGATGGATGGATGGATGGATGGAACCAAAGGTGGTGTACCCCAGCTATCACTTAGTGACGGCTGGAGATAGGTACCAGCTCCCCCACAACCCTGCACAGACAATGGGTGAATGAATTAATGGATGGATGGATGGATGGATGGATTGATGGATGGATGGATGGGATTTCAGTCATACTATTCCTATGTTTGAAGCGCTTTAATGAGATACCAGGAAAGGTACTGGCAGGGTTTTCTCCGGCTCAGTGGAGTACAGCTTCTATACCACTTATTGCTGAGCACTGCTAGTGAGCTGGTCACACGAAACAGGACACTAAAGAAGCATCACCCATCACTTTTGTTAAGGTAACTCTGTTTTGTACATTTTCTAAGCTACAGGTGGCATTTCTGTTAGGCTACTGACTGCAGGCTGACTATTTATAATCAGCTAATATTAGCTCAGTTTACTTGTGTTACTGTACGAAGAGCAAAACGGCAGAGCTCTCTCGCTCTCTCTCTATCTCTCTCTCTGTATATATATATATATATATATATATATATATATATATATATATATATACACACACACATACATATACACACTATATTGCCAAAAGTATTGGATCAAAGACGACAATTTTGGTTTTCTCATCTAACTATGAACACACTCCTAAACCTTGTGGAAGATGTTTACAGAATAGTTAAAGTTGCTATTGCTGGCAACGGTGGGCCCATCAACAAATTGGACCTTATAGATTATGAAAAGGATGTCATCAAAGTAAAATTTTTGTTTTAAATTTTGTGTAAATACTGTGAAACCATAGTATTATATTATTATATTCTACCATATCAATGCATACCTTTCACAATTCAGAATAAAATCTGTTAAAAAAAAACAAGAATAAAAAAATATTGATGGAATAAAATTAAGAATACAAAATATAAAATACAAACTAGTGCCAAAATCAAATTTTCTTTGCAGTAGGACACAAGCACAGAGACTGACTGAAACATGGCAGGGAACACAGGCACAGAACTTAAGGCAGAGCAACAAGAACATTTCAGCAGAACAGTATGACAACCAGGGATCTTATATACAGAGGAAAGAGTGGCGAAAGGCATGGCAAACAGGTGTGAGCCATCAGGTGAGAATGAGGAACAGCTGAGACCAATGAAATTAGAGGGAGCTGAGAAAGCAGAGAAAATGAACAGGAGCAGATAGAGACAAACACAAGGAAAAACTGAACAGAGAATTCAAACTGGAAAACCTCTGGATGAATAAGGACCACAGAAACACAAAGCAACAAATGATGAAGAGCACAGGGAAAATTAATAAAGAAAGCAAGACCTAAAGAACATAAAAACAGCAAAGAAATGTTAAGAATATACACACTAAAGAAAATCAAAACCCAGGCATCTCGGGATTGTGACACCAGGTCTCAGTGATTTAATACTGCTTTTGAGGTATTCAAGTCAAAGAAAGAAGCAGGCATGATGGTATAATTCCCACTGTGATGGCTAATGGCTAATTTGAGTATGTATGCAGATTTATGTAAAAACAAGACATGAATGTAATTTATTTAACTTCAGCTGCTGGTTCCACTTCGAATTCATTCACGGTGTTTATTCTACATATTTCAGGGCATCTTTAAAAATTCAATACCTGTTTAAACATCTTAAGTGGTAAACAACCCTGAATTTCACTGACACTTTCACTATGCACCAAAAGCAACTGTGGGCCCTTTTTCAATCTTTTAAGCACAGATGGTTAAGTAGGTGATCTGCAACTGTTGTGGTCTTTAACTGCAGTCCAATTATCGTGCAAACACAGCAGACACTTAGTGAGAGATGGAGATGGAGCAGGAGACTAAAAAAGCTAAATGCAGGTTAGGTAAAGCAAAAGGAGCCAGATTTAGAACGTGGAGTGGGCTGCAACAGCAGGAGACTTTGAGATGTTCTGCTACTCTTACCCAAACCCCTGCATCATTGTTTCACTGGCTAGCCAAATTAGCTCATAGGGATCATCTAAACACAGTGTGATATGTGAATTTAAAATTGCAATTTGCGAGCCCGCCCCATGCTTCATGATGAGGCTCATTGAATGGAATAACACAGAGGTTGTTAAATGCTTCTATCGATGTAAAAGTTGAAGCAATAAAAAAAGCATATATTAAATTAAATCTCCAGAAATTACATTTGTCTAAACTACTGTAGTTGTGAATGTAATATAACTATGTTGGAGAAAAATGAATATTTTATGGACCAATTATAGCACTGAATAAATATAATCCATCCATCCATCCATCCATCCATTCATTCATTCACCCATTGTCTGTGCAGGGTTGTGGGGGAGCTGGTACCTATCTCCAGCCGTCACTAAGTGATAGCTGGGGTACACCCTGGAAAGACTATCACCAGTTTATCACAGGGCAATACAGACACACAAGAGTCAAACGATTATACTAGCACACTCTCAGACCTAAAGGCCATTTAGAGAGACTGGAGTTCCTGGAGAGAACCTGGGCATCCTCAGGGAGAACATATAAAGTCTATGAATAAAGGCCCTGGTCAGTTTTCTGCTGCAAGGCAACTGTGCTAACAACTTTCAAACTCTAAGCTGTGTTGAACTACAAAAATAGGGATGGAGCCATGCTAAGCGCTTTGCAAAGCTGTAACATGAAGTTAGTTTATTTAAAGATACATAGTCTGATAAAAATAAAAATAATTTATATTTTGGTCATTTTAGACACATCCATAGACACATACAATACGAAAGGTGATCACTTCAGTAGTGATAATTTATTTTTATTAAGTACCTGATCAGTTCTCATGAACGAAGAAATTGCCTCATAATCCTAATTAAAATAACAGCTCAGAAATAAAACATTAAACAACAGAATGTTGCTAAACGCCAATGAGCCCATCTGTTTGCAACATTGGCCCTAATCTGTCGTGCATTTATTCGTTGTGTGACAGATCATGAAAGTAAAAGGCATCAGCGTCTTCTTTACAAAAGCTTCTATTATGAATTTTTAACAGCGTCATATTCCCAGTTGTTTTTGTAAGCTCCAGACCAAAAAACTCTCCACAGCTGATATGATCCGATCAAACAGATGTGTACTAAATATTGTAATGTGACTTTTAGGAGGCGGTGGTTTATTCATGCGCATTAACATTTAGAAAAAGGCTAGCATGCATGGGAGATATTCACAAGCATTTTAAGAGCCTTTGCCACGTTTGTGCTTTTAAATGTCAGATATAAATGAAGTCTTTTCATGCTTTATTTTGGTATGTAAATATTTGAGCCATATTTCACCATGGCTGGAGAGAGGGAAAGAGGGAATATGTCTTTTGTAAGTATTTCAATGCTTCAAGCAGAATTAGGTTTGTACAACTTGACGAGAACCTGACAAGTGTAATCTGCGGTCTCAAGAACTGCAAGTGAGGGCAGGACAAGATGAGGACTTTATCTTTGATTTTCACTTTTAGTCTGTCTTTCACTTTGAACACATTGAAGTCTGACTGCTTGTAACACCTTGTGCATGAGCAGAGAACTCCATCAAGTAGTTTTTTTTCACATTTAGAACCTTTACAATTCACAGATCATCCTCACTCTGTCTCACTTATCCTTTGATTTAGCAATTCTGAAAACATGAGCGAACCTTAATGCAGTAGAGCTATAGAGAACATTTACTCTGAGTTAAACAGAATGGGTATATTATGTCAAGATAAAAGCCGAAATACAGAATTAATGCTTGTATTTGATGCAGACTTTTGTAACACTTTCCCTTACAGTACAATCTCTTATAATTATTTTTTGTTTTCTTTTCTTTTAACAGATTTTTACCTTTGTATGTATCTGCATGCCCTTCTCTTTGCTGTTGGTACACCTGATTCTATTCTATTCTATTCTATTCTATTCTTGTGTTTTCATTTTTTTTTTGTATTTAACACCTAACAATTTCAACAGTAAAATACAAATATTCCCACAGATTTATTGGGATTAATTTTTACACAGGTTTTCTATAAAGGTTTTTATTTTCGACAGATAAACACTTCAAATATTTTTAAATAAAACTATATATTATCAGAAGTACATACTCTACAATAGTGCTTTACTTGTGTTTTACTGAACTCCCTCACCAGTCCATAATGGTTTTTATTTTCTTTTTCCTTTTTTTCAGTGAACAATATTTTCCTCCCCCCTGAATTTTCCGGTTGGTCTTCTTTACTTCAACATCGGGTTAACTTAACCCTAAATCACACAAAGCTTCCCCATTTAATTCTGAAAGACAGCCTAACTTGACACATGCACAAAACAAATCCATTAAAACACATCTTGATTTGTTGAGGATCTTTGCACAAGGAACTGATTGCTGAGGTGCTAAGTAATGCTAGCTCCAACTCTCTCTGTTTTGATAATTCGGTTAACAACAGTTTTCTTTGCACATCAAGTTGATAATGTGTGTGCGCAGAAATTACAGAAAGAGTTGTTCCTGCTTCATGAAAACATTGCTTTGAACATAATAATAAGTGATGATTTGTAATGTAGCAGCGTCTTGTGCTGTGCTCAGGTGGATAAAGTAAATTTTTGTAGGATCTTTTAAAGACCTGCAGATGCAGATGACTTTAAAATACTAAGACATTCAAGTTATTATAAGCAAACTATAAAGAAATTGAGGTAGTTCAAACTTTTTCACTGCAATGTCTGCAATAATACAACCTAAAGTGAGTCACAAAGAAATCTAAGTTTGCAATCAGTTCATCACCTTTATAACTTTGGACAAAATCCAGCATTGATTACTTCAGGCAGTAAAGTTGTTCAGATACCATGGGAGAGATGAGTAAATGTTGCTTGGCAACAGAAAAAGTAAATGTTAACTTTCCACCAGCCTGATTTCCCTGGATGTGCACCTTGAATGCACCGACAATGCCTTCATGTTTGTTTTTTCTCTCTGATAGTGACTGACAGCCACCATCTGTCTGTCATCAGGGTTTTGGCAGCATGTAACAGGAAACAGGATGCGAATGTTGCCACAAAGCCTACCAGGCAGAGAGGCACTGATGGGCAGGAAATGATATGCAGGAATGAGAAATAAAGAAAAGGTCTTAAATATCTCCATTACTAGGCAACATAGGAGCTAGGCTCAAATGAGCAGCATCTGTGCAGTGGATGAGTGATCATCCAGACATTCAGGAGAGGTCAGCAGAAGGACGCAAGAACCCTACCGAGGGATGCTGGGCAGCTGCATCACAGCTTGTTATGGAAAACAGGAGATTAAGAAGCATCTCAAAGGCAGACTGGAAGGAAATTTACCATGTGGAATCATCATTCTGCTTTCCAAATTATCTTTTGTTTTACTTTAGAGCTTCTGTAGCATCCTTGAAAGTTATGTTTTTCTTTTGATTAGAATTCAGTATCTGACATCAGTATCAGTACAAGCAAGATGAAAGTTGAATCCCTTTCCTCAGATTGCCTATGCCTCAGTCATTCATTTGGGGCTCCAAACAGAAGCAATAAAAATATTGAGCCATGCATGGGAGCTAAAACAGAGGAGGTAATACGTGAAGAATTGTAACAAGCGGCACCTTTTTATGCAGACAAGTGCAGCGTCAATATTGTCATATAGGCCAAAACAAAGTACTTATCAAGCATGCAGCAAATCTTTTGGCTTTGTTAAAGAACCCCAGACATAATATAAAATGTAATCAGAATATGTTGATTTATACAGGTCCTTCTCAAAATATTAGCATATTGTGATAAAGTTCATTATTTTCCATAATGTCATGATGAAAATTTAACATTCATATATTTTAGATTCATTGCACACTAACTGAAATATTTCAGGTCTTTTATTGTCTTAATACGGATGATTTTGGCATACAGCTCATGAAAACCCAAAATTCCTATCTCACAAAATTAGCATATCATTAAAAGGGTCTCTAAACGAGCTATGAACCTAATCATCTGAATCAACGAGTTAACTCTAAACACCTGCAAAAGATTCCTGAGGCCTTTAAAACTCCCAGCCTGGTTCATCACTCAAAACCCCAATCATGGGTAAGACTGCCAACCTGACTGCTGTCCAAAAGGCCACTATTGACACCCTCAAGCAAGAGGGTAAGACACAGAAAGAAATTTCTGAACGAATAGGCTGTTCCCAGAGTGCTGTATCAAGGCACCTCAGTGGGAAGTCTGTGGGAAGGAAAAAGTGTGGCAGAAAACGCTGCACAACGAGAAGAGGTGACCGGACCCTGAGGAAGATTGTGGAGAAGGGCCGATTCCAGACCTTGGGGGACCTGCGGAAGCAGTGGACTGAGTCTGGAGTAGAAACATCCAGAGCCACCGTGCACAGGCGTGTGCAGGAAATGGGCTACAGGTGCCACATTCCCCAGACCTGGGCTACAGAGAAGCAGCACTGGACTGTTGCTCAGTGGTCCAAAGTACTTTTTTTGGATGAAAGCAAATTCTGCATGTCATTCGGAAATCAAGGTGCCAGAGTCTGGAGGAAGACTGGGGAGAAGGAAATGCCAAAATGCCAGAAGTCCAGTGTCAAGTACCCACAGTCAGTGATGGTCTGGGGTGCCGTGTCAGCTGCTGGTGTTGGTCCACTGTGTTTTATCAAGGGCAGGGTCAATGCAGCTAGCTATCAGGAGATTTTGGAGCACTTCATGCTTCCATCTGCTGAAAAGCTTTATGGAGATGAAGATTTCATTTTTCAGCACGACCTGGCACCTGCTCACAGTGCCAAAACCACTGGTAAATGGTTTACTGACCATGGTATCACTGTGCTCAATTGGCCTGCCAACTCTCCTGACCTGAACCCCATAGAGAATCTGTGGAATATTGTGAAGAGAACGTTGAGAGACTCAAGACCCAACACTCTGGATGAGCTAAAGGCCGCTATCGAAGCATCCTGGGCCTCCATAAGACCTCAGCAGTGCCACAGGCTGATTGCCTCCATGCCACGCCGCATTGAAGCAGTCATTTCTGCCAAAGGATTCCCGACCAAGTATTGAGTGCATAACTGTACATGATTATTTGAAGGTTGACGTTTTTTGTATTAAAAACACTTTTCTTTTATTGGTCGGATGAAATATGCTAATTTTGTGAGATAGGAATTTTGGGTTTTCATGAGCTGTATGCCAAAATCATCCGTATTAAGACAATAAGAGACCTGAAATATTTCAGTTAGTGTGCAATGAATCTAAAATATATTAATATTAAATTTTCATCATTACATTATAGAAAATAATGAACCTTATCACAATATGCTAATTTTTTGAGAAGGACCTGTACATTATAGTAAGTTTTAAAACATTTTAACTGTGAAATCAGTTTTTGAGTGTAAAGGGCCTTGCAAAAGTCTTCATATTCTTTGAGCTTTTTATACATTTTATCACACTACAACCACCAAATAAAAAATTTTTCCAGAAAAACTGCAGTGTTGTGTGTTTTAAACCCATTTTGCTTTGATGCCCCTAAATAACATCCTGTGTAACTAGTTGTCTTCAGAGGCCATCTAATTAGTAAAAACAGTCCACCTATGAGGAATTTAATCTCTAATAAATCTGGCTGTTTAGTGAAGGCCTCAGAGGTTTGTTAGAAAACATTTCTTAACAAATAGCATGATAAAGACCAAGGATTCTGAAAAGTCAAGGATTTTCATTTATTACACCAGGAACTGTCTTTTCCCCTCAGTGCTCTGTTCACTGTTTGAGCAGGCCGTTTAGATCAGACAGTTATGCTCACATTTTCAGATTTAAATTTTATTTATTTTAATTTAAGAAAAGGCCAAAATAACTTTGGCTGAAAATATTCAGCTCTGATTATGGTGAGTTGTAAATCACAACAATGATAAAAGATGTACTTTAATCTTTTGCAAGGCGATAAATAAGTTGGATTAACATTTTAAAGACTTTTTCAAGACACATTCAGATTCAAGGTGTCAGAATCTCCTCAGAGAGTTTGGTCCATACTGACATGGGAGCATCGCACAGTGGCAGCAGATTTGTCAGCATCACATTCATGATGCAAATTTCCCATTCCTCCACATCTCAAAGGTGTTTTATTGATTTAGGATCGGGTGACAGTGGAGACCATTGGTGAACTCATTGTCTTGTTCAAGAAACCAGATTTCAATCATTTAAGGTTTTGTTACATTGTGAATAATCTTGCAGGAGGTAGCTATCTGGTCATGGGTACACTGTGATCATAAAGGGATGGACATGGTTAGCATATTGGTCAATTGATAGAGGTTAAGAAGGTATCTTCCACAGTATTACATCACCTCCAGAATCTTAAAATAAGGCAGGATGCATCCATGCTCTATTATTATCTATGGCAAATTCTGACCCAACCATCTGAAAGTCACAACAGAAATTTAGATTTTTTGGAACAGGTAACATTTTTCCAGTCTGCTATCATCCAACTTTAGTAAGCCTGTGTGAACTGTAGCCTCAGTTTCTTATTCTTATCTGACACCGGGTGAGATTTTCTTTTAGTGTAGCCCAAATGTTTCCAATTTTGACATGTGCAAGGCATTTTCATTCCCACAACTTCCACTCACTGGATACTTTCACTTTTTCTGACCATTCTTTTTTCACCCGAGAGATGGTCGTTTATGAAAATCCCAGTAGATCACCTGTTTCTGAAACATTCAAACAAGCCTGTCTGACATTCACAACCATGCCACGTTTGAAGTAATTTAATTCCCCTTTGTTCCCCATTCTGATGCACAGTTTGAACTTCAGCAAGTTGTCTTTACCTTGCATAGACGCCAAATAATTACATTGACGTTGCTGCCATGTTATTGACTGATTTACTATTTGTGTCAATGAGAATTTAAAAAGGTGTACTTAATAAAGTGGTCGAGGAGCTTGTTTAAAGGCTCTGTGTTTAAAAGTGGACTGCTTGAAATGTTTGATAAACCAAACAGAAAAGAATTAACTTTGCAATAAAGCCTTTAATCACAAAGGGTTAGAAGGGTCTCTAATGGGAATTTGCAAGCAATAGTAAGTGGAAAAAGAAAAGAAAGAAAAAACATCAAACCACTGTTTTGTGATGTGATACTAGTCCTTTTGATTTCTGTGAATTAAGAGCAAATGTGTCTTTGAGACTTATTTAAGACACACTGTGAGATTCACCATGCAATTTGCCTGTTATAATGTGCATCTGGGAATTTCTCTCTATGTTGTTAGTTGGTATTTCATGCTGGGTTAATGGGGAGATTACTACATTACTGTTGACATCCATCAGCAGACGGAGACATTAGATGGGAGACCCACGCACATAGGAAATACACTGGTGGTTCAAGCTAGGCTAGCTCTTCTTATGATAAGCCTCATGTCCTCAGAGACTCATGCAGATGATGAGATGGATTGGATTATTGTTTGTCGCGACCTTCTGCTGTGATGAACGTATATGTCATCTGTTGTTCATGGACACTTTCCTCCATGGCTTTACAGTTCTCAGTCCTATGGTTTTATTGTTCAGTGCTGTTTTTTAAAAAGTAGGGTTTTTTCTGTATTAAATCTATTGCTTGGGCTTCTGTATATTGAAACACTGTATACAAATGGGCCAAAAGAGTCCATATGAAGAGCTATTTGCTGTTTGAACAGTTGCTTTAGTTCTTTTTTAGTATTTTACAATATCTCTCACCAGATTTTATGAATACAATAGATCCTCAAATTCACTGTCTCAGTATACAATCAAGGAGCCAGAGGGAGACACAGAAAGGTGTATTACCCATTCTATTAGCATCAGATGTACAACTGACTCAGCTGTGGGGAAACTATTGCTATTAAGATCTTTGTCTGCCTTGAAACCCTTGGAATTTCCTTTTGTCTCTTCCTCTACTCCTTCCCCTCTTTTCTACCTTCACATTTTCACTTTGTCCATCTTTTCCCTTTATCATTTCCCTCAGGTGCCAGACCCAGTGATTGAATCCCAGACAGGAGACAGAGGAGGAGAGAGAAAGGGAGCCATGGGGGTTTGCCTGGGACAGGAGGCATGTTGGCTCCTGCCTTTCCTCTTCATGCTGCTCAAGATCACAGTGTCGTCCACCCAAAGTCAAGGATGTCCTCAGCGTTGTGACTGTATAGCCAAGCTAAAGACTGTGTCTTGTTTTGGAAAACGTCTGTCCTCACTGCCCGAGGGAATCCCACCTGACACCAAAGTCTTGGACCTAAGTGGGAATAGACTTCGCTGGGTAGAACAAGATGATCTGCTTCCATATTCACGCCTAGAGAAACTGGAACTCAGTGATAACATCATTAGTGTCCTGGAGCCAAATGCCTTTTCCAGTCTCCAGAACCTGCAGTCCCTTTCGCTGAGGGGTAACCAGTTGAAGCTGGTCCCCATGGGTGCTTTCTCACATCTCTCCAACCTCACTTCATTAGATCTAAGTGGAAATAAGATTGTAATTCTTTTGGACTTCACTTTTCAAGACCTAAAAAGTCTGAAGAACCTGGAGGTTGGTGACAATGATCTGGTTTACATATCTAACAAGGCTTTCCTGGGTTTAGTAGGACTCAGGGAGTTGACAATTGAGAGATGCAACCTGACATCAGTTTCGAGCGAATCATTATCTTATCTGCACAACCTAGTGACTCTACGGCTCCGGTATCTTAGTATATCCTCCCTAGATGACCAGAACTTTAGAAAACTTGGAAATCTTAGGGGCCTGGAGATTGATCACTGGCCCTTTTTAGAATACATCTCCCCTCATAGCCTCCAGGGTCTTAATTTGTCATGGCTGTCCATCACTCACACCAACATCACTTCTGTGCCCACCTCTGCTCTTCGTAGTCTGGCTCACCTCACCAGCCTCAACCTCTCCTACAACCCAATCACTGTATTAGAGTCCTGGGGTCTCCGAGATCTCATAAGGCTGAAGGAGTTGCATCTAGTCAACACTAACCTGGCCATAGTGCAACCTTATGCGCTTGGTGGTCTGAGGCAAATCCGGCTTCTTAATCTTTCAAGCAACAGCTTGGTGACCCTGGAAGAGGGAGCATTTCAGTCAGTCAACACTCTGGAGACACTGCGCTTGGATAGAAACCCTCTTGCATGTGACTGCCGCCTGCTTTGGATCCTTCAGCGTAGGAAGACCCTTAATTTTGATGGTGCGTCCCCTGTGTGTATGACCCCTGTTGAAGTCCAAGGACGGGCTCTCAGTGCTTTCTCTGACTCAGCCCTCTTTGATCACTTCACCTGCCAGAAGCCCAAAATCCGCAACAGGAAACTGCAGCAGATATCTGCTCGAGAAGGGCAAGTAGTTTCATTTATCTGCAGAGCAGAAGGTGAGCCGACCCCGGTCATATTCTGGATTTCCCCTCAGCGTCGACGCATTACCACAAAGAGCAGCGGGCGACTGACTGTGTTACCAGAAGGCACTCTGGAAATACGCTACGCGCAAGTAACAGATAGTGGAACTTACATCTGCATAGCTAGCAATGCTGGTGGAAATGACACCTACTTTGCTACGCTCACAGTAAGTGGGCTGCCGCTGGATGCAGCACTCATGGCCAACCGCACCTATTATGCTGGGGACCTTAATGACACAAATCTGAATGACACCAGGGTGTTCCTGAAATTCACCCTTGACCTCAAAACCATTCTCATATCTACAGCTATGGGCTGTATCATGTTTCTGGGAGTGGTCTTGTTCTGCTTCATCCTGCTGTTTGTGTGGAGTCGGGGGAGAGGACAGCACAAGAACAACTTCTCTGTTGAGTATTCTTTCAGAAAAGTGGACGGACCCGCAGCCAGTGGAGGACAGGGGGGAGCACGCAAGTTCAACATGAAAATGATTTGACTCTGGGGAACTTCTTGTGTTTTTCACTGTTTCAGACACCAAACAGAACAGAACAAATAACTAGTGCAAAACATTAGAATCAACAATCCATGGAACATTTTATCAAGGCAAGGTTTCATTTTTAAAAACTGTTGTATGCATGCAAAATGTCAAACTACATCATGATGCTTTGATACATTTCTACTGCTTTTGGTTTTGTTCATATAAATTTAACTCCAGAGATTTAAGTCTCAAAATTCTGCATAGACTGTTAAAAGACCAAGCAGCATGAGCACTCAACATCCCACCAGTTTTTAACCTTCACAAAAGTCATGCCAACGCATTTTTCTTTCCTGAAAGGAACTGTGTCATCCTCACCTTTGAAGGACTTCACCTCTCTGCCCTCTCTGCTCCATTTGAGGTGACTCAAGCACTCCAGGCTGATGAAAACATAATGACAAGGTGGTGCTCAGTAATTGCCAAGGACTTGCCATATAGATAGATAATTCCAGCTATTTGATGCATTTTAAAGCTACATGCTTATGCAGGCATTTACTAACAGATTTCTAAAAAACAGACCAACCAGTCTCTGGATCACTGCCATTTTGACCACAGAGCATCTTAAACAGTGCTGGCCATATTTATTGACACCCTGTGTAAAGGATTGTAAAGCAATAAAAATAAATTGATCTTTAGTTGCAGCAGCATGGTCTCACACAGAAATTTTAGCCAAAACAATTCAGTGGGAACAAAATAACAGATTTTAATAAACTTACTGGTGGCACACTGGTACCTCCAAGATCCCTTAAAAACAAATGTGACTAAAGACAGATTATGTATCACCTTCTAATTAGTAAATCACAACTTTCTGTATGCCTAGGAAATAAATATATACGAGAAAGAGGCCCATTTCTTTTAGCCACTTGTCCCTGATGTAGATAAGGACTCATATTTATGTTGCCATCCCAGACAGTGAGGTGGAGTCTGATTTAGGTAAATAATCTCCCTGTTAGAGAATTGCAGGAAAAAACTGGTAACTTTGGGTCACCCAGTTTTTACACACTTTAGAAGCAATCTCAGTGTAAGATGGTTGTTTGAGAGTAATGTCATTAAAAAGCATTTTCTGAACTACCATCACCAACACTAAAATGTGATGTTTACTGAACTCTGATGGGACATAATCCCTTAACTGAAGGCTTTGTTAAGATTTGCCTAAGATTGAGCTTTTTGACAAAAAAAAACACTCAAGAGGGGTTTGAAAAAGAACAGATAATAAATGATGGAAAAGCACCTCATACCTACTATCAACTATATGATGGTGGCATTATTATACAGCCAGCCTGTTTTTCTTCTTTCAAAAAGCTCTGGGAACCATGTTTGAGTACACATCATCATAACCACTTTGAAATACCAGGGTATTTTTGAATAATAATCTAAACCCAGAAATGTTTTACTATACACATAATCTACCTTCTTCCACGGCAATCTCAGTCCTCAAAAATAAATCCTATAGAAAACTGGTGAAGTTAACTGAAGAGAAGATGGCATGTAAGAGGAAACCAGGATCTGAGGGATGTAGGGAGTAATGGTCAAACATTCCTCTCTATGCTCTATCCCTGTGAAATGGTATATGAGAAGACTAAGTGCTGTCCTATTGGCCAAAATGGAGAGGTACCAGTTCCTCTGCTACCAAAGATTTTGTAAAAAAAAAAAAATTATTATTAATATGGGACTTTTTTTCCAACTGAATATAATGTGTTATATTTTCAGTGTGAGAATTAACTACTGCGAGAAACGATCATTTTAGGATTATTTTTTTCTGTACCAGGGTTCCCACTAAACGTGTCAGCCTCTCTAATAACTGTGTGGAAGAGAAAAGTTACTTTTACCTGTAACAGTTAGAGATGTTCAAAGCAAACACCGGAGTCAACATTCAGTATTAAGCTATGATGGGACCCAAGTGAACACGTGTGCTGACAAATCATAAGAACACATTTTGTAGTTAAATTTTTCATTATTGTTTTGGTAAATCTGTACAACAGTCTTAACTTCAAAAATTAATGCATGTACAGACTAACTGGTGTTTATAAAACAAACAGCTGCTGGTGTGCATTGATCACCAAAGTTGTACAAACAGCATAGGAAGTGTATAAGATGTAATATATATTTTGTAATTACTAATTTTGAAATCTATGTAACTGTTTATAGTACTGTTGCGTGATTAATCCAACTTTACTGCTCTATTGTTATTAAACTGCTAAAGTATCCTTTTGTAATCAGTGAACTTTCATGCAGCTGTAAACAGGACTTTAACTGCATCATGTTATCATGTAAATGTGGCTGCTTGCTGTCGTCAACCAATCAAAAAACAGATTCACTGTGCAGCAGGTTTCAGTTCAGTTGCTTATTTTTGTCTTTGTAAGTGTCAAGGCAGGGAGTTTTTACTGAGCACTGGGTAAAGGACCTCAGAAGAGACGTGCAGGAAAAATGCTAATGTATTACAGATACATTGCATAGTCATGGTTAGGAAACTGAGGCAGAGATAAGAAAAAGTTTAGACATACTTGGTAGACAGCAACACAGTGGGACATGAAAAACCTGCATGCTGACTTATGTATGTCAGCTGTGTATGGTATGCGAGAGAATGGGACCTAGAGAGAGTTTAATACTCTACATTTAGATCTAAACATGTCATTTGGGACTTAAGGTTGCTGATGATGCCACTGCAACACTGCCCTGTAGTAATATTGCTTGGTAATCTACAATCTTCAAATGTCCTGTAGTGTTGCTCTGCTGCCCTCTATTGACACAAAACAGTTACAGATTTTACATCAATCTGTGGACCTAATTTATTCCATTTCCTCAAGAAGAAAAAATATGATATCGAAAGGTGGCTGTTCTCAACAAGACCTGCCTCTATATTAACTTTGAAGTTAAAAACTAAATAATAATTGTTTTCCATTTACCACTGGATATCTAAAAAAAAAAAAATCTAATATATCAGTCCAGTTTCAGTAATTTCTTTGGTCTTTAATAAATTCATCCAGTGCACCTGGCAGGTGGTGCAACATGCTTTTATTCATGTTTTGTAAAAAGATAAAGCATACTGACCCAAAATATATGAGAGGACCCAGGGCTCTGGAAGATCTAGAGGATTGTGCAAAGAGGAATGATCAAAGGCCCCTCTCTTGCTCCAAACTAAAGAAATGTTAAAGAAGTCCGAGTGCCGTACTTTGGCAAAAAAGGGGGTTGTATCGACAGCAGAGTACCAATCAACTTTGATAATGATTATTTTGTTAATTAAAACTGTTATTTATTAACATGGTATTATTTACCCCAACAAAATAAATGTACTCAAAATAAAGATTGGATCTTAAAAAATGAATTCAAAGCTTTTCACACATCTTTATCAATTTCTTCGGAGCCAATAAATGTGGTTGGCACTGTAAGAGCTTTGTTGGAGAGAAGCTACTTTTACAGTGCCTTGCAAAAATATTTTCCCCCTTGGCTTTATTCTTATTTTGTTAGATTCCAATCTGTAATTTCAATGTTTTTTAATCCTATTTTATGTGATGGATCTGCACAAAAAGTCTAAGTTGGCGAGTTGAAATGAGACAAAAATTGATCAAAAAAAGAATAATACAAAAAAAAAAAATAAACATTGGTATGTGCTGTGTATTGCTGTGATGACCCAAAAAGTTGTGATGCAACCAATTACCTTCAAAAGTAATTAGTGAAATGAAGTCCACCTGTACGCACGCAGTTAGTGTCACATGATCTGTCAGTATAAACACGTGTTTTCTAAAAGGCCCCAGAGGCTTCAACACCACTAAGCAAGAAGCATCCCAGTATGAAGACCAAGGAGCTCTCCAAATAAGTCAGGAACAAAGTTGTTGAGAAGTACAAGTCAGGTTGGGGTTATAAAAAAAACATCAAAATCTTTCATGATTCTTGAACCACCATCAAATTCATCATGTTCGAATGGAAAGCACATGGTACCACAACAAACCTGCCAAAAGAGGGCAGAACTCACCAGAACTCACAGACTGGGTAAGGAGGGCATTAATCAGAGAGGCTGCACAGAGACCAAAGGTAACCCTGGAGGAGCTGCAGAGTTCCACAGCAGAAACTATTTGTTCATAGGACCACAATAAGCCACGCATTCCATAGAACTGGGCTTTATGGAAGAGTGGGCAGAAAAAAGCCAGTACTTACTATTAAAAACAAGAAGGATCGTTTTGAGTTTGCCAAAAGGCATGTGGGCAATGCCCTAAATATATGGAAGAAGGTTCCCTGATCAGATGCGACTAAAGTTAAACTTTTGGCCGCCAAGGAAAACATTATGTCTGGCGCTAACCCAAGCATCCCATCACCCCAGGAACAACATCCCCATAGTGAAACATGGTGGTGGTAGCATCATTTTATGGCAAACTTTTTCAGCAGCAGGGACTGGGGAACTGGTCTGAGTCGAGCAAAAGATGGATGGCCCAAAATACAGGGATACTCTTGAGCAAACCTGTGTCAGTCTGCCTGTGATTTGAGACTGGGATGGAGGTTTACCTTCCAACAGGACTATGACCTGCTAAAACAACACTCGAGAGTTGGAATGGCCTAGTCAAAGTCCAGACCTCAAATCAATTGAGAATCTGTGGTTAGACTTGAAGATTGCTGTTCACAAGTGAAAACCATTCAACACAAAGGAACTGCAGCATTTTTTCCCTGAGGAATGGGTAAAAATCCCGGCGGCTAGACGTGGTAAAGCTTTCAGAGACTTATCCAAAGCCACTTGCAGCTGTAATTGCTACAAAAGATGGCTCTACGAAGTACTGCCTTCAGAGGGGTGAACAGTAGTTATTCACGCTGAGTTCTCAGTTATTTTGTTCTATTTGCTGTTTGCTTCACAATAAAAGTAGGCATGTTAAAAAATGGTGCAAAATCTCAAACCATTTTAGGTAGGTTTTGAGGAAATGGGAGCCGGGGGGGGGGACACTTTTGCAGGACTCTTTATCTATTCTTCTAAAGTGTTTGAAGCAAACATGAGGATCAACATATCAAGTCAAAATAAACACTTGTGTGTTGACAACTCATACGAACACATTTTGTACATACCTTTTTATTAATGTTTTGGTAAATCTGTACAAGAGTCTTACCCTCTCTAAAAAACTGTACAAGTGAATGCATGTCCAGACTGTACTTCTTACTTTGAATAATTTGCACTTATTAATTAAACAGCAGCCGGTCAGCACTGATCACTGAAGTTGTATTGAAAGAATATTAAGTGTATACAATATTTTGTAGTTACAGAAATAAATAAAAGCCCAGGAGATATAAGTATATATTTCTGATAGAGTTAGAAAGCTGATAAACACAGGCAAGTGTAAAATAAGACACTAGTGAACCAAGTAAGTTTGACTTGCAAGGTTGAGACAGTCCTCTGCCAGAACAGCGACTTCCTTCTCGCAAAGGAAAAATCCTTGCACCAGCCTTTTATTTACAACTCACATTCCTACAAGCAAAAAGCAGGAATTGGTTCAGCCAATTCTTACAGAGATTTCAATCTAAAACACTAGTCATTCCCATATATGGTATAAGCTTGTCATGTCCAGAGAGTGATCCACTCCAGACCGCATTCCTTAACCTTCCACAAACACTTTTTCACACTAAAAAAGCAATCATAGGAATCATCTTAACTATAGTAGAATTTCAGACATAAACATGATTTAAACTAAACAATGATAACTTATATACATTTTTACAATTCCCTCCTGTTTATTATTGGTTAGTTTAATATCACATCCATGTATACACTTCCAAAAGGCTTTATGCATGCTCCTCATTAAACATTAAACTATTGTTAAGTTTAGTGATTTCTCCTCCATAATGTCATCATAGTTCTGGTCCTCGTCCAGAAGCTGGTAATCCTGGGACAACATTGTATCAACAATTCCTCCAACCATCCTTAATATCATTGCTCTAATACAGGGAACAACACACAGAGTAAAAAGGCAGAACAACAATAACACAGCGATGACAGGGATCATGATTTTCAAAAACAGTTGCCACCACAGTCCTGAAGTAAGCCATGAAAAAAGGCTTCCTCGGCCGGAATGGACATCCTGCTGCATACCCCTTTTAATTTCATTTAATTGGAGTATAGCATCGCTCACTCTGTGTCCATCTTCGCCATTGGTCTCATCAGGGATGTAGGTGCAGCAGGTCTCATTCAGGAGAGCGCAAACTCCCCCAACCGAAGCCGTCAGCAGGTCCAACACCATCTTGTTCTGCAACACCACGGTTCGAAGAGCTGAGACTTCAGTGGACAGTCCTGTAAGAGCTTTTGTGGTTGCATTAACAAACAGTCCCAGTCGATAATCTATAGTTTCTAATCTAAGCATATTCTTTCCTACTCCCAACCATGGGAATAAACTTAGCAAAATCTTATTTCCTGTTGATCTATGCTTGAATTCCTCTGGAACATGTGATCCCCACACACTGTCATGTGGCTTCACACGGATGAGTTCCCTCTTACTCCTATTTAGCGAAGGTTGAACTGAAATGACATAAGTGTGATCTGTGACATAAACAGGTGCACAAACGCCACTCCAACTTGGAGGCAACTGCAAATAAATGGCAGTTCCACACATCCAGTGAAATCAATCAATTGCATAAATGCCCTTTAGATCATGGACCTTTTCCCCTAGTTCAGGTGGGTGGAAAGGAAAATAGTAAGTCGTGTTACACATGCGCATTGGAATAGACCCCACTGGGATGGAACCGGTGCTTACGACACAATGAGAAAAATGAGAACCTGCAAGAAGCTCCACATAGTTGGACACAGGTGTTGTAACCTTAAAGTGTTTAAACTCTGTAACATCACAGTTGTAAAATGTTCGGCGGTTACCAACACAGAATTCACTGTGCAGGATTTTCGTTCTCCAGACGTTCTGATGGCTGCGCAGACTGAAACCCCACATGCACCGCAAGGCCCTGGACGGGAGATTTCTAGCGATCCGGCTTGGAGGACCAAAGAAAACGTTAGAGTTGATAAACACAGACAAGTGTAAAATAAGACACAAGTGAAGTAAGTTTGACTTGCAAGGGTGAGACAGTCCTCTGCCAGAACAGCAACTTCCTTCTCACAAAGGGAAAATCCTTGCACCAGCCTTTTATTTACAGTGATTTAAACTATACAATGATAATTTATATACATTTTTCTAACAATTTCATTGAATTGTTTGTTTATACCCAGCTCTCCAGATGCAAACTTTAAATACATGTTAACCTAATCTAACCACAAACTAAACCAGATAAATTGGGTATAATTTTGTTAGCACTCAATAAATCTTTGAGTTCTGATTTTGAGATTTTTTTTCTAAGGTCATATTTAAATAGGATGTGGACTATTGTAACAGCTTCTTAAAAAATGTGTTGTAAAAGTAAGGTGATGACACAAATCATGGTTTGGTTACCTCAGCTTGCATTATGGTGCAACAAAACAAGCAATAAAGCAAATAACCTGCTGGATCTTTGAGTTCACAAGTCTGGTGAGTAATTTACAATCATCTTGCACCACAATGTTCTATGGGGCTTTTATGAAATGATTCAAGCTTGTTGAAAAAACAACCAGCTTGAGTGCTTTTTTAAAACACAAAGTACGTGCACACGTTTAAAGTTATTGTTTATTTTCTCTCATCGACACAGGGTTAAATTGCACATACTGGTGTGCACACTATACATGCACACCCCCTACCAATATTTGTTTAATGATCCTTAAAAAATGCACTTCAACCACATGCATTTTGTAGCCCTTAACAAGGTTCTGTTGTAATTCTTGTCGGATATTTGACCAATCCACTTCGCATAATTGGAAGAAGAATTTTAAATTGGTTGATTTTAAGGCATAAAGGTCAGGACCTTTCCACCAGCTTAATATTTAATCAGTTTTATTCACACTAATCTCCAGTTTGATTTATGTTTGGCATCATTGTCCTGGGTAAAACACTCAACTAATCCAAGTTTCAACTATCTGTTGACTGAGATCAGGTTACTGTAAAACATTTGGAGGTGGTCCTCATTCTAAATTCTCTCTAACTTATGTAATGACCAAGTACCATTACCATAGAAATAAACCCATAGTCTGATACAATCACCACCATGCTTGACAGATCATTTAGTGCTCTTTGGTTTAAATGCCACGTAATTCCTCCAAACGGGCTTCTAGTCATTGAGGCCAAGCAGCTCAATCTTTGTTTCCCGTGACCATAACCTTAGCTCCAGAAAGCATTCAGCCACACATGTTTCATGACCTTATTGATAGCTACAAAAAGCTTGTAGTTGAGGTGCAACACAAATAAATTAAATAGTAGTTGGACAGTGTCCATAAAGGCATGTTAGAATATTAGGACAACACATTAAATATTCATTTCTTTAAGAAATGTTAACATGTTGATGTATAACCTTGTTTTTTCTAAACTTTGACTTGTTGAATTTAATGGCATATTTTGGGCAATTGTCATGTTGCAGGGTCCAATTCTGCTTCATTCAGAATTCATGGTGGTTCCTTAGACTTTGATCTGGCCAGGTCCTACTGCAGCATAACATCCCCAAACCATGACACCTCTATGCTTCATGTGGTAAATGTTCTTTCCTGGAGTGATGCATTTGGTTTATGCCAAACATGTTTCCTGTCCTGATATCCAGCTAATTAAATATTAGGCTTATCTGTCCAAAGAACATTATTCCAGAAGTCGCTCTGGAGCAAAGCCAAGTCTGAGCTTTTTGGTTTCCTCCTTGCACACCTCTAATGAAGGTTTAACTTGTGCAGTCTCTTTCAAAAGTTTATTTTAAATCCTCTACAAATGTCTTACCAGACTCAAGCTGCTACAGTTCTCTTCCCAAAGGCCTCGGGCAGCTCTTTTAATTTCACCATGGTGTTCACTCTCACTTCACCACACCAAAACAAATGATATGTCAGATGTTTAAACATCTTTTAAAATGCTGAGTAGTGATGTTAACCATTTTAGGGGGGAATAAATATTAGGGGTACTTAAATTACTCCTTACCACAAATAGCAGGTTTTAATACATTTTACAGAAAATGTTAAAAGGTCTTTTCTTGTTTTTATTATTTTTCTTCTATATAACTTGGATTTTTCAGTATTGTTCATACTAATACTGAATATCTATACATTCCAATATGTTATAAAAACACAAAGGATGTTGTTGGGTGTCCTATTTGTTTTTTACATCTGACTGTATATTTGTGCTTGTATGTGTAATTTAGTGCCTGTATGTAGTATAGAAAATCTACAACAAATTGGGTGCACCCAGTTTTTTATTTTTGAAAATCAATGAAGTTGTGTAGACAACCAACATATCCTGGAGGAAAAATGCTTCAGATACCCTCATAAAGCCCCCAAATGAATATGGTAATGACCAAGACTGACGTAGTTACACACAGCAATTATTTTTTATCATCCCCTTTAACATTCCTAAAGATGTCACTGTGAATGTTTTATTAGGTTCACCAATGCAGAATTTGAAACATGTCTATAAAGATCTAAAGCTTACAGCCCACATACTAAAGTTTTAATAATATGAAACATGTAGTTGGTAAAAATCACAAATTCTTAGACATTTTGAAATTACAACTGACATTGTATTGTTTCTTTTTGCAGCTATTGCTGAAGTCTCACAGCCTTACCCATCAGCAAACATGACAAAATCAACTTCCACTAAGTGAGGAAATCTTATTTGCCTTTTCATAAATAGAAATAGAAAACAGCACAGACAAAAATTATTATTGCAATTTTTTAAGTAAGCATACAGTGACTTGCTCAAGTAATCACCCCAGTGGCATTTTTCATGTTTTGTTGCCTCACAACCTGGAATAAAAATGGACTGTTTGAGAGTTTGCAGTGTTTGCAAGTGCTATCCTGTGAATACCAGCTCAATAAGGCAGTGGTATTAGTACAATAGGGAAAGGGATGAGCCAAGCTCTGACATTACTGAACAGCAAAACTCTGCACACACATGTAATAAATTCACACAATTTCTTAAAATACAAGAATTTATTAACAAGAATAAGTCAACTCAAAGTCAAACATGTTTCAATCAACAAACTCTTTACTATACCAGAACAATCTAACTAAACCACCAAGCAAAATTAAATAATTAGGAAGACAAATTAACTCTATATACACTATGAACAAAAGAATCAAAGATGGTTGAAAACCATGACCAATAAAGTGATGCAACATTACCATTCAATGAAATTTATGTTTGAGAACCACCATTCACAGTGCAACATCAGATAAAATCTTATTTTAATAAAATAATATTTAAAGGATGATTTGCTGAATAAACCAACCTTCTGGACGACTAATTCTCAATGGTGATTAATTAGCTCTGTTTATTCAGGAAATATTTAAATACTATTTAAAAAAATATTATTAAGGAAATATTAAAATAAAATTTAATGAAATAATAATTTGAATAAAAACAACAACCTTCCTGGATAAATTATTAACTTAACCGTTGTTTAATTAGCTATCACATTTAGTAAAATAATATTTATGGAAATGTTATTTTGCTAGATTGAAAAGTAACAGGCTTTCTGGATGAATGAGTCATGAGTCACGTGTTATCTTAGTCATTCTACCTCCGCCTCTCTGCCTGCTCAAGACGCTTTTCTCCTAAGCTCCCGGCTTGCTTGCATTCTTTTACTCCTAACTTTTTATCTTTTAGCCAAAATTACGGAAATATTGGACTAAAACTACTTCTTACCAGCGACTCCCAAGGATTATTATTATTATTATTTTTTTCTAAAGGATTTTGATGTTTTTATAATTGAACTCGAAAGCAGGACAAGTTGACGCCAGCTAATCAGCACAAAATGCCTCCCTTCACCACAGAGGACTTCGACAAACGTTTACAGAAATTGGCTGTTTTGGAGATGAAAATCCATCGACTAGAAGTGAATGTGGAGGTGAATATGGGGTACAACAATGATTCAACTCTGCCTGTGATCCCAAACAGTGACAGCCAGCTCAACAACTCAGCCGGCAATCAGAACACTGAGAATAAACCTACCGGCAGACCCCCCTGGCATGTTTCAGGCGCATGCCCAAAAAATCAAGGTGGATGACCCACTGGAAGACCTCAGCAATTAAATAAATTAGAATGACCTGAATTAGAGAGAAATGCCCACGTTTCCCCTGGGAAAAGGAGACTTTGACAGCGAGCTGCTGTCACAACAACTGATAGGAGTGAGACAGCTGGAAATAATGGAATTCCCCTGCAAAACAGATTTACCCCACTACAGAATGAAAACCAGGAAAATGATCCATCTTCTGAGAACAATAAAAGATTTGAGAACAACCTTCACTCTAAACAGTCTTCTCCTAAACTGCCAGAGAAAAAGCGCCCCACCGGACCAAGAACCCTAATAGTGGGCAACACAGCTGTGGATGGGATTAAAAACTTCTGCAACAAGAAAAACACAGAAGTTATGATTGGTACCAGTAATGTAGTGTCTGATATCTCAGAGAATATTCTTGTAATCACAGAAAAGCGCCCGTCTCTAGAAAACCTTATTATACACTGTGGAGCCATGGATGACATGGCTAAGAAAAAATCTGAAGAATTGAAGGAGGATTTTACTCATCTGCTGAATAAAGTTTTAGGTCTCAATATCAAGGTGTTTCTCAGCAGACCCTTTGCACCGATTTTTTGTGGAGATGAGATTTTTTCGAGACTTCAGATTGTTAATAAGTGGTTGAAAAAAACATGTGCTATTACATCTGTGAACTTCTTCGACAACTTCAATATTTTTGGGGAAAAAAAGACAACTCTTCAAGCAAGATGGTTTCTGTTTGAACAAGCTGGGAGCCAGACGTCTCACATCTAATCTCTTCTATTCAGTAAATAATCTGCCAGCATCTTCGACCTTCAGCAGAGAACATGGAGTATCAACAACAATGATAACGCTGCCTCCAACAGCTCCAGCAGAAACAATCGGCCAGTTGGCTGAGAAAGAGAGGTAATCACAAAAGGTCTCCCCGTCGAAATCCACAAGAGAAGTGGACACTCCCCATTATACCCCCATCCCCCCAAACCCAGACCCAGACCGACTCCCCCGTTAAACCCGCCTCACCCCAGATCCTGACCCTGACCCAGACCGCACAGAACTCTCCCATCTCCCCATTAAGCCTGCTTTTTGCTTTACTGGATTCTGATAACATGAAAGAAGCTCTTAAGATCTGGACCCAAATGGCTCTGACGTCTTCTCCATTCAACACCCCTTGTGGCCGAGGCCCTGCTACTAAACCAACATCTTCCAAATGCCGCAGAGCCCCACCACCTCCTAATCTATCTCCTCCTAATCAGGACCTTTAAATCACTTCTCCGTGATACAGTCTGGGCCTCAGTGGTAACTCTATCAGAAATGAGCATGTCCAGGAAAAACTTGGGCCCCTAATAGGAGATAGTTGTAAAATCTCTGTGCTTATACGTGACAGAAAGAGCAAAGCCAAAAGGATAAGAGACAGTAATAAACAATAAAAAAGATCCATAAACTGTCAGGTACAAACAGACACAGAGTTAATATCAGCAACAAAGTCATATAAACTGGCTTTATTGAACATTAGATCTCTGTCAGGAAAATAATTTTTAATCAATGACTTCATTACTGACCACGATCTTGATGTTATGTTTTTAACAGAAACACGGTTACATGAATTTAATGAAGCTCCCATTCTGATAGAGGCGACGCCTCCGAACTACAATTTTCTTTGTGAGAGCAGACAGCAAAGAAAAGGTGGAGGGGTGGCCACTTTGTTTAAAGATTTATTAGAGTGTAAAAAAGTATTTCTGGGCAAATTTGACTCTTTTGAATATTTGGCTCTCCAGGTAATGAGCCTGGTCCGAACCATGTTCTTGAATGTTTACAGGCCTCCTAAGTCCAAAACAAACTTTTTCAGTGATTTCAATGAACTTTTATCTGTGATATGTGTTGATTATGTTTAATTATTGTAGGAGACTCTAACATTCACATGGACAATCCTGAAGACAGAAGTGCAATAGATCTATGTGAAACTTAGAAATTTTGGTTTGACTCAACATGTTAAACAGTAAATGCACAAACAGGGACACATTTTGGACTTGATCATCACAAAGGGTCTAAACATTTCCAAGGTGTCTGTAACTGATGTTGCACTATCTGACCACTTTTCTGTTATTTTTAAAAGCTTCATCTCCTGTGGCTCAGTTTGCCAGAGATATTATAAGAAAACGCATATTTAAGGACAGTGCTGCTGAAACCTTTAACCAGATTTACTCTTCTACCTCCACTTGGCCCTGTAACATTGTAGATGAGCTGGTAGAAAACTTTCATTCTACAATCTTGGACATCATTGATTCAATTGCTGCAATTAAAGTGAAAGTCGTTTCTGGGAAGAAAATGTCTTCGTGGAGAAGTGTACCAGAAGTGTTCCACCAGTCAGAAGTGAAAAAAAGGAGTGTCGAAAAGCTGAACGCAGGTGGCGAAAGACTGGACTCCACGTTCACTCTTTGATGTTGAGAGGAATGTTGAGAGGAACTTCTCAACATCAGGGAGTCCTCTCTCGGGATTTTTTCACCATCATTCATCCATCCGAGCTTCACCAAATTCCTGGCGAGCCTGTTGAGGTGTGAAAAACCCGCCTTACATCAATCAATGTGTCTAGTGCATATTAACCTAAACTAGAATATTGGAGGCAGTTCCTTCCGTCCGTCGCGTAACTCTGTCCCCCCAAATGGAGTGCCTTTTCTCCAGTTACTGCCTGCAGCCCTCAGCGTGTGCACCCCCTCTGTTTCCCATAGAACAGACCTGTGATGTGTGTCTGAAATTTAAATGATTAAAACATCGCAAATAGAAAATAATGCCAGGTTGAATAATTAAAACAAGCGGAAATGAGCAGCACAATGCAGCACAATGTGAATTCAATTCAATTCAATTCAATTCAAAGATACTTTATTGATCCCCGAGGGGAAATTAGAATTCCAGTACAACCCATCCAAACAAACATCATGACACAAGACAATGGGGGACGGGTCACCGAGGCTTTGCTGCCCACTCACAGGCGCTGCCCTTGTTAGATGAGAAAAGAGGCCACATTAGGTAAGTAGAGGGAAAAAAAAAAATCATGTTTCACACTTTATCCTTAGCAGGATACAGTTTGAGATTGCAAAAAACCTCAGCACAAAGAAGCAACAAGTTTACAAAACAACATCATGCCGGGAACGGTGAAAGTGGTGTGAGGGGGTGCATAAGTTTATCTTGAGCATGTGTGTGTGTGCAAGTGAGTGTGTGCAAGTAAGTCCATGAAGCACTGTCACAGAGGCCATTGTCCTTGATGGTTCGTTGAAATGTTCATCAACCGGCCACAAAGTTCTGAGCAGGTCCACAGATGTCCTCAGGGAAGGAAGGGGGGCAGAGGGAGCAGAGCGTCATGTTTACATAACTTCCAGGAGAAGTTGAAGATAGCCAGCCATCAAGGCCGTGCAGGGGAGCCAGATTCAGAAAAACAATAATTATTTGGGTTAGGCTGACTCTTAATTTTCCGTCAGCCTTGAGAGTCTCGCTGGTGCTTCTCAAAGCAAATCCAAACAGCAAAATTCCTGGTCTTTCTGCCAGATCCGAGCGAACAACTTTCTCCAAGATTTATCCCATTTCACTCCTGAGTCCAGGAACCGCAACCTGCCTGCAATCCTGTGTAAGGATCACATCCAGTCTGCGATTCAGCTCACGTAACATTTCAGTCTGAGTGTTGATCGCTCTGAAGATCCCATCACACATGCCAGGCAGCCTTACAATGGCCAGAACAGCTGCTGACATTCTCCGAATTTCTCGATATGCCAGGTAACCGCTGACTCCAAAAAGCAGAAATCCTGATATCAAACATCCAATTATATACACATCTTCCACATCCTCGACTGACATTATCGACAGACACACAATCCTCCACTTCTGCCAGGAGTCCATCATGTATCTGGAGAAAAATGTCCTGGCAAGTGGGCTCTCCTGACCCCTGTCTTCTCGTCAAGAAAATTTGATCAATTGCATTGAGAGACCAGCTGACCAAATCCATATTTTGGAGGAATTTGGAAGATATGCAAAAAGAGGCTCCAAAAAAGACAAGACACAGAGCTGAAGCAGGGCAGATATGGGAGGGGTGCGGGAGACAGAGAAAAAGCATCCTCCTCCACCAAGAGCAGGAAAAGAAGGATCAGTATATTGTAGGCCCTGAATCGTAAACCCTGCTCAATTATCTATTGCAGTCGTCTGGTCCACCTCCTCATAGCACAGTATCATAATTTCTCCAGCACTTTGGTTTGGTTCCATGGGATCCACATCATCACTTGTGCTTAAATATTCAGTGGACAACATCAGTGTGCTCTGGCACCACATCCATTTAATATTCTGGTAATCTCAACTCTCAGTTAATACTGGAACCAATCGCACGATCAATACACCTGAGGATGAGAGCTCGGCACACGTTGCTGTTGGGTTTATGAATCTGAGAATATTATTTAATATTTAATATTAATATTTTAATATTTTATCAAATAATATTTCGGTCTATTAAGGGTTGTCCTGTGAAAACCAGCCCATTAAGGCGATGGTATTAGGACAAAATAGAATGGTGTGAGCCAAGCTCTGACATTATTGAACAGCAAAAACTGTGCACACACATGGAATTCATTCACACAATTTCTTAAAATACAAACATTTATTAACAAAAATAAGTCAACTCAAAGTCAAACATATTTCAAGCAACAAACTCTTTACTAAACTAAAACAATCCAACTAAACTACCAAGCAGAAATAAAGAATAACAAGGACTGATGGGCTATGTACCATATAAATGATGATATAAAGATGATTGGAAATCATGACCAAAAAGAGTGATGCAACATTACCATGCAATGTTATTTATGTTTGAGAACCAAGGATTATCTTGAAGGATCTGGAAATGAAGTCAAGTTAGTCTTGGAACCAACTTAGGCAATAATCAGCATACCTTTAGACAACCATTCACAGATAAAATATTATTTTAATAAAATAATGTTTTAAATAATGATCTGCTGAATAAAAGCAACCTTCTGGATGACCATTTCTCAACGGTGTCTAATTAGCTGCCTTTATTTATTAAAATAATATATAAAGAAACATCATTAAGGGAATGGTATTACATTTAAGGGCGTATCTTGGAAAAGAGCCAAATCTTTCTGGAGAATTGGGCTTAATGGTGTTTACTTAGTTATCAAGTTTAGTAAAATGATGCTAGGGACACATTATTTACTGGATTGAAAACTAAACCTTTCTGGGTAAATATTATTTAACAGCAAGCACGTGTCCTTACCTGTTAGCAGTTGAAGCTAACAAAGAAGCTGCTAGCTTAGCACCAGAATCAACACACACCTTTAAAAATACCGTTAATAAAAGGGTTAAAATGCATAAGCGCAGACGGCGCGTTATGATCAATCTTTTGTTTAAAATCACCCTTTAATAAAGTTTGTCTTAACTTTAAAAACATACAAAGAACACAACCTGAGCACATGTGCTGCAGATAGTCTGCTAGCACCAAGATAGCAGAGTTCAACACAAACAAAACCAAACTTCATAAAATGAAAAACGTTTAGATCATTTCAATCTAAATCACTTCTATGTTATTCTGCCCAAACACTTAACCTCATGAAGTGTGGTGAGGAACATTGTCCAAGGCGGAGAAGTTTGAAGAAACGTCCACAGTCTTTAAACGGTTAGCTACAGCTAACCTCCTTAGCTGTGGGGAGTGGCTCCTGTTCTGTCGGCCGGTCTGTTAACAAACGGTTAGCTTCTAGCTAACCTCCGTAGCTCTGGCTGCAAGACTGGCTCGTTCTGTCCGCTAACCACACTGCACGTTACCGTAACCACGGTGATGCGGTCTCTGGTGTCTTCCTTCCAGACTGGGAGACCGCTCCGCTTGGCTTCGTAGAGACCGCTTCTCTGTAGGGAACTTCTCTGGGACAGTTTGCTTCTGCAGGCCTCAGAGAGAAAGTAAGTAATTCTTACACCTTAATTTCCCCGTTCATGAATGAAAATACCAGATACACAGACAGTATTTCATTCGTATTTAACTTTGCATATGATCGATGATCGTATGACATCCTTGGATCCAGTTGAAGAGTTTATGTCTGTTTGCCAGCAAAGAGACATCAGCGCGCTTGTCTCCCCTATCCGGTCCCTCTCGAAGGCCGTGTGGAAAAGGTCGGCTTGTTGGAGAGGGGGTGCTCTTATTTAGACAGTGGCATCGTGGGAAGTCTGCTGCTACCACCCTTTCCTCAGTTGCTGGAAGCCAGTTAAATGCAATTTATTTTGAAAGTTCAGGAAAGTCTGTCCCGGAGTTTGATGTTGAAATCCATGGCTGGGTCCCAACATTGCACAACAGCATACATAAACTGCGATCACCACAACAGGCAATGAAGTGAATATACTCACCAGTAGGTTTCCCCATTTTCCAGACCACGTCTCAAACATTTTTTGTGAATTGTTCATCGATTCCTGAGTACGATTTTAATTCAATGGATAGTGATTGCAATTCATTTAGGTCCTTTGTTAGAGATCCATCAGGTGCTGTAATTGTTGGGGATGAAAGAACAACAAACCTCTCCAAAAACACCACACAACCTTCTTCTTTTGCTAGGATCATATCCTAAGCTATTCTATTTTGACAAGAAATAATTTCAACATCCTGTTTACACAGCCTTCAGCTGTCTCTCCTGTTTTGCCTTAGTGTCATTTAAAAGATTAGAATCGGTTCTAACAGGAAGCAGTTTGTATTCTAGCAGACATATGAAATTCAAAAACACATTTTCTGAAAGGTTCCCCCTGACGAAGTAGGCCAATTGGTGTCAGGGCATCCTGGATGGAGAGGGAAACCAGGCCACAGCTTTCCTGTCCAGTCAATAGGTAGTCAGCCCCAAAGCAATTCCCCATGAATCAGTTCTTTTCAGTA
Organism: Girardinichthys multiradiatus; assembly: GCF_021462225.1. Taxonomy (NCBI): domain Eukaryota; kingdom Metazoa; phylum Chordata; class Actinopteri; order Cyprinodontiformes; family Goodeidae; genus Girardinichthys; species Girardinichthys multiradiatus. Next base: position 31,415,909 of record NC_061802.1, read on the forward strand.
GCAAGTAAAAGTTCAAGGCCTTGTATCAAGTTAATTTACAATCTAAGTTGCAAATATCATCTATAAATAAATAACTCAGAAGCACATAGGAAGTTATAATTTCTATTCATGAAGTTATTTGAATTGATTAAATAGTTGAACACTCCTTTAACCCTTTATGCAATTTATTCCACAATTTCCTACATTGACAGAAGTAAACATTTGTTTGTTGATTATTCACACAGTTTTGCTTTAGAAATCCTTCTCCCCTCTGTGATTTTTGATTTAGTGACCTTATTGCAAATTTACCAGGACATATTCCTTCAAGCTTTAACCCAACAAATATAATTTTTATTGTTAATTTCTTTATCACGTTCCCTCTGTTGAAGTAAATCAGCCCACTAAAAATTATGAAACAGGTTGTATTTTGTTAGTTGAAAGCAAAAAGATGAGTTAATCTTACCTTATGATGTTATGGTTACTGGAATAAATGAATTTAATTCCACAAGCACATTTTTGATGTGTTAGCTTAGTTTTGCCCTCATTCAGAGTTCCATTTGTTTTCTCCTGTTGGTTCTTTGGTTAGAGTCACCTGTGTGTTATGAGACAAAACCTTCACAGCAGATTAAAATCTTTGGACATGTTAGTTGTTCTCTCTGTGAATCCTGACTGGGTGCACATCCCGACTGAAGAGAGAAGGTGAAAGATCACGGCATGGTTCTTCCTGCCAGCAGCTGATGGGGAGTTAAACCCATGAGCTCAGTGGGTGATAATATGATGTAAAACATCACCAAGGGCAGCGCATCTTCAGCGCACTTCATTTTTGTATTACTTTAGCCAATAGTTTTTTGATTGTGTGATTAGCTCTCTCAGCCGACCTGGTGAAAGTGTCAAGCACATCTCTACATTCTTTGACTGTTGTCAGTACCCATAAAATCAATAACAGTTTCCTTTAGGGCTTGTTGGGAACAGGAAATACTTATGTAGATAATATAACAGTCATCTTCTCACCTTTAACCAAAAGTCACATTTATATTGTAACCCAGTTAGTTGCTACTTTATTGTCCGTTAACGAGTAGCCAAAGTTAGATTTGTTCAAACCATTATTTTCCATAAAAGTTTTTGAAATCATCCCCAGAACAAAGTATTTATATCATTTACCATGAAGGTGTCCAGTGTTTTGGACAACCTACTTTTCAAGCGCGTTGATAATTTGATTATATCTACCTAAATTAGACCTTTAGGGTTCTTCCCCGTAACCTCTACCCCCAATACTAGATAAAAGTAATTTGCATATTCTGTACAACCTTAATCATACCATTATTTAGTTATTCATTCCTGTTAAACATTTGATCACAATAAACAGTCCTTTTTTTCCCCAATATATCCATTTTCATTTTTTCCATCCTATAATTATTATTATTTCTTTTTGTTTTCTCTGAAGTCTAAAGGTTAGTCAGACAAACATTTGAGACAAACATTGAAACAGAAATTTAGACAAACACTTAAGACACACAACACATGCCGGCTTCAGCCTCCCCTCTTAAGGAAGTTTGGGCGGCCAAATCTTTTACCATCAAATTATTCAGCCAGAACCCTATGGCAGAATGACAGGTTCTATTTGGTTCTGTTCCCATCCCACAGAGAATTTAGATCCAATTTCACCTCAAGAAAATTATAAGAAATGTAAGTTTTCACCCTCTGAAACTAAAACCCATAAAATTGTTCCAACTTGCGAGCATCTGAACACATATAAGGAACACCGACATTAGAGAAAAAACAAATGAAAAACAAAACTTGGTGCACTCCAAAACGTTCAATAGTTGTCCGAACACAACTAGGAATCAAAACCCAAAACAAAAAATGAGCTCACAGAAACTAAAACATACCATTCGATCCATGAACCTTTCACTCATGTGGCCCACATCATTCATCATTCATACCTTGGGCCTTCATTCATTCCTGTCACACCTTCTCAACCACACGTTTCAACCCTCAAACACAATCTTTCGATTCCTATTGTTCCTGAACACCAGAGATCTCATGTCCTAAGTAATAATGTGTCAATGGACCCATTTGTCAGGCTGGTCCCATCCACCTTTTCAGGCCTTCTTCACCTAGGAGAAAAATAAATGTTTAAGGTTATCACTGACATCATCAGGCAATACAGTGGGACGACTCTTCATCAACCTTTCCAGAGAAATCATGAGTATTGACCGACAAAAATAAACGACATTGCAGTCTTGCTGTGTACCAGCTTATTAAGGAGTAAAAGAAGATAAAAAGGCAAATAGATTAGTTATAAACAGAATCATTTTGTTCAGAAAAAGGAAAGGATAACTTACCTTTGTAGCACCTGGTGATCTGACACAAAAACTATGGATACTTGGCCTCTTGTTACCCTTTTTGCAGCATCAAGTAGTGAAAGTTGGAAAATGTATTTGTATTTCTGCCTACCACAATAAACCTATTTATGCATAAATAATGACTGTGACATCTAAACATTATTAGTTAAGTTTTCAGTCCAACTTTCCTTTCATTTTCTTATCCTTCATTCTATTCTTACCTCTGTTATTTGATTTTGCATCACTGCAATGCTCCTCCTTATGTACATTGCCCCAAGTGCCTTGTTGCTGAAAAGCGCTATATAAATAAACTTGACTTGACATAAATCGGGATGTATAATCCACCAGGGATTTTATTATCTGTAATTAAATCAACTCTATCATTTAATGCAACTACCACTTTTGGTGAAAACCAAGTAATAATATAGGACATTAATTTTAATTTTGTCAGAAGGCAATGGTGGGTTTATTCTTTTTAAATTATATAAAGTTAACAGCATTTTTTTCTCCTGCTGTAAGTCTTAAATGAGTGAAAGTTTTTCCAAGTTTAATCACTGCAATTCATTGTTTTAAAGTTTTCGACAAATCATCTTTTGGAGTCAGATAAAATCTGAGTCTAACTGGTCGAGGTAAAATCCTAAATTTAACATTGTTTGAAAGCCTGTTGCCTTAAAATTGTCACATTATCGTTCTGACAATGTTTTTCCCTTCCAGCTCATAAAATAGTTTTCCACAACTAGTGCTGCCAATCCTAGAACACGCTGATGTTATTTATGGCCATGCCATGTCTTACCCAGTTTTATAAACAAATTGTACAGTTTCAGTCAGCTATAAATTACACTTTGTATTTATTTCAAGTAACTAAAGTTTGTTTCAGTTAACTCACGTTTTCTCCATTTCAGTCCAGTCCAGTAATTCTGTTAAGGTTCATTTCATCTGTGTTAAATTTGAGTCTAATTTGATCATTCTGAACCTGACTGGAAAAAGTCAAGTCATCTGTTAAAATCATGTTTTAAGGGGAAAGATTGTCCCTTTCTGGCGCTTTCTTTCGTGTTATCATAAAGAACTGACCTAATATTATTATGGTACTGCTGAGGATCAGAGCGTCGGATAGTTTAAAATGTTTTTACCTTTCAAGCAGGCGGTCCATGGCCAGGACTGCTTCTCCAGACCTAATAACTCAAAATACCAATTAGTTTCATATCAGAAAACAATTTAAATTAAATGTATCCTGCCATATATACCCTCATTTTTACATAACATGAAACAGACATTCATTTCACAAAAACAGATAGACAAAATGGACAGACATTGGCCACATAAGTTCGATTACCCTGTAAATACCAAATTTTAGAGTGGAACCACTAAAGGACAAGTATGGAGCTCATTTTCTAGTGACGTCTCAGTCATTCTCTCACCTCACACATATGTTCACACACTCTGGCCAACCAGGCGGTACAGCACCGTGTCCTGGTCCACATGAGAGCTTATTTTGTCATCTCTCAGACACCAAAGCTTAGTACAGTAGAGTTTATTCAGTGAGCTAGGGTCTGTTAGCTTAGCATGTAGCTGTCAAAGTCTGTCATTGTAATATGTCCCCCATCCCTTCCGTCTGCTCACTTCCGGCTCACATACATCCACACTCCCACTGGCCAGTTGATGTTACATTTTTATATTTATACAGCTGTTTATTCAAAAAGGAGACAGCCGCTTTTAAACTTTTCTTATGGAAAAATTAGAGAGCTATTTAAACTCAAGACCCCCTCTCGGCAGCGCTTTTGTGTTCTTTAAGAGAACCGCAGGACATTTAAACCATGCCGAGGATATGCATCTATCTCTGCGTGTTTTACTCACAAGGAAGTAAGCCGCTTTAAGGACTTTTAAGAAGTCCAAGGAGCTATCGAAACCTAATACTTCCTCTCGGTGGTATCTTTTGACCGTTCTTATGGAATGGTCTGGACCTGACAGACCTTAACCGAGTTTGCGTGCCTCATTCAGGGGGTCGCTTTTATATTGTGTGCGAGGGTAAACTATCTTCCCTTGCATGCAATAAAGGAACTTCAAACCTACACCCTTAGATTTTAGCCGAAGCTTGGAAGAGTGTACCGGGCTGTCACCGTTACAATTACACCGCTTAATAACACGTCTTATCACTTATTAATGCGTACGCAACAATTATTCTGAACCGTTTCTCTGCCTCCAAGAATTACAAAAACAGCTCACTCAGAACTAACAACACAGCTAGTGTTTTTACAGGAAAAACACTGGAGATTTTTTATAGGAATCTCCTTACCTTTTAGTTTGCGGCCGCTGCTGTGATGTGTTGTCCTTCCGTGGCAACCCTATCCCATCCAAAAGTGGTTTTCGCTTTCAGGACGCGGGCGGGAACATCAATTTGTCCGAGCTACCGCACCCTGTTGGCGATCAGACGCCTTGGAGCTGCTCCGGTCCTTGGTCCCCATGAAGCGATCACACACTCTATCTAAAGACTCTTAAAGGAAGGACTCTCAACCGGTTTCTAACTTTTAGCTCTTTTTAATCTAAGTTAAGGCAGAGGAATGATTACAGAGATCAGCGCTGAGGCTCCCGTCTCGGACTGTCGTCATCTGTGTAAGGATGACAAAGAGCCTCGATAGAAGGTCACATGTTTTTATATCTGGCACTCCAATGCAATGGATGTGCACTCCCTCAATGATTATCAGTAGACTATGTGTCACCATTGTGGTGTCTATCTGTTAGATTGTATAGTAGCGGGTGTCCATACTTAATTTAAGTGTGCTGTGGCTTTCTAATCAAACTAGTTATACCGGCTGCTCCACTATCAAACCCAGTGCCCCATCCTCAGGTCATTGATGACAATCCTTGGGTCATTTATCCTTGTACTGTATGTCTATTAGCATTCTTATCCTATTGTAACAAAAGGGAAACATTAGAACTCATATTTTATTTCACTATAGTATAAATGGGAAAAACAGCTGTGAGCTTATTAGTAAAGGTTATTCCTAACACGTGTGAGGTCCCCTCCTGCTTCAAGCAATCCACCATCATCCCAGTGCCCAAGAAACCCACCATCCTGCGATTAAATGACTACAGGCCTGTAGCCCTGACGTCTGTGGTCATGAAATCCTTTGAGCGGCTGGTTTTGAAGCACCTGAAAGACATCACAGGCCCCCAGCTGGACCCCCTGCAGTTTGCTTACCGAGCAAACAGGTCGGCAGATGATGCTGTCAACTTAGGCCTACACTTCATCCTGCAACACCTCGACCGTCCAGTGACATACACCAGGATCCTGTTTGTAGACTTCAGCTCGGCCTTCAACACCATCATACCAGACATCCTCCACCAGAAGCTCACCCAGCTCAATGTTCTGGCCTCCACTTGTCAGTGGATCAACAGCTTCCTGATGGACAGACAGCAGCAGGTGAGACTGGGGAGCATCTTAACCTGCAGCAGATCAATAAGTACTGGTGCCCCCCAGGTGTGTGTTCTTTCCCCACTCCTCTTCTCCCTCTATACAAATAACTACACCTCATTGGACTCGTCCGTGAAACTCCTGACGTTTGCAGACGACACCACTGTCATTGGTCTGATCCAGGACGGTGATGAGTCTGCATACAGACAGGAGGTGGATCGGCTGATACACTGGTGTAGTCAGAACTACCTAGAACTCAACCCACTCAAGACTGTGGAAATGGTGGTGGACCTTCGGAGAACACCACCCCCATACACCCCCCTCACCATCCTCAACAACACCGTGTCAGCTGTGGACCACTTCAGGTTCCTAGGAACCACCATCTCTGAAGACCTGAGATGGTCCTCACACATAGACAATGTTCGGAAGAAGGCCCAGCAGAGACTGTACTTCCTGAGGCAACTCAAGAAGTTCAACCTTCCACAGGAGCTGCTGGTCATCTTCTACACTGCCATCATTCAGTCTGTCCTGTCTTCATCCATCTCAGTGTGGTTTGGTTCATCCACCAAACAGGACAGGTCCAGACTGCAACGAATAATCAGGACTGCAGAGAGAATAATTAGGGCTGACCTTCCCTCCATGTAGGTTTTGGCTAGAGGGGGCCAGCAGGACCACGTCATCTGCAAAAAGAAGAGATGAAATCCACCGGTCCCCAAACCCGACCCCTTCTGGCCCTTGGCTGCGTCTAGAAATCTTGTCCATAAAAGTTATGAACAGGACCGGTGACAAAGGGCAGCCCTGCCTGAATCCAACATGCACCAGGAACAGGTCCGACTTAGTGCCGGCAATGCGGACCAAACTCCTGCTCCGCTCGTACAGGTACCGGATGGCCCCTAATAAAGGGCCCCCGATTCCATACTCCTGGAGCACCCCCCACAGGGCATCACAAGGGACACAGTCGAATGCCTTCTCCAGGTCCACAAAACACATGTGAACCGGTTGGGCAAACTCCCATGAACCCTCGAGCACCCTGTAGAGGGTATAGAGCTGGTCCAGTGTTCCACGGCCGGAACGAAAACCACACTGCTCCTCCTGAAGCCGAGGTTCGACTATCGGCCGGACTCTCCTGTCCAATACCCTGGCATAGGCTTTATCAGGGAGGCTGAGGAGTGTGATCCCCCTGTAGTTGGAACACACCTCCCCCTTCTTATGAAGGGGGACCACCACCCCAGTCTGCCAGTCCAGAGGCACTGTCCCCGACCGCCACGCAATGTTGAAGAGGCGTGTCAACCATGACAGCCCAACAACATCCAGAGATTTGAGGTACTCAGGGTGGATCTCATCCACCCCCGAAGCCTTGCCACCGCGGAGTTTTTAACCACCTTCGGTGACTTCAGCCTGGGTAATGAAAGAGTCCAACCCCGAGTCCCCAGCTCCTGTTTCCACCACAGAATGCGTGATGGCAGGATTGAGGAGATCCTCGAAGTACTCCTTCCACCGCCCGAAAATGTCCTCAGTCGAAGTCAGCAGCCTCTCACCCCCACTATAAACAGTGTTGGCGAAGCACTGCTTCCCCCTCCTGAGGCGCCGGACGGTTTGCCAGAATCGCTTCGAGGCCAACCGGTAGTCCTTCTCCATGGCCTCACCGAACTCCTCCCAGGCCTGAGTTTTTGCCTCTGCCACAGCCCGGACCGCAGCACGCTTGGCCTTACGGTACCCGTCAGCCGCCTCAGGAGTCCCACAAGCCAACCACAGCCGATAGGACTCCTTCTTCAGCTTGACAGCATCCCTTACTGCCGGTGTCCACCACTGGGTTCTGGGATTGCCGCCGCGACAGGCACCGCAGACCTTACGGCCGCAGCTACGGGCAGCAGCATCGACAATAGATGCGGAGAACATGGTCCACTCGGACTCTAGGTCTCCAACATCCCCCGGGATCTGGTCAAAGCTCTCCTGGAGGTGGGAGTTGAATACATCTCTGGCCGAGGGCTCCGCCAGGCGTTCCCAGCAGACCCTCACTATGCGCTTGGGCCTGCCAAGTCTGTCCGGCTTTCTCCTCCTCCAGCGGATCCAACTCACCACCAGGTGGTGATCAGTGGACAGCTCAGCCCCTCTCTTCACCCGAGTGTCCAAAACATGCAGCCAAAGGTCTGATGATACGACAACAAAGTTGATCATCGACCTCCTGCCTAGGTGTCCTGGTGCCAAGTGCACTGATGGACACCCTTATGTTTGAACATGGTGTTCATTATGGACAATCCGTGACTAGCACAGAAGTCCAATAACAAAACACCACTCGGATTCAGATCGGGGAGGCCATTCCTCCCGATCACGCCACTCCAGGTGTCACTGTCATTTCCCACGTGGGCATTGATATAACCTACAACTGAAAAATGCAAGGGAACCTTTCTTTTCTGAGATCATCAGCAAAAGCATTAACAATGCTCGTGCATTATTTGCCACGGTCGACAGGTTAACAAACCCTACTGTAACTGTAGCATCTGAACTCCACTTTACCAGGACCTGCAATGAATTTGCTAACTTCTTCAATGAAAAAACCCAAAAGATCAAAGGGGCAGTCAGCACATCCACATCAACTCCAGTAGCAAAGTTGTCTTCAACTAGAACTGATTTTGACAAAATTTCCCAATTTTACCAAATAAAGTACAAAAACTTAGAAGAAATCGTACACCAACTAAGCTCTTCTTCCTGCTGTCTCGATGTTTTACCCACAGCTTTCCTTAAGAAAGCTTTGCCTGTAATAACATCTGATTTAACTCAAATAATAAACACGTCCCTTTTGTCAGGTGTTAGAGCAATTATCAAACCTCTATTGAAAACAGCAACTTGGACAAGCTGCTACTACAGAACTACAGGCCTACAGGTCCTTCTCAAAATATAAGCATATTGTGATAAAGTTCATTATTTTCCATAATGTCATGATGAAAATTTAACATTCATATATTTTAGATTCATTGCACACTAACTGAAATATTTCAGGTCTTTTATTGTCTTAATACGGATGATTTTGGCATACAGCTCATGAAAACCCAAAATTCCTATCTCACAAAATTAGCATATTTCATCCAACCAATAAAAGAAAAGTGTTTTTAATACAAAAAACGTGAACCTTCTAATAATCCTGTACAGTTATGCACTCAATACTTGGTTGGGAATCCTTTTGCAGAAATGACTGCTTCAATGCGGCGTGGCATGGAGGCAATCAGCCTGTGGCACTGCTGAGGTCTTATGGAGGCCCAGGATGCTTCGATAGCAGCCTTTAGCTCATCCAGAGTGTTGGGTCTTGAGTCTCTCAATGTTCTCTTCACAATATCCCACAGATTGTCTATGGGGTTCAGGTCAGGAGAGTTGGCAGGCCAATTGAGCACAGTGATACCATGGTCAGTAAACCATTTACCAGTGGTTTTGGCACTGTGAGCAGGTGCCAGGTCGTGCTGAAAAATGAAATCTTCATCTCCATAAAGCTTTTCAGCAGATGGAAGCATGAAGTGCTCCAAAATCTCCTGATAGCTAGCTGCATTGACCCTGCCCTTGATAAAACACAGTGGACCAACACCAGCAGCTGACACGGCACCCCAGATCATCACTGACTGTGGGTACTTGACACTGGACTTCTGGCATTTTGGCATTTCCTTCTCCCCAGTCTTCCTCCAGACTCTGGCACCTTGATTTCCGAATGACATGCAGTATTTTCTTTAATCCGAAAAAAGTACTTTGGACCACTGAGCAACAGTCCAGTGCTGCTTCGCTGTAGCCCAGGTCAGGCGCTTCTGCCGCTGTTTCTGGTTCTGGTTTCTCGATGTTTCTACTCCAGACTCAGTCCACTGCTTCCGCAGGTCCCCCATGGTCTGGAATCAACCCTTCTCCACAATCTTCCTCAGGGTCCGGTCACCTCTTCTCGTTGTGCAGCGTTTTCTGCCACACTTTTTCCTTCCCACAGACTTCCCACTGAGGTGCCTTGATACAGTACTCTGGGAACAGCCTATTCGTTCAGAAATTTCTTTCTGTGTCTTACCCTCTTGCTTGAGGGTGTCAATAGTGGCCTTCTGGACAGCAGTCAGGTCGGCAGTCTTACCCATGATTGGGGTTTTGAGTGATGAACCAGGCTGGGAGTTTTAAAGGCCTCAGGAATCTTTTGCAGGTGTTTAGAGTTAACTCGTTGATTCAGATGATTAGGTTCATAGCTCGTTTAGAGACCCTTTTAATGATATGCTAATTTTGTGAGATAGGAATTTTGGGTTTTCATGAGCTGTATGCCAAAATCATCTGTATTAAGACAATAAAAGACCTGAAATATTTCAGTTAGTGTGCAATAAATCTAAAATATATGAATGTTAAATTTTCATCATGACATTATGGAAAATAATGAACTTTATCACAATATGCTAATGTTTTGAGAAGGACCTGTATATGAAACCTCCCCTTCATCAGTAGGATTATTGAAAAAGCTGTGTTTCAACAGTTAAACAACTTCCTAATAATGACCAACCGCTTTGATGTCTTCCAGTCAGGCTTCCGTGCTCACCACAGTACAGAGATTGCTCTTGTCAAGGTGTTCAATGGTATCTGTATAACTGCAGACTGTGGAAGAACAACAGTGCTAGTATTGTTGGACCTTAGTGCAGCATTCGACACTGTTGATCACTCCATTTTATTAGAGTGCCTGGAAAATTGGGTCTGCCTTTCTGGTACATCAATTGGTTTAAATCCTACTTGAAGGACAGGACTTTTTTTGTGTCAGTAGGTAACTTTACATCAGAGACCACAAAAATCACATGTGGCGTTCCCCAAGGGTCCATATTAGGGCCCCTCCTATTCAATATCTACATGCTCCCCCTAACTCAGATTTTAATAAACAACAACATAAGTTATCAAAACTATGCAGACAACACAGCTATACGTTACTATGTCAGCATGTGACTATGAACCCATTCAAGCGCTGGGTAAATGCTTAGAAGAAATCAATGCATGGATGTGCCAAAATTTTCTTCAGCTGAATCAAAACAAAACTGAAGTATTAATCTTTGGACCAAAGGAAGAGTGTTTAAAAGTTAGCACACAGCTTCAGTTAATACAGCTAGAAACCACCAGTCAGGCTCGAAACTTGGGTGTAGTGATGGACTCTGACCTGAAACTTCAGAGGCACATAAAGACAGTAACAAGGTCGGTCTTCTATCACCTAAATGTCCAGGATTATAGGACTAATGTCTCAGCAGGACCTGGAAAAACTAATTCATGCATTCATCTTTAGTAGAATTGATTACTGCAACGATGTCTTCACAGGTCTGTTTAAGAAGTCGATCAGACAGCTGCAGTTGATCCAGATTGCTGCTGCCCGTGTCCTCACTAGAACTAAGAAAGTGGAGCGCATCACCCCGGTTCTAAAGTCCCTACACTGGCTACCTGTAGCTCAGAGAATAGACTTTAAAATACTTCTGTTGGTTATTAAATCACTGAATGGCTTAGCACCAAAATACATTACAGACTTGTTGTCAGTGTATCAACCACCCAGACCTCTTATATCTTCTGGCTCAAATCTACTCTGCAGAACCAGAACCAGAACCAAACATGGAGAAGCAGCTTTTAGTTCTTATGCTCCACTAATCTGGAATAAACTGCCAGAAAACTGTAAAAGCGCCTAAACCCTAAGTTGCTTTAAATCAAGATTAAAAACTTATTTGTGACTGGCCGTGGCAAAACCAGGAACAAGTCTACCTGGGGTCGTTTTGAGTTATTTACAGATCCTGAAAAAATTGAGTCTAAGCTTTCCAATGATGTCAAACTTGCGGAAATCGAAAAAGAATTGAAGAAGATATGACCATCTAAATGTCCCCCCCCCCACAGACTACTTTTCTGAGAAATCAGCACTGAAAGATTCATTGTTTTCTCTGCCTGAAAGCAGGGCGGTGAAAAAAGCTGCTAATTTGAATAACTTTAAATAGCCCACCTCCCCCAACTATTTGTCAAAAGAAGTTCCAACTGACTGCACCAGACCTCTGTCACTTAACTCAAAGTATTTTTCTATGTAAAGATAATTTACAGCACTCTATCTATTTTTTATATTATTTATGACTGCAAATTGCATCATGACTGCAACCGAATGTCTGCATCCTGGTGATTGGTTTGCTTTCCTCTTGTTTTTAGATAAGTCTCACTTCAAGTTCCAGTCTCTTAAATGTTCTGCCTCAGGGCAAGTTTGAAATCCTATCTCACAGCAATTAGCAAACTATCAGGGTAATATGGATGTGTTCTTCTTAATATGTAATATGAAATGTCCAAAGATTATTGTAGCATGCAGAAATATTGTTTATCAGTCTTCATTTTATGTGTGCAGGTATGAATAGAGCTATGTGCTAATAGCTTACACCTTTTGAATACGTGTTAATCTAGAAGAGGCTGGTGCTACAGCAATTTAATCTGTACCCATCAAATTTTATGTCTGCAAACCTCTTGACTTTAATGGACCCAGGAAGAGAAATGGGCAATAACTTGACTTTGATCATGTCACAAATGTTATTTTTATTTACAACTTTATACACATTACAAATTGCCAAAACACCAAAGTCACAGTGTCACACCATCATCCTCTTCTGTGTGTCATTCTGTTTTGCTTTGTGGTGCTGGGCATGTAATGGCCTTCGCTTCATCGGAACAAAAGACAATTAAAATATTGCATGTCTCTTTGTTATTGACAAATACAGATTGTGGAAGTTTGCATAATAGATACCTGAAGTGCTGATAACTCTTGATCTGTGGGAGCTTTCGGAAGTAGGGACTCAGGTGTGCCTGCCAGTCAAATGTGTTGACTAACACCGTGCCATCTTCCAGTCCGACCAGCTGTGGGATATTGAGGCGACTTTCTGGCGAGCTGTTTTCCACTACCTGTACACAGAAGGACCATAATAGAAATAAGCATATTAGTTTTCATGCATATGACTGACTTTCTTCTTCGATTTTCTGTCAGATGGAATAGACTTACTTTGGCGATATCTGCCAATGTGCTGACCCTGGTCCTCTTGTATGCTTGTTTGATAAGCCCAAAGCCACAGTCCGGGGCAAATTTGGTGTGGCCAGCAATCAGGAAGTGGAAGTTTAGTGTGGAGTGAAGCTTGTGTGCAACTGGCCAGGTGCCATACCACAACATAAAATTGTTTTTATTTTGCCCAGTGCAGTTGTCACAATGAAGATCCACATCAGTTTCTCCAACTCCGAAATGAGTGAAGAAGTGGTGCATGTAGCTAATGACTTCATTGCTCCCCTTCCCTGATGACATGCCTTCATCAATAAGGAAATTCACCTGTTTCTGCAGGCCTTCACAAGAGACACCAAAAAGTCCACATTTCCGTGGTGTCAGGAAGTACATTGGCCCAGGCTGCAGTAGGTTCGAGGGGAAGTGCATCAGATGAAGACAGAGGACAAAAAAAATTGAATTAGATTAAACAAAAGCTGTGTATCGTTAAAGCAGTTTTATGTTTATCAAAAATAAAAAGTGTGAACATATACCTGCTGTGCAAAGTCAAAGCTGTAATGCATCCTGATCTTCTTACTTGAAGGTGGGGAGGACAACTGATAGTCGTCGCAGGTCTTTTTGCAGGCAGCTGTCATCTCGTTGTAGACGGCCCTCTCTTTTTGAACAAGCTGAAGATGATCCTGTTGCTTCTTGATTGCTGCAGTCTTCCTCTCCTCTGGAAGGTTTGCACTTCTTATAAGCTGGTCATTATTCTGTTGGCACTGCCAGCAGAGGTCGGTGCGTGGCCTACAGCTTCTTATGTGTGGGAGTAGCTGGGTCCAAAGCGCCTTGAAGCTTGATTTGCAAATTGCAGGCTCACCTGAAAGGAAAATATCACAGGGTTATTAATTTTAGTTTTACATCACTGGTCATTAGAAGAATTTCACTGTTCTATAGAAATATGTTTTTTATACATACCAAGCTCTTCCTTTTTTTTTTTTTTCAACCTCAAACTGTAACAGCCGCGATTCAGTTCATTTGCAACACATTGAGCTTGGTCCATCGTGAAGAAATACATTATTTTTCATAGGAGCTGTTCAGTAGCCACGAGGTTTCTTGAAGCACGCTGGTTATTGGTCGACAAGCAGAACAAAAGCCAGTGCGGAGCCAAACAAAGCCGCTACATAAATGAGCTGAGGCTTTTCCCCTCCCCAAAATGTAAATACGAGCTGGCTGAGTTTTAGGCTGAAAACACGCCAAGTTTAAACATAAAATTTACCATTTTAAAACCTCCGAAACTGTCGTTTAAAGAATTGAGTGGATACTTCATAATTTCAACTTGCACATTTTGCAATAAAACGAAAATCACTATTTTCTCAGAAATTTATGGTTTTTCCTCATTTTCTCCGTTTGTGCTCTGCCGACTTATTCCTGGTTTTCCCGTGGCGCGTCACATTTGTTTAGAGTGGCCTTTGAATGTGTTATCTAAACATTATTAGTTAAGTTTTCAGTCCAATTTTCCTTTCGTTTTCTTATCCATCATTCTTTAATTTTTTTTTTTTAATTACCTCTGTTGTTTGATTTTCTACATCATTGTAATGTTTTTCCTTATGTACAGCGCCTTGTACATGTGCCTTGTTGCTGAAAAGCAACAAGGCACATATAAATAAATTTGACTTGACTTGACTTGTTAGCAGTTGCAGCTTACAGGAAACTTATAGCTTGCTACTACACCTTTAAAGTCACACATGTACCTTTAAAATACCATTCATATGTAACCCTGTCCGTGTCAGATGGCACCTCGCTACTTCTGAAGACTCTGCGTTGTGTTCTAAGGGTTGCTGACAGAGTGTGGGTGGAGGCGAGAATCAGGCACAGGTGGTCAAAGTACGCCGATTCCTTGGCAAGTTCCTTCTCAGAGCACTGGGTCCAGGGGCCGAAGTGATACCCCCATCCATTTCATGTTCCGTCCTTCCTTCAGATTTTCTGTCTGGCATATGCACTCCCTCCATTCCAGGCTGTTCAACCTGCTCATTTGTCGTCTCACCTGCAATTTCCTCCACATTTTCCTCCAACTCATCGGGTTCCAAGTCCTCCATTCCCTGCATGGTCACCCCACGGACTTGCCTTGTCATATCCTCTGTGTCCTCCTTTACCTCCTCTTCTGCTGTGTCGGCTTTGATCTCCCCTGCTGTCGCCACCTCTGCCTGCGCTACTGGGAGAAACATACATTGGGTCAGAAGGTTCTGGTGGACCACCCTCTCAGTATCACTGTTTTCTGGCCGCACCACATGCACAGGTATGTTTGGTTGCTTTTTCACCACAATGTAAGGCTGGGGCTCCCACTTGTCACCTAGTTTTTGCCGTCCCTCCATATGACAGACTTAGACTAAGACTCTGTCCCCTGGGTTGAAAACCTGACTCTTTGCCTTGTGGTCATAGTATTTTTTCTGCTGACTTTTGGCCTGGTGAGAGGTTTGGTTTGCTTGGACATATGCCTGTGACAGATAGTCACGCAGTCTCTGAACATATTCACTGTATTCACCTGGTTCATTAGTAGTCTGGAGCCCAAAGACGAGGTCAATTGGGAGTCTAGGACGTCTGCCGAACATCAAGAAGTATGGCTTATACCCGGTAGAGTCATGGCGTGAACAGTTGTATGCATGTGTCATTGCCTCTAAATGCTCCTGTCACCAAGGTTTCAGATGTGGCTCTAATGTCCCAAGTATGTTCATGAGGGTACGGTTGAACCGCTCAGTGGTGCCATTGTCTTGAGGTGGTAGGGGGTTGTGTGGGTTTTAGTGATGCCCATATACTTGCACATCTCCTTCATTACAGCACTTTCAAAGTTGCGCCCCTGGTCATTGTGCAACTTAGCAGGAAGCCCAAACCGACAGAAGAAGTTTCTCCACAGCACTCTGGCCACCGTGGTGGCCTTTTGATCTTTGGTGGGGTATGCCTGTGCATAGCGTGAGAAGTGGTCTGTGACAATGAGGACATTTTCTATGCCACCCTTTGACTTTTCCAGAGTCATTAAGTCTACGCACACTAGTTCCATGGGGACACCTCTGTGAATGCTGACCAATGGAGCCTTGACTCCAGAAGATGGCATTTCCCTGAGGCAGCATCTCTCACGCTGCTCACACCACATCTTGACCTCCTGGAACATCTGAGGCCAATGAAATCTCTCTCTTAACATCTGAACTGTCCTCTCAAAACGCAAGTGTCCTGAGTCATTGTGAAGAGCCTTCATAACTCCCTCACGCAGCTTATCTGGTAGCAATAGCTGCTCTACCAAGCCTCTCTGGTGATCATGGCTGCAGTGATACATGATACCGTCGCTTATCACTAACCTCTTCCATTCTTTTAGGAGAATACAGACCTGTCGGCCACCACTGAGCCTCTCACTGCGAGAGGGTTTCGAATTCCGACTTCTGTAGTGCCAGACAGGGCCAATTACAGGATCCTCCTTTTGTCCTGACTGGATCTCTTGCTTTGTCATGGTGGGGAGTGACTCCATACCTGCGTCTCTATATGACTCATGTGATCCTGGTGAATCTGACTCCAGGTTGCCTGAGGCCGGTGTGGTGTAGCTTGAGGAGTTCTCTGAATCTTCCATGGACTGTTCTGCACTCAGTTCGGGCTTTCTGGACACCCGTAGAGGGCATGATTTCATCTCGGTGTTCTCGGTGACCTACTGCTTTGACATACGGGAAATGGCATCAGCATTAGCATTGTTCTGTCCTCTCCGGTACTGGACATCGAAGTCAAAAGCAGCCAAACGGGACACACACCATTGCCCCGTGGCATCCAACTTTGCAGAGCTCATGATGTACTTGAGGGGGTTGTTGTCTGTCTGGACTGAGAATCTACAACCATAGAGATGGTCATAGAATTTGTTTGTTATTGCCCACTTCAGGGCGAGGAACTCCAGCTTCTGGGCGGGATACCTCGTCTCTGCTGGACTCAGCCCTCGGCTGGTGAAAGCAATGACTCTCTCAGTGCCATCTTGAACCTGGACCAGGACAGCACCTAGCCCCTCCCCTGAGGCATCTGTCTGAAGGACAAACAGTAGGTTCTAGTTCGGGTAACCCAGCACCGGAGCAGTGGTTAGTCTGCGTTTTAAGGTCAGGAATGCCTCCTCACATTCACCTGTCCATAAGAAGGGTGGGTCAGGTGCCAAGCCTTTTGTTGGCCTGGTCCAGTCTTTGACTCTACGAATCTTCTCTGGGTCAGTCCGGATTCCCTCAGCAGATACCAGGTGACCCAGGTACTGCACTTCTTTTCTCATCAGCTGGCATTTTGATGGTTTAAGCTTCAGGCCGTGCTCCCGAAAGCCGATTGAACACCAGCTGCAGTCTGTTGAGATGTTCATCAAAGGTTTTAGAAAAAAATTATTAGGTCATCCAGATAGATAAGGAGAAGGGTGAAATTCAGGTCTCCAAAACAGCAAGTCATGAGTCTCTGGAAGGTTGATGGAGCATTCTGTAACCCAAAAGGCATTCGAATGGCCTCAAACAGACTCCTCGGTGTGCTGAATGCTGTTTTGTGCTTGTCCTGCTCCGCCACCTCCACCTGCCAATAATCTGATGTGAGTTCAAGCGTGGAGAAGAACCTGGCCTGCCCCAGTGCTTCCAGAGCCTCTTCTATTCTTGGCAGGGGGAATGCATCTCTTGTGCTGCAGGAGTTCAATTTATGGTAGTCGATACACAATTGTAGCGAGCCATCCTTTTTTGTCACAACCACCACAGGCCTCTTACTGGGCCTTATGACCCCCGCTGCCTCCATCTCGATCAACATCTTCCTGACATCTTGCCACTGTGATGGGGGAATCTTGCGATAGGGGAGCCGGAATGGCTTAGAATCCACCATTGGAATTTCATGTTGCACAGTCTTTGTGTGACCATAATCCAGAGGATGGCGGGAGAACACATCGACATTCTTATTCACTAGCTCTTTAAGAAAGAAGCACTGGTGTTCATCCTCTACTGCAGCTTCACTTAAGTCCACACCACAAGCTGATATTACCTGAGTCAGACTCAGACATGTCTCTTTGGACCTGCTTCCATGGCTTTCACCCTGCTTTTTGTCCGAGAAGTCCAGAACAGCATCCACTAGGGACACAATGGCTAGGTGGGTGTGTTGCTTGATGGTAACTGGATGTTGAGACAAGTTCATCACTCTCACATAGGTGCATCCCCTTTTCACATCAGCGAGGACCTTGGCTACCAGGAGGTCTTGAGGAAGCTGCAGGGAGCGGTGACCTTGAATCAGTGCAGTGTATGTCTTTCTCCGTGGGCCAGCTGTCACCTTGCACATTGGCGACTGTGGCTCAGTAGGAAGAGTAGTTGTCTTGCAATCAGAAGGTTGTGGGTTTGATTCCAGCTTCCTCCTGCCATAGGTTGATGTGCCCCTGGGCAAGTCACTTAACCTCAAGTTGCCTACCGATCTGTGTATCGGTGTATGAATGTGTGAGTGTTAGTGAGTGCAATTGGGTGAATGTGGCTCTAGTGTAAAGCGGTCTGTATGACTGGAAAAGCGCTATATAAGTTCAGTCCATTTACATTAGATCCATTTCTTTTCCCCCGGGGATGTGTATTTTGTGGCCTGTATATGTATACACAGCCGGACCCACCCTGTCCTCCACATTATAATGTCCTGTATCGCCAACCTCCAAAAGAGAGGTGTACCATTGTGGATGGCTCTCTCTGACATGCTGGAGAAATTTTTGGCCATAAGCTGTTTGGAGATGGGCCCTGGAGGCACTGAGAACATTAGTTCCTATCAGCAGAGGGACAGACAGGCGATGTTCCGAGTCCTCAACCACAAAAGCTGGCAAATTCTTAAACTCTTTTTCCAACACTTTCAAGTTAATGTGGGGGGACACCATGGCGGGTTACACTCTGACCAGCTGCACCTTCTATCTGTATCGAAGAAGGCTGAAACCTCTGCTTCTGAAGGATAAGGTGGCTGCACCAGTAGCTGTGGGTAATACTGGTGATCTGAGAGCCAGAGTCAATGAGTGCTCTGCACTTCATTCCATTGATTTCCACCTCAGCTTCGTTTCTAGGACCCACTAATAGGGTGTTTTCTCCTCCATCACTCATCTTTATGTCTCGTGGATGGGGGTCTGGCTGCTCACCCATGGTCGCCCCGGTGACCACGGGCTCTACCCGTTTAAAGGCCGAGCTGGATGAGATGTGTTCTCATCCACCTGACTGGGATCTGGTAACACTGCTCTGCATACTCCGGCAATGTGTCCTTGTTTTCCGCATCTGTAGCATGTCACAGTTGTCCTTTGGGTTGGAGGTCCTACGGGTGCCTGGACTCGTGGTGGTGGTACAGGGGATGGAGCAGGTGGAGCAGCAACTCTTGATTCAAGGTAGGTTAATTTATCCATTCGCTCTGCTTGGCGAAGAACTAACTTTTTAACCAGTTCTGTGAGCTCTGACAACTCTGATGCGTGGCTGGTCTTCTCCATCTTCACCATTGGGCTACTGGCAGGTGCAGTCTGGATCTGTTGGTGGCCTATGATGGCATATGCTGCAGCTATAGCTTCACACCCTAACTCAGTTGTCATAGTTTACACTCAGTAAACTACCAGATTGATACCGCTGCATAACGGAGGCGGCTGGCGTTGTTGCCTCAGTGATCTCAAAGTACCACGATGCGGGTCACGGCACCAAAGATGTAACCCTGTCCGTGTCAGATGGCACCTCGCTACTTCCGAAGACTGCGTTGTGTTCTAAGGGTTGCTGTCAGAGTGTGGGTGGAGGCGAGAATCAAGCACGGGTGGTCAAAGTCGTGGTTGAGACCATTAAGTTTATTCGGCACACTTCCAAACCTTCCAAGGCATAAACAAACACTAATCGAAATCTAGCCAGCTCACCGTAGCAGAAGCCAAAGTGCGGCGTCCATTAAAGGACAAACTACACTAACTGCCAGAACCCAAAGGACAATATAACAACATGGCGACCTCTGCTGGCATATTTATGCCACTGCCCTACACATACAAGGATCCAACTGCTTAGGTGTTGAGAGCCCATTATGGCCGATCTGTGTTTAAAAACCACCCTTTAAATAAAGTTTGTCTTTACTTTAAAAACACAACACAGAACACATCATTAGCCGAGCAGCTAGTCTGCCAGAAGTTAGATAGCTGAGTTTTCTCAACACAAACAAAAAGCAAACGTCATGAAATATACATTCCGATTATTTCATGCTAAACTAATTTTCTCTGTATTTAGCCAGTCAAACTGCGGTGTTGATACCTCTCCTAAAGGTCCTGGGGAACAACCGCTTCAATTAGAGTTGCTGTGGGGAGTTCTCTGGGCACAAGTTGGTCCTGTAGGCCTCAATAGAGAATATCAAGCTTGTCTTAAATACTCCCTTTTCATGAATGAATGCTGGGTACTCGAACAGCGAATCATTACTTGACTTTGTTTCATACGACCAGTGTGATTGTAGTCACTTTTGGATCAAAGGATTCTTCGAAGTAGAAGCCTTACTCGCCCATGAGTTTCAAGGCCTTCAGCAGACGTGTGGCCTGGTCCGTCCATTACCTGCTGTCTGCAGAACGAACGAGTGGAGGGGGGAAGGTGTTTTTTGTTCAACTATGACTCCTCCTCTTCCTAGGCTGAGCTAGAAGTTGGTTAATGGGATTTATTGTGAAAGTTCCAGGAAAGTTCATACCGGCCTTTAATGTTGTAACCCATGGCTGGGGTCCCAACAATTTACAGAACAAGCGTAAAAGCGTTTTGAGGATTTATTATTTTTTTATTGTGAAGCAAACAACAAAAAAGACAAAATAACAGAAAACGTCCGCATGCATAACTGCCTAAAGTCAGTACTTTGTAGCAGAGGTGTGGACTTGACTCAAGTCAGACTTTAGTCACAGGTTTAATAGCTTGAAATTTTACTTGGTTATTTGAAAAGACCTATGACTCAATTTCACCAATGACTTGTGACTTGACTTAGACTTGAGGGTCTTTTCTTGAAATGACTTGATGCTCTTGTTTGAGTCAAACATTCAGTACATAAATTAATAACAGTAAAACTAAAATATTGATCTGTGTCAATATTAATAACACGTTTGTTCCCTTATGTTATTAACATTTTCATGATGACGCCCATCTTGTTTTAGATGGGCGTCACCAACGTATTGCAGTGACACGGTCCATGTCATGCTGTTACTGTAAACTGGTCAGGTATCAACAGTGAATGTGTCTGTTTCTCTCTCTCTCTCTGTATATATATATATATATATATATATATATATTTACACAGTATGTTTCCCTGTGTGACTAGAGCTCCGGTCAAATACTATTGCTGCTCAGTCTGGCGGTTCTTCTGCTTTGCGTTGAGAGCATGGAAAATCTCCAACACGGACTTAAAATGCTGTGCAAATCTGTCAAGATTATATTTTCTCCTCTGAGATTCGCGTTGTGTATTCACGTAAGCTGCTTCTACCGGTGAGGCATGTTATTTTTCAAAACCAATCACATACATATAGAACATCGACGATGTGTTACAGATAATTCCATGCAACAACTAGGAATATGCTGTTCAGCAGCTGTGTTGAGCTGTCAGTCATGAATCCACACCCCCATGATCTGAGTCCCCCATGAGGCCCCCATGCCAAACAGGGCCAGAAGTTTGAAGCCGAAAAAATAAAATCTGCAAGTGCGAGAAAAAAAAACTTGAATCCGAAAAGTAGTTTTGAACTTTTTTTTCCCGTTTTTCATCTCTTTTTTAGTTGCAAACATTTTTACAGTTTTCAAATTTTTTGGGGGAGGTTCAAAGTAATTTTTCAGGTTACATGTTTTTCTTTTGAACAAACTTTTATTTTTCAGGTTTAATTTTTTTTCTTTTGAGCCAACTTTATGGCCCCAATTTAGCTGCATAATTTAGATTATAAGTAGTATTTTTTTTACACAGGTCCTCTATCCATATGTGAAGAGTAATAGATTTATTTATTTATTTATTTTTAATTAATAACTGTATTAAACAGTCCATTGTAAGGCTGTAAGCCTTCAAAAAAGACGACATCTGTTGAAAGCATTTTGTTTAGATGATTTGTGACATTTAAACAAATACCTTTTTAAATTTTTTTTGTGTACAGTGTTTCAGGGATAGCTCATCATGACTTGTTAATGGCTTGAAACGCATATGACTAGGACTTGACTTGTAACTCGACTATAAAGACTACTAATAATTCATCCTACCTCTACTTAGAAGATCCACCTTGTGTAGCAAGTACAGCTGCAGGTCTCTTTGAATAAGTTTGTATGTGCTTATCACATCTTGCCACTGGGATTTGTGCCAATTCCTCAAGGCAAAACTGTTCCAGCACCTTTAGGTTGGCTGGTTTTTGCTTGTGAACAGCGATTGTCAAGTCTAACCACAGAATCTCACTGGGATTGAGGTCTGGACTTTGAGAATTTCATTACAACACATTTAAATGTTTCTGCTAAACCGCTGAAGTGTTGCTTCAGCAGTATGTTTTGGGTCATTGTCCTGATGGAAGGTGAACCTCCGTCCCAGTCTCAAATCACAGGCAGGCTGACACAGGTTTGCTCAAGAGTATTCCTGTATTTAGCACCATCCATCTTTCCTTCGACTTGGACCAGTATCCTAGTCCCTGCTGCTGAAAATCTTTGCCACAACATAATGCTGCCATCACTGTGTTCCACTGTGGGGATGGTGTTCTTGGGGTGATGGGATGTGCTGGGTTTGCACCAAACATAGAGTTTTCCATGGTGCCCAAAATGTTAAAATAGTCTCATCTCACCAGGGAACCTTCCTCCATACATTTGGGGATTCACTTACATGCCTTTTGGCAAGCTCAAGACGTGCCTTTTTATTTTTAACACTAAGTAATGGCATTTTTCTGCCCACTCTTTCAAAAAGCCTATCTCTGTGGAGTGTACAGCTTATTGTGGTGCTATGGACAGATACTCATGTGTCTGCTGTGGAACTCCTTCAGGTTTACCTTTGGTCCCTGTGCTGCCTCTCTGATTAATGCCCTCCTTGCTCGGTCTGTGAGTTCTGGTAGCGGCCCTCTCTTGGCAGGTTTGTTGTGGTACCATGTGCTTTCCATTTGAAGAAGATTGATTTGATGGCGCTCAAAGATATGGATAGTTTTTATAACCCCACACTGACTTGTACTTCTCAACAACTTTGTCCCTGACTTGTTTGGAGAGCTCCTTGGTCTTCATGGTGGGATGCGTATGGCTTAGTGGTGTTGCAGCCTCTGGGTCCCTTCAGAAAACGTGTGTTTATACAGACAGATCATGTGACACATTTAAATTACAGGTTGGATTGTAACAAAATAGGTAAAAAGCTAAGGATGATGAATACGTTTGCAAGGCATTGTAGATGCTCTTTCAGTCTAAATTAAGACATAAGACCTACTAAAAGACTGAGCTGAGTTTCAGATGGCCCTTCCACCTCACGACACATGTTGGTCAAACTGAAGGGGGAAAAAAAACATGTGTATAACAGACAGCGAATGCCTACACTGCGGGGGCTGGGTACTAACACTTTGACCACTCTGTAGGTTTTTACTGCTCTGACACTCCCCACACTTATGTCCACGAATATGGTAAATTATGACTCATCGAGTGACATGTCCACACCTCATAGGAGTATGTGTAAAGGGCTTTTGCACTTTTGATATCAAAAATATTTATTTGACTTTTGGAAACGTCTCTTACATGTTGTAGTTACTGTATTAAAACGTTCCCATCAGTATTTGTATACAGCAAATAAGTAGTTGCAAGTTCCCTTATTTTTTCACCATTCACGCATAAATGGAAGCATTTGGTGCGATTGTCAAGTCTATTGTAATGTTTCACGACAGCAGATGCATAAGGAAAGATTGTGACTGACTGCTGCTCTCATTCTGAGAAAAAAGGAAAATATCAGTATGAACAGTTCCCCTAAACAAGATCTTCAGCAGGTGACTCAGAAATGGAAAAATCCCTGTCATGAGACTGTTGCAATTCTGGTTAACTTAGTAGGCTCCAAAATACTTTGTTAAAAAAAAGTGATTAAGAGCATGAAAATCTGAGCATTTATACCCTCAAGATGCAGTTTTTTTTTATAGTACTAAAACCAGCATGTAAATTACTCAACTCCAGACGGAAGATTTTATTTTGCGATGGGGAGGAACTTTGAGAGCAATCCTGTTAAAGATGATAATTGACTGGAAAATGTTTAATTTTATAAATGTAGTGACGTCAATGTATGTGAAATTTATTCCTACATTTGTAATGTGTTGAATTTGGCCAGCTTGCAGAGGAGGGGTCTTTGAAGAGGAATGAACGGTTTTTGCAGCAACTTCTCACAGCTATAAGAAAATGTTTCAACAGCAAGGCTCTCTGTACTGGCATTCGTGTGAAATTACATCACGGGTCAAATTAGTCTGCTGAATTTGATGTATTCATTAACTCCTTTACTCAAATGGGGTAAGAGTGGCAAAATGTGCAGCAACCTTTTTCTCGAGTGGCTCTCTCATTTGGTTATGAGAGGAAATGATGTCAGAATGCACTTTAACACAGAGATGTTGAACCTCTGCTTCATTAATTGGGTGAGCGAGATGATATAACGTGGTGCACACACACGTATGAGTGTGTGTGTTTGTGTGTCTGCAGAGTGATTACACATTTATGTTACCATGGTGTTGAAATGCGGTGGCCTAAATGGGATTGTTGTGGTTAGCAGTTGCTGAAGACAAAAAAATGTCACCTGCAGAGAATGTGTAAGATTGTGCTTGCCTGCTTGCATGTAGGCATACATTACAGTTATGTTATTTACATGCAGAAATTCAATGGAAATAATAAATGTTACAGGAGTTGCAAAATAATAATTGTTTAAGTGTTTTCTTAAGCATATCTTAATGTTATTATTTCAATTCTTGTAGCTCAGTGAACATTTTCAAGTCATGCATTACATCAGCTAAAACCTCATTGCACAATTACTCAGATTTGCCTCTGTTTCGATTTGACTGAAGGGTGGCACAGTCAATATGACTCAAGTCTCATGTAACTCTTCTCTAGTATTTGTTGTATAGACTAACAGATTGTTTTGTTTTGTTTTTCAGCGAAAATGGTTAACAGGTGAAAATGCAGCCAACTTTGTCTTTTTTATTTTAAAGATTATTTGTTGCGGCACTAGTGGCAGTAGATAGATAGGAAATGGGAATGAAGAGGGAGGGGAAGACATGCGGCAAATTTCGCCAGGGCCTGGACTCAAACCCGGGACAGCCGCATCAAGGACTACGGCCTCCGTTTATGGTTCGCGTGCTTAAATTCCTACACCACCAGTGCTGCGCCCAACTTTGTCTTTTGATGTCAATTTTCAAAAAACAGACTTTTGTTCCGTATCTGTGTAAAGAGTTTTATAAAAGCACTGACATTTCGGGGTGCAGCCAAAATAATTTGTAAAGTGACAAGAACAGTTATGATATTTTTCATTCGACGGTGACTGCAGTGGTAGGGGTTTGTCCTGTAGCGGGTGGGTTGCTGGTTCGAATCCCCGCTCTGCCTGTCTCATTCATTGTGTCCTTAAGCAAGACTATTCACCCGCCTTACCTGCTGATGGTGGTCAGAGGGCTTGGTGGCGCCTGTGTATGGCAGCTTCACTTCTGTCAGTCTGCCTCATGGCAGGTGTGAATACAATGTAGCTCACTACTGTGAATATGTGAATGAATGGGTGAATGACTGTATTGCAAAGCGCTATACAAGTGCAGACTATTTACCAGTCATTTTTACTAATGTAAAACAGAAAACTGTGGTCTCCATCTTTTTTCAGCCCCCCTAAGTTAATACTTTGTAGAACCAACATTACTGTAATTACATCTGCAAGTATTTCCCTACCAGCTTTACAAATCCACAGACATTTTCGTTTTCCATTTCTACTTTGTGAAATAGCTCAAGCTCAATCAAGCTGTATGGTGATATTCTGTGGACATCAATTTTTAAGTCTTGCCTAAATTCTTTATTTGAATTTGTGTCTGGACTTTGACTAGGCCATTCTAATACATTGACATACTTTGCTATCGACCATTGCACTGTACTGTAGCTCTGGCGTCATGTTTACAGTCATTGCCCTGATAAAAGGTGAACCTGCAAATCTTTTAAAGCCTCTGATTGGTCTTCTTGAAGGATTGCCTTGCATCTACCTTCACATCAAGTCTGACCAGCTTCCATCCCTATTGAAAAGAGTCATCCCCACAGTTTGATTCTCCCACTACCATGTTTCACCATGGAGATGCTGTGTTCAGGTGTTAGCCTTCAGCCGCAGATAGCATTTAGTGCGTAAGCCAAGACGTTAAGTTTTGGTCTCACCTGACCAGAGCACCTTCTTCCACATGTTTTCTGCATCCCCGGCATAGCTTGTATTGCCAACAGGAATGCTTATGGGTTTCTTTCAACAACGATTTTCTTCATGCCACTCTTCCATAAAAACCAGATATATGTAAATGGAAAGCTAAGCATAGGTTGTTTTTATGTTTCAGATTACAAAATATCAGACCATCACAAAACACACAAAACTATAAATATGAGTTGTTTCTTGAACTATTCACTTTGTGCTGTGACTAATACAGTTGAAACCTGTTCCATCACTCTCTATCAGTTTTTAGCAATCAGGAGAATATATTCTAAAGTCCACGCATCTACCAGTTACAGTAAATGTGAGTGAATTAATTGACTGTTATTTGGTGAGATGTAGACGATATGTGCAGAAATGCCTGTAAAAAACTGACTTAAAATTTTAGGGCAACATTATTTTACATTGTGTGTATTTGTTATTTGATATTCGTTTTCAAATGTAACAAGCTCATATCTTGTAACGAGCTCATATCTTACCACCTAGGTTTGTTGCTAATCAAGCTTTACATTTAGAAGATGGTGGTATGGCAAACCTTTAATCGTGTTTGCATTTTGCAGAATCACACCAGAAGCAACAATGAAGTGCTGCCATGAGACAGTAATTGTCACAGATATGTATTCACAGGTCAGATGATCAGATGTACTAAATAGGTCAATTACACTATTCAGCCTAAGGTAAAGTTTAACTGAGTTTTCACAATATTTTGTTTGATTAAAAGAGAATAAGTAACCAGAGGCATGATCAGATTTCATGGTACCACAAAGATCTGTTTGAACATTACAGACATGCCTCCAAATAAATAAAAAAAACACATAATTTGTTGTTTTTATTTGGGGTTTTTTATCCTTTACTTCACAATATTTCTTTTTCCGTCATATCCTGTTCTTTATCTATTGTCACATGTTTTGTTTTGGGTGGATCCAGCATCCAGAGGGTCAAAGGCCCCTGTTGAAATCTGACTGGTCCTTCAGCTTTCCATGTTCAGCCACTGGGGTTTGAAGAGTATATGGAGCCTTCCTGATGTAATATTTCTTCTAATATTTTCTTCCTTCAAGGTAATATTCTAGTTCTACCAGTTTTAGAACAAACAGATCTTCATGGTGTAAGAACACAAGACCTTGAGTGGCCACAAAGTTAAAAGTCAAAGTGACTGGCAAATTCTGTGAAGTTCCTCATATTTTGCTAACTGTGAAATCTAGATTAACTAATTTAGCTCATGGTTTGCTTTCCCTTTGAGCTTTAAATATTAATTGTGATTATCACACTTAACCCCTTTTTAGAATAACAGAATCGCCTCAAACTGCTTCCAGTCTTAATGGTGTCTATTGATGCATATTCTACACATGCCAAGGATGGCAGAGTGAGAACATCTGCTTGTGATTTAAAGTATTAAGCTGTGTTTGAAAAAACTATATTGATGGACCAGAATGGATTAAAAAGTAGTTATGTAGTTATCCTGTTTTAATGCCCCTTTTTAGCATTTGTAGCATCCATAAATTAATCTACATACCTGTGGAAAATTTGTTTAACTACTATTATGTCACTAATTTGCATCATATGATTTATGTCTGTTTTAGCTGCTATATTCATAATTATAAACTCTATTTAGCATTTGGTTGACAACAAAAACACCATTCATTTATTGTTTTATATAACTGTAAATAAATTTAAGCACTAAGATGTGAATGTGAGTGTTTTGACAACGCCATCAGAGAGAAAGAGGGACTGAGAGTGCTTGTTATGGTTCGAGTTGGACGTGAGGTGGGACATTTCTGTTCCGTTGGCTACATTTCTTTGTTATTACTCAGCCAAAGAAGTTGTGTTTTTTCTTCTTTATTAGTCGGTTTGGTTTATTACTTAAAATGATCAGTAGATGTTTATAGATACAGTTGAAACACTGTATAAAATGACATAGAACTTTTTTTATTTAGATTTGAGGTAATTGAGGGCAATTAAAGACTTAAAAATAACTGTTAGGAAATAATAAAACATATAGCTGCCAATTCAACCAACTTTTTTACTCTTTTACAACACAAAGATAGATCCAATTTAAATCTATTAAAGACATCTTACTAATTACTGTTTCATAAATTAGGTTTAATACTCATAACTATCACAGGTGAGAATGCATTGAATGTCTGAGCATTTTTTGAAACCCAAGTTAAATTAAAAACATTGTCTGAGGTGTGCTCCTGTTCTCCAGTTGGCTCTGAGTATTTGTTTATAATTGAGGCAGCGGGATGCACTGCTTGGCTGGCCAGCAGCAATGTTGCTATCAGCAGTGTCAGAGTAAGAGCCAGAAACCTGGTGCTTTCTGAGCTGCTGCTAGTTCAAACATTTAGCAAAGAGAAAGGACAGCTAAAGGAGAGGCCCACTGCTCCTTCTGCTGTTCTGATTTGGGTCTGTGGTTGGTTAGACTAACAGTATTTAACCACAGAAGATGGTAGATTTTGAGTCTACCTTACATATCGTAGCATCTGAATGTGTTCAAATAGTTAAATAATGCTGATGAAAACATGCATGTGCATCTTAATGAATTAGAATGTCATTGAAAAGGTTGTTTATTTCAGTAATTCAATTAAAAAAGTTAAGCTCATATCACAACGATAGACTGAGTACAAGCAATACACTTCAAGCACAATTTTCTGCTAATTTGGATGATTATGGCTTATAGCTAATAGAAATCCAAAATTCGGTTTCTTAGAGAGTTACAATATTACAGACGACTAAACACAAAGTGATTTTTAATACAGAAATCTCAGCTGACTGAAAGCTATTTCCACGGACTTTACAGTGTATACTCTCAACACTTCTTGGAATGGAGGCAAACGGCCATTGGCTCTGGGGAGGTGTTAGATAAGTAAAGGTTGCTTTAATTGCACCCAGTTGATCAGTTTTCTGACCAGTCGGGCACAGTGACATCATGATATTAAGCAGGTACTGGTCCCTTTAGGCAGTGCGGGAAGGTGCAGAGTCCTGCTGAAAAATGAAAGTAGCATCTCAATAAAGTTTATTAACAGGGGGAATCATGAAGTGCTGCAAAAATGTCTTGGTAGCTGGCTGTGCCAACCTTGGACTTGATAAAACCCAGTGAATGAACACCAGCAGAGGACATAATGTCAGAAATTAGAAGCTGTGACTCTTCACTCTTCCCACTAACACTGGGATCCTGGTGTCCAAATGAAATACAAAACTCTTCTTCGTTTTAAATCAGGACTTTGATCCACTGAGCAGCAGCCCAGTCTTTTTTCTTCTTAGCTCAAGTAAGACACTTCTAAATTTGTCTCTGGTAAAGCAGTGGCTTAACAGAACCCAATTACTGGATACACCTACAGTCCACAACTTGTGACTCTCCTAAACTCTTGGGCTTTGTTTCATAATCCTCCTGAGGCTGCTGTTCTCCCTGTTGCTTGTGAAACTGTTTTCTACCTTCCACTCAACTTTCCCTTAACGTGATTGTATACAGTACTCTGAACAACCAGCTTCTTTAGCAAAGACCTTTTGAATCTATTGTACTTATAGTGGGCAGCAATGACACCAGTTTTCACTGTGATTGTGTGGGTCATATCGTAGCATTTCTGTACTAAAAAACTGTTTTTAACTGGTGTCTGGTAATAATCTATAGGTGTCCAAGAAACTGAATTTTGAGTCTTCATTAGCTTAAAATCATAACAGAATAAACCCTTGAAATGTAACTTGAATCTATTTTATATACAATGTTCACTTTTTTTTAGCTTAATCAATAAAATAAATGAACTTTTCAATAATATCCTAGTTTACCTGTGTGTTTCTAAAGTTAAAGAAAAACACAAGCCCCCTAAAGAATTTGGACAGGTGACAAAAAAAGTGCAGATATTTCACAGTTTTATCTATATCCTAACAACCTAATATAATTCCTGTATGTATTTAATCGAAAACATGCAAGCACACTGTGATAATGGGGTTTGGAAAGATGACTAAATGTGCCCACACAAGAAAACCAAAGGTGTTAGTCATCATACTTCACGGTTTTCAACTGAAGCAACATTTTAGCCTATTGTTAAGGGGTTTAGAACAAAACTTTTTATTTTTAAATTTTAGAAAAGAGATTTTAAAGTACTCAAATCAATTTGAACAGATGCTGGTTAAGCTGTCATGTTCATCCAGCTACTAAGCACACACTGCTGTTGTCACTTTTGATCAACCTTCAGACATGTTGAATGTGTTAATGTTTAGACTATGTGGAGAAATTTGGTCAGCTGAAAGTCCCTTTAGGTAATTCATTGCTTATTTTATTCTGTGATGTGCAGCAATGTTATGTCTAAAACCACAACTATTTATAAAAGCTATTTTTCTAAAGCAAGTACAGACTGCAAAGCTGAAGTAGTCAGAGATGCATAAAGAGCATATTTTAATGAAACATTTACATACGTTTCAAGGGCATTATCTAGCAGAACGTGTTAGATCACACACTGCTGGATATGTTGGATGAGAGGCTGTTGTTACACTAAGAGTCTCCATTGTGAGTTCTTTACTCTGTTTGCTTTTAAATAATGTGTGCATGTTGTGGCATCAACTTAGACAAATTGGGCCCAGATTTATTTAGCAATATTTTAGCAATATTTATAGAAATTGAAAGTAAGCTTTGTGACAATCAGGGTTCACACAATGGAAATACTGCCTCAGTGTTTATCAGTCAGAGATGTAATGTCTTTGTGGAGAACTTCTGTCCTTTCTCGTGCTAGCTATGTGAAGTGGAGCAGATCTGCACGGGACCCCTGGCACTTGCTGCTCCTCCTCTTCGTCAGAGGTACCTCGGGTGGGAAAGGGCTTCAGGAGAGGGGCTCTAGGATGGGCCGAATAGGGTGGTAGCAGATTTTGTTGAAGTACGAGAGGCGCTAGGACACTAGATCCACTAGTACCAGATCCGTTTAAGTAAGAATAGCCCCTCATCGTGTGAAGAGCGTATGCAGGGATTAAAAACGGATAGGAAGACTGGTGACTGGGCATAACAGAAGAGTCTCTGGCACCCAAGTAGGGGTTCCCCTGCAGGGATTGGTTATAGGTGCTGGGTTGGCCGATGCTGTGGGATTGGTGTTGCAGTTGGTTGCTTTGGCGACCTGTATAGACCGTGGATTGGGCCATGCCAAACTGAAACTTAATGGCCATCAATTCAGCACTAAGCCTAGCATTTTCTTCTTTCAGAGCCATGAGATGGGTCTCTAACGCATAGTCGTTCAACCTCCTCTTCTCCCGCGACCGTTTGGCAGCCTCATTGTTCTTGCGACGTTTCTCCCAATAGAGGGCATCCTTTTTCTCCTCGGGTATGAATTCCCTTTTGCGACGGGGTCCTTTACGCACCAGGTCACTTTCCACGGGTAAAACAGTGCTGTCTTGACCTCTTTGGAAAGGAAGGGAATGGGACTCCATGATAAAGGTAAAATAAATTAAAATGAGACACCTGGAAAAAAAAGAGAAAATAATAATTTGTAGAGATGCACAGGTCAGTCAAAAAAAACCTAGAGAACAACATTATTGAAAGGTAATGTTTAGCCTACATCTCTCCCTCCACTAAACCACACCCAATCCCCTGACAAAATATTTTCTGCAGAAAACAGTAACTTTATTAGAAGAACTTATCAGAAAAATTAGGAACTGAAAAGATTTAGTCTTTTCGTAGATTGTCTTGAGTGTCAGAAAAATAATTTCAAATAGCTAGATATAGTTATAGCACAATATACATATAGATTAAATGTAGTTTAACATTTTTTAGAAAACTAAGAATCTTCAATTTCCTTTTGTTTTCACAGAGTAAAAGTTCACAAATCAAAGTATCGCTGTGTGTGTAATATATAATAATAGTAAAATATTTCTGTCTAGGCTTGACCAGGTCCTAACACCAAAAACAAAAACCCTGAAAATGCTCTTTGGGCTTTTCTATCAAAAGAAAATTTTTATTCATTTTCAACTGTGGTTTAAATAAGCTATATTAAGGCAAGGTGATGCAAAGTTATTTGTGTAGCACCATTTCTACACAGGGTTATTCAAAGTAATTCAAAACAAAGAAACAGTGATAAGAGAAATACATCAACATATGAACAAACAATTGTAAACATGTAAACATCATAAAATCAAAAGCAATATGTGGCTTGTTTTCATTTCTGATATAAAAATGACAGTTGTTTCTTTACATCTCAGGTTTCCAGGGAGTTGATTCACTATAGACACTGACTCAGTGACTATAGTGAACATGGTCAAGTGGTGACAAATATATATAAAGTTGTACATCATTAACATTTGTAAGAGACGTTTAGTATAATCTGAGCTGGGGAATCTTGTATGTTAGAGACGTAGTCTGACAATGGAGCCTTGAGGAACCCCACATGTAATCTTTGTAATTTGTAACGACAGAACTACACAAAGTAGACAGTAGGATCAAACATGACAGTAGGATCAAACATGATCCTAACCAGTTAAAGACAATATAAAGCAATCCTTCCCACTTTTCCGATCTAGAATGTCACGATCAACTGTGTCAACCACAACGCTGAGATCAAGTAAAACCAAGGCTTAGGTTTTTAATGCGTATGCCATTTAAAACCTTTACCAGAGCAGTACCAGTGGTGTGGTGAAATCAAATATCTGACTGAAAACAGTGAAGGGATTATTGTTGTTGACATACATTTTTTTTTAATTTGTTGATAAACTGTCTTTTCAATCGTCTTTGCCAAAAGTGTTATGCTAAATAAATACTTATGCTGAGGCATGCAGATTAGGCTTCCTTAAAGGTTTAGCGTAGAATTATCTAGCTGAAGGTTGAGCAGTCTAAATATTTTAAATTTTGAATTACAAGACAAATGCAGGCAAGACTAATTTAAAAACTGAAACAGCATTTCAGTTTTGCCGAATGCACAAAGTGTGCACAACACAGAGGAGTGCCCATTCCCTTACTGACGAGCCATAACAATAAGTGATAGAAAACATGCTTGAGGTGCAACAAAAAAAAAGATTACTTTTTGAATGCTGGAAAAAGTGGTAAGCCATTTGTCCATATTTAAAAAAAAACCACTGGATCTGCAAGTTATAATCGGCAATTTAAAATGTTTTTTACTGATCTTTTGTAGACAAAATAATAATACATTAAGAAAATAACCTTGAACAAGTATTGATAATTGCACAACAGTTTATTTTCTTTTAGATTTGTCAGTCAGTCAGTCATTTTCTACCGCTTATTCCATAGTGGGTCACAGAGAAGCTGGTGCCTATCTCCAGCAGTCTATGGGCAAGAGGCAGGGTACACCCTGGATAGGTTGCCAGTCCATCACAAGGCAACACACAAACAACCACGCACACACTCATACACCTAAGGGCAATTTAGAGTGACCAATTAGCCTAACAGGCATGTCTTTGGACTGTGGGAGGAAGCCGGAGTACATGGTGAGAACCCACGCATGCACGGGGAGAACATGCAAACTCCATGCAGAAAGACCCCTGGCTGGGAATTGAACCCAGGACCTTCTTGCTGCAAGGCAACAGTGCTACCAACTGTGCCCCCATGCAGCCCCTTTTAGATTTGTTTATTCTACAAAATCTCATTTTATAAAACCATTGAAAAAACTGTGCATGTATAAGAGTTTCTTAATGTAGAATTGAGTTAAAGTTTTTTTCAGCTCCAAAAACCCACTGAGGTTGCTGCGGTGCAGATGATGTCCCTAAGCTCTGTTGGAACCACAGCCAAGGGTACAAAATGAAAAGCCAGTACGAACTTTTCTGGAACTTTCAAAATAAATCGCATTAACCTACTTCCAGCACAGCCAGGAAAAGGGGTAACAGCGGACTTCCCGTGACGTCACTGTCCGAATAAAAACCCCGCTTTTGCAACAAACTGATCTCTTCCACGCAGTTCCCCAGAGGAACTGGACGGAGGGATACAGCACGCTAATATCTCTTTGCTGGCAAACAGACATAACTCTTCAAACTGGATCCAAGAGTGTCATACAATCACGCGATCATATGTACTAAGTTAAGTAGGAATGAATTGCTGTTTGTGTATCCGGTATTCATTCATGAACGGGGGGAATTAAGGTTCAAGCGTGGCTTGACTTTCTCTCTGAGGTCTACAGACGCAAACTGTGTTCCAGAGAGTTCCCAGCAGAGACCCTGTCTCTACGATGCCGAGTGGAGCGGTTTTCCCGGTCTGAAGGAAAGACAATGGGACGGCATCACCGTAATTACAGCAGCAACGTGCAGTTTGGCCGGCCGGCAGAGCGAGCCGCACCACCCCACAGCTTTAACCGCTAAGAGCTAAGAACACGTGTTTGCCTGCTAAAGATCATTTACTCAAAAAGGTTGTTAATTTTCAATCTAGTAAAATATTTCCCTAAATATTATTTTGCTAAACTTGATAACTAAGTAACACAATTAAGCCCATTTCTCAAAGATTTTGTTCTTATTCAAAATAATATTTCCTTAAATATTATTTTACTATTTCCTTAATAATATTTCTTTAAATATTATTTTAATAAATAAAGGCAGCTAATTAAACACCGTTGAGAATTGGTCTTCCAGAAGGTTAGTTTTATTCAGCAAATCATTCTTTAAAATATTGTTTTATTAAAATAATTTTTTTTCTGATCTTGCATTGTGAATGGTTGTGTAAAGGTCTACCAATTATTGCCTAAATTAGTTCCAAGACTAACTTAACTTAATTTCCAGATTCTTCAAGATAATCCTTGGTTCTCAAACATAAACATTGCATGGTAATGTTGCATCACTCATTCGGTCATGATTTTCAACCATCTTTTATCAACTTGTTTATATTGTACATAGCCCATTAGTCTTCCCTATTCTTTAATTCTGCTTGGTAGTTTAGTTGGATTGTTTTAGCATAGTAAAGAGTTTGTTGATTGAAATGTGTTTGACTTTGAGTTCACTTATTTTTGTTAATAAATTCTTGCATTTTAAGAAATTGTGTGAATATATTCCATGTGTGTGCAGAGTTTTACTGCTCAATAATGTCAGAGCTCGTCTCACACCTTTCAATTTTGTCCTAATACCATCGCCTTACTGGGATGGTATTCACTGGACAACCCTTAACAGACCAAAAATATTATTTAATAAAATATCAATATTAAATATTAAATAATATATTAATATATTAATATTAATAATTACAACAGCTCTGTCACACAGAATCTGACTGTTCAGTTAGTCGGACCCATTCTCACCTCCTACCTGTCTAGACCACTTGAGAAAATGTGACAGGAAACAGTAAGTACTTCAGTCTTTCCTTCCTCAGGTTTTCAAAGAAGGGTTTGTAGCACTAGTGACCAACATTTAAGTCGGAGTCATTTTAAAAAGTAATTAGACATATTAGGGTTGATTAAATATGTCAACCAACCAAGAAGGCTGAGCATAAATCTTGTTAAAATTGTTTAAACCTGGAGAAGAGGAAGAAACAAACCATTTGAAAAAGTGTTTCACCATTGCAGCAGATGCATATAAGATGATATCAAGAGGTCATTCTTAGGTCTGTTTGTGTGATTCTCACTCAATCCCTCATACCAATTCTATTTTTATGGCCTTTCCACATTTTTCTAGCCGGCTTTCTGCTTCTCACTGGGATTAAAATACTTCAAGATGGGTTTATCTTGTTGTCAGCTGGAACTAAATAAGCCAACCTCTAACAGTTTCTTGATCATTAATGTAGATTTATGGGTGGAGTGAGCGGAGTAAACATGTCGAAACCACAGCGTTCACACTCCTCTGCGTGTGATCACACACAAATGCCTACACACAACACACTTACAGATGTGTCTTTTAATTTATCTCTGTTTTCCTCACACCTTTATACTTATAAAGTCATTTTAATCTGACATCATAGGCTCATTGTATGCTTGCAGCTAAATGCGACACCTCATTTACAGACATGATGGAAGCTGTCACTCAGGATGTCACACATAGGTGCTCTCTTGTGAGCAAACTATAACAAAGTGCTACAAAAAAATGGCAGGGCACTGTGTATTTTCAAGGTATGTTTTTTTTTTTATCATTTTAGTTGGTTCTCTTTTGACGTTTTTGCTCGCCTTCGAGTTGTAAATTAGCATGCACGTAAAACACAGTGCCAGATGCATCAAAGCAAAAGTTGAAAAGAGGCCCAGCCAAGCTCTCTGCGTGTGGTGGCGAGAAAATACATCAGGTTAAAAATATTCAACCCTATGCCCAGCAAAACTGCATACCCTGTGCCTGTGTGTGCTCATGTGTGAGACCCTGCACACCTGCATGTATACTACTGAGGGACAATGACTGTTGTATATTTAAAAAGCAACAGCAGGAAGAGCAAGAACAATAATCACTCAGGGAGACACAGATGAAGAGAATATAAAAAAATGTGTTCCTGAGTGAAATCTCTCTTGAGGTCGCGCCTGCTGCACCTGTTTCTTATTGACTAATTATAGCCAGCATGCTTTTTAGTAAGAAACTTTCAAACTTCTTCTTTTGGTGTCCATCCGTTTTCATGTACTCCGCCATCTGTTGTTGTGTTGCTCTGCGAGCTGCCCATCATTGTCATTGAAATAACGTCTCATAGGAACGCATTGGTCCTTATATATTAAATGGGTTTTTACCTAAATATACTCTGTTTGCGTTTGTTTAAACTGTCATCTGTGAAATTCAAGTCAATGAATTCCTACTTGTGGGGATTACAACTTCACATGCAGCTTGACGAAATCATACAGACATTTGGTAAGGGGCCGTGCTCATGGCAGCTAATAGCAATTGTCCACAAATGCTGCATTTATGGTTTTTGTTTTTGCTGTGGTTTGAAAAGTTTTTAATCTTTTTTTCCACTTCATAACTCCAGCATACACACAATATTCCAACAAAACAGATTTTTTGTGTTTGTTTGAGTAATTAAGAGTTTTATCCCATTTACTTTACTTTCAGGTCCTTTGTAGTTTCACATTCAAATGAGCTCTTGGTACATGTGTCAGCACAGGCAACTGTCTTTGTGATCCTTATACTAACTTTCTTATTGTTTTTAAGCCCTAAATTAAGTATAATATAATAAACTGATACATTGAAAGACATGTATGTATAACAATTCTAAAAGAAAACCATGAGTCTTTTTAAACCCCTCATTACTTAAGGTGATGTCAAAGTAAAAACCAAACACTGAGGTTGAGGAAGAATGCAAAAAATCCTCTGCTGTATTTGGAGTGGGGATAGGTGATATAGATTTTAAATTGCATCATGACATTTTGTGTTACTGGATAGCTGCATTCAACCATATTTTAAAATTTGATCGCAGCATTAATTGATGGTCTCATGAGATCAAAAGTGGAAAAATAGTTCAAACACTAAAAGCAAAAATCTTTTAAAACAAATGATCCAATATGATCATTAAACATCCCTAATTTGTGTTTTGAGACCCAAAACACTGCAGCTTCCTTGGTATTAACCATGAAAAGTTTCCAACATTTGCCTGCACAGCCGAAGTTAATAATCAGAGATGAAGGGCCTCACAAAATCCCACAGTCACTATAAAAAGATCCCAGAAAAGACCCAGAAGTGGAACAAGAATAAATACAACAGCCCACCAATCTTACTTTATTCCTAAACTGGCCTTACGCAACCCAACGTTCCTCAAAGCCACAAGGCAGGCTGCAGCAAACTGGTAAAAAAGAAACTGAATGATAAGGTTTGGTCTATTTTGTAACAAACACATACAGTATGTGCAGAACAAACCAGAGGCTGAGCACTTGGTTATTTCGATAATGCCTTTAGTGAAACACAGAGGGGGCAACATCATGCTGTGGGACAGATTTTCTGTGAAATTGGCAGTAAGACTTGCTCCCTTTTTCATATTGCTCTGGATCCCAGGTTAATTGAAAGCCAACATTTTGACAACAAACTAAGTTACAGCATCAAAAATGGGAAACATATGCTGTAACTGTCGACTTTAATTAAGAGGCTTTTGATCAAGTCAAGTCAAAGTTTCTTTTCACAGACTTAAAATAAAGGAACAGTTTTAAATCTGCTTTTAAAAACATTTAGGCAGGGCGTCTCTCTGAGATCTATAGGTAGTTAGTGCATTGCGGACCACCAATTTAAAAGCCAGCTTCCCCTGATTTTGGCAAACTGGTATAAATAAACAGGGTAGCACATCTCTTATAAACTAAGTAATCAGTACATAGGCCTGGGATACAGATGAGATATGTTCAGATTTCTTGACACCTCTGAGAATACACGCAGCAGCATTTTAAATCAATTGCAATGTGTGTATTGCAGATTTTGAGAAGCAAGTGAAAAGTTACAACAGTCCATTCTGCTTGTAAAAAATGCATGGATTAGTTTTTCATAGACATTGTTTGATAGGAAACCTTAACTTTCTTTATATATTTCAAATAATAAAGCCTGACTCAGTATTATGGTTTATGTTGCTTTTGAAATTTTGATTACTGTCTTTTATTGCACCCAAATTTCAGTGAAAATTGAACTTAAGTAGAGTATAAATGATTCTGATTACTTATGCTGTATTTCTGGATAAGATGTTCAAGTGGAAGCGTATAAAAACAGTAACTAGCAGTAGCTATCCAAGAAATGACCCCTGAGGTACTCCATAGACAACAGTTACTTTAGTAAGGTCGACATTTCCTCTTCAATATGTTCCAATCCAATTAGAACTGAACCAGAGAAAACTTTCCATACATTGAATGTTTTAATAGTCAACAGTGTTGACATGAGATCCAGAACCACAAAAACGTTTGTTTTTTTTTTAGGATCATTGCTTAGATGCAGGTTGTACGTAGCTATTATATGTCCCATGACTTTGGGTTGATACTATGCACCTCTCCCTGTCCCTGGGGGTTGCTCCTCCTGTGCTTCACTGCCAACCTGCCTCCATGTCAGCGTTTGGCTACTCTGTGATGCCTGGACTAATGGCCCCTTGCTGCTCTTGGGTGTTAGGTGCTACGAGGTTCCCACTCTTCGCATCATCCTAGCATCTGCACAATTCCACGTGACAATAAGCACAAATACCGACTCTCTGTACACACACACACCTGCACGCACACACATACACACACACAGGAACCAATAATCCAATAGGTTGAAGGTTATACAAACACAGGTACATATTTTATAGATGCAACCTGCCTACTGTAGGCACATGTTAATGGCACATGTAGGCAACATGATTCTCCATGCGGCATGGCTGATATGCCACAAAATGACAGGTAAAAAAACAGCTTGTTGTGATTTTTGGATTGTTTCAGAAAAGGCTTTAAAATGACATTACAGCAAGTCGGGAGGCAGATTCAAAGTCCGCTTTTGAATACATTAATTTTTTTCCATCATTAAATGAACAAATATTTGCAAATAAACAGTTTTCACGATGGCGTTTATTTCTCATAAGCTAAAAACGTTGAGTTCAATTCAAAATTATTCGGAAACATTCCGAAAATAAAGAACACTTAAGTGGTTATGAAAACTTTCTGTACATAAACACATAAAATAAACTTGTTTTACCATTCAGGAACAGTCAGAGTAGGTTTTATAATTGCTAAATTCAGGTTTATGGTCACAGAATAGATATAATCTTTAGAGCACACATGTGAGTATAAATAAATGTAATGTATGAATCACTGACAAACTGTAAGAGTTGAGATATCTCACGTGAAAAGTTGTTTTTTTATCAATAACATCTTTATGTTGAGATAAGCTCTTCTGTAGATTACTACTTACATAACAGATGTGCTGCTCAAGTGCAAAAAGGTATTTTTAACATTCCAATGTTGGAGCTTGCTGCTCATTGTTTTACAGCAAATACCAATGTATAAGCCACAGATTTTTTTATGCACTTGAAAACATCTGCACAAACTAATCTGAATTGCTGATTTGGAATCAGTACTCAGTATTAAGAAATTAGTGCAGCACATACAGTAGTGTGTAAACTTATGCAGGAATTAATGCACTACTATTAACAGTCATGCATTATTAATAAATGCACTATTTGTTCATGCTCTTCTGTATTACTACATCAAAATGTTTTTATTTTTATCACTACATAAAACACTATAAAGTTTGACAATCGAGATTGTTTTGCTCAAATTCAAACAGTCGTCACTGAACTTACAACAAAGCGTCACTCTGTGCCGTTGTAGAAATTCTGTAAAAATTGTTCAGTTCTTCTATGCACTTATTGAGAAAGTTAATAATAAAAAGTTAATTAATCCTCAACTGTATAAAAGTGTCTGTTTTACTGTTGTTTAACTAAGGAAACACGTTCCATATGTGTAATATTTTACTGCTGCAAGCACAGAGATACTACATCTTCTTAAAAACTTTAGAATCACTTTTTTGTAATATATTATCATGAGAGAATACATCTGATTGTGATGATGACAAAATATTATAAGTAACGACCCACTTACATCCACCTTAAATGCACATAAAAATAATTTTGACTATGGTGTGCTGAGATGACTTGGCTTTCTTGCCTTGTGTCATTATTTCGAGCTACAATCACCACAAGATAATATTCATAAATACATAAAATGTCTGATTCTATGGTCATTAACGCTTTAACTATTACCTTTCCCAAATCCATGTTTACATAAGCAGAACATCTGCCTTACCTTAAAACTCCAAACTGCAGCAAAGCCAAGCTGGCAGTGAACTTGTTGTCAAGTTGAACGTGGTCTCACTAAAACATAAAAGTTCAAGTTAGAGCCTTAGCTCTGCTGTGAGACTGTATCAGGTAATATTGCTCTTATGAGCCCGTGGGGTTAACGCAGTAGCTCTCTGCTCACCTCCTTGCTTTTTCTCACTCTTTGAGTTGCTTTCCTGTATTTAGGTCTGACTGTCCACCTCTGTAGTCACATGAAAGGTGACTGACTCCCCCCTTGATCATAACTGTATTGTGGTGTCATTGGCATGCCAACACAGGGGTCTTCCCTCTAAATGCTGCTGTTGATTCCAGGCACATTCAGGGTATTGCATGATAAAACTGTATAAGTTCAATATTACATGTTTCTTTAATTCTTCAGAGAAGCACATTGTCTTTACATAGTTGTTGTGTGAACTAACGCTGCATCATTTTAATGTGTAAGTTCTGTCTGATAATTTCACAGTTCGGATTCTGATTTAAAGTGATTCTTCTGTATTAAAAAAAACGTTACCGTTGTAGCAGCAGCAGTAAAAAAGACATTATTAGGAACAAACCACAGCACTGTCTATCTGAAGCACTATGGGGAGGAGAGATAACTAACGTGGCATTTTTTTCTGCAGTAGATTTAAATAAATCTTGTTAGCCTCAGATTCGCAGAAAATACAGAAGTAGTTGGGAGTCATCAGCATAGATGTCAAAGGTGACAGTACATGTTTGCAAGTTTGTTTCTGCTTTTTGCAGCACTCTGCTTACTTTAGAGGCTCAGATGTGACAGAAAGACCACACGTAGTTAAGGCTAGAGTTATAACACTTGTAAAATTAAGCTTACCAATAATGTAAAGAATCGTTCAACATGGAAATGATTCATTATTCTGGCCATTGCAGATTTAAGATTTAGGACAGTGCAACATATGTCAAGTTATGGAAGTGCAACACACAGCAAAATCTATCCCCATCCCCTCTTTTATATCGGCTGTACAAAGTAAAAAGAAGATAACTTGACATGAGAGTATGAGTGAATCTATATTAATTACTA
Source organism: Girardinichthys multiradiatus (assembly GCF_021462225.1). NCBI lineage: Eukaryota > Metazoa > Chordata > Actinopteri > Cyprinodontiformes > Goodeidae > Girardinichthys > Girardinichthys multiradiatus. The sequence continues at coordinate 31,457,693 of NC_061802.1, forward strand.
ACATAGTTACAAATTTTTCATTTTAAAAACAAGGAAAGAAATTTTAACCCTTCAACAAATGAAAGTAGACCCTACCCCACATTTTTGTATGCAGATCATATGTGAGAAAATTAACTTTAAATATAATATTTAAATGATTCTAAACGGTTTAAGCTGTTGCACAAGGTTTGTGCAATTTAGGACAGGATTTGTCAAATTCGTTTAATTCATTTATCTTTAAACTTGAACATTTCTGTAAATGTAAAATCTGCAATACTGTAAAATGAAATGTTTTAATTTTAGCAGTGCAACACGTTCAGAAGAGGCAGAAAGGCGCAAAACAATGAGTTTGCCATTATTTGGGTTGGAGCGCCCTCTGCTGGTACATGTGTTTCTGCTTCATACCAAGTTGAATTGAGTAGAAATTGATCGAGAATTAATGGCAATAAATTACTTTGAATGTTGATGTTGTGCCATTTAGTAACAAGTAGTGGTATGAGAAGATTGATAGTTTCCCCACAGAGAAACCTAGGCTGTTGGGTAATAGAGTCCTATGCGAAACCTGAAACTTTCTTTAGCAAAAAACAAACCAAAGAAAACCACGACTTAATTAAAAAGGCGGGAGGTTTATTTTTCTTATTAGATGTGCATATGCAAATTCAACGGTGAACATAATAAAATTGAGGAGAAATTAAATTACTTGAGAAATGTTTTTTGCATTTTGCCAATTTTATGGCTAAATACAATATCAATTTTTCTTTGATTGCTTTTCCCCGCTTATGATATTTCCGCGGATCTTGCCCAGGGGCGTAATGTTTGTTGGTTAAGCTGTTGGCCTGAACGGTTGAAAGTTTGGTTTTCCATTGAAGCAAAGTGTGCTGGGGAAATACGCAGTGGGGATATAGGGGAAGACCAAGTGACCAAGCACACAGTTTCACTGGCGCAGTTGGTGAAAGTTTTTCTTTATAACTCACCACAGGTAAAAGTGTGGAAAAATAAAATAAAAATAAATGAATGAATGGAAAATGACCCATCTCCAAGCATACAAGGCCAGTATTTTTAATTCTACCAAAAAATATCAGAATATTTCATGATTAATTTGCGCATGAAGTTGATAACACTATAAAACATAATCTTAAACCTTTCAGTCCCATTGTGTAAAATTGACTAGTACCAGAACAAGAGCGATTTATCTTGGCGATATGGGAAACATGCATACACTAAATCTCTATATGTCCAAATACATTTCTCCCCTGCATGATTTGTGTACTGGAAATTGAAAAATTTTCATACTGGTTGTCCTTCTCACTTTTAAATTTGTTTTGGGGGATTTGTTCATTTTTTGTGCTAGGGTAAGTTTTGTAAAGTTAAGCTGCAGGTCTCCATCCTTACTGCAACATCCTGAGAGTTTCTTATTGTTCCGTGTTGTATCAGCTCATGAATCCCCTCTAGAGGTGTTCCTCCACGCCTTGCATGTGAACGGGCCGGCCGGGATATACTGTGGGTGTCTGCAGGTATGAGGAGCGCCACATAGCCGGGTGGTTCAGATGGGGTACCACCCAGTTCTGATGCGGATATCCGACGGTGGGGGCATTGTGGAGGGCGTTAAAGGGGGGCAGAAGCGCTGGCAGGGCGGAGAGAGGATGGGGGGGTGCGTCGGCAGATATGGAGCTGTCATCGCTGCTCGAGGAGACCTGTCTCTGGGGGTCCATGTCCGCCTCTGCTGGCCTGCAAATCCCTGCAGCTCCTCCATGGGGGAGAACTCGGTGCCCTGACAGAGGGACTGGGCCTTTTGCGACAAAGTAATGATGACTTAGTGGGTTAAAAATGGGACTATAACAAGGAATCTTGCCCTCAAAGTGATGCACCGCAGTTTCTTGTTGCCTCACACCGGAAACAGCAGCTGGGCTGCTCCTAGTGGGGCGCCAGAGCCCCGCTTGTAGGAAAGCAGGGGTGTGGGTGGATAAAGACAGTGTGGAAGCCAACACGGATGCAGAGGATGATGCACATGCTGAGGCAACTTTGCCTTGTTCCAAACTCAGGTTGTGGTACTGCAGGTTGAGCACCTGAGCCCGCAGCTGGGCGTTTTCCTCACTCAGAGCCAGCAGCTGGCCCTCCATGAGCAGGTCGTTGACCCTCCGCTTCTCCCTGGACCGCTTGGCTGCTTCGTTGTTCTTGCGCCGCTTATCCCAGTAGTTGGCATCCTTCTTGTCGGCCGGGATCATCTCCCTCTTCCGACGTCTTGTGGGGCTCAAGTGGCTTCGGCATGCTCCTAAACGCACCAGACGTCTTGTCAGCAGTGAAGGCCGCGTCACGGGGACGAATTCTGGTTCCGGACCGGCCCCCAGGAATCTGTTGCTCTCCGCCGAAGGAGAGGATGGCTGGCATGGGTCAGCCGACTCAGACACCTTAGGGCTCTTCGTGGTGGACATGTCGCTGATGGAGCTGAAAGAAAATAGTTATTTAAAGAGATTTTAAACGACTGCACTTTCTAATAAATGGTTCATTACAATAAACATGTTCATTGTATATACCACCTCAAGATTACAATTTAGGCACAGAAGGATAAACAAACAAACACACGGAAAATACATGATTACTTCCTTCTCGATTTATTTATTTTGTGTCATTAAAGGGCATAATTACTCATTTAAAATGTGCGACAATATGATAAATGTCTCTTTTAAACTCGTGCATATTTCTAATTGTGTGTGCACTGTTCAGTCAGACCTTTTATGAAACCATCTAATGTATTGTCTTTACAACTAGTAGCACAGTGAATGCACCATGAGGCCAATGCTTCTGACAAGTTCCTCGGATTTATTAAAAACAACAACATATACTGAAAAATAAACACTTAACAATATTATAATGGTCGCATTTATTCACCCAGTCAAAACCAGCATCAGTTAACTTCAAGTAGCTGAGTCTAAGAAACACAAGTGAGCCTGACGATCTGACAAGTTTTAAAGACACTGACCTGAACCAGAGGATGGCACCTGAAGGAGGATTTAGATCGAGTTTCAAGGAGTCTGCTATAATTCCGTACACACACACAGGGTCATACACAGTAGCCCACTCTGATAAGAGACTTGGCTTTTTATTAACTTCATGGGTGTTGCCTGAAAGCGCAGAGAGTCGCGTCTAACTCTTCAGACTGTAGCGCAGCTGCAAAGCGCTCAGCTGCTGCTTCTGTTTCGCATTCAACCTCCCTGCGTGAGCCCAGCCAATCGCGTTGTATCCCCACGCTACGTGTCTGTCTACCTTGCTGTGGAAAGGGAAGCTTATGGTGGTGTTGTGGCCACGATTAAAGCTACAAGTGATGCTGAAATGAGTCTGGACGGATTCACTGCCCTAGTTATTGTTCTTGTGAAGTTGCTAGTCTTTAATCTTTTTGTTTTTTCTATGCATTCACAAATGTTTTTGCGTTAAATTTTAAACTATAATGTATTTAATGCGAGCAAGTTAAGTGCATTTCTAGGAAGTATTTTGTGTCATTGTGTGCAGTAAGATTGGTCATTCTTCATTTTTGTCATCTTGACAATATTGCACGGAAACTAATTTAATTTTTGAGATCGAGTTTTGAAAACGTATACTGATATGAGCTCTGTAGGGAGAAATGTCAGATTTCTGTAGATGCTCCATTGTGTGCAGATCGTGATCCGTTTTTGTGAAAACGTAAAGCATTGTGCTGGTTCTGTCATGCATTCATAATGTGTTAGCATGTTGTCATGCCAAATGTCCTGCGTTGCAAAAGTCTTGAGTTTGAACAGTTTAACATTTTGGCAAGTTGTAACTGCAGATTTACTACAAAGTACTTTACAAGAATTTTTATTTGAACCATTTGAACATGAAGTAGTGCATAGCTGGGACAAGGAAGAAAAGGGATACAGAATTTTCATCCAAGGAAGAGACAGATCAGGGATACAACTGTGGAAAAGTTTAAAGCAGGGTTAGTTATAAAACATTATCCTGAGCTTTGAATAGCTTATGGAGCACTGTTCAACCCATCTTCTGAACACTGAAAGAGAAGCACACAGCTACACACCTACATAGACATGGCCGTCCACAATCAAGAAGCCCATGATAACTTAGGAAGTGCTACAGAGATCTACAACTAAGGTGTAAGAGTGTAAAAGTGTGCTAATATGACAAGTTGAGAGCCTTATAGAAGAGTGACTTGAAGAAAGTCACCAGTGACAGAGAGTCATACGAAGTTCTGTTTGCAGTTGTCATGATCTGAGGGTAATTGAGATTTGTTTTGGACCTTGTTCATGATTGTTTTTCATGTGGTGCTTGGTTCATTTACTTTCAGTTTGGTTTCTTTTTCTAATTATGGTGTATGTTTTCTAGGTGGCCTTTAGTTCCTTATGTATTCTTGTATTCTGTTCATCATGCATTTTAGTTTATGTTCTGTAAGATTTTATTTTTTTTTTTGGTTAGAATGTTTTATTGCTTCACTGTTTAGCCCATTTATGCTCTTGTTTCCCCTCCCTGCCACAGTAAGCTTGCAATCAGCTTCATCTGTTCCACCTGCACTTTGCCAATTACAGGTCCTTCTCAAAATATTAGCATATTGTGATAAAGTTCATTATTTTCCATAATGTCATGATGAAAATTTAACATTCATATATTTTAGATTCATTGCATACTAACTGAAATATTTCAGGTCTTTTATTGTCTTAATACGGATGATTTTGGCATACAGCTCATGAAAACCCAAAATTCCTATCTCACAAAATTAGCATATTTCATCCGACTAAAAAAAGAAAAGTGTTTTTAATACAAAAAACATCAACCTTCAAATAATCATGTACAGTTATGCACTCAATACTTGGTCGGGAATCCTTTTGCAGAAATGACTGCTTCAATGCGGCGTGGCATGGAGGCAATCAACCTGTGGCACTGCTGAGGTCTTATGGAGGCCCAGGATGCTTCGATAGCGGCCTTTAGCTCATCCAGAGTGTTGGGTCTTGAGTCTCTCAACGTTCTCTTCACAATATCCCACAGATTCTCTATGGGGTTCAGGTCAGGAGAGTTGGCAGGCCAATTGAGCACAGTGATACCATGGTCAGTAAACCATTTACCAGTGGTTTTGGCACTGTGAGCAGGCGCCAGGTCGTGCTGAAAAATGAAATCTTCATCTCCATAAAGCTTTTCAGCAGATAGAAGCATGAAGTGCTCCAAAATCTCCTGATAGCTAGCTGCATTGACCCTGCCCTTGATAAAACACAGTGGACCAACACCAGCAGCTGACACGGCACCCCAGACCATCACTGACTGTGGGTACTTGACACTGGACTTCTGGCATTTTGGCATTTCCTTCTCCCCAGTCTTCCTCCAAACTCTGGCATCTTGATTTCCGAATGACATGCAGAATTTGCTTTCATCCGAAAAAAGTACTTTGGACCACTGAGCAACAGTCCAGTGCTGCTTCTCTGTAGCCCAGGTCAGGCGCTTCTGCCGCTGTTTCTGGTTCAAAAGTGGCTTGACCTGGGGAATGCGGCACCTGTAGCCCATTTCCTGCACACGTCTGTGCACGGTGGCTCTGGATGTTTCTACTCCAGACTCAGTCCACTGCTTCCGCAGGTCCCCCAAGGTCTGGAATTGGCCCTTCTCCACAATCTTCCTTAGGGTCCGGTCACCTCTTCTCATTGTGCAGCGTTTTCTGCCACACTTTTTCCTTCCTACAGACTTCCCACTGAGGTGCCTTGATACAGCACTCTGGGAACAGCCTATTCGTTCAGAAATGTATTTCTGTGTCTTACCCTCTTGCTTGAGGGTGTCAATAGTGGCCTTCTGGACAGCAGTCAGGTCGGCAGTCTTACCCATGATTGGGGTTTTGAGTGATGAACCAGGCTGGGAGTTTTAAAGGCCTCAGGAATCTTTTGCAGGTGTTTAGAGTTAACTCGTTGATTCAGATGATTAGGTTCATAGCTCGTTTAGAGACCCTTTTAATGATATGCTAATTTTGTGAGATAGGAATTTTGGGTTTTCATGAGCTGTATGCCAAAATCATCCGTATTAAGACAATAAAAGACCTGAAATATTTCAGTTAGTGTGCAATGAATCTAAAATATATGAATGTTAAATTTTCATCATTACATTATGGAAAATAATTAACTTTATCACAATATGCTAATATTTTGAGAAGGACCTGTAGTCTCCTAGCTTCACCTGTATTTATACTCCTCTGTTCTGTTCATTCCTCACTGGATCATTGTCTGTATTACTGTCACCCATGTCAAGTTTGTCTAAGGTTGTTGCTACACCAAGGCCTTGGTTTCATGTTCAGCCCTCCTCATGTCTGCCTGTAAGTTTTTTATATTTATTAAACCTTTTAGTTTTACCGATCTGCTCCTGCCTGTCTTCATTTGGGCCCTACTCCTGAAACCACTCCAGCAGCAGTTTTCCATAGTCCTTGTAGGGTGACAGCAACCATGTGGTAGAAGCCGCCGTGGTCAGAAGAGACAACAGCAGCAACAGTTTTGTCTATGTACAAAAAGCTATCTGTGGTGGAAAACTAGTACACACTGAACACAACCTCCTCATGGTGAAAGCATCATGCTTTGGGGATGCTGCTGGTAACCTCTTAAGCCCAAAGAGGTTTTGTGAAGTTTGAGCTCAAAATAACGTGCGAATTTAACTGAATTTTTCTGAGAACTGACATACGCTATCTAAACAATCATTATGTTAATAATTATATTTTTTAAATTGGAGTGATAATTCTGGCCTTCCTTTGCTGCTGGTTGAGTAAAACCTGAGTGGATTGCGACAAAATGTATGTTTTGGAATCTGTGAGCTCTCTGCTTACAGCAGACATGCTGGTTGTGTGTGTAAAAGCCGTGTGGCGAACAGCTGAGACCGAGTTTTGTGGTTACGTCATTTTGTGGAGTTTGTTTATTTTCTGAATTGCCTTTAGTTTCAACTGTTTTTGGTGTTTGTAGAAATGGCTTTTAGCCAAGATTCTTCTATTTTTGTGGATACCACATATGTTTATGTTTAACTAATTGAACTCTGCATAATCCAATTGGCAAAGAAGAATGAGCAAAAACTAAATGGCAAAGCTCTAAATGTGCAAAGCTGGTAGAGACATATCAAACAAGACTTGCAGATGTCAGTGGGAGTGACAAGTGATTCTATAATGTATTCACTCATAGTGGGCTGAATGCAAATGCACCACACATTTTTCCAGTTTTTATTTAGACATTTTGGAAAATCTTCTAACTTTTTCATTCAGTTTCACAAGTAGACATTGTCTTTGTCTATCAAGTGAAATCCAAATTAAATATACTATAGACTGTGGCTGAAAAGTGGAAACTTGTCCATGCAACTGTTTTATGCCAACATATAAAGCTGTTTTAAGCCAACATCCTCCAATGATTGCTTTCCAACAGTGTGTTCGGGTTCTTTATTGTCTGCATGGTAAAGATGATTCTCGATCAATCACTTGCAAAGCGCTTTCATCTTCTGGTACAGGGTCCATCACTTCATCACTTGCATCCCTCATAGCTTCTCATCATTTCTTGTGTAGAGTTCCACTTTGCCAAAACAACAAATTAACGCATTTTGAAGAGCATTCTTTAACATTTTAAAAATGTTAAATGCTGTTTTTCTTCCTTCACCTCTGGCATAACAGACTTTTCTCCCAAGTGACATAACCGGACTAAACAAAGCCACCGAAATGGAAAACCACAGTGCATCGTACCAGCTCCTTGTGCAGTTTACACAGTGCATCTTGTGGTTCAGAGCTTGGGGGCTGTCCAGATCAACGGAGGGGTACGGGGAGGGGTTGGGGGGGTGTTGTATCAGGTCTGTGTTTATAGAAAACTCCAGCAGATTTTTCAGTCTGACTCACTGTAACCACACAGGCCACATTCAGCCTTGTTTCAACAGTCAGGTTTTGTCTTTTACTCAGAAAAGACGTCCCTTAGATTTTTAAAGAGGCAGTCCCAAAGGAGGCTTGATGACATGAGTTTGTGGGAAAATTACAAAACAAGAGCAGACTGTGATTGAAGATATAACATCAAGTCCAGCTCTTAACAATAGAAATGTGTCGTTCTACTGCGGCCCTCAAGTAGTTAATACTACGGTGAACATGGAATAAATATCTATACTTTAACAGTGATTCAGGAGTACTTTACTACATTACTCCGGGCTGAGTTGAATCCATTCTATTTCAGGATGTTTAATGACAATGTTTACAAAAAAAAAAAAACCTGTTCAGAAACCTTTGTGGTAGTGGGTCTGCATGCAACACCCACATCCTGGCTGCATGTTGCACGTGATATCTTTAACTGGATGACTGATCAGGAGCTCTATATGTTTTAATAGCTTTATTAAAACATATTACTAAGAAAATCACCAGTTATTCTCTACAGATAAATATAGCCAGGTGTTTTTAATCTTTTTAACATTCAGACACTCGTTAAGCTAAAGGCCTTCTCACTGTAACTGAGGAATCAAAAGATAAATCCTGGTTCAATCAGTGTTACTTATTTTATATTTATATGTAAAAGTTTGCAATTGCATGAAATGCCATTAAGACAGTGAAAGTACAACAGCATGGAACTCTTACTGCAAGTACTGCATTAAGAATTTATGTCAGTAAAGGCAGCAAACTTTGCAGAAAATGCAGAATAAGCCACAGTGCTGGACATTACAGTGAAGTAGCCTGCGATTTAATCCTGTTCCTTGAAGAAAAAACTGCTCCAGCATCTTTAAAGTTCATTGTTTCAACAGTTGCCTTTCAGCATTTGTTAAACCACTGCAGTATACTACTCAGATTCATCATCTCGCTGACAGGTAAACCACATTTTCTTTATAATTGCCTTTCACCATTCCTTCCGTCAAAATTAGAATTTTGACTAATTTCCTGCCATTATAAATCATCCAAACAGTTTGTAGTTCCCGCTTCATTCTCCAACACTCAAAACATTAAACCTGTTCATGTACTGCTGAGCCCCTCAGAACTCTTCATAAACAAATGCCCAGAAAGAAGACATAGCAACACTGAATGGAGGCTAAAAGGCAAATTCCTTCACAACAGCATGAGAACCTGATCAGCTTGTCGAGAAATTATTTCAAGTCACTGCGTATGCAGAAAATCCAGACTCTGTCTCCACAAGAGAACTTCACAGATTGTCTTCTCAGTTGGCTGCATTTGGGTTTCAAGTCTCCTCTTGCTACCTGTGAACGAACCTGGCTCACCTTCCACCGTGCTTCCCTCCAAGATCATCCACCTGGTGCCACCTCCACCTCAAGTGCAAGTAAAACAGAATTACCTGGACCTTTCACTTACCCGACACACTCCCGGAGTATCCATCATCTACCTTCTCCTCCCCCCTGGCGGATCTCCTAATCACCCTCTGTAAGCAAAACATATCAAGATCAACAACCCAGAATTTTACCTGTCACTTACCACTGATCCCCTCTCCACACAGCGGCGAGTTCCTGTTTCTCCAGCAGTCGAAATATTTCTTAATACATTTGTTAAAACCTTTCCTGTTTTCCTGAGTGTATTTCTGCATGTGGGTCAAAGCAGATAGAAAAACGCTGACAGAACACTCAGGCCAATCTGACCCAGCAGATACACTCAGGAGGACTCTTTCAGATCATAGCCTCCAGATCCAGTCCCACGGAAACTCATTTCAATCACTCCTGGAACAACAACGCCACACAAACCAACACCTTGAACAGATGTCCTCTTTACTCCAGCATGGTCTGAGCAGTCTTAGCCCCGCTGCACCAGGGGGCGCCGCTGAGTCCACCGTCTCACAGCAACGTCCTCATTTCCGTGACGTCATTTTCCCCAGTCCGGAGAAGTTTTCCGGTGAGGTTGGTAGTTGTGGAGATTTCCTCCTACAGTGCTCCCAAGAGTTTAATTGCTCTCCACAATCTTTTCTCCATGACGTTAAAATCTCTTTTATTTCAGGACTCTTTTCTGGAAAGGCACTAAGATGGGCTGAGGCTTGCTTTACCGATCACTTATAATGATTTTATAAGTGAATTCAAGCAGATTTTTAAAACTGAGTTACACCAGACCAATACAGTCCGCCGCTTGTGGGCGTTAAAACAAAGAAATAAACCAATTTCTGAGTTTTCTATAGAATGTTGTACACTAGCTGCAGCTTCAGGTTGGGATACCTGCACTCTTAAAGCTGCCTTTTTCCAGTCCCTTGACGAATCTTTGAAGGATGAGTTAGTTTTGCTAGATGAACCCAAGACTCTAAATGAATTCATAGCTCTAGCTACTCGAGTTGATAATAGAGAGATAGAAGAAAGTCATGTTTTGAAAGGTTTGCTGTGAGATCACAGGCACCTCAGAGCTCAGCTGCAGCACCTCGCCCTGAACCACGTACACCTTCTCCAGAACCTATGCAAATTGGTCGAACTCGGCTCTTCCCGGAGGAATGTCAACGAAGAATGGAATCCAAACAGTGTTTATACTGTGGCACACACGGACACTTCATCGCCTCTTGTCCAGTGCAACCAAAAGAGAGGGTCCGCCAGTTGTAAAGGGAACCTGACGGACCACCATTTCACCCCTACCAATAACCAATTCACCATACCGGCAACCATCTTGTTCTCCAAAGACTCACTCCATTTATCAGGTCTCATTGACTCAGGAAGTGAGCAAAATTTAATCACCCAACGTCTGGTGGAACAGGCTCAGAGGGACACTGAACTCCTTCCTATCCCTCACTCATGGAGTTTTGACGAAAATTCAGAATGAAAGACTCACCTTCACCGCCTCCACCTTCCAGTGACTCTTCGGTGCGTCTCCCAGCCTTCCAATCAGCATCCTGTCTGTCTGATTCTCCATCCAATCACCTTCCAACGCCTTGCTTTTAAAGGAGCTTCTACAGTGTTCATCTTCGCTTGTCAACTGAGCTCATCCCTCCTCCACCTCACCTCCACCATCTTCCTTTACATCTACTCCTGGCTTCCTCACTCCCTGGGCGCCAATCCACCACAATGTCGGATCAGGGGGAAGACATATTTAAATCTAAGCCTTACAAATGATCATCTTAGCTCATATCGTTCTCATCATTCATGTCTTCCTCCCAGGTCAGAGCGCCAAAGAAATAACTATGTAATTTCACATCAATAAAACTTTTCTAATTGCCATCCCTTTTCTTTGTGAGTCTTCGTACTCATACTCGTCATCTTCCGCTTTATCCGGGACCGGGTCGCGGGGGCAGCAGACTCAGCAGAGACGCCCAGACGTCCCTCTCCCCAGACACCTCCTCCAGCTCCTCCGGGGGGAGCCCAAGGCGTTCCCAGGCCAGCCGAGAGACATAGTCCCTCTTTGGGAGTCTTTTCAGATTGAATTGTTTGTTGCATTGTCTCCTTTTTTCAGTAGTTCTGCTATGGTAACCTTTCAAGGTTGGGACAGTGTTATGTCATCAGTTCACACAAATCTGTCCAAGAACAAGCAGCCAATAGTGAAATATAATGTGTCAACCATTGATTTAAACAAATAAAGCAGTCATTTTGTCAATGTAAATTAAAAATACAAACAATAATCTCTCATTTAAGATGTTTTGACCCTCCAGGAAAGTGGTTCTAAAATATGGTGGCACTCAGAGATTTCCAGTTTCTCAAGTTGTTTTAATTTTCCTGCATTTAGAAGCAAGGGCAAAACACTTTACACATTTAGAATGATCTGCCTATTCATACAACAAAGATTAATACTTTTTTGGCTTTCATTGTCTGCCATACATTTTGCACAGTCCAGCCATGCTCTGGATTCAATATCTACAGGTTCATTTAGGTTACAAAACAAAATCATCAGAAAAAAAGATACATGAAAGAAACCTGGAATCGGTCAATTTCAGCTTCAAAAACGAATGCGACATACATAAGTGCTGCCGGGATGACAACCCTCTTTATGGTGGATGTCACTAAGGAGTGAAGAGGACCCAAAAGCCTCTTTCACAAACAATTTCTGTCGTAAACCTGCAAAGAGTAGACGCCTCTAAATTCCCTCTGGCACTTTAATAAATTTCAAGTGGAGATGGCAAAATCCCACAGAGCTGTCAGTTTCAAAAATACAAAGCCGGCAGTACAGGACAAGAGCTGTCGTGCGATGTTGACATAAAAACTGTGTAAAACATCGGTGCCATGCATTTCCCCATATAATTCTTCAAATTTAAACTTTATGTCTTTCTTACTCATGTCATCAATGTTAATTTGGAGTCTTGTTTATGCTTTTAAATCCTTAGCTGGCTTGTCACACAAACCAAATCTCTACATCACTCCCTTGACCTGCAAAGCTGGCCTGAACACTCAAAAAAGTGGACCAGGGCAGTTGTCCACTTTATGTTACATTTCATTTCCTGTTAACACATAAATAATGTGCTTATTAGGTTAAATTGATGTATTCTAGTAATTATAATGTCATATAGTAAGATTAACTCATCTTTTTTGGTTTAAACTAACTAAATACAGTTATGTGGAACCTTTTATGTGTAATCTGTTTCATAAAATTTTTTAAGTGAAGCTCAATGCTGTAAGAGAGTCTCATATTTTGGTAGTGAAGGACTCACTTGCAGAACAGAACAGAAATCTGGTACTTGTACTTGTCGTCTTCCACTTCATCCAGGACCGGGTCGCAGGGGCAGCAGACTCAGTAGAGACACCCAGATGTTCCTCTCACCAGACACCTCCTCCAGCTCCTCCAGGGGGAGCCCAAGGTGTTCCCAGGCCAGCCGAGAGACATAGTCCCTCCAACGTGTCCTGGGCTGTCCCCTAGGTCTCCTCCCCATGGGATGTTCCTGGAACACCTCCCGAGGAAGGCGTCCAGGAGGCATCCGGTATAGATGCCCGAGCTACCTCAACTGGCACTTCTCGATGTGGAGGAGCAGCGGCTCTACTCCGAGCTCCTCCCGGAATACCCAAGCTCCTCACCCTGTTTCTAAGGGAGTGCCCAGCCACCCTATGGAGGAAGCTTATTTCAGCCGCTTGTTTCCAGGATCTCGTTCTTTCAGTCATGACCCAAATTTCAGGGCCATAGGTGAGGGTAGGCACGTAGACCGAATGGTACATCTTTTCGGCTCAGCTCTCTCTTCACCACAATGGACCGGCACAGCATCCCCATTACTGCGACAGCCGCACCGATCTGTCTGTCAATCTCCCGCTCCATTCTCCCCTCACTCATGAACAAGACCCCAACATACTTGAACTCCTCCTCTTGAGGCAGGAACTCCCCTCCAACCTGAAGAGGACAAGCCACCCTTTTCCGGTCGAGAACCATGGCCTCGGACTTGGAGGAGCTGATCTTCATCGCAGCCGCATTACACTTGGCTGCGAACCACCCAGTGCATGCTGTAGGTCTTGGCTAGAAGGGGCCAACATGACCACGTCATCTGCAAAAAGAAGAGACGAAATAAAACAAGACCCCTTCCGGCCTTTGGCTGAGCCTAGAAACCCTGTCCATAAATGTTATGAACAGGACCAGTGACAAAGGGCAGTACTGCTGGAGTCCAACATGCACTGGGAACAGGTCCGACTTAGTGCCGGCAATGCGGACCAAATTCCTGCAACGCTTGTAGAGACACCGGATGGCCACCACTAAAGGGTAGACCTTACGGGCAGCAGCGTCGACAATAGATGCAAAGAACATGGTCCACTTGGACTCTATGTCTCTTACCTCCCCCGGAATCTGGTCAAAGCTATCCCAGAGGTGGGAGTTGAATACATCCCTGGCCAAGGGCTCCTCCAGACGTTCCCAGCAGACACTTACTTTGTGCTTGGGCCCACCAAGTCTGTCCGTCTTTCTCCTCTTCCAGCGGATCCAACTCACCGCCAGGTGGTGATCAGTGGACAGCTCAGCCCCTCTCTTCACCCGAGTGTCCAAAACATGCAGCCAAAGGTCTGAAAACACGAAAACAAAGTTGATTATCGACTTCTTGCCTAGGATGTCCTGGTGCCAAGTGCACTGATGAACACCCTTATGCTTGAACATGTTGTTCATTATGGACAATCTGTGAATAGCACAGAAGTCCAATAACGAAACACCACTCGAATTCAGATCGGGGAGGCCATTCCATCCCGCTCACACCCCTCCAGGTGTCACTGTTGTTTCCCATGTGGGCGCTGAAGTCCCCCAGCAGAAAAATGGAGTCCCCGGGAGAGCAACAAGAAAACCCACCCCAGCTTGTCACCTCTCCCCGTAGGCTACTCCAGAGTAGAAGAGAGTCCAGCCCCTCTTAAGGAGATGGGTTCCAGAGCCCACGCGGTGCGTGGAGGCAAGCCAGACTATTTATAGGCGATATCTCTTGACCTCTAGCACAAGTTCAGCCCCCCAGCGAGGTGACAATCCACAGAAATCTGGTTCAATACTTCAATAGTAAAAATAAGAAAAACTTCAAAACAGCAGTCTTTCACAAAGAGGTGAAACAGGCAGCACTGGAAGCACAGAGGACAATGAAGCTACAGCATGAAGTAAACAGAAGGAACCAGTGAAGAACAAAAAAACCAGTAAGTAAATATACTGAGGCATGGGTTAGAGATTGGCAAACCAGTTGAACTAATTACAGGGAATGAGTTGCAGCTGAGGCAGAAAGAAGGCAGAGCAATCAGTGGAAATATGGAGCAACTGGGGCATAAGAAAAGAGCAGAGCAGAAACACAAGAGACCTAGGGAATTATCTAACAGAAAATTCCAAATGTGTAAAAAAACAGATTATAAGGGTAAACTAATGTGACACGATAACAACAATAAACACAGAGAAAACAGGAAAGTTATCAAAACATAAACATAATAGAAAACCAAAACACAGATGCTCAAACATCATGACAAGAAGCTGTTTAAAAGGAAGCTTTATTTTCTGTGATATCTAAAGATATGTCCGCAGTTCACTTGGGCTACGAGAGAGAAAGAGAAAGTAAATATGAGTATGGGTGAACAGAGTACAGCAAAGTTGCAAGCTTTTGAGGTTTAGTTATCTATCTGTTATGGATTAAGCTGGATTTAGAAAAGCTGGCAGCTTTTGGGAATGCCAAGAGAATCCCCAAAGACTGATGATTTTGTAATGCCAGTCGCACTAACTGAGCAAATCTCTAATATGCTAAAAACACAGCAGAGGTGATGAAAAATTAAGGCAATTAAAAAATTATTTTTAATTATTATTTTTCCTTATATAAACAATGACAGGCCCCAGCAGCAAGGCTGGATAAAAAGGTTTTGTATGCTGTTCTTACATTGTAGATCCTAAAAAGAATCAGCATATCAAAACTGTGCAAAATCTGGTGATTGGAAATCAACCACACCATTGCACCTATTGTTAATAAACTATCTAAGTTTATCCTATTCCCCTCATTTTCACATAGATTCCACACTTAGTCATAAACGCACAGCAGGGCCTCGAAACTGATTTCTTAATTCTAACTTGTTTATGTTCACCCACAAACTTCACTTAAGAAACCTTCACCAGCAGGTGACTCATCAAGGGTGTTTAGTCAGATCACTTTGTTCCTGTAAATTTTGATCTTGTGTTACCCACACTCCTCACACAAAAAAACTCCCACCTTACCTATGATCTACTTTGTACAAACAGCCCTTTGCTTTCATTTGCCTTCATCTTAACCTATTTAAGTGTGTTTGCCATATTAAAGCAGGTTCTTCTGTGAGCCCTTTGAAGAAGGTCATTAGGGAGGACTAATTCCCTTTCCGTAGCTTGCAGCTCAGCTGCTAACCACTTTTTACAGGAAGCTAAGCCTCAGACACCATGGAGGATATTGCTTCTTTGCTCACAAGTGCAGTGATACCTTTGTACACAGTCACATCACATGCTTACAGTAGCAATGTATGTAGGCCCCGAGAAGCTGGAGCATTGTGTAACTTCCAATAGACAGGGCCTTCTCACACTCATTGCATCCAAGAAACAGCTTCTCTGAAGGTCCTCCTGTGAGATCTAAAATATGCCATCTTGCATACCAACATCAGGTGTGTATGTGTATTTGTCATAGATCTGAGCCACCTTGAATAAAAACGGTTCAGTTTTGAGAAGTCACTGAGAACAGTGTTTACTACTCAAAACTTTTTGTTTAGGAAGATGAGTCAGATCTCTTATTTTTGTCATGTTAAGTAATGTTACTCACCACAAAGCTGTTTTCTTATTCAGTAGAAAAAAACCTTGAAAAGAATTGACATGTCTTAGACTGCGTCAAAACGTTTGCTAAACAAATGACTATGAATAAACAACGACAAAATACATGTATTTGCTGATAACACATTGGCTGACTTAATTCTTATTATAATACAATCAAACAAGTAGCATCCTGGTTACTGTAGAAGACAATGTAATCTTAAAGCCACATTATAGGGTATTTTCATTAGAAAATGGAAGTTAAACATGACACCTCTTGTGTTTCTCACTTTATCTTAATGAGGCAGCAGAAGTGTGAATCATAACTAGATACAAATAAAAAAGTTTGAATTGTGTCCGCATGTGTAAAATGACATCCTTGCTAATTTGGGACTTCTAAGAATTTGTGAGGCGTCAATGTAAATAGACTTCTTTAGTGTTTGCAACACCAAGGTTCTATTCACAGCTGGCACATGAACTGGTTTCAATGATTCCTATGCAATTTAGGCATCTGAAAGTGATTTATATTTAGTGCTCATGTGGTACCAAAGATTGTTTTTTGTATGACTGCTTAAATTATAATACACCAGGCTAGTTCTATCTTCCATTTGAGGAAAGTGTTGCCCAATCCAGCAATATGACTGTTTTATTATCTTTAATTATTCAATATCAAACCTCACATTCTTTAAGGTTTAGATCAAGACAAAGGCACTGGCACCTAATACAGACTACACAATAACCTGACATTGATTACAAAACCAATATACTGCAAAAGAATCCAAATATCTAGTACAATCAACTAATCTTAAAATTACAGACCTGGTGTGTAATTTAATCTCAAAGTGACTTTAGCTGTTCTGTGAAAGCGAACAAACATCACAAAGACCAAGAAAAATACCAGACAAGTTAAAGATAAAGTTGTGGCATTTAAAGTTGGGTTAGGATGTACAAAAATTAGCACCATCTCTTAACATTTCTTGAATCACTTTTCAATCATGTAGAAAAAGAATTAGTATGGTACAACCATAAACCTGCCGAGACATGCCAATCCAACTTAAGTGAATGGCTAGCCAAGGAGAACATTAATCAGAGAAGCACTCTAAAGATCCAAGGTAACTCTGGAGAATCTGTCCAGGTGTACCCTGGACAGATGGTCAGTCCATCACAGGCACTCAGTGCAAACATTTTAAATATAAATATTTAAAAAGAGAATCAGAAATAAAAGTTTTTTTGTATATATTTATATAAACGCTGTTTTTACAAAAAAGGTAAAAGACTAAAGTCTGTTTCTGCAGATTTAACTCTTTCTTATAGTTTGGACCTGTCCTGTTTTGTGGATGAGCCAAACCACACACTGATGGACGAACACAGGACAGACTGAATAATGGCAGTGTAGAAGATGACCAGCAACTCCTGTGGAAGGTTGTACTTCTTGAGTTGCCAAAGGAAGTACTGTCTCTCCACTGTGTTGAGCGGGTTAAGCTCTAGGTGGCTCCAGGTGGTTCTGACCGCTAGAGTGGAGCAGCTGATCAACCTCCTGTTTGTATGGATCAGACCAATAACAGTGTCGTCATCTGCAAAATTCAGGAATTTCACAGACGGGTCCGCTGAGGTGCAGTCATTTGCATCCAGAAACAACAGGACTGGGGAGAGAACACACCCCTCGGGGGCACCAGTGGTGATGGTTCTTGTGCAGGAGAAGATGTTCCCCAGCCTCTCCTACTGCTGCCAGTCAATCAGGAATATGGTAATCCACTTACAGGTGGAGGCCGGCACTGTGAGCTGTGTGAACTTCTGATGGAGGATG
Organism: Girardinichthys multiradiatus; assembly: GCF_021462225.1. Classification (NCBI taxonomy): domain Eukaryota; kingdom Metazoa; phylum Chordata; class Actinopteri; order Cyprinodontiformes; family Goodeidae; genus Girardinichthys; species Girardinichthys multiradiatus. Next base: position 31,475,572 of record NC_061802.1, read on the forward strand.
TCTGGGTTGATGGTGTTGAAGACCGAGCTGAAGTCTATGAAAAAGATCAGGGTGTGCATCCCTGGGTGGTCGAGGTAGTGCAGGACAAGGTGTAGTCCCAAACTGACTGCACCATCTGCTAATCTGTTTGCCTGGTAAGCAAGCTGCTGGGGGTCCAACAGAGGTCCTGTGATATCCTTCAGATGCTTCAACATCAGTTGGTTAAAGGATTTCATGACCACAGATGTCAGGGCGTTGAGTTTGTAGCCATTTAACCCTGTGATGGTGCGTTTCTTGGGGACTGAGATGGTTAATACCTGACACCACATATATCTTATATTAGTTCATAGGTTTTTTTGAAATCTCACTTAACAGAAATTTTTTACTGTGGTAGCTCAATGCTTATGTGTCCAATAGAGCAATAATAATAACAAATTAGTTTTAGGGAAGTGTGTTTTACAGGAATTTACAAGAATTAAATCAGAGGGTGTTGTCATTTTATGCATTTTACAGAGAAATCCAGCTTAAAGATTTCTGACCCAGAGTGAATTACAAATGAGTTTTGTTTTGTTTTTACCTTGCAGAGTCATCTCATTATCTTTCCAGACATTTGTTATAAAGGATCTGTTTTTTGTGCGGATAGAGATTTTTGACATGTGGGTCTATTTTTTCAGGATTGTTTTTTTTTGTCATAATACGTTAATTGGGACAAACAGTGCCATGCAAAAGTATTCATTCCTTTATTTTTTTCACACTTCATCACAGTTAAGCCTGTGTGAAAAAAAAATAAAAAACGGTTTTCTATTTTTTTTCCAACTAAAAATCTGAAATGTGTGTCATGCATTTATATTCAGCCGCTTGAGTCAGTACTTTGTAAAATCACATTTCAGTTGCAAGTCTTTAGAGAATGTTTCTGTTTAACTCAGTTTAATTAAGTTTTTTTGTATAAAAGCAATTCAAAACAAACTTCGTCTCAAGGCACTTTACAAACAAACAAATCTAAATTGTTTATACGGAAATATTCAGTCCATTAAGAGACAGATTCGGCATCAATTACATACATTCCAATTCAAACTTAGTTATTAAACAATGAATGAAAGTTTGGTTTATTGTTTTAATTGGTAAGAAGTTTTCCATCTAAGGAAACCCAGCTGATTGCATTGAGTCACTGACTCAGACACTGAACGAGCACATGGCAACACTGGATTGTTGATTGCATGGTGCTGTTAACTTTGCATCTATCTCTCATACTGAGCGTGTACAGGTCCTTCTCAAAATATTAGCATATTGTGATAAAGTTCATTATTTTCCATAATGTTATGATGAAAATTCAACATTCATATATTTTAGATGCATTGCACACTAACTGAAATATTTCAGGTCTTTTATTGTCTTAATACGGATGATTTTGGCATACAGCTCATGAAAACCCAAAATTCCTATCTCACAAAATTAGCATATCATTAAAAGGGTCTCTAAACGAGCTATGAACCTAATCATCTGAATCAACGAGTTAACTCTAAACACCTGCAAAAGATTCCTGAGGCCTTTAAAACTCCCAGCCTGGTTCATCACTCAAACCCCAATCATGGGTAAGACTGCCGACCTGACTGCTGTCCAGAAGGCCACTATTGACACCCTCAAGCAAGAGGGTAAGACACAGAAAGACATTTCTGAACAAATAGGCTGTTCCCAGAGTGCTGTATCAAGGCACCTCAGTGGGAAGTCTGTGGGAAGGAAAAGGTGTGGCAGAAAACGCTGCACAACGAGAAGAGGTGACCGGACCCTGAGGAAGATTGTGGAGAAGGGCCGATTCCAGACCTTGGGGGACTTGCGGAAGCAGTGGACTGAGTCTGGAGTAGAAACATCCAGAGCCACCGTGCACAGGCGTGTGCAGGAAATGGGCTACAGGTGCCGCATTCCCCAGGTCAAGCCACTTTTGAACCAGAAACAGCGGCAGAAGCGCCTGACCTGGGCTACAGAGAAGCAGCACTGGACTGTTGCTCAGTGGTCCAAAGTACTTTTTTCGGATGAAAGCAAATTCTGCATGTCATTCCGAAATCAAGGTGCCAGAGTCTGGAGGAAGACTGGTGAGAAGGAAATGCCAAAATGCCAGAAGTCCAGTGTCAAGTACCCACAGTCAGTGATGGTCTGGGGTGCCGTGTCAGCTGCTGGTGTTGGTCCACTGTGTTTTATCAAGGACAGGGTCAATGCAGCTAGCTATCAGGAGATTTTGGAGCACTTCATGCTTCCATCTGCTGAAAAGCTTTATAGAGATGAAGATTTCATTTTTCAGCACAACCTGGCACCTGCTCACAGTGCCAAAACCACTGGTAAATGGTTTACTGACCATGGTATCACTGTGCTCAATTGGCCTGCCAACTCTCCTGACCTGAACCCCATAGAGAATCTGTGGGATATTGTGAAGAGAACATTGAGAGACTCAAGACCCAACACTCTGGATGAGCTAAAGGCCGCTATCGAAGCATCCTGGGCCTCCATAAGACCTCAGCAGTGCCACAGGCTGATTGCCTCCATGCCACGCTGCATTGAAGCAGTCATTTCTGCAAAAGGATTCCCGACCAAGTATTGAGTGCATAACTGTACATGATTATTTGAAGGTTGACGTTTTTTGTATTAAAAACACTTTTCTTTTATTGGTCGGATGAAATATGCTAATTTTGTGAGATAGGAATTTTGGGTTTTCATGAGCTGTATGCCAAAATCATCCGTATTAAGACAATAAAAGACCTAAAATATTTCAGTTAGCGTGCAATGAATCTAAAATATATGAATGTTAAATTTTCATCATGACATTATGGAAAATAATGAACTTTATCACAATATGCTAATATTTTGAGAAGGACCTGTATGTAATGACTGTGGAAAGGAGAACGGCGTTACTCTACTAGCTTTGCAAATCTACTGATTAAAGTTTTTACCTCTTATTTACAAAAATAGCTCAAACTCAGACTGGATGAAGATCATCTCAGACCAGAAATTGTTTGGTTCAAAATTTAATTGCTGCCACAGTTTCTCAGGTGGATAAAGAGCTACACTTTGACAGGATCATTCCAGCACATGATCAGGTTTTGGTGTAAGACATTCCATGGTAGCTCTACCTGTATGTTTAGGGTCATTGTCCTGTGGGAAGGTGAAGCTCCTTCCAAATCTCAAGTGGTTTAAAGCCTCTAGCGGTTTTTTTTTCCAGAACCTATCCTGTATTTTGCTGTATCTTTCCATAAACTCTGACCAGTTTCCCCCATTGAAAATAGCAACCACACATCATGATGCCGCCATGACCATGTTTTGTTATTGAGATGGTGTGTTTAGGGTGATGTGCCATTTCATATTTCTGTCAGTTGTTTTGCATGTAGGCCAAAAAGTTACTTTTGGTCCTATCTGATCAAAACACCTTTTCCACATGTTTGCTGTACACTGCAAGACTTGTTGAAAACTGTAAGCATGACTTCTTGTAAAAGTTTTAAAAATGCCTTTCCTCCTGTCACTTATCTATAACTGCCAGAATGATTGAGTGCAGACCCACACTTTTCCTGGGAACAGATTCTATGTAAGACTTTCAAAGCTTGGGATATTTTCTTATAACCTAACCCTGCTTTAACCCCCTCCAAAACCTTATCCCTGATCTGTCTGGTCTGTTATCTTGATGCTGTTTGCTCACTTATGATCTCCAACAAACTTCTGAAAAACTTCTGTATTTATACTATAAAATGCACACAGTTGAACTCTGATTACCAGTTAGGTGGTTGCATTTGATTTTATTTAGGGGCATCAGAGTGAAGTGGACTGACTACATACACATTTTCATTACCGAAAATTTTGAAAACAATCTATCCTTTTCATTCTATAGTTTCACAATTATACACTAATTAGCATTGCTTTGTTAAATAAAAAGAAACAACAAAATACATTGACATTTGTGGCTGTAAAGTGACAAAATGTAAAATATTCAAGAGGTTTGAAGGATTTTCCAAGGCAATGCATACATTAGAAATGTGATTCTCTGAGTCCTACCAAGTAACGGCATGGCTATGATACTGTAACCTATATAGACAGCAGGTATTACTTTAAATAGACTTCAATTTACTGCAACCCCTCCTTTCCTCCAAGTTCCATCTGCCCACATTGTTGCCACTGTACAGTTCACACCTTGTCCATCAGTTGTGGGGTTTGGCTGTTGAGTCGGGCGACAGTTAAACTGTGTAGGGGGGGGGAAGTTTGGCCTATCGACTCTCATTTGTTTGCGAAGGCCTGAGAGCACCAGTGCCACACCACTAGCACGTTACCCTAACCACTCTGCTGCAAAACCCAGCTGTAAAAATAGATAGGAAAAGATTGCCCTAGATATGCACGCGCATTCACCTGCAGACACATATAACACGCAAGATGCACACACATTCAGGTGTTGGTGTGTGGCCTTTGTGGGGTGCAACCTCAGTCAGGGAAAAGAAATGAGACAAAGAGATATGAAACCACAAATACTACATTTAACTGACATTTAGTGCGCATAAATTCAGCAAACAGCTTTTTAGTTCGCCGTTGTCATTGTTTACATTTTTACCCTTTTTGACCCCACTTTGATAGTTGAACTGCAGTTTGTGCTTACCTCCACCAGGTGGCATTAGATTCATGAAGAAATCAAAATGTTTACTTTGAGTGTCTAACAGGCATTTCATTTCAGAAAATAAATTGAGCTTTTTAAATAAGAAATATTGCACCTGTGAAACATACTATACCAAACAAAATAGATTAAAATCTTGTGTTTTTCCAGCTGTTTATTCTGTTTTATTGCTTTTATGTGAAAATATATAGTGACAAGGAGTCAATAAGACTTTTCCTATTCAAACCACACTGTGTTTAGTCTAAAAACCCAGGCAATAAACTATAACTAATCCAGGTTAAGATTTCTATGTTCTTTTTATAGTTTGTACTGATTTTGATGAGATGTTAGGACCAGGTTAATGTACAGTTTACTGTAAATATACAACAACAAATGGTAAAATCTGTAAGCAGGAGCAAGGGTTTGCCATATTACAAACTTTCACAGCTTTCACATACCTGTAAACCAATACTTCCAGTGCTTCTACTATACAAAAGCACCATTATCGCAGTGCCAGAAAAACTGTCAGGGACATTTCAGAGATTTAGGTAAGTTAATAGTCACTGATTGTGCTTTAAAAACGTGATTCTTTCAAACATGCAGTTGGTTCCCAGTTAATTTAACATGTCTCCTGTTGCATTAAAAAGTTGCATCAAACTAAACAACACTGTGATATCTGATAGGTTAACAGTCCCCGGGCTCCTCCTCGTTTAGCCCGCCTTTCCTCAGGTGAATGGAAAGTACATTATGTAATCCTGAAGTGTGCACCTAGAAGGACACAACAAAGGTTTGGTGAACATGATGTTGAGAAAAGAAAATGATTTGTATTAAGCAAAAGAAGATTGAGGATTGTTATGACAAGAATTGTGTTAATCTCTCTCACCCTGCAACCGGAGTGGAACAAGGAATTTAGCAAACACTCCAGGTAAATTATCTCATATTATCTGTCTTATAAAACAACAAAGTTACAATAACATCTGTAAACAGATCGTTGTTATGTATAAACCTACTGCAATTTTTCATGTAAATAATTCACACGTTTTGTGCTGATTGATCTGTCTTTAGTTCACAGGTTAGATTTTAATGCCTGACGCTGAGCTGCTTTTTTCTTACATTTCTTTCATGTCCTTTGAGTTGAGATTGAAGGAGAAGGCTTCTGTATTTCTCTGTAGTCTAACATAGAGAGGGCAAACACAGGTAAGTCTTTAGTTTAGCATAGTAACGTTATGTTTTCCAAGTAAGTCAACCAAGGAGCTACAGTCACTGCTGGAAATGGAACTCAGTGGCACCATCCTTCTGTTTAATATGCTATAGTATAGGTAATAATGTTAAACAGATGGAATGAGGTACAAAACCTCAAAAGCATCCCAGATTAGAGGAAATTTAATCAGTTTTCTACTCAATGCAGCATTACCAGAGTGGAGTAAAGGTCTGACTCTGCAGAGCATGATGGCCAAAGAAGATACTGAATCAGGTACGTCTAGTTTGATCTCAAAACTGAGTTGTTTCATGTTTCACACGACCTTTGACTGTTTTCTTTTTCGCTAAATTAAAGTATTGTGCGTTGACAATGAAAAGTCTAGGTTGGTTTATTCAAACCGATTGAATTGTTTACTTGTAGGGGTTCGTATTTCTGCAGCATTTATTTGCATATCAGCCATGCCTTTATGAAAACAAAGGCTCAGTTAAACAGATGAAAGTCTTTATGGAGTCTTTATACTTCTTGTGATTTAAGAGTTCCTTAAAACATATGATTGTGCATGTTATTTTTCAAAAGAATTACATGCATTTATATGATGCTTATGAACATCAGACTTAAAGAGACAGTATAAAAATGTCTCTGAGCTGAAAAGAATATCCATCCAACAGGCTTCACGTGGGAGGTGAAGGCAAACTGCCGTCACCACCACAAACACAAACAGAAGAAATCCTTCCTGTGCTTCACCTGGGGACAATACTCAGTAAGTCTCTGTTTCCACTAGGCCACTGGACACACTGTTCCATGTATTCTGATTCATGTTCTTTGCTGTCTAACCCTGTGTTGTTCTTCTTTTTCTGTTGCCAGGACAATGTGGTGCGCAGCCACAAGTACTCCCCCCTGACTTTCTTGCCCCTGACACTGTTTGAGCAGTTCCAGCGAGCTGCTAATGTCTACTTCCTCCTCATGGTGGTGTTGCAGGTCAGATGAAGCCTCTGCTGTTCTCTATCACTCCATTTTGAATCTAAATGAAACATTCTGTTGTGAGCTGGGCTTCAGACTTGAATGGACGGTAATATTCTTTACATTACATGTGATGGTAATTTACAGTGCCTTGCAAAAGTACTCAAACCCCTTCAAGTTTATATTAAATATTATAATAGTACAATCACAAAATTCATAGTATTTTATTAGAGGTTTTTGTGAAAGATCACCACATAATAAATTATAATTGTTTCAAAACGTTTTGTGATAAAAAGTCCACTCATCTTTTTGTTTTAGTCAACTCTGGGTGGTTTCCCTGTCCCTGTTGCAGAAAAGCATTTAAACAGCTTGAAACTGCCACTATTCACTTTCCATCATACATAGTCCTTTCCATGCAAGTTAAAAAAGTTCTGTTTTAGTTTTGCTGTCTTTCACGTTTGTTGTTTTCCCTGCATGGCTGTTTTCAAACATTACACAGCTCTTTGGTTTTTTTTAATTTATAAACCACGTATAATTTCCCTTACATTGCAATAATTATAACAGAATTATATGTGTGGATTTCTTCTTTATGACTGCTCATGCTCTACTGTTGTTCCCAGTGTGTCCCTCTCATCTCCTCCATACCTTGGTACATCACCATCATTCCACTCTTTATTGTTCTCTCTGTGAGAGGACTCAAAGATCTAGCCAGTGACATGGTGAGATGAACAATCGACCCTCAATCCTTAGTTGAATGTTTCTGGTCCAAAAATAATGCTAGTGATTGACAAAGAACACTGCACTGTATTCTCGATCAGCCTCATGCATCTATTCTCTTGATACTCAAGCTTGCGTGTCCTCCTTTTTCTCTCCTTCAGTGTCCTCATTGACTCCTTGTCCTCTCCTCATTGACAAAAGCAGTCATCCTTGTGACATTAATTTTCTTTCCTTTCATTAAGGCTTTTTCTTTTAAATGCAGGCGAGATGTTTTGCATGGAGAATTCTCTGGTTAAGTGCATCACTGAGTTACGGTCGTTAACAGCTCTGGGTGAAACGCTTGCTTGACCCCTCTTTATTGACTAATCATTTAGTGGAGGGTGTAAATCTCCCAGCTGGTGTCACTGTAGAGCCTTGAAATGGCATTTCTCCTTTCTCCTTTCTCCTGTTCAGCCTTTCATGGCCGCCCTCATTCCCTCTCACTTGCTCCTAGTCCATCACTCTGAACTCATATCATTGTCACCAGTCTCAGACTTCTAAATGCTCTTTTTCACTCTTCCCACCTGTCTGTGTGTGTCTCTCCACCATGGTGCAGGCAAGACGACGCTGTGATTCAGAGATTAACTCCAGACCCTGTGACATACTCATCTCCCAGAGGTGAGAACAAAGGCAGTGGGTTATTCTCGCAGGAGTCAGTGCAGCATCGCTTTGAACAGCCCGCTAATGAATCTCTAATGAAGCATAAATTAGTAAATTCCTAAATTGTTCCTTCATGAATCAGAGCAGGCAGGTCAAAACACAAAGTCATTTCCAAGAAACTCAGAGGACTACGACAAAGATGTTCTCTTACAGTTCTAGTGAAAAGGTTGCATAAAAAAACGTAATTTGCAAAAAGTCATATTTTGGGATCTTTAAAGATCCATTTGAACTGTTGGTTTTTGAGGAGCAAATGATCATGATCAATGGTGGTGACCAAGACAGAAGCCATGTGGCTCAACTGAAATCTGCAGCTGTCCACATGTACAAGCCAAATGGCTTCAGACAGTTATGGTCAGACGACACAAAAATTGAAATATTAAAGTCAAGGTGAGACTTTCAAACCTAAGAATACTGTAGCAACTGTGAAGCATGGTGGTTCCAGTATCATTTTGTGGTGCCTTTTTGCTACCAGAGGTAGTGATGCATTGCTCAACCTGGCTGGACTAATCTCCAGAATCTTCAACTTCGCTTACTGACTAAACAACTAGATGGTTGAAACTTGGACACAATTGTTTTTTTAAACTGGACAATCGTCCAAAACACAAAAGTCATTTTGGAAAGGATAAAGGATAAAGAAGGCTTACATTAGGCTTTTCGAATAGAACTGACCTCAGACCTATTGAAAACGTGTGGAATATGTTTAATAATTGGGTCAGGAAACCAACCAATGTCAAGGTCTGAGGTTGTTTTGGACCAAGATGCAAACAGTCGCTTGGGCTCAGCATGTTGAAAACAGATCTCTTTAATTCAGGCTCAATGGCAAGCACTTGCAAAGTCGTAGGAGATTCACAAGCGGGATATCTCAGGCAGCATAATCAAAAGGAAAGATGTGACAACATGACGAGCATGAAATGAGGAACCAGTGAAGAATAATTAGAGGACCCGGGTATAAAAGCAGGGAGAGAAGGAGATTGGACCAATGAGGGAGAAGCTAGGTTAATCTGAAGAGAAGTGGAAGCAGGTGCGGGAACTGGCTGTGGAGACTGAGGGAATGAATGGTTACTATGGTGACAAGAACTAGGAAACACAGGGACACGAGGGAACTAAACTATAAGAAAACCAAAGGGAAACTAGAATTAAAGGATAACGTTGTGTGATAAGGAAGAGCAGGGAAGCGAAGACCTAGAATTACTATAAAGTAAAACGTAAACAATAAGTGGAACTAAGCCTCGTGAGGAAACAAATAACTATAAACAATAACCTGTTGGAAGGAACTTAAACAGTAGAGACTAATACAGAGAACTATACTAGAAATAAGGCTGGGGAGAACTACTAATATAAAAGGGAAATGAATGCTGAGTAAATAATAACTGTAGGGGATCTACTAGGGGAACCGCAAAGAGGAAAGGCAGAACAAGGTAAACAGAAGGAATCAATAAACACAGCTATTAAACCAATAGAAACATTAAACATAAACTAAACATAAATAGTAACTCTAGAGAGAACTAAATCTAAGGACATGTAAACAAGCACAAGAATCTAAGAAAATATAAACTAAACCAAGTAAACTACTAATCAAAGGAACAGGGAAAATCTTTAACGGCAAAGTAAACAAAAACAAAGAACAAAATAGCAGATCCTGACAATCAATTTAAATGATCTCTAAATTTTGACAAAAAAGAGTGGATAAATATCCAGGCAGAAATATATCAGATGCTTAGCTACAAAAAGTGTTTGATCGAGTTGTAGTTTGCTAAGCCACATTTAATCTTATTTTAGTGGCGGTATATTTTAATACACTGCTTAAAAATATGTAACAAACACTCTTTAATCAGTATAATATCAAGTCAGTTAAACTTTAAATTATTAACAAGTGCAGTAAAGGAGCAAAAATGAGAACCCCAAAAACAGGAATGGTTTTGCAGGTGGAGGCCAAATACATTTTTTCCCTCCTTGTTTTTGTTTTTACTGCTTTTCAGTAGTTTTGCATTTGACCGGGGTCAGTGTCCCTACTAGTAGCAAGAGGTGATACCTGGACCCTACAGAGTTTGCACAGGGAGTCCAACAAGCAGGACCGGGATCTGCTCCTTTGTGCAAGGAGAATTAGGATGAGTACTATCCGAGCCCTAGAAAGTGACCTCCAGCGGGTCACTGTCTTGAATGTCTCTGACCAAACCACTGCCTGAATTCAACTGCCATATGCTAGAAAACACTGGAATTGGCAGGTTTGCCACGGGCGCCCTGTTGTTCTCTCAGATGAGAGCAGGTTCACTCTGAGCTCATGTGACCGATGTAAAAGGGTCTGGAGAAGCTGTGGTGAACGTTATGGTGCCTGCAACATTGTTCAGAATGATCGGTTTGGTAGTGTGTCAGTGTTGCTCTGGGAGGCAAATCCATGAAGGGACGCCCAGACCTGTACAGGACACACAATGGCACCCTAAATGCCATTAGGTATTGGGATGAAATCCTTAGACCAATTGTTAGATCCATTGCTGGTGTAGTGGGTCCTGGGTTCCTCCTGGTGCATGATAATGCCTCATGTGGCAAGTGTATGCAGGCAGATCCTGGAGGATGAAGGAATTGGCCTCCACATTCCTCACCTGAATTCAATAAAACATCTCTGAGACATCATGTTTAGGTCCATCAAACACTACAGGTCCTTCTCAAAATATTAGCATATTGTGATAAAGTTAATTATTTTCCATAATGTCATGATGAAAATTTAACATTCATATATTTTAGATTCATTGCACACTAACTGAAATATTTCAGGTCTTTTATTGTCTTAATACGGATGATTTTGGCATACAGCTCATGAAAACCCAAAATTCCTATCTCACAAAATTAGCATATCATTACAAGGGTCTCTAAACGAGCTATGAACCTAATCATCTGAATCAACGAGTTAACTCTAAACACCTGCAAAAGATTCCTGAGGCCTTTAAAACTCCCAGCCTGGTTCATCACTCAAAACCCCAATCATGGGTAAGACTGCCAACCTGACTGCTGTCCAGAAGGCCACTATTGACACCCTCAAGCAAGAGGGTAAGACACAGAAAGACATTTCTGAACGAATAGGCTGTTCCCAGAGTGCTGTATCAAGACACAAATCAAGGTGCCAGAGTCTGGAGGAAGACTGGGGAGAAGGAAATGCCAAAATGCCAGAAGTCCAGTGTCAAGTACCCACAGTCAGTGATGGTCTGGGGTGCCGTGTCAGCTGCTGGTGTTGGTCCACTGTGTTTTATCAAGGGCAGGTTCAATGCAGCTAGCTATCAGGAGATTTTGGAGCACCTCGTGCTTCCATCTGCTGAAAAGCTTTATGGAGATGAAGATTTCATTTTTCAGCAAGACCTGGCACATGCTCACAGTGCCAAAACCACTGGTAAATGGTTTACTGACCATGGTATCACTGTGCTCAATTGGCCTGCCAACTCTCCTGACCTGAACCCCATAGAGAATCTGTGGGATATTGTGAAGAGAACGTTGAGAGACTCAAGACCCAACACTCTGGATGAGCTAAAGGCCGCTATTGAAGCATCCTGGGCCTCCATAAGACCTCAGCAGTGCCACAGGCTGATTGCCTCCATGCCACGCCGCATTGAAGCAGTCATTTCTGCCAAAGGATTCCCGACCAAGTATTGAGTGCATAACTGTACATGATTATTTGAAGGTTGACGTTTTTTGTATTAAAAACACTTTTCTTTTATTGGTCGGATGAAATATGCTAATTTTGTGAGATAGGAATTTTGTGTTTTCATGAGCTGTATGCCAAAATCATCCGTATTAAGACAATAAAAGACCTGAAATATTTCAGTTAGTGTGCAATGAATCTAAAATATATGAATGTTAAATTTTCATCATGACATTATGGAAAATAATTAACTTTATCACAATATGCTAATATTTTCAGAAGGACCTGTACCAGGTTGAACCTTAGAGAATCCAGGAGTGCAGAGATGCCTTGGTCAGGATCTGGGAGGAGATACCCAGGACACCTTCTGTCATCTCATAAGGAGCATGTCCCGATGTTGTGAGACATAAATACAAGCATGCCGGGTCCATAGAAACTACCGACGACCATTTTGAGTTGCTGCAATGACATTTCAACAAATTAGACTAGACTGCCGCATCAGTTTTTCAGTAAAAAAATTCTCATTGACTTTGGATTCAACTCCCTGTGGGTTGATCATTTACATTTTCATCAAATGATGTGGCACCCTATTGTAACAAATAACACATTACCTGTTCCATGTCAGTATGAATATCCAGCATGATTTGTTTTCCAATAGAGATCTGATGTGTTTTCAAAGTGGCCCTTTATTATTTTTGAGCAGTAAGCCTATTTGTATTTACGAGCATGTGTAGATTAATTAAAATTCATAATAAATCTAAACTTGAACAACCAATTCTTGTTTTTAAATCCATTGAAGTAATTTATAGCATAACCTGAAAAAAGAACCTTTTAAATGGAACGTTCAAGGCCCAAAATTTACAGACTGTAACTTTTCTGTCCATATTGAGTGTATATAAAGTATTCATCAGAACTGTATCTTTGTCTTTTTACTTTAGATTGTGTCTCTCAGATTTCAAGTGTTCTTTGAGGGAATTTACATAGTGAGACAAATGTGTATGACCATATTTGCTCTAAAAATTTGGATAAATGAAAAATAAAACAGTCAATAAAACGGGAACAAAATATAACTTTATTTTATCTCACTAAACATTTACATCATGTAAGGATGTATTATGTGCATAATTGATATAAAAAAAAAATCTTTCCCACTAGAAACGATCAACTTATTGCTTTTAAAATTTAAAGCAGAAGCTTTATGGTGAACTATAATAACTTATTGAACTTCAATTTGGCTTAATTGTTTCATCCATCTTTCCATATCTCTTTAATGCTAGTAGGGTTGGGGGGTGGTTACTTATGTCTGTAACTTTGGATGAATTTATAAGCAAAATACAATTATAAATTATATACATATTATAAATTTAAAATTTTTCTTTCAGTTTCATCACAGCGCAGTGGAAAGACCTGTGTGTTGGAGATATAGTGCGGATCAGCAGAGACCAAGTCATCCCTGTGAGCCTGTGAATTACTGAAAAATTAACTGAAATTTGATTTTAATTTTGTTTTTAATTTTTTTAAAAGCATTTGATTTGCTGGTGGTGCAATCAGAATGTAAAATAAATGCATTCATGTGTGGTGAGTTTGTGCAGCTGTGTTTTAAGTTATGAGTTGAGTCTGTGTAAATCAGTTGTGTTTTCTGCACCCAAACACTTCTATTTGCTTTTTAAAAATATGAATATTTTCTTCATTCTTCCCAGGCTGATCTTCTTCTGCTTTCCAGTTCAGAGCCTCATAGCTTGTGTTATGTGGAGACGGCTGATATCGATGGGTAATAAAATGTAGAAAACCAATAAATTTGTTTGCTAAAGATGCTGAGTAACTCTGAGACATTTTCTGACTTGATCTGACTATAACAGAAATGTTTGCAAGGGAAACAAACAAAACAATGATTGATACACAGCGCTCTCAACGTTTGGTCTTCCTGCTAAGGACATTTAGTTCATGGAGAAGTATAATCTCACTAATGATGGGAAGTTATACTTGCATAATACGAACTTTGCAATGGTAGGAAAGACGCATCTTTTTTCCAGGTGTGCTGCCGAAACAAACGTTTGTACCTGCTGGAGTGACAAAGATTTTGACAAGGTTCAAATGGTCTTTGGAGAAAAACAGGCCCACAGCATCACAGATTATCCACTATACTTATCAGTGGGCTCCGTTCAACATATTCATCCTGGTGCCTGGAGTGTTTGTTACTGAAAAACTCTTAGTCTTAGTCTCACCTGACCAAAGTAAACCAATCAATTTAAAGAGCATGCATAGAGAGGCTTTGGGCCTCAACCAGACTGTCCCCTGGTTTGAGTCCCAGCCACAGTGACCTTTGCTGCATGTCTTTCCCCTCTCTTCATCCCATTTCCTGTCTGTCTATTTTCAAGAAATGACCAAATAAAAGCTACTAAGACTGCAACAACAAAATCTAAAGAAAAAGGTTCTTTCACAAGCCTTACATTTATGTTTTTGAATTTATTATAAAATGTTAGGTTTTTTTTCTGTCTTGCTATGCGTATGTTCTCTCTGGGTACAGCGGCTTCCTGAAGTCCAAAAAGATTACTGTTAGGTTAATTGGTCTCTCTAAATTGCCCTTAGGTATGTGTGTGTGTGTGTGTGTGTGTGTGTGTGTGTGTGTGTGTGTGCAAGGTTGTTTGTCCTGTGTGTCTCTGTGTTAGACTGGTAACATGTTCATGGTGGGTGTACCCCACCTCTCCACCTCTCGCACAGTGACCCCGCTGGACAAAGGCACCAGCCTCCCGCAACCCCTACATGGACAAGTTGGTAGACAATGGATGGATGCCTCTCAAAGGGAGAGCTGTGGAAATTAATTTACTGTGCTTATTGTCCTTCTCATTATCCCTTTTGGCATAAAGAACATGGACCCTTGTCCAGCCTTGTTTGTGACAGTGACATTATGAACAAATAAATCATTGCTCTGACTGTAGATGTGGGTGAGTAGCTATTTCCTTGTAACTTTTTTCTGACTTTGAGGATCAGCAGCTATTTCCCTTACTTGAATGGTATGTTCTCTTGTCTTTCCTGTTTTGAAGCATGTCTAAGAGATGCACCTCTGAGTCTTATTTATACCCCATGAAATTGGAAGTCCTGGATTTCTGAAGACTCTATGATCAATTATAATAATGAACAAATGATACTTTGGTTGAATTTTACTTAGCAAGAATTGTTTGGTTGCCAAAAATTGTTGCACAGATGAAACTGTAAAAAGACAAAAAATATTTTTCCTTTATATCGGATTTTATCCCCTTTAAATAAATGTATTTAAATTTAAGGTTGGGTTTTCTGAAAGTTTCAGTCTACCACTATGCCATTACTATGAGAAATGAATTTCTTTGAATACTTTTCACACATCTTTACCAGGGATGTCAATTAATGTGGAGGGTGCTGTGTTAGCAACACACCTTTTGTTACCACTGGGAATCTTTAAATTGGAAATATTTTAAAGCAAAATCCTGAATATTGCTTGCTTAAAGTTATATGACTTAATTTTTAAAGAACTACTTTTTTCTTCTTTAAGTGAGACCAACCTTAAGTACCATCAGGCACTGAGTGCAACGCACAATGAGCTGACCTCTCACCCCTCAGAGGAGGCCCTTGGAGCATTTAATGGTGAATAAATGCTTTCTCTTTTGACTGCATGTTCACGTTGTTCTTGTTTGAAAGAAGAGTGAAATTTAATCAGTGAACATGTAATTCTATAGGTGTTGTGCTCTGTGAGGAACCCAACAATCGCCTGTACACTTTCAGAGGTCAACTACATTGGCAAGGAGAGTGCTTCTCCCTGGAAAACGAACACATCCTCCTGAGGGGAACAGTCCTACGCAACACAGACTTTGCCTACGGCCTGACTATATACACTGGTAGAAACCATGTATTAAGTTTAAAGGAATACACACAGTACTGGTAAAACTGTGCATTTACTCACCTTGGAATGAACATCATATCAAATAGACCTTTTCTTTTTTTTATGGTGAAATGATGATAGCACAAACAACAAGGTTTTTAAAAGCAGAACGAGCTGCACAAGTTAGATTTTTTTGCAGATTTTGTCTAATCTACAGATTGGAAGAATTATACCTACAGGCTCAAACATATGGATGCATCACCAATTGTATTTGGTTATAATCCCAAATATCCTGGTCATTCTAAAATGTAGGACAAGTTATTTTTTTATATAGTACCATTTATAGACAAGGCAATCCAAAGTGCTTTACAGGACATCAAATAAAAGACTGAAAGAAAGCATAAGCATAAAAGCATGGTGTACAAAGAAACATGTTAAAATAGAGATAATAAAGGCATAAAGGGAAGCTAATGCAGTGATTTAAGAACTGGTGTGAAATGATCCATTTTCATGGTGTTGGTCAGGACTCTGGCAGCCGCATATTTTTGGATGAGCTGCAGCTGCCTGTTTGAAATTTTAGAGACCCTTAACTACACTGTTACAGGAATCTAGCAAATCGGTTTGTCTGTGTCCCCTTTAGACAGGAAATCTTTTATTATGGTAATGTTTTAAAAATGAGAGTAAGCTCATTTTGCAACAGATTTTATGTGGTTGTTAAAATTTAGGCCTAAGTCCAAAAATCCACCAAGGTTCCTCGCATGTTGTGTGATTTTTAGCCTCACTCAGTTAAGTGCCGATCTCAATCTTTGCATTTTTCAGACCAAAAATAATGGTTTCTGTCTTATCTGCATCATGCTGGAGGAAATTCCGACCCATCCATTAATTTTTATTGGTCAACCTGCTTGATCCATTCTGAAACCAGATGTGACGTGCCTTTGGAAACATGGACCTGCTGAAACAATTTTTCCATCTAGTTGTTGACCCACAAAATGCATGCATCATTGCCATTGGAGGCTAATCAGACCCTCAAAATACAGGTCCTTCTCAAAATATTAGCATATTGTGATAAAGTTCAGTTATTTTCCATAATGTCATGATGAAAATTTAACATTAATATATTTTAGATTCATTGCACACGAACTGAAATATTTCAGGTCTTTTATTGTCTTAATACGGATGATTTTGGCATACAGCTCATGAAAACCCAAAATTCCTATCTCACAAAATTAGCATATCATTACAAGGGTCTCTAAACGAGCTATGAACCTAATCATCTGAATCAACGAGTTAACTCTAAACACCTGCAAAAGATTCCTGAGGCCTTTAAAACTCCCAGCCTGGTTCATCACTCAAAACCCCAATCATGGGTAAGACTGCCGACCTGACTGCTGTCCAGAAGGCCACTATTGACACCCTCAAGCAAGAGGGTAAGACACAGAAATAAATTTCTGAACGAATAGGCTGTTCCCAGAGTGCTGTATCAAGGCACCTCAGTGGGAAGTCTGTGGGAAGGAAAAAATGGGGCAGAAAACGCTGCACAACGAGAAGAGGTGACCGGACCCTGAGGAAGATTGTGGAGAAGGGCCGATTCCAGACCTTGGGGGACCTGGGCTACAGAGAAGCAGCACTGTTGCTCAGTGGTCCAAAGTACTTTTTTCGGATGAAAGCAAATTCTGCATGTCATTCGGAAATCAAGGTGCCAGAGTCTGAAGGAAGACTGGGGAGAAGGAAATGCCAAAATGCCAGAAGTCCAGTGTCAAGTACCCACAGTCAGTAATGGTCTGGGGTGCCGTGTCAGCTGCTGGTGTTGGTCCACTGTGTTTTATCAAGGGCAGGGTCAATGCAGCTAGCTATCAGGAGATTTTGGAGCACTTCATGCTTCCATCTGCTGAAAAGCTTTATGGAGATGAAGATTTCATTTTTCAGCACGACCTGGCACCTGCTCACAGTGCCAAAACCACTGGTAAATGGTTTACTGACCATGGTATCACTGTGCTTAATTGGCCTGCCAACTCTCCTGACCTGAACCCCATAGAGAATCTGTGGGATATTGTGAAGAGAACGTTGAGAGACTCAAGACCCAACACTCTGGATGAGTTAAAGGCCGCTATCGAAGCATCCTGGGCCTCCATAAGACCTCAGCAGTGCCACAGGCTGATTGCCTCCATGCCACGCCGCATTGAAGCAGTCATTTCTGCCAAAGGATTCCCGACCAAGTATTGAGTGCATAACTATACATGATTATTTGAAGGTTGATGTTTTTTGTATTAAAAACACTTTTATTTTATTGGTCGAATGAAATATGCTAATTTTGTGAGATAGGAATTTTGGGTTTTCATGAGATGTATGCCACAATCATCCGTATTAAGACAATAAGAGACCTGAAATATTTCAGTTAGTGTGCAATGAATCTAAAATATATGAATGTTAAATTTTCATCATGACATTATGGAAAATAATGAACTTTATCACAATATGCTAATATTTTGAGAAGGACCTGTAGTGCTACCACCACCTGGCTTGACAGTTTGTGAACAGTCCTCAGGTTTTAGATCATCTCCTTGACTCATTTAAACTTACTTCTTGTTAATGTGGCCAAACAGATCAATCTCTGGTTCATCTAACCACAGACATTCCTTCAGAGGGCATTTGGGTCGTTCATATGTGCAGCTGCAATTTTCAGTCGACCTTGAAGGTGTCAGATTTGGAACAGAAGCTTTGATTTTGGTCGGCATCCTCTCAGTTCATTGAGAATACTATATTCACTGTGAACAGTGGCCTTGGTGTTTTAGCATCTTTCAGTTTATGATAAACTTTAGAAGTGGTGGTTAGTTTGTTAACATCCTTACCAGTCTTATTTTATCAGAAGGCAATAGTTTGGGTCATATGGTCGAAACTTGGTTGGTACAGAATAATGGTCATGAACACACAATGAAACTGGTGCGGACTGGTGTGGTCAGAAAAATAACCAGATTTATGGCAAGGAAAGAAAATTGTTAATGAAATAGACTTCAGCTACCGTCAAACTGACCAGTTTCTTTCAGACTACCTTGTGCTGTGTTTTTTATGCTTAGTTCATATTACTAGGCCAGGCAGAGGTGCCATGTGACCCCACCAGTTGCTGTTAAAGGGATCATTCAATCAAACCTTTTTAAGAGATGGGCATCATGCCAATCATCAAAAACTGCCTATCGGTGTGCCTGATCATAACTCTGACCAGCCTCTGAACCACTGGACATAATCTACGTACCTAAACTTTACCCGGACCAAAGCTCACATAGTTACAACTAGTTTTCTGGCCTTGAACGATTGTATCGTTTTTTTTTCAAATTAAGTTAAATGTCTTTAAACAGTTCAGTTGAGTCTTAGAGAATATCTCTGGAAAACATAATGTTATATTTTATTGATCCATGCTAGGAAAATTCTCTCTAGCCCTGACATTTCTTGCATTGGGGTCACATGTCCCCTGAGGGTTAAAGAGATTTAGCATTTTGGTCAAGGGTACATCAGCATGGGCTTGCTGACACAAGGCCTTGAACTCTATCCCTGCGGCTGCAGAATGGTGTTCCAAATCGGCGTGCAGATGACTGCTGTTTTTTTTTGTTTTCATGCCAGGTGCACAGACGAAGGTTATGAGAAACTGTGGGAAACTGAGAGTAAAAAGGACGCAACTGGAGGAAGTTTTCAACAAAGTGGTAATCGGGGTGAGTCCTCAAAGAACAGGAGGATGACAAGCAAGTGGCACCTTGTGGAGTTCTCATAAATATTGTTTGCCTTTATTCTGGTTTATCAGATTGTCCTATCGGTTCTGCTGGCTGCTCTGCTTCTTGCCATTGGTGGTGGCGTATTTTCATATCAGGTCATGAACCAAAGAGGGTTCTTGTCCGTTCTGGTTGTTGACAGCAACCCAGTCTACAGTGGATTCCTCGTCTACTGGAGCTACATCATCCTTCTCAGCCCAGCCATGCCCATTGCACTCTACATCACGTTAGTACCATTTGCATTACTGCAATACTAAGTGGGTAGCCAGTTTTGTTTGTACATATAGCATCAATACGTAGAGAAAAATAAAATGTCATTAATGCTTACGAACAAAGCACAGGGTTCCATAAATGGGGGCGCATTATGATTATGTCAAAAAAACAGTCCAACAACAAATGTCTCAATGTTTCAGGAGGCAGAAGTCTAACCTAAAAACATCAATGGAGTGTTAATCCATTTCAAATGCCATTATTTAAAATGTAGTGATGTCCATCAAAATAAACATGCATCTACAGTTTATTACAGCAGTTTCATAGTCAAAAACATTGTATTTGGACATGGTTTAACCATTTTAGGATCGTTGTTTGCAGGATAAAAGATTTGTTCAGCTCCGGATACAGATATTGTCATGATGAAGGGCTCTTTAACAGTCTTGGTCAGTGTGATATATCTGCAGTATGTAAACTTTGAGCTTTTCTAATGCTCTACCTTCCACAATAAAAAGCAAAACTACCTCCTCAATAACTTTAATGTGCTAAAAGTTAAATGGCATCTCTCATTGTTGATTGCATGTTTAACACAATTCAGATTTTTTATTTGTGATTCGGTTGAATATTTTATAATCAAACTAATGCGTATTTCATGGACAATAAAGATCCTTAATTTATAAATTTGTCGTTGCACCTTTAGCCACATTATTTGTCAGGAATATCTCTTTTCCCATCAGGCAAAATATAGTTTGGCCCAACTGCAGAAGCTGTCTCAGTTAACATCTCCACACAGACTTTTTTTTAGATGCTTTACATACGTAAAACATCTAGAACATGTTTTTCCCCAGACCTTTTGTAGTGCTCATAGATCATTATTCTGATGGAGGACCCATGGCATTTACCTAAAGCTGAGCTATATAACATTTAGTACTATGTTATACTCCAGAAAGCCTTTGTAGTCTTGAGATGTCATAGACTTCATGTTCCCAGTGCCAGATGCATAAAACAAGCCTCCAAACAAAGCCAAGCCTCTTCGATGTTTCACAGCAGATACTGGTTTCTTTTCCTTGACAGCTTCTCTTTTATTTCTGAAAGGTATGGTTTCTTTGGCTCTTTTTCTAACACCTGCATGACATTTGCTTACCTATTCTGGGGTACAAACAACAATAAAATCTACCCAGCAGTATGTTTGTTCACTATAAGCAGACCAGTTGGCTGATGAAAAGCTTGAAGGCAGCTGAGACACTAATTAGGTATAGTGACTATGATGCACAGATTGATAATGTAGCAGTACCAAAAAATCAAATAGTTTTTTTTAAGGATTTTATTTGCCTTTTCTATCAGATACTGAAACACTTTTCTGGAGAATTTAAGCATTGTTTCACCAACAAATATGTTCATGTTCTTGCATGCTTTTGTCTATGTTTTTATGATGTTTTTAGTGCTAGTGGCCTTTGTTTATTGTAGCTTGGCAGGAAGAAGGGCAGAGAGGCAGCTGCCTCTTTATACAGTAGGTGCCTCTTTATACAGTAGGTGCCTCTTTATACAGTGCACCTACTCTACCACTGAGCCACACGGTGCCAATGGAATTTTTTTCATACGTTCATCTACTCAATGTGTGTGTCTTCAGGTTCGAGGTGATACATACAATTCACAGCAAGTTCATTGGCTGGGATTTGGAAATGTATTGGCAGCAGGCAGACAGACCTGCAGAGGCCAGGAATACCTCTCTGAGTGAGGAGCTCGGCCAAGTGGGTCACCTGCTCAGTGACAAAACTGGTACATTAACCCAGAATCGCCTGCTCTTCCGACAATGCTGCATCGCTGGAGAAATCTACGGTAATGATAACTAGCCCTCTGGTTTAGGTTCACAGGTTACAGATTATTCATCCCTATTTCAGTGAAAATATTACTGGATTTTTTGCAGCATTTTTATTTGATGTTTCAGTTTAGGGATCTCAGCATTTTGACTACATCTGTAGATGTTGTAAAACTGATGTTACAAACACCTCATTTTTTTGTTGTTTCTTTCCATACTTGTTCAGATTTTGAAATGTAAAAAGACAGTCATGTTTCCTTTTACTGGAGCTAAAGTTAATAATCATCATCTTAAGTTACTCAGAATTATAAGACTGAGTAGTGTCTAATTTTCATAAAAATCTGAAGATTGCTTCAGAGTCTGTGTCAAAAAGTTTGACTTACATGACTAACATGGTTTCCTTTGGAGAAAAAAAAAACTCATGTAAAAAGACTCCAAACATTAAACTATTTCCTAAATGTTTAACAATGGCTTTAACCATTTAACAGACCACGACCAATAGCTTGTTGGAGTCACACAGTATGTCCATCAATTCTTGGCAAAGACCATTTGTCTATTTTCCATTTTTTTCTTTTTTTTTTTGCCAGTATTTAAAAAAAAACCACAGAAAGTGGTTAATTTGACAATTTTAACATGAATTCTAATGATATTTTTAATGAGTTAACAAAGTATATTTTCTACTTCCATAGGTGATGCCTCAGTCAGAGCAGAGGATGTAAAGGTACAGTACAAGTGCACTTTTAGATTTATTTTCAGTCTCAGCTTTTCCAAAATGTTGTGTTGTTAAAAAATCGGCCTGGAAAATAAAAAAGGGAGTCATGCATTTACCTCCGTGCAAGTTAGTAAAGAAAATTCAGGTTTCCTGGCACAAGTCCAGCTTTAAATTGAGTTTATTTAGAGGATCTATAGCAGGTGTGTCAAACTCCAGTCCTCGAGGGCCAGTGTCCTGCAAATTTCAATTGTCTCCCTGGTCCAATACTCCAGGATCAAATAGTTGAATTGTCTCCTTGAAGTGATACCAAGTTCTGAAATGATCAAATTATTTGATTCAGATGTATTGAAGCAGAGACACATCTAAAATTAGGAGGACACCACCCCCCGAGGACTAGAGTTTGACACTGCGGATCTATAGACATTTTCCAAATAGGACTGCTCAATGATCCCTCTCTCTGTAATTTTAAGAGATGTCCTGTTGTCTGTTGATAAAACTAAAATTGTAGTGTTTGCCTAAAATTCCCATTGTTACATTCAGAGAAAACAGGGAGAAGCTTTCATGCCTGGGCAGATCACTCCAACTGTGAAGTGTGTGTTGTGGAATTTTCTTATCAAAGTGGGTAGAAGTTGACTCATAACAAGAGAAAATCCGGACTTTGTCTTATAAGTTTTATTCAAAGGCATTCAGCGTTTGAAGACCCTGACACTGAGGTTAGTCAGTGAAACAGAGCCCCGATCAACATTTACACACAGTATTTATACCAGAACATGACAGTGTTATCTCAACTGCAAAGAGTTTTAGAAATATGGCCCCTAGACCCTCCCCGGGTCAGAGTTAACAAAGTTATTTATGAGGGCACCCATCTACCTTCCCTTGAAATATACACTTCAGCAAGTGTTAACCATAAAACTCTCCAGCATTTGAATTTAGAGTTCATCTGCTAATAAAAACAGAACACTAATCAAACACAGAGGTCAGAGGTGAGAGGTAGATGGAAGGTCACCTGTGAGTGATACAACACAGAAACAAATGAGAGAGGTGAAGGGAATATCAGAGCATTTTAAAAGAATTTTCCATCACACTCCTTTCTTCTGATTACAAGATAATCACAAAACTAAAAGAAAATTCTACAAAACCATCACCCAAGGAAAAATGACCTCCACCAACCGGTTATCTGGAAAGAAAGTAGCTAGAGCATAAGTAGTATCAATAGGAACTGGTACCAACAATGGTTGATCATTAATAGCACGTGGAATCAAACAACAAACATAGCAACTATCATTTCTTATCTTCCTCACGGTTTGATGCATCAGTTGCCACCAGACATTATCAGCATGATCATAGTAGTCAGAAAAGTGATGAATCTCTCTTCGAATCCGCTGATGAGTATTATTAGCACAATTCCTCAAATTAGCCTTACATTGTCTTTGCTGTACCTTTTCCCAAATGAACACAAGAGTTATAAAAATACTTGAAATACCAATCATTAGCATCAGAACAGACAATCTTCCATTTAACTGCATCGTGACCTTGAAGTGGAATGTCCTTTCTTCTGGTACTGAAAGCAAACAGTTTTTTCTCAAAGAAAACAAATTATAAACAACTTTTAAAAAAATAATAATAATAAAAAAAAATCCTGCTGCCTCTCCTGAGTGGCTTCTGCGCTTCAAGCTGCCCTGTTACCAGTCTGGTACAGGTGGGCGGTCGTAGGAAGCTCCTCTAGAAATATATTTAGAAACAGGAACTCTAACCTGCTTAAGAAATTAAGGAGAATAAGCATCGTGGCGCATATTTGACTGTCTCTCTGTTGCAGGCGTCACCAGTTCATCATCCAGAGAAAGGTTATGTGTAAATGTGTAGAAGTCTTCCCTGTATGTTTCCTATGTGTCTCTCACTGTGGTGTGTGTGCAGTGAGGCAAATGACCTTATGACTTCTAACTTTCAGGTAATGCGATGGCCTTAAGTAGATTCTGAAAAACGTGGCACTGCCCAAGGGATTATTGTGCCCTTGTAAGAACAGTGTTCTTCAACCACCTCTTAAATCACTCGCCAGTGATCAGCTTACAGTTCTTTGTCTTGTGGTGGTCCGCTGTCCTCACACCTTTCAGCCGTGGATGATCCAGTTGGAAGATGACTCGTGTCCTGGAAGCCAGATGAAGCTGGAGGAGCTGGAGCTTTCCTGCAGCTTTCCTGGGTATCTAGTAGGATCTGATATGGGCCATTCCAGCCCTGGACTTCCTGTGTTTTCTCCTAGATTCTCTGACCAGAATCCAGTCGCCAGGAATAACGGACTGGAGGGTGGAAGTGGCTGTTTCTGGTAATGCAGCCTTCACCGTCTGTGAAACTTGAGAAAACACAGTGGACAGGTTTTGACAGTAAAACAACATCCTATCTTCACACAAAGATGTGGAAGAAAATTATCTTGGCAATATCCCAAATAGGAGACCTGCCACACAGCACTTCAAAAGGACTGAGATTTGCCTGTGTCCTTTGTCTCAATCTCATATAAGTGAGAACAGAGCCTTCACAACGCTTGGCTAATTTTCAATTCAAAGTCCCATTCTCAAGCCTAAGTGCTTAACTACATGAACTTCATCAAAACATCCAACAAAATCCAAAGAATTGATCTTCTGACTTCACCTGATATACTAGCAGTGACCATCAGCTAAATATTCTGAATATCAAAAATGTGACATGATGTTTGAGGTCAACATTTCATAGTTTCAGAAAACCCAAAAAGAATTTCAAAAATGGTCTAATCTGTGGAGATATAAAATTTCACAAACGAATCAACACCATAATTTCAGACAGGTTTTCAGAATGTGGTCTTAGGGAGCTATGCACCATTTATATAAACAAAGTACAACGTCTCTCTCGCATTGTCACTAAGTCCTCACTGGAGGTCTGAGCTACCCTTTTTCCCATGAGTGCTAAAACGTTTGGAACCCCATGTTGCTTTATTCTGACATTCCCCTCTTCTGGCGCAGGGTCCAACCCATGCGACAATCCAGCAAAAAGTTTGTACAAAAATGTTTTAGTAACCAAGATCACATTACATAGAACCAAAGAAATGAATTCTGACATAACTATGTGTCACTATGAATTTAAGAAAAGCAACATAAAGAAAATCCAGATGTTTTTAACTGCAACTCAGTTCCATCAACAACTAAACACAAACTTTAGTTATTCACGTCATCAATGTCTCACTTAGAAATTAGTCACACATCATCCTAATTTGTCTTGTACAAAGATGAGTATTAGATTAATGGACATCTAATGAAATTCAGATGCATAAACCCTACAAATTGAATCAAATAAATAATTCCCAAGTATAAAGGCATGACTCTGATTCTTTATCAAAAATATATTCCTTACTTTTGCATATCTTGAACTGTCAGCTAGCTTAATGGCACCAGGGAAACTTTCAATCTAATAAATCACCAATGATTCTGCATGCAAAACTAATTCTTCAAACTAGTTTAAACTATTTCATTTACCTTTTAGTAATAAAACACATAAATCTAAAAGTCATGCTACATCCTTAATCATTATACAAAAAAAACATGTTATTAAGGCAACAATCACTACAAGCATTTTGATTCTATTGTCTCTTAAACAATGTTAAAACTCAGGAAGGGAGGTGCTGAGCGTTACCATGACAACAAAGGCATGAACCAACCTAGTAGGTGGGCGGAGTCAGGCAGAACTAACCTCTGATTGACAGCCTATGGGCGGAACCACAGTTTCTTCATCCCATCCCACATTAGTGTAACTTAAACTGCAAAGCTATTAACATGCACCTACCTCAGAAACAAGCTGCTTCTTAACTCTCCTGAAAACTCAAAGTTTTAATCAATCTGGGATTTAGAAACATTATTCTAAACATGAATTATTGTCATGCAACATATAAACAAACATTAATTCCAACAAAACAAAGACAAAACATCAAAGACAGACAAATGGCCAAATTTGAAGCTTCAAGAATTCAAAGAAATTTTTAACAATCTCTTTTCAGAATATGTTTTCTCAGCCATATCTTTTAATGCTATAATTGATCAATTTTGTTATGACAATCGTCAGGATCCTTTTTAAAAATGAGTGCACATAGTCCAAAGAGATCTCAAAGTATTTAGAAGCACAGCAACAGTTTTCTCTTATATGAATCCAAATTTACTGATGCTGAAACCTTTTGCTAATCCTTTGTACTGTAACTCTGTAATAATAACTACAATCCTGAGAGTTATTGTTACAATTCTCTTTTTGTTTGGCTCAATTTGATCGCAGCTGTATTGCAGAATTTCTAGTTAAATGCAAAGAAGTATTTTTTATTTAATTCAATTCAAATTCAAAGATATTTTATTGATCCCCGAGGGGAAATTAGAAAAGTCGGCATTGACATTTTTATGGTATACCCAAACTAAACAAAACTGCAGTGTTTGACTTAATCAGAAATTAAGATAAGAAGCTTGTCTCCAAACTGGACTTTTTCCCACATAGTGTTTAAAGAAGAACAAACATCATTTTCTTTAATTTGGCTATTTAAATTTTGAGAGTTGGGGAAAACTTATTACTAGAACCCCTCTTTTACAATCCAAATGCTGATAAATGTTTCAATATTTTATCTCTTAGTAATCTGAAATTACCTTGTGTACCTTTGTACTCCTATGTATTCCTTTAATCTTTAAACCCTAAGAAATCAAACAAGGAGACTTGAGTTTGAGCCGACCATCCTCTTACTGTTAAGAGAGCCTTTATTTCTTTTCTTTTCCTAAAATAAAGGATTTTACTTGTCTTTATTCCGTTATACAAGTCCTAACCTTGGTTCCAAAACTAAACTCTTCAACCCCAATCTGTGTCCCCAGAGTAGAAATTTTGAGTATTATTGCATTTCAAAGTCACCAAATGACTGGAACTCATCATTGGCTTAGATCTATTTTAATAGGTAATCAGCCTACCTTTAATTAAGTCTTATAATTTCATGGACCCAAAATCTATGGCTTACAGGCTTCAGGAGTCCAGGAACCACAAGTTGAGTACTACTGCATTGAACAATGATGTTAACTTTCTGCAGAGATTGAAGGATTGGCTAAATATATTATTTCTGCTTGGACCATAATCAGATTTAAAATTATTAGTTCACAGCTCCTAATTTACCTCAGATCATATTTGCTTCGAACCCAGTTCATAAGAAGCTTCAGACAAACATTATGCTAAAAAAACAAAAACAAAACAAAAACCAGATCTGTTTTAAAATAAAGAAAAAGCATGCTTAAAAAACTTGGTACTGTGGTGGAAAATAACTCCACGGTTCTGAAGGCCTTTTCATGCAGAGTCTTTTAGGAAGCATGAGATTAGTTTAATTTCTGTGTGGTACCACTGTCCAATCAGATTCTTTCTAAATAACCCAATTTTTTCATACTCATTTTAAAGGTTTGTTTTACCAAGAGAAATGTGTTTAACAAAGCCAATTACTCTCAAAAGTTTTAAAAGTTTTTAGCTGGTGATATCTTAGAAAACAACAAGTGTTTTAATATTTCTATGCAACACAGAACTGATCAGGTGTCCTTTCCTTCTCCAAAGGGAGAAAAAAGAACCTGCAGAACCAACCTTTCATAGTTTTTGTCAGGACCTGATATAAGGTACAGTGTAAATCAACACGCTGCATGAATCAGAAGAGGGAAGAAAAAAACCTAATATAACCTCTTCCCAGCAGCTGCTGTGAAAAACAATGAATTTGTACTTTACATAAGCGTCAGTTAACACTTGCGGACAAAAACTGCACCAAACTGGAAGTACTGTGTCAGAGACTGTATGAAGACCATCTGCAGTAGAACTAAGCCTGTTTTATTGAGGTCTCTACCCATTAGATTTATGGGATACAAACTCTGACAACAGAAAATAATATCTGAAGGAGAAACCCATCAGGTTTTACGCATGCGCTTGGTTTTAAAAATGCTCCTTCATGAGATCTGTCCTGAGAATAACATAGAAACACTTGGTTACTGCTGAGTTTTGGAGATGTTGTAACTTCCTCTGCATTTTCATAACTTTTAATAACTATAATAATTGATCCTGAATATTCCACGACAAAAGAGAACTTGTTTCTCTGAAAGAATTAACTGGAAAGTATCAAATGAGTTAAGTTATCACCCTTTTAAAGATACTTTTCTAACCCTAAAATAATATTTTAACCCGCTATATCTGTCAACGTCAAGCAAGCGTAACATGAGCAGCGGTTAATAAGCGTTCTTCGTTGCAGAAAATAGGAAAAGATTTATGCAAATGTGTGTGTTTGTACGTTACCCCCATCAGTTTCTTAATCGCTCCAGAGTCAGACTGTCATGGCACACAGTCCTCTATCAGTCCAAAAAACAACCAGGCCCTTCCCCGGTCTGTTGGTGAGACATTCAATCATTCTTTGTCCACTTTAACTTCTCCAGGAGGGAGAAAGAAGAAACTTTGCTCCGGTTTCTCTTCTGCCCGCATAAGATGTGCTTTCAATATAAATCCAGTGTATCACTCTTCTGGCTCTTGCAAACAGCATGGATCGTTGTCCATCTCAGTGGGTCCAGACTTCTTCTGAGTTTCGTTTTTTTTTTTCCTTGTAGAAAGTCACACTGCGATTTTCAACATGCAGGAAGGCAGATCTCTCTCTTTCAGGCTGTGCTGGAGAAGCGTCTCTGGTGGAGTAGCCATGGAGAAGGGCAGGTTTCTAAAATCCAGACTCAAAAACGCAGATGTTGAACTTAAATCCCATATATGTGTGTATTTGTGTGTGAGAGAGGCAAAAGAAAAGTTTAGTATAGGTTCAGATTTTGTACAAATACATATTATCAGTCAGTCAGTCAGTTGTCGCCCTGCCTGTCACTTCCTTCCACAACATGAACTATAATCCTTTCTAAAACAACTTTCTTTTCGCATCTCTAATGTCCCTTTTCAATTTTACCTTCTTTTCCGACTGATCGCAATATTTAAGACAAACAAAACTTCTTTCAGGAAAGTTTTAACTCTTTAACCCCTTAATTGATGCACTCTGTGCTTTGTAATCTTTTCTTATGTTTTTTTATTTATTTTTCCATCAACTGTTTTACTTGAAACTTTTTAAACTATTTTACTTATTTACACTCAAACTTCCACGCTGTGAAAAACCAAACTTATCTCCCAAATTAAAGCACATTTAACACAATCATCCCCACTTTTTCCTTTCATTATTTTATAAATCAGAGTATGAAGAAGGAGACACCCCTGATGCCTCAAGGTTCCGGAACCATTTTTTTTAACCTGTTCAGCGGCACGTCTGCCCACTGGCTTTTCTCCTTTATGAGGTGTAGAAAATTGCTAAAAACCACCCGCAAAACCCTGTGTTTTGCTTTATCTTATTGTTACCAATAAGAACCTCCCTGCAATTCCTTTTGCAGGGTAACCGGGCCCTCAGCTGATGTCCTCCCTCTCGCAACTCTGGAACCTAATTAATTAGTTAGGAGATGATGGTTAATGTGTAATAAAAATAATAATATACATTATATCATACAGAGCAACTTCTCACCCAGATATATTTGAAGACAAATTGTTCGGATCTAATCAGCCAGAAGCCGCAGGCGGACATGAGGACTCCCCTCCGTAAAATGGAAGTGGACTGAGGACAACGTCTCCAGGCTGGCCAGGCGTCCGTGTCCCATCCTGCGGTCTCCTCTGGCACGTTAGATCCTGTTCGTGACGCCAAAATTGTTGTGGAATTTTCTTATCAAAGTGGGTAGAAGTTGACTCATAACAAGAGAAAATCCGGACTTTGTCTTATAAGTTTTATTCAAAGGCATTCAGCGTTTGAAGACCCTGACACTGAGGTTAGTCAGTGAAACAGAGCCCCGATCAACATTTACACACAGTATTTATACCAGAACATGACAGTGTTATCTCAACTGCAAAGAGTTTTAGAAATATGGCCCCTAGACCCTCCCCGGGTCAGAGTTAACAAAGTTATTTATGAGGGCACCCATCTACCTTCCCTTGAAATATACACTTCAGCAAGTGTTAACCATAAAACTCTCCAGCATTTGAATTTAGAGTTCATCTGCTAATAAAAACAGAACACTAATCAAACACAGAGGTCAGAGGTGAGAGGTAGATGGAAGGTCACCTGTGAGTGATACAACACAGAAACAAATGAGAGAGGTGAAGGGAATATCAGAGCATTTTAAAAGAATTTTCCATCACATGTGGCAGTGGAAGCATCATGCTGCGTGTTTGTTTGTTTCAAGAGGGACTGGTGCTCTTCACAAAATAGATGTTATGAATAAGAAAAAAACATTATATGTAAATACATACAGGCAATACAAGCAACATCTCATTACATTAACCGGGAAGTAAATGCTTGGGTACAAATAGGTTTTCCAAATAGTCAGTGATATTAATCATACCAGCAAATTGGCTACAAAGTGTTTTAAGGACAGCAAGGTTAAAGTTTAGGAATGGTAACCAGAAATTCCTGATTGCTGTGCCATTGAAATGTTGTGGGTTGAGCTGTAAAGGTGTGTGTGTGAGAAAGGTGGACTACAAACCTAATGAAGGGGCCAAAACTTCTGGAAAACTATTGTGAGAAGCTTGAGATTTAACGTCAGACATTGAGAAAAATGGCCATGTTTTTATACAGTATCCATAAATTATTGGTTTCAGTGGTTTAAGCCCCCTGATTGTAAGGTATTCTGTGACAAATACCCAGTTTTTTGTTTGTTTATTCTCCCTAATTTTGTTTTCCAGCCCATGGATTTGAGCTGGAACCCATTCTCCTGTGGTGGTCTGCATATGTTCTCTCCCACACTCGTGGAGCGGCTCAGAGGACAGCAGTGTCCAGTCACCAGACAGTTTCTATCTGCTCTGGCTCTGTGTCATACTGTCATGGCAGAGTGGAAGGAGGGTAAAGATGCATGTCTGTGTTTATCGTTCCTACATCCAATAGACAAAAAAAGCTGATGCTGTTAGTCATCAGACTTAAAGCAGCACACGACTTCATTTTTATCAATAAAAGGTGCTCTATAAACATACTATACCTACTTTCTCACTTACTAGATATCACGACATCTCGCATAAAGTGTCTTTTTTATTTATTTATATTATAATAAAAAGTCGGTACACTTTAAATAATGACTTTAAAACATTATGCTGCAAGTGCAAACTGTTAATAATCAGTACCAATAACATGATACCATCCCACTAACAGTGTTTAAAGCTATACTTTGTGTATTGGCCATACTTTCCCAGGGTTCCCAGTTTACCAGGCTGCATCACCAGATGAGGAAACTCTTGTTGGCGCTGCCAGGGAGCTTGGCTGGGTCTTTCTTTCCAGAACAAGAGATTTTGTTGTTGTTTCAGAGCTAGGTGCCTCTCGCCAATACCAGCTGCTGGCATTGCTGGACTTTACCAGCAAAAGGAGACGGATGTCCGTCCTAGGTAGGAGTAGCTCTCTTGAATACAGTGAATTAGGAGTTTTGGAGTCTGGCAAATTTCTCATTTGGCCTAAAAAAAATTTTTTTTCTTAGTACGTGAACCAGAGGGTGGGCTAATGCTTTACTGTAAAGGAGCAGATTTAGTGATACTGGAGAGGCTTCAAAGGAACTGTCCACATCAGGAAAGCACTGAAAGAGCACTAGAGGTGAAGCAGTTTATTATTTTGGTAATCTGTCCCTAATTTAAGCATTTTACCAGCTGAGAGTTATGAAAATTTTGAACAACCATTTGTATTCTTTGTGATTATGTTTGCAACCAAAGTTAAATATACTCAGTGTGCAATATTCCCCATTGCTTTAGTTAATTATCTGATATTGAAAACTTTCAGATGCCGTGCCCCACAACAGTGAACTTATATTTTCTTGTGTTAGAACCACAAACTCTATAGTATTTTGTAAGGATTTTATGAGATAGACAAATAAAAAGTATTGCATAATTGTGAGTAGAAGGAAAATGATGTATGGTTTTCAAAATCTGAAAAGTGTGATGTGGAATTGCCCTGTATTCAGCTAAATCATCAGCTCTGACTCAGCAAAAGCAAAGCTTCCCCTCAGCATGATGCTGCCACCAGCGTTTTTCACCGTGGGAAGGTGTGTTTGTAGTGCTGTGCAGTGCTACGGGCCTGCGTCCATGTATAATCAAACTAACAGCAACACCCACGGCACTGTTTTTTGTTCATCCACTGTACAGTACATTGTATCAGAGGTAGAGTTTTCAAAACAACAAGTATGTGTATGTTTAGTTGTATTTTGCTAATACTAACAATACATCTAAACCTAAAACAGTAAGACACAAGGAGAAAAAAAAAACAAAGAAAGTTATGATGAGATTGTACAATGTGGCATGTGGAGATGGTGTTTCTACATTTACCCACCTATTTGTGCTCGGTCTGGAGTAGTTTGATAACCTTTGACCTCAGCATAGCACAAACTCCACCGAACTAATCGCATCTCCACAACGGGGTGGGTGCGCTCCACTGGCTCTTTGTTCAGTCCAACGAAAGACTGCACAGACCATCCAATAAAAATGAAGGAAAAGCAAAGTACAGTGGAACTGGTGCTGCAATAAGTATACAGGTCCTTCTCAAAATATTAGCATATTGTGATAAAGTTCATTATTTTCCATAATGTCATGATGAAAATTTAACATTCATATATTTTAGATTCATTGCACACTAACTGAAATATTTCAGGTATTTTATTGTCTTAATACGGATGATTTTGGCATACAGCTCATGAAAACCCAAAATTTCTATCTCACAAAATTAGCATATCATTAAAAGGGTCTCTAAACGAGCTATGAACCTAATCATCTGAATCAACAAGTTAACTCTAAACACCTGCAAAAGATTCCTGAGGCCTTTAAAACTCCCAGCCTGGTTCATCACTCAAAACCCCAATCATGGGTAAGACTGCCGACCTGACTGCTGTCCAGAAGGCCACTATTGACACCCTCAAGCAAGAGGGTAAGACACAGAAAGAAATTTCTGAACGAATAGGCAGTTCCCTGAGTGCTGTATCAAGGCACCTCAGTGGGAAGTCTGTGGGAAGGAAAAAGTGTGGCAGAAAACGCTGCACAACGAGAAGAGGTGACCGGACCCTGAGGAAGATTGTGGAGAAGGGCCGATTCCAGACCTTGGGGGACCTGCGGAAGCAGTGGACTGAGTCTGGAGTAGAAACATCCAGAGCCACCGTGCACAGGCGTGTGCAGGAAATGGGCTACAGGTGCCGCATTCCCCAGGTCAAGCCACTTTTGAACCAGAAACAGTGGCAGAAGCGCCTGACCTGGGCTACAGAGAAGCAGCACTGGACTGTTGCTTGGTGGTCCAAAGTACTTTTTTCAGATGAAAGCAAATTCTGCATGTCATTCGGAAATCAAGGTGCCAGAGTCTGGAGGAAGACTGGGGAGAAGGAAATGCCAAAATGCCAGTAGTCCAGTGTCAAGTACCCACAGTCATTGATGGTCTGGGGTGCCGTGTCAGCTGCTGGTGTTGGTCCACTGTGTTTTATCAAGGGCAGGGTCAATGCAGCTAGCTATCAGGAGATTTTGGAGCACTTCATGCTTCCATCTGCTGAAAAGCTTTATGGAGATGAAGATTTCATTTTTCAGCACGACCTGGCACCTGCTCACAGTGCCAAAACCACTGGTAAATGGTTTACTGACCATGGTATCACTGTGCTCAATTGGCCTGCCAACTCTCCTGACCTGAACCCCATAGAGAATCTGTGGGATATTGTGAAGAGAACGTTGAGAGACTCAAGACCCAACACTCTGGATGAGCTAAAGGCTGCTATCGAAGCATCCTGGGCCTCCATAAGACCTCAGCAGTGCCACAGGCTGATTGCCTCCATGCCACGCTGCATTGAAGCAGTCATTTCTGCAAAAGGATTCCCGACCAAGTATTGAGTGCATAACTGTACATGATTATTTGAAGGTTGACGTTTTTTGTATTAAAAACACTTTTCTTTTATTGGTCAGATGAAATATGCTAATTTTGTGAGATAGGAATTTTGGGTTTTCATGAGCTGTATGCCAAAATCATCCGTATTAAGACAATAAAAGACCTGAAATATTTCAGTTAGTGTGCAATGAATCTAAAATATATGAATGTTAAATTTTCATCATGACATTATGGAAAATAATGAACTTTATCACAATATGCTAATATTTTGAGAAGGACCTGTAGAAGCCCCTTTAGTTTTCATGTAGAGCAATAATTAAAATTTTTGTCGCATCTGACTGGAGCACCTGCACCCACATGTTTGCCGTCTCCTGTACGGGGCTTGTGGCAAACTGCAACCAGGACTTCTTATGGCTTTCCTTTAACACTGACCTTCTTCCTGCCTCTTTGCCGCAACTAGTCAGGTTTGCGAATTTGTCCTGTAGTTGTCTCTGTATGTTTCTCAAAGGTTGGGATATTGTTCCGTTTTACCCTTACACTATTTAATCTTCTCCACAACCTTATCCCTGACCTGTCTCCTGTGTTCCTTGGTTTTCATGATGATGTTTGTTCACTAATGTTCTCTAACAAACATCTGAAGCCTTCATAGAACAGCTGGATTTGTACTGAGATTAAATAACATCTAGGGAGAGTCTTTTCACTAATTAGTTACTACTAAAGGAAACTGGTTGCATTTGAGTTTACTTGGGGGTATGAGAGAAAAGGGGGCAAAAACATGTTCAGCGTACTTTTCATTTTCCATTTCATTTTCATTTATCAATCATTTTGGAATTATTTGTGTATCAGTTTCCTTCTTCACAAATATGTGCTACTTTTTATGTATTACATAAAATTCCAATAAAATGATTAAAAGAAAATCAAAGTTGGTGCTTACAATGTCACAAAATGTGGAAAACGTCAGCAGTATTTTTGTACTGAGTAGTTAAAGACTGAATAAAGATTACGTGTCCGTAATTTGTTTGGTCTTTACATATCACTTGCCTTATATGTCACTCTATGAATGATGTGCAGCCTGTTATAAACCTTATTAACTCATCTTCTGTCAGCTGTTTGCTGAGGCCTGTCTGAGGACGCTGTGTGTTGCAGTTCGATCTGTTCCCGAGGCATTATGGGAGCAGTGGAGTAAGACTCTGGCCCTGTCTGCTGCCATGGCGACCTGCGAGCGTGACACCCTGCTGGAGAAGCTGTACGATGAGATGGAGAGAGATCTGCTGGTGCCTCTATCTCTGTTTCCTTCTATTTTAAAACACGTTGATCTCTTTTAATTTTAGTTAAACAACTCCTATATTATTTTTTATTATTCTTTCTTTTGTAGCATTTAAACCCATCTTATTAAGCAATACTATTGTTATAATTTGAAATCCTGCATAAATAAAACAATGCTCAAGTAAAACATTGTTGTAGCTTCTGGGGGTGACAGCAATTGAGGACCGGCTTCAGGAGGGAGTTTCTGAGACAATTGCTCTTCTTCAAGATGCTGGGATTAAAGTATGGGTGCTCACTGGGGACAAAAAAGGTATTGTAACATTCTACAGCAGGACTGACAGACTTAACCTGTCTGATAACTCTTTACAGTAAAAGAGAAAATAACAGTATGTCATGTTTTTTCTTGCTCTTTCCTTCCTCCTCTGGTGCCATTAGAAACTGCTGTGAATATTGGGTACTCTTGTAAGCTACTGGACCCTGATAGCAGATTACTGGAATGGCAGGAACTGAGGTATGCATTCATACACAAAATATAAAATAAAAGCAAATAGCCCAGAAACACTCAAACTCCCATTCTCTTTGTATCCCATTGATCATTGTTTGTTTTGTTCATGCAGGCAGATCCTCCAGTCTGCAGACCCACAGGTTAGCTTCTTCAAAGCCAAGCAGACAGAGCTGTGGGCTACACACAAGCAGATGGCAAGAGCAAAAACTTCTGTGGTCCTCACTGGATCTGAACTGGTAAACTGCAGCCTACACAGTAAATAACAAACATAATGTTTTCAGGGTTATGGCTGATCATTTTTTCCATGATTTTGTTTTTAAACGTGCATTGTATTAGAGACCTGGGGGTTTACAGACATGCAGATTTTAATACCTTGCATCAAACCTATTTCAAAGGGAATTTGGAAATGTTCTTAATTCCAACAAACGTAATATTTTTCAATGCTTAAACTTTTATTTACCACAAATAACCAAAACAAACACTGATTTCAAGGTCTTCCTTGATCTGGTACTTAAAAAAGCCATTGAATAAAAAATTAGATTTCAGCAAAACAACAGCAAGAACTGAGATAAGGGCAGACAAAGACACAAAAAGTAATAAAAAAGCACAGTTAGCATAATTGGGGGATCAACAGAGAGGGTGGTCAAGCTTGGGGGCACAGTGAGTCAGCGAGAAGAGTAGTCATCTTGCAATCCGAAGGTTGTGGGTTCCATTCCATTCCATTTCTTGTGTCAAATGTGACCCTGGGCAAGGCACTTAAGCTCAAGTTGCCTACCTATCGGTGTATGTGAACATTTGTGTGATTTGTTGAATGTAGTTCAAGTGTAAAGTGCTTTAAGTGGTCAGTGTGACTAGAAAAGACACCATTTAAACTCAGTCCATTTACCTTTGATCATTTGGATATAAACAAACATTTACAGAAACATTAGTGTTTAAAGACAAAAAGGAGCTTTGGTTTACCAGTTCATGCAAAACCTTTTATCACTCTTATTTCAGACACAAGGTCCCCTATTATACAACAAAAGACTTTAAAAGTGTAAAACAAAATGCAACTTAATAAGCATAAAATGCAAACATTATATGTCAAATGGATGCAGCCATTATAAAACTTAGAGACACGTGTTCCAGCGTTTCCAGGAGAATACCGTGATACTCTGTATGATTACAGTCAGAACCCTTATTATTATATTTTTGGAATCAATCAAAAGGCACTTAAAATTAAATGTAAAATTCCTCAGCAAGGCCTGAAAATTTGAAGCATGATATGAGACAAACTGCACCACCAGTAAATTATATAAAAAGTATGTGCAAAGTATGTTACATGAGCAGAGTAAATCTCTGTCACGTTCTGGGTTTGCGGCGGACCAAAGCGCAGGCAAGAGCTAGGCAGCAGCATGTTTAAAGGATGGCTTCGTCTTTATTCAAAGCTTTCCAAAAAGGTAGCATAAATCACAGCAGGTACATGAGTAGAGCTCAAAACTTGCATGAATTTCCTGAGCATGAACGTAACAAAACTGAAGTTAATCAGGGGTAGTGAACGGAAGGAACCAGCGAAGAACAATGAAACTAGACCAACTAATATACAAAGGGTAACAAAGGACAGATAATCAAAAGAACTAGGAACAGGTGTGACATGGAAGCACGGAGGCTGAAGGAACAGGTGAAACTAATACAAAGACTAAAGCATGGGAGAAGGGACTAATAAACAATACAGTGAACAAACCTAAGCAAAACTATAGACAAAGATAAATAAGAACTAACAAAAGAAACCCTAACTATAAAAGTAAACAAACCGAAACCAACACTGACTGAACTAATTGAGAAGTAAGCAGAGAAAGCGAGGACTAGAATAATTGTAAATAAAACGTAAACAACAACTAAAGTTAACCTATAAGGAGGGACTGGAGAATAGAGATAAACTAGAGGAACTAAGCTAGAGAACTCTGATAATAATAATAATACTAATAATAATAAGAAAACCGTTCTAAGTCATAAATAAGGAAACAACAACTAAAGGAACTATGAGCGAGGAGAGAGAGAACAAAACTAAAATCAAAATAACCGAAGGAAGTAAACAAAACAACATTGCTAAGCCCAAAAAATAAAGATACCTAACTGAAAAGCAAAACAAACACAAAACTAAAACAAAGTCCAAAATGTCAAACCCTGACAATCTCTGCACATGTATAAGCTAGACACCAACAAACCTCCAAAGCAAACACTACACATCGAAATCATCACATAGGTCAAAGGTTATAATATAGCCAAAGTATTTTACTTTGCTTACCACATCTAACACTTGGTCTGTTATATAAAAACAAAAAATAAAATAGAACAAAATTATCTTCCTCATTTTTGGCCGATAAAGCCAATCAGAACATATGATTTTTTTTCACCACGAAAACTTAATAATTAAAAAAAACACAATCTCACAGAGTAAAAATTAATGGTGTTCATGCCTTTCAGTGTCTAAGGTGCTTGTAAGAGTTGCTGTAAAGACATACAAAGTCTTAAAAAGGTAAAAACCAGATCTACTGCAACATGTGTGTGAACCTAAAGCCTGAAGGCAGCATTGGATTGCATTGGTCAACGTAGCCACAAGGGCTTTTGGACATCCTTAGCAGAATAACACTTCACACATTGCATCATCCTGTCAATAATATAACCTATAAATTATGGAGGCTAAAAACTCTTAAAAAAAACAGCTGAGCATATTAATTATAAAAATAAAATATTACATTGGGGCTACCTTTCAAATTTGGCTGTATCCTATCCAAAATTTTACTTTGTGCTAATCTGAATAAAATAGACTGGGAAAGACAAACAGATGGCATCATATAGTCCTGTGCACAGATTTGACTTGAAACCTGATCACAGTTGTGCAATCAGAAGATAATATGTGCAACCAACAACATAATTATTAAAAACATAAGAGATTTAGATGTTTTTATGATCGTTATACTCAATTATCTTGAATTAAAAATGTTTGGGTCAGAAACAGTGATATGGAAAAAAGCCTGTACAAGCTGTAAAGAGCACAAAGTCACCATATTGTCATTTCGTTATGGATCAACTCCCTAAAAAAAGATTATAAAAATGTTGTGTTCTTCTAACGTGCGCAGGTTGTCAGACATAATAATTCCTAAAAATGTCCCTTTCTCACTATTAATGCTTCAATAAAACACTCATGTAATACACATATTTGCATGTTTCCTATAAAATATAAAGAGGCCTCTCCGAACATGAAAACTACTGTATTTTGTCCTCTGACTGCTCTGCTCCACCATCCTGAGCAGTTTTGCCTCATTTCCACAGCAGCTCTGCTGGAATATGAAATTTTAAAAGCATTTTATTGGATGCACCATTAGTGACCATACCTGAATACAAAATTAGACATCAATATTTTTCAGCCTTTTCATTACCTCAGACCTATAATAATCTTTGAAATGCTTTAGCTATAAAGTTTGCACATTAAAGTCAGTTTCTAAGCTGCTTGATTATGTTTGTTCCCAGGCAGAGTTTGAGCAGCGACCAGAGTGGGAAGCCTCCTTCATGAGACTGGCAGAACAGTGTCAGTCTGTGCTGTGCTGCAGGGTGACACCTGCTCAGAAGGCTGAGATTGTGAAGTTGGTCAGGAAACACACCAGCTCAATCACCATGTCCATTGGTGATGGTGCCAATGACGTTAACATGATCAAGAGTAAGTGTGTTGAATAGCAAAGACTTGATTGTGAAAAAAACCTGATACTCATTTTGCTTTGTTCATTTTACCATGCTGTTCCACTTTGCTCTACCTATACCAGCGGCTCACATTGGAGTGGGACTGGCTGGTGTGGAGGGAGGTCAGGCAGTGCAGAACGCAGACTTTGCAGTGTCCCAGTTCAGGTTTTTACAAAGGCTGCTGCTGGTCCACGGTCGTTGGTCCTATCGCCGCATTTCCCTCTTCCTTTGCTATTTCCTGTTTAAGACCTGTGGTTTTGCTCTTGTGCACATTTGGTTTGGGATTTTCAATGGCTTCAGTGCTCAGGTTAGAAACACACTCTTAAAGCTGAATGACATAATGCCTTAAAGTCACATCATAACTTGAAGTTTACCATGGAGAAACCATTCAGTCTAATTTCCCCACAGTCTCTGTACGAGACATGGTTCATCGCTCTCTACACTGTCTTTTACACGGCAGCGCCAGTGATGTGCATGGCAGTTTTTGAACAGGTCAGTCAGGTGATTCTATTAACCCAATAGAGCAATAAAAATGAATATAATTACAGCAAGGGCTGCATATTTTTGTGTTATAGGATGTGAGTGGAGGGAGCAGTCTGAAATTGCCTGAGCTGTACAAGAGTGGTCAGAAGAACGAGCTCTCCAGCCCTACAAAGCTAATCATCTATCTCCTGTATGCCGTCTACACATCGCTTGTTCTCTTTTTCATCCCATGTGGAGTTTTCTACAACACAGCCTATGATTACCAGACCATGGCAGTCACTGTCGCGATGGCGGCCACCTTCACTGCCACAATTGAGGTCAGGATCACTTTTTCACACTAATAAAAGTGACCTGCAATAAATTGCACCTCAATGTTAAACTCACCTAAAAGAAATTGAAGAACTGATTCTGTTGCACACATATAGTGCACTATCAAAGGTATTCGTGCTGAATGAAAAGGATAAAAGATGTTTTGTTTTTCATTATTTTATGTAAAAAGCATGAAATGGGTGCTATTAATTTGCATTCACCCTCTTTTTTTGAATATCCAGCGTAACTATTTGTCTTCAGAAGTCACCTATTGGTTAATAGAGTCCCACGTTGTGCAATTTAATCTCAGTATAAAACCAGCCTCAGAGGTTATTGAACAAACCTGCAGAATGAAGAGAGAAGAACACACCAGACCGGTCAGAGAGAAGGATGT
This sequence comes from Girardinichthys multiradiatus, assembly GCF_021462225.1. Classification (NCBI taxonomy): domain Eukaryota; kingdom Metazoa; phylum Chordata; class Actinopteri; order Cyprinodontiformes; family Goodeidae; genus Girardinichthys; species Girardinichthys multiradiatus. The sequence goes on from NC_061802.1 coordinate 31,516,323, forward strand.
GGAGAAGTTTAAAGCAGTTATCATTTAATGAGTTGTTCCTCTACAGCTTTCCTTGAACAGCACCAACCTCTGCCCAAACAGATGACAAAGCTTGAGTTTAGTTGTTTACTCTTTGATGTCCATGATTTGAACATTCAATGGAGAATTTGACATAAGTGGCAAATTTTTTTCATTTTGAGATAAATAAAGCAAACTGTCAGTAGCTTTGGGGTTACAGATGAAGCATGAAGCTGTCTACGCATATGATGCGTAAAGTCTGTAACCTGTTCTAGTAGCATATTTATCATTAGTTGCTACTTAAAACCAAAAGCTTTAAAGATCCAAGAGATCCCACAAAAGATCACTCGTTTTTCCTCTTCCTTCTCTTGTGAGTTATATGTTCTAATGTTTTGTTGGACACAGCTGTGTCCGGTTAGCTGCACACTTTTTATATTCTGAGCTTTGTGAATCCGGAAAAAGCTAATGATCCCAATGTTGTTTTTTAGGGAGATATATTGTAATGTGTTTTGGCCAAACTATGAATATACAGTACAAACCAAACGTTTGGACACACCTTCTCATTCAAAGAGTTGCCTTTATTTTCATGACTATGAATCGTGTAGCTTCACACTGAAGGCATCAAAACTATGGATTAACACATGTGGAATTATATACTGAACAAAAAAGTTTAATAAGTGGGATTTCAAGCCTTATATATGGGGTTGGGGTTGAAAAAAGCAGCTAAGTAAGTGTGAATCAGGCCTTCATGGTAAAATAGCTGCTAGGAAACCACTGCTGAGGACAGGAAACAAGCAGAAGAGACTTGTTTGGGCTAAAGAACACAAGGAATGGACATTAGACCAGTGGAAATCTGTGCTTTGGTCTGATGAGTCCAAGTTTGAGATCTTTGGTTCCAACCACCGTGTCTTTGTGCGGCGCAGAAGAGGTGAACGGATGGACTCTACATGCCTGGTTCCCACCGTGAAGCATGGAGGAGGAGGTGTGATGGTGTGGGGGTGCTTTGCTGGTGACACTGTTGGGGATTTATTCAAAATTGAAGGCATACTGAACCAGCATGGCTACCACAGCATCTTGCAGCAGCATGCTATTCCATCCGGTTTGCGTTTAGTTGGACCATCATTTATTTTTCAACAGGACAAACACACCTCCAGGTTGTGTAAGGGCTATTTGACCAAGAAGGAGAGTGATGGGGTGCTGCGTCAGATGACCTGGCCTCCACAGTCACCGGACCTGAACCCAATCAAGATGGTTTGGGGTGAGCTGGACTGCAGAGTGAAGGCAAACGGGCCAACAAGTGCTAAGCATTTCTGGGAACTCCTTCAAGACTGTTGGAAAACCATTTCAGGTGACTACCTCTTGAAGCTCATCAACAGAATACCAAGAGTGAGTGGAGCAGTAATCAAAGCAAAAGGTGGCTACTTTGAAGAACCTAGAATATAAGACATATTTTCAGTTGTTTCACACTTTTTTGTTCAGTATATAATTCCACATGTGTTAATTCATAGTTTTGATGCCTTCAGTGTGAAGCTACAATATTCATAGTCATGAAAATAAAGAAAACTCTTTGAATGAAAAGGTGTCTATACTGTACATCTAGAAATCAAATACACAATTTATTTATTTATTGTAAGACATTCAGTTGCTCCTATTGGCTGTCAAAAAATATAAATCTTGTGTTACGGTCACTGGCCCAGACGTCTGCAATCCTCTGCATCTTTAAATTTTACTCTATGCTGTTATTCTATTTAATGTGTTCTGCATTTTGGTGGTTTTTTATTATGCTGACCTTCCATCCTATGCTAAAATATTTGTTTTTTTAATCCTGTTATAATCTGTGCAATATTCTCAATATTCGTACAACAAAACCAGCTTTGCCATTTTATTATCAGCAGTAATATTTTCCAAAGAAAGTATCTTTGTACCCGTACACTATACATAAATCCATTTTATTACTCATTTTTCTGTCATTGTTTCTTTATGTCAGATTGTGATGCTGACCAGATACTGGACGAAATTCAGCATCGCAGCTGTGTGCATCTCTGTGGTTTTGTTCTTCTTATGTACCAGAATCACCCACAGCACCCGCCTTTTTCAGAGCTCACCCGTTGACTATTACTTCCTTGGTAATTTTCTTCAGTTTTCAATGTATCCTCATTATTAATTTAGTGCTTAATTATATGTGGTATTACACCTGAGGACCGATCCTTTGAACATAGACGCATTCAGAGACCGATGATGTTTACTTCAAAAAACTAAAAACGTGGTTATGCAGCAAAAACGTACATTTAAGTTATTCTTCAGTTCATGGATACAAAGGGGGTCTGATTTGTTAGTATTCCACTGGCCAGTTTTGATTCCTGTGTGTTTTTCCCCAGGTGTGTCTGAAAAGGCCTTCATTGATCCAGTTGTGTGGCTAACAGCTTTGCTCTCAGCTTGGACTGCTGTTCTTCCCTCAGTCACAGCTCACGCCCTCAATGTCATTCTCAGTGTGCACAATAAACACAAGGTGGGACATCTTTGGGTGTTTGTGAGAATACTTAGCGGATGTTTTAGTAACATTTTAGCAGACGTGTATCATTATTTTACAAATTTTCAGTCTGTGTTCGGCTTGAACAATATGAAAAAATAAAATTTAAGAGAAAGACCCCAAGCACACAAGAGCGAAGAACACAAACAAAAGTTGCCAGACAGTGATCAAATAAAAGAGTAACCACAGACATAAATACATAACACAATGGCCACTTAATAAGAAAACAATTGATAGTTAAGTCTCAAGCTACAATATAAGTTCATACCATGATTATTTGTAAGGTGGTTTGTCTAGTGTGAAGTTAAAGGTTAGACTCTATACACCAATGCCAGCAATCTGTTTTCTTCATACAGCTATCACTAGAATACGTTATATTAGCAAGCTGTGCAATATTTGAGTAAATAATGAGGGAAGCAGCTGAAAGTCTCTTTTCTACATATAATCATTTGTATTTGTACACATTGGGTTGACCTGCACTTGGAGTAATTTAAGTGTTAGAACGTTATTCTGAGGACCCCATCTTTGACAGCATTCAAGCTCTCTTAGCCCATCTACAGTAAAGTCAATTTGACTAAATCTACGCATCTTGTGGTTGGAAGGCAAGTCACAAAACTGATATACAACTTGTCATTCATTTGGCTCAAATACTATGGAAAAAAGAGGTGTGTTGCAGCTAATTATTTTTGGGTAAAAGTGCAGGAAGAACATTGGGAGAGACTGCTAATTAATTTATTAATAAAGTGATCAATGGATGTCAAAAGACCTTTTCATTTATTTTTATTTAACTTTTATTTATAAAGGTTAAATAAAAAATAAATAAATAAAAAGGTCTCTTGACATCCAAAAGACCTTTTTATTTATTTACATTATCCAGCTTCCTCCCACAGTCCAAAAACATGACTGTTAGGTAAATTAGTCTCTCTAAATTGCCGTTAGGTGTGAATGAGTGTGTGCGTGGTTGTTTGTCCTATGTGTCTCTGTGTTGCCCTGTGATGGATTGGCGACCTGTCCAGGGTGTACCCTGCCTTTTGCCTGTAGACTGCTGGAGATAGGCACCAGCTCCCCCGTGACCCACTATGGAATAAGCCGTATAGAAGATGAATGAATGACTTATAAAGGTTGCCTCATTGAGATCCAAAATCTCATTTACAAGAGACCTGTTTGAAAAAACAACAACAACAAAAGTTACAAACACAGTAGCAATAGAAATAATTAAAATGTTTAACTCAAATTAAACCAAATAAATTATGACTAAGAAACAAGGGCACATTTCATAGGAAGATTTCTTCATTTGTTTTATAAATATAAATTGTCCTAGAGCAATAAACATGGATAGTTTCATATCCTGCTGTAGATTGTTCTAAGTTGATGGGGCAGATTAAGAAAATGCTAAGAAAGTTCTGATCGTACTATAGAAACACAGAGAGATAAAGTCCTGACAGCAAAGTCTGTGGCTGGACTGTGTAAGTGACATGTAGGAATAAGTCAAGAAAAGTCCAATAGCTTTACAGTTGAAACTGTACCAATGCATGAGTCTATGGATGGATGATGATGGCCTTTCACTCGAGAATATAAAGTACAGTGGTGAGTGAGAGCTTTATAGCCTGTAATTAACTGTAATTCTCCATGATAGACAGCATCCAACATGTGCAGTTGTGGCAGGTGCATTCACACAAACATCATTAATCTAATAGAAATAGGAAAGTCATTAAGACAAGATGCTTCATTGCACTGAAAGAAAACCCCTTTTTATACCTTAAGCTTATTTACAACGTATTCAATATCTTACATACCTCACCCTTCGGTTGTTCCTTCCCTTGAAGCCATATTTCCAACTTGGCTTCAAGGGAGAAGTGTTTCAAACAGCACTACTGATTCAGTAGGGTAGGAACAATCTGCTTCAGTCGCCTGTTTTTTATTAATCTCACCCATCTTTCCTGCACTGAGGAAAATAACTGCTTCCTCATTGCTTTTCTGTGTTTCTGTGTGTGCAACCATCGATGAATTTGATATATATTCCAGTTTGGAAGTTTTATGATGTGGTTTTGTTTCCGGTTTAAAACAATAGACAGACTTGCTCCTCTACGCCAGACACACCATTATTATCTGTGTATGGTAATGGTGATTGTGTATTATAGAGGCATTTCCCCAGATGCTGTTTTGCTCTTGGTAATGTATGTTTTATAAAATTACTTACTGCTTTAAAGGGCAATAGAAAGGCCTATTATAATTAATTTGGGTTTTATATTTTCAAGATTTTTACATTTTAGGGCTCTAAATTATGAGAACATTGTCCAGTGAAATGTAGCAGTACTTGTTCACTGATGCTTTTCGACAAAAGACCAAAAGCAAAAATGCAGAGAGTTTGTACACTTATAGATTTGAATTAGGTTAAATCCACTGAAGTGTGTGGTACAGCACACCATTCTTTTTTATTCACCATCCTGTACATACAAACTTGTGAACAATTTTAAATAGTAACATTGTAAAAACATGCAAATGTGCATTCCTGAATATTTATTTATTTAACCGTTCACATTTAATTAAAATACCCATCTATATATACATTATATAATCAATGTTCTGCAGCGTAATGGTGACTATAACAGCTGTCAGATCGCCTCCTGTGCAACCGATTATCTGCCATATTGGACAATATTTCATTTTGTTGTTTCGTTAAACTGTTGTTTTTTGTTGCCATTGTTTAATTACTAACTTACTCAACAATGCATGACAAAAAAAAGCTGAACATGCAGGAAAATGCTGAATAATGAGTATTGCCCGAAATATTGTGATTTCCTGACATCTGTACAGTGATAAAATTTCAAATACAGGCAAAAATCTCTCCATTTTTACTGTTATCGTTATACTTCTTTGTATTCTTTTTGTTGTATACTTTAAATTTATGCAGGTAATTTTGGCTGATGTGCTCTTATGGGTGTTGTTGAAAAAAACCTGATATGATTCCTCTGTGTTTGTAGATACACAGCATGTCCCCTCCTCCAGTGGAGCTCAGGTCAAAGTTCAGAAGAGGGTCCTCACTCCGCCAGTCATCATATGCCATCTCCCAGGGTGCCGGGTCTGGACGCCTCATTATTTCGGCGACTAGCATCCAGAGTGCAGAGGTGTTGAAGGATGGGAAAATGACTACAAGTAAAAAATCATCTAATCTTTGAGGCCTGTGTATTAGCAATAGGCGTGTACATGGTGTTTTGCCAAAGTTCTTTCAAGTCATTCTATTTTGTGTCAGGTACAGGCTGAGTAGATGTCCTGTGAGATCAGAAAATGTTAAGGTGCATGTGGTGCCCTACAGAGGGACCAGGAGGACCCTTATATCTGTTACAGAAGACCCAGTGCAGGCTTTGTAGGTGAGCAGATGCGGAAGCTGGAATATACTTGGTGATGTATCATTGATGTGTGCTGCATGATTTAGACTAGCTGCTACGAGTGTGAGACCAGTCTATAGTCCTTCTACTGAATCATTGCAGAGGTGTGGATAACAGTAAGTCTCCAAGTAGGGTGCTGGTCATTTCGCTCCTGCCATTTTGCATGTTTGGAGATTTCTTTTCTTTTTTTTTTTGCTTTGCATCTGACATTTTGTGCTATGAAATGAAGCTGTCGACCTCTGAACTGTACTGACTATGCATCAACCAGTACCTGCCAGTGGGACTATACAGACCCACTTTAAAAACTGAGGATTTAAGGTTGGCTATATCTACCATCAGGGTGGCACTTAGTTTTTCTGGTTTGATTAGGAGTTATATTCCTGTTTTAGTTAATAATACAGAATGAAAGGGAATTATACATGTTATATTTATCCCTATCATGCATGAAAATACATAACTACAACTGATTGAATTATATAGGGATAAAGTGGTTTGTTTCCAGGTACAAAAGGGAAACAGAAAACGATAAAAAGCAAATTGACAAAAGTGTGATTTGACCTGGACCCATCCCTGTACCTCCTCTGCTCATTGGCTGGTTTGTTTTCAAGATGAAGATTGGTTTAAATCAAATTAACCAGCATGATCCCATTGTTCCTGCGTCAGTAAGGGTTTTAATTTCCAAATATATAGAAATATTAATTGTTCCTGTATACACAATTTATTTTCTGCATTTTAAAGGGAGTGTCTGAGATTTTAATATAATTTTGTATGGCCCTATTTTACTAATAAAGGATATAGTAGAAAATATACTTACTTGCTTTGAATCAATACATAAACAAGAAATCAACCGTCCCACTTTGTTTTACAATTGTTTTATTTGTTAATTTATTTCAAAACACGCAATTTACCCATATTATCCTTTTAAGTTTTTTTTATTTTTCTGTAACAGTTATTACTCAGGTTTTTTACCTTCTCGAGAGTCTTAACGAGAGTTAAACTAAAAGTCCTCCACAGGCTCTCCGGCTTCTGCAGTGGAAGGAGGGTGGGAGAGAGGCTCTCTGATCCGACGTGAGCAGGTTGCTTCCCCATTTCTACGCGGGTGGATGTGTGTGTGTGTGTGTGTGCGTGTGTGTGTGTGTGTGTGTGAAGGCTTACTCCAGGCTATGTGTGTGTACATGTGTGCGTTTAAGTGCAAGACGTGGAATGTCCACATGGCCAGGTAAGTCACAGGACCCGTAGAGCAGCCCAGAAAGCTGAATATTATCTTCCACGTTTGGCAGCCAGATTGTCAGACCTCTGATTTCATCTTTGGTTTCAGGAAAAAAAACACTTTCAAAGGGGCAGATTCGCCCTCTCCAGCATGTGCCTGTGTCTGTCTGTGTATCTGTAAGTCTGTCCAAGTGCAATATAAGCCACTGTCTTCAGACGACTTTGTAAACTTCAGTAAGAACAATGTTAAGTGTCTTTGCATTGATTGTGGCCCTTCCTTGGCGCTGGGGACAAAGACAGTCAAACATTGTGGGACAGTGGAGCCATGAAGGGGGAGGGTGGGGGTCAACTTGCAAACATCAGCATGGGCTCCATTTTGGCATCAGTGGCAGTTTGGGCTTTTGTGGTAAAAATAAGTGGTATTGCAGTGCCACTCAATCTCTGGCCAATCAGAGCAAAAACTGAGTGACAGGTGCTGCTTCACCCTCGTTTTGCTCATGAGACGGGTGGGGACGAAAAGAAGTGGAGAAGGGTCAAAGTGTGAGTATTAAAATGTGGAGTAGGAGGGGCCGGGAGTTGAGGGTTATACACTCTGACCCAGCAGCAACGATTAAGATTGGGGAGGGTCAGGTGTTTGCATAGTTCTCTGTGCAAAAGCCACCAACCGGAGCCATTTTTATTTCCTCGCGGCTGGCTACATCATCATTAGATCAGCAGGACTCAGGCGGTGGGTGATGGGAAGCATGATCTTTGCACCACAGGTCTCCGTTTTTGAGGCAGGAGATGAGGCAGAGTGAAGAGTGAGAGAAAGTGAAGAAGTGATATTTTTGCAAACAACTGGGTGAAAGATGAATATATCAGAGTTAATTGGGGGGACAGGGGTCAGTCGTTTGGCAGTTGCACATTGCAGCTCATCTAGATCCAGAAAGCCTCTCTTCCCGTGATTTTTGCTCTTCTATCCTCCCCTTCCTCCTCCCAACTGGCCTGCCCTCTCTCTACCTTTTTTCTTGTTTTGAAACTGATTGTCTTCTACCATCACAAAGACACTTGGTTCTGATTGATTAACAGGTAACAGAAGAGGGAGAGCACAGTGTGACTGGGGGTGTCTCTACATCGGCCCAGCAGAGTCAACCCGCAAAGTCCGTTTGAGACGTTACCCCGAGCAACTGCTGTTTGACAGCAAATGCGGGAAACGTTTCAGGCCGGACGCCAGGTTGCCACGTGGATACCGCTGTTGGTTGGTCAGTCAATTAGCAAGAAATGGTTTCAGATTTTTGCATGACAAATATTGGAACCCATAGCAATGGAACATAAAAAAGAAAAAACACTGTCTTCCACATAGGTACAAATGAACACATATACACAGATTGAAGAAAAAGCATGTAGACAAACATACAGGCATATTCAAGGCCGCTCGGATTGGCGTGTGTCCCTCTGATTAACTCCAAGTAAACAGCCAGTCTTTGGAAAAGCAAGACACACGTTCCGAGACCCAAGTGTGGAACACGAGCTGAGGAATGAAGATTGAATGCTATTGATTAGGGAGGAGACAAGTTTGACCTCCCCCAGCGCACACTGCCCCCTACTGTCTGGATTTATATACATCAAAGAAGCATTGGGGGGAAGGGGGGAAAGGGTTGCAACAACACATGCACACAACCAGTGAATCCAACAGTGACGGAAAGTCTAAAAACAACAACCCCTCCAACGCCTAAAACCCAAATACCTCCCACCCTCTGTTTTTTTTCGCATTTATTTTGATAACCAAAATATTCCCCCACCCCGTCTCCTCCCGCTCCCGAGTCTTACTATCCTCTTCCTCTCCCCACAAAATCACAGGTCATTCTTGTTGGTTTCTATACAGTTATACAATATCCATGCACAAAAGAAAAGAAAAAAAGGGCACCTTCTTTTCAACAGGAGGCGCGGGTCTTTAATTGTCTAAGAACATCAGGAGCACTTGAACACACCCAGGAACCTTTAAAAGTAACGGTCTCGTCTTTTTTTTTGTATTTCTTTTTCCCTCAGAGAAAAGACAACTAAAAGGCAGAAGAAAGCTAACAATGAATGTAAAGTTATTCCTCCTTTGGTTTAACATCAAATTTTTGGTTTATATTTCAGTTCAAATTTATTTTCTTTTCTTTTAATGTAGCCATTTGTCAGAGAGCTTACAACTACAGCACCTTGCAAAAGTATCCATACTTCTTGAACCTCTTCCCTTCTGGTTACACTACAACCTCAAACTTCAATGTATTTTATTTGGATTTTATGTCATAAAATGTAGCACATAAGTGAGAAGTGGAATTTACAACAATACATCAGTATAAAACTAGCTGTTCCGTGAAGGCCTTGGAGGTTTTTAAAGAACATCAGTGAACAAACGGCATCATAAATATCAAAGAGCACAACAGACAGGTCCTGGATAAAGCTGAAGCAGGATTAAGTAATAAAACAACAGAACATCTAACAGAGCCCTGTTCAATCCATCATCCAAAAATGGAAAGAGTATGGCAACATTGCAGACCTGCCAACATATGGCCTTCTACCTAAACAGACAGGCCAAGCAAAGAGAGCATTATTAAAACAAGCAGTCAACTGAACTTTTTGGCCTACACTCAAAATTGCATGTGTGGCAGAAAGCTAATACTATAACATCACTCTGAACATACAACCCCCACCAAGAAACATGCTGGTGGCAGCATCGTGCTCTTGGTATGGTGTCCTTTAACGGGAACAGTGAAGCTGATCAAAGTTAATGGGAAAAATAGAGGAAAAATAAAAGGGTAATTCTGGAGAAAACCTGTTAAAAGGCTGCAAAGGTCTTGAGACTGGTGGAGAAATTGGCCTTCCAGCAGGACAATAATTATAAACATCCAGCCAGCGTTACAATGGGAAACTTTAGGTCAAAGCATGTTCATGTGCAAGAATTGCCCAGCAAAAGTCCAGACATAAATTAAATTGAGAATCTGTGGCAAGATGTGGCTTTTCATAAACAATCTTTATCCAAAACTGACTGAACTTGAGCTATTTGTAAAGAATAATTGGCAAAAATACAGTCTCCACCTGGTAAAAGAATGAAAAGTACTGACTCAGATGAACTGAATAAATATGCAGCACTTTTCAGATGTTTATTTGTAAAAGTCATGTCTGATTTATTTTTTCCACTTCACAGTTATGTCCTTCTTTGTGTTGGTCTATGACATAAAATCCCAATAAAATGCATTAAAGATTGTGGTTGTAATGTCACAAAATGTGAAAGTGTTGAAGGGGTATGATTACATTTGCATGTCAATGTAAGCCTCTCTTTATCCTGGCCTTCACTTTTGTCTTTTCTTTTTCTCAGCTAGTCCTCCACAGAAACATTCACATTGTCTTTTCCTTTTAAGAAAACAGTAAGTACATGCCGTAGCAAAAACAAACCGAGAGAACGTACGAGAAAAATAAGCAAACAGATAAAAGGAATTTTTAACAGTATAAAGCTTCAAGTCACAAGTTCCAAAACTAACTATCATAAGTATCATAGTTTCATAATCATTGTTATCATTAGCAGTATTATTTTCAGTTTTAAATTACATAAAGTTTACATGAAAGGTTTTTGAGGTATTTCAGAATTAATTGTCAAACACACGCCTACCAAGTCTTGGCACTAGCCAGGGGGAAGTGTTGTCTGGACGGACGAGGTGGAGGGAGGAGAGTTTGAGTCTTCCACACTTTTCTAGTGCAGCCTCTGTGCTTGCACGCAGTGGCCTGTTGGTCATTCGAAATGCAGATGCTCCGAGTGCTTAAACCCAACAGCCTTTTTTAGGCCCCCTCTTTCTCTGTTACAAAAAAATATCTCTGATGCGAGAAAGCTAAAAACAGCTGAGAGCGTAAGCACGTCGGGTAAGAGAAAGCAAAAAAAACTAAGAAAGGCTGGCAAGCTAAAAGATGATTAACAATACAATATCAAAGACTGAAAGATTAAGGAGTAACACATAGGTTTGTTTCAAATAAATGGTGTAGAGAAAATGTTTTATAGACTTTCTACGTGATAAAGTGCTTGTATTCTAGTGTATCAAGATGGAAAGTCAATATGAGAGAAAATGCTGACACAGCCCCCACTTTGTGTCCCTCTTTTTGCACCCCCCTCACCTCTGTCAATCCAATTATGGGTGCATTGTCTGTTTGAGCGCATATTTGTGAGAGAGCATGCATGCATCTGTGTGACTGCTCATGTTTTGTGTGTGTGTGTGTGTGTGTGTGTGTGTGTGTGTGTGTGTGTGTGTGTGTGTGTGTGTGTGTGTGTGTGTGTGTGACCAGTGCAGTCCCACCCGTGGTTGAAGGGAAAAGGCACTCAACTCTGTCTGCAAGGCAACCACTTCCTCCTAAGTGGCACAATGCAGTCTGACTGCACTGTTAGAAACGAATGCAATGTGCGTCTTAAATATTTGTCAGTGTGTGACATTTTGGAGGGACAAAAAGAGGGGGAGGTTTCTGTTTTTTTTTTGTATTTTTTGGGTTGGGTCCCCCTAGGCAGTTTGCGACTGGTAGGCTGCAGTATCTTTGGTATTAGTGGCGGTTTCACAAACCACTCAGCTTAGTGAGGTAGCCACACTGGTTCTCACTACAAACAAATGTCATTTTGTCAGCTTCATAACTATAGAGCTGAGTCTATCTACCTACCTATGCTTACTGAATTGTACTAGTCGATTTTAGCTCATCTTCCTTTGGCGATATTGACTTGCTGCTTATAGCAGCATGAAATTAGTCAGTGCCCTTCCATCAACTCTTCTATAGTGACCAATTGTTATCTAATCTGCACTGCTAATCTGACTACATTGTTGGAAATGCTACAGTTGCATCTTAAGACCACACAGATAACTATTAACCCCCCCGACCTGTCTCCCTCTGACAGAGTAAACTGAGTCAGCCAGGACATTCGGAGGTCACGTTTCGTCCCCCCCTGTTCTTGAAGTTCATCTAGAGAGTAACACAGTTCTGACATGAAACGCCAGAAGAGAGAAAGCGTCCATCATTTATCTTTATTCTTCTCTGCAGCTCACTGTTTTCTCTTTTTTCCTCTTCTTCCTGCAAATGTCTCCAAAAATCTGCAAAAAAATACATCCTTCAGCAGAGCAAGTCCTTGCGTCCCCCGTTTTCATTTTTAAAAAGTCCTTCCTTTTTTGGTTTTCTGTTTTTTTGATTTATCAACAAGGTGCCTTACTTATGCACAACAGAGCACAATAGTAACAAGAAATAGAAACTTTGTGTCTATTGTACTAATTAAATACCCGCATCAATGTAGAGAGGAAGAGAGAAAGGGCGAGGGCCAATGGGGTTAGATTAGAGGGATGAAAAAGGAGGTAGAGAACCAAAGATTGAGTGAGAAATTTGTCCTGTTTTGTGTTGGAGACATTTTTTTTCCTGCTTTAGGTGTTTGAGGTTTTGGTTTGCCGTAAAATCCGATACTTTTTTTCCATTTGTTTTTACTAAAAAAAGTGTGTTTCAATTCAGTCAAAAGCTGATTTTAAGTTTGTTGCTATGGCACACACCGCCCATCATCAGTTAGGTGCACTGTAGAGTGTGTTGACCTTAGTACCGTATTCTCACATTAAGGCAGTAAGCATTGGCACTGTTTGTTGTCATGAGTGCGTTGGTTTGCTTTGGGTTAGCTACTGATTCATAACCATAAGGTTTACATTAACTTAGCAGTTGCAGATATTTTTTGCAAACAGATAAAATGAATGCAAAATATAAATCCTCCAAACAAAAACAAAAAAAAATTTGAACCTCCACTGAGTCTGCCTCGCCTTTCTGTTTCCCCCTGATGCACTTCTCTCTCCAGCATTTTCAGTAGTATGTTTTTTGTAATTTGTAAATTCTTGCCTACATACACTAATTCCCTGCCTTTGTTAAATCCCTGCGTTTTTTTCAGCATTTGTCTCACCCATCCCCACCGCCCCCCCAAGCTCCACCAGCGCTGGTTGGATGAGGAACAACAATAGGATAATGGTTAGCTATTGATCCGCCTTCAAAGAGCTGCGAGGGCCTGAATGTGTTGTGCCGTGACTGCTCCTCAGCATCTAGTGCAGCATCTCTGAATTCTCCCACCAACCACCCCCCACCCCCACCCTTTATTTTTGCTCTGCTAATTATGGGTCTCTGCTGTCAACAGCAGGGGGCACTGTTGCTCTGCCAGTGCAGACCAGGACGGAGTGATGTGCTGTTGGGTTGCTGCCCGCTGCTGTGGAGGCCTTTGTGTCGTCTTCCGTGTGCTCCTCTGCTTTTTTTAATATGCAGCTGTAATGTAGTTTGGCTGGATGCCCGAGCGTGTTGTTGTCATCGTTCGGTTCCCAGTTATTGATTCAAGCTCCCAGCAGAACAAAGAGCATGTCCAGACATCTCGCGGGTCTCTCCTTTTGGTCAGGGAAACTCAGACTCTATAGGCTCAGGCTAAGAGTAACAATAACATCTCTTCCTGCAGGCTCTTTGACATCTGTGCAAAAATATAACCTGGGCCTGGAAGAGGTGAGGACCTCCTGCCGAGCGTCTTGAGTTTCACCTTCAGGAGGCCGAAAGGGGGGTGGGGGTCAAGGAGCCACTTTCTCCGTCTGCATCGATTCATTTTTCAATTCATTAGTTTGCTGTATGATCAGCCTGAGCTGCTCTCTGAAATGGCTGGCCATCAGGGAATACCTTTGGCTGAGGAATGAGAGACTACAGGAGAAAAAAGGGGTGGAGGTGAAGGCAGAGAATTGGAAAGCCAAATTGTTGTTTTTGTTTTTTTTCGTAGACTGCACTGTTTTCTATACGACTGCCTTCTCACCATCTCTCTGTGTGTGAATGTGCAGGATGGGGCACTGATAATAAGGCTATGTGCTGTTGTCTTGTCAGATTTATTGCCGTTCCTTTGCCCTTGTTGCTTCCATAGAGAGGACGTGAATAGGGAGGCAGACACAAAGGAGGTGAGTTTTTTTTTTTTTGGGGGGGGGGGGGTTGGATGGTGGTTGAAGGAGGAGGCTGGCCAAGAAACCGTCCAAGAAAATGATCAAATCTTTGGTGTCTCTTTGCTTTGTCAGATGTTGTAAAAATTACTTAAAAACAAAACATAAAAAGACTAACTCAATGATTGTCCTTGTGTGAGTAAAGCAGACTGAACCTGACTTCACACCTCACCTCTTAGATTCTGCTTCTTTCAGGTGAGAGCTTGAGATTTTGACTGACAAGAATGATGATTGCATGGCACGAAGGGTTTGTTTTTCAGGCAGTCCAGGCCAGGTAGGGTCATCAGAGACAGGTTTCAAAGTCACCTCCTTGTGATGCCTCCTGCTCCAACCTGGTTCCCCAGCACTCTTGAAGGCCTCCTCCTCCTCCTTCTCCTCTCAGGCCTTGGAGAAGGTGGTGGTGGAGGTTCCTGGCTGCCCAGGGCTGGCGCCATGGTCATCGTGCCAGCGGTCCACACAGCGGCGGCGTGCGTTCATGAAGAAGTTGCTGACGGTGCTGAGCTCCAGGCCGAGCTGTTGGGAGATGGTGATCTGCATTTCCTTGGACGGGCGTTTGTTCTCCTTGAAGATGGCAATGAGCGTGCGACGCTGCAGATCTGTGAACACTAAACGCTGTTTCTTGGGCGCGGTGTTGCGGTCCTTGTGCTGCTCCTGTTCTTTGCGCTTGCAGGCTTGGTTTGGGTGGCAGCGGTGGGAGGGATGGCGATGAGAGCGGGAAAGCCGAGGAAGGAAAGAAAACAAACAAAAAAAAACAAGGTAAATACGCAGAAGCAATTGTTTTTAAGACAACAAAGCAAAAACAGACGGTTAAGGAGAATATAAGTAGCTACAGCGTATTCATGTATTCAGTTGAACTTTTTCACATTTTGTCATATTACCACCACAAACTTTAATGTGTAACTGATATTTTATGGGATTGAAAAGCACAATGTCATGCATAATTGT
Organism: Girardinichthys multiradiatus; assembly: GCF_021462225.1. Taxonomy (NCBI): domain Eukaryota; kingdom Metazoa; phylum Chordata; class Actinopteri; order Cyprinodontiformes; family Goodeidae; genus Girardinichthys; species Girardinichthys multiradiatus. Next base: position 31,531,376 of record NC_061802.1, read on the forward strand.
GAAGTGGAGGAAAAATTACACATGGTTGTCTATTTTCTAATGAATAAAACCATGAAATGTCTAGTGTGAATTTGTATTCAACTCCTCTGAGTCAACCCCTTGTCAGCAGTTGCATCTTTGAGTCTTTTGGGGTTTGTCTCTACCAGATAGCAAATAGCTCAATCTCAGTCAAGTTGGATGGAGACCATGTCTTAATGCCATCTTTTAAGTCTTCCCACAGATTCTCAATTAAATTTGGGTCTTAACTTATAACACAAGAATATGTTTTAATTAAAACCATTCCATTGTAACTGTGGCTGTATGTTTAGGTTCATTCTTCTGCTGAAAGATGAATTTGCGCCTTAGTCTCAAATCTCTTTTAGCCTCCACCCTGTTTTTAGCTATATGTATATTCCCATCAGCTCTGACTAACTCCCCTGTCCCTGGTGAAGAAAGGCCTCACCACAGCATGATGCTACCACCAGCATGTATGCACTGAGGATGGTGTGTTCAGGGTGCTGTGTTTGCTTTCCCCAACACACACTGTTTTGCATGCAGGTTATGAAGTTCTGTATTGGTATCATCTGACCAGAGCTCCTTCATCCACATGTTTGTTGTTTCCCCTATGTAGCTTCTGGCACACATTAAATGGGACTTCCTAAGACTTGCTTTTGACAATGGTGTTATTTTTGCTACCTTTTCATGTAGGCCAGATTTATGAAGCACAGCACAGCTAAAAGTTGTCCTGTCAACTGATTCCCAATTTTGAACTGTGGATCTCTGCAGCTCCTCCAGAGTTACAAGGGGCCTCTTGACCTCTTCTCTCATAAAGGCTCTCCTTGACTGGTCTGGCAGTTTATAAGGACAGCCATGTATAAGTTGGTCATGCCACATTCTTTGCATTTTTAAATGAGGGATTGAACAGTCCTCTGTGAGATGTTTAAAGCTTTGAATGTTTTTTCATAATTATGTAAAAGTTTGTGTTAGTCTATCATATAAAATCTCAAAAAAACAAGATTAAATTTCTTGTTGTGATGTGAAAGAATGTGAATACGTGCAATTGGCATGGAAACTTTTGTAAGGGACTGTATTAACTAGTCCTTAGACACATAAAAACTGGTTTATACACCAGCAGCGACACTACAGCTCCATCTCTATTGCCATATTAAAGTTGATTTAAAGCTAATCCATGCGTCCTGCCCAGTGGGAATATTCCTTCCATCCTGCGGAGTGCAGACAAGGAACCAGCCTGCGGTGAGAAAAAGACTGGGTGGGGAGGGCAAGACAGTGGGACTAGCTGTTGCCTGCTTGCTGGAGACACTGCTGTTTGATTCAATATTAATGCAGTTTGAGTCGCAATGGGAGACTGAGTGACTGATGCACAAAAGTAGCCATTTTGTGTTTCAATGTGTATGTGTGTGCGCTTTTGTGTAAATGAAGGACAGAGGAGACGGTGAAAGAATAGAGACATGAAAATAAAAGATGAACGAGTGAAACAAAGTGTGTGTGTGTGTGTGTGTGTGTGTGTGTGTGTGTGTGTGTGTGTGTGTGTGTGTGTAAGAACCAAAGATGGGAACTGAGAAGAGGAAGGAGAGCTGTTCATGTGAAGGAGAATGCAAGATATTGACCGACTTGCTGTAGGAATTGGGGGGGTTTTCTGTAGGGACTGAGGTCAGATCCCCCCCAGCAGGTCTACAGTCTGTTACTTCAAACAGAGCCCACTGGAGCCTACTCTATAGAGCTGTGAGAGGGTATTTATAAACCCTTTCACCCTCCCCTACCCCCCTTCTCCTGTCTTTCCCCAAACACAAACACTTGAGAGGTGCTTACACCGGCTGCTATGAGCCCCCTTCCCATACACAGAGCAATTTTCAAAAGAAAAACTGTGCACGCCTACATTTGGGAGGGGGTGAAGGAGATGTGTGCAGCTAACATAGAAATTAATAGTTAATAGAGTGCTGTATGTGGGTAAGTGTGTTGTAACTCTATGTATTTGAAGAAGACGTGTAGAAAGCAGCACACAGGTGGAAAGTAAAAGGTAGAAATGGAATAGGACTGTGTGTGTGTGTGTACTTGTACTTGTTGCTGAGTGAGAACCAATTTTTGTATTTTTATCGCAAAGTGAGGACATTTTGACAAAGTGAGGACATTTTGACAAAGTGAGGACATTTTCCTGGTCCTCACTTTTTCAAATTCCGTTCTTGGGACAGGGGTTAGGTTTAGGACTAGGGTATGAATTGAGTTATTGTTAGGGTTAGAGTTAAGTATTAACTGGTTAGGGTCAGGGTTAGGCACTAAAAATCAAGGAAAATGAATGGAAGTCAATGGAAGTAACTGAAAAGTCCTCATAAAGATAGTAAAACACGGATGTGTGTGTGTGTGTGTGTGTGTGTGTGTGTGTGTGTGTGTGTGTGTGTGTGTGTGTGTGTGTGTGTGTGTGTGGTTAAGGCTCCACCACTGCAGCCACATGTTACCCCGCTGACCAAGGATCGAATCCTCCCAGAACAGACCGTGCATCCCACTCAGCTTCCCCACTGTCTCAATTAAAAGAGAGCAAATCAGAGAGAGAGACATGCCATCCTAGTGGGGCCTGCACCTGCCGCCATTGGTATTGTCTTATACTTTCATACCTCCTTCAGTAAATGTCTCACTCTTGCGCTGCGGGGACGTGCGTCTGGATGCATTTAGGGAAGGATTTTTTTTTCTTTCTATGCTCTTCTTCTGTTTGTGTGAGTATGGGTGTGTGTGGCTGTGTGTGTGTTTTAAGGGTGGCTGTGAATATGCTGAAGTGGCTGGAGCCAAGCAGTGGCTCTGTGTGTCTAATTACAGTGGAACAGAGCCCATTGATCAGCCATTGCAGTCCAATCTGTTTACTACAGATGTCTAACCTGCACACTTGCACATCCATCATCTTCATATTTCAAATCAACACCGGTGCTAATGTGCCGCACTCGGATTAGTCCAAAAATATGCTTGTGTCTATACACTGCGCATATCATCACATATAGTGCTTTGATTAATTAAAGGCTTAGGAGCAGAAAAAAACAAAACAGTGGATTATTATTTGGTTCATATTACAACACTTTGGATAAAAGTTGGATTTCATACATTCTGAAATTATGTAATCTTTAGGGTTGCATGATATTAGAGAAACCTGCAATCACAATGTTGTTTTTGAATACTGAGATGACTATATTGGTTGTGATTAATCTGATGTTTCCTCACTCTTCTCTTTCTTTTTTCATGGTTTCCTTGAGTTTTAGCATCTCAATTATATATTAGGTGTTGGCATCAAAAAAGTCAAGTGCTTCCAGCTGACCAGACATTTTATCAATATGCAAAAAACAAATGCATCACCCCTTGAAATATAACCTACCAAAACCTATATCCAGGCAGGTTTTCAGCATATTGAGCAGTTCTAATTATGTTGCAGGAACTCTTGTTTTATTTTCTAACAAGCATGATTTGAACAGGTTTTTCCTCATATTATCAGTGACATTTAGCTGCAAGCATAGTTAAATACCACCTGCTAATTCAAAGAAACAAATACTACAGGGTAGTTTGTGCTAAGGATTTTTTTAGCACAGCAATTGATTTGTCAGTCATCAATATGGCAATAATCTATAATTTGATCCACTGCCAAAAAGTGTATATGTATATATATATATATATATATATATTTATGTTGTTTCATGAAGTCAGGCTGTTACTTTTACTATGCAGTACATAAAGTAGATAAAAAGCTTGTGCAACATTACACCTATTTTTCTGGTTTACTTAAACAATCTTTCATATCTTTAAATCTTTCATGGTGGTAACACTCTTAAAAAAAATCAAGATTGATTGAGGAAACATTGATTTTACAAATATCCAGAGGTGAGAATTTCTCTCATGCAAATTTTGGTTTACGATCACACTAATCTGGGAGAAATTACAGCTTGACACCATCAGAGACACACTGGACTATCTGGATCAAACTTGGAATGAAAGGGGATTTGTTTCCCACCAGGGCGGCGAGCCTGAACATACGTCACAGCCCGGCCGGGTCTGTTTGAAGTTCAGAAAGGAGCTGACATGTGACGTCTATTCATCCTCCCGATCTCTACATCTCTGGCAACAGTGGAAAATAGAGAACCTACTGTTCAGCTGCTCCAGAAGAATACTGGAAATGTGAATTATTATATGTTCTCTTCAGAAAAAAATTGAAAACATTTGAATTCTTGAAGTTCATATAGAAAACATGTACTATGTTTTTGAGTTTTGTGATTCAACACCTAATCCTGCTTCTCGGACAGCTCTCTTTATTTTGATGCAACGCTATTTTGAATATAGAAGTATTATTGTGCTTAATTAAGATGTTTTTCATGGGGCTTCCATTTTCTGAAAGAGCTGTTTTCTTTCATCCAGGGAGCTTTTGCACAGTTACATTCATAACAACACACACATAATGCTTAAATACAACTACTAATACAATGTGATTTTGTTCTCTTTATTCTTGTCTTTTGTTTATTACAATTAATCTAATTATTTGTACTTTTTCTCGTTATGACTTTTTTTCTTTTTTTAATAATAAAAGTGTTTTTCCTCATTCAGCCCAAACTTTGTTTTCTCAATCACTCTTCTGAGTTTGAAAATGTAAGTTGCACCTCTGCCCATACCTGATACCACTTGAAAAAAATTATTATAGACTCAGCCAGGATTGCATTTTATCCTCTTGTGGCCAAAAGAGGTATTACAAAAATAAACACTGACCCTTTAAGTGGGAAAGCTATTTTTCACACCTGCCTTTCAGGACTAAAGAGGGAAAGTTGGTTTTTTTTTTTTTGGTTTTTTTGTTTGTTTTTATTCACTTATTTTGTTTCAGCAATGAAAAACAATATATGTTTTAGAAGTCAGAATTAGAGGAGGTATTTTGCACATTTTAGACATTTTCTTGGCTTTTAGGGGGAAAACAAAAACAAACAAAAAATATATATATTTTACCTGTTGATCACCTCTGAGATCCAGATAATTTTTTTTTTTTTTCATTTACCTTTCAGGGCTTCTGTAGAGGGAAGGAAAGCAAGCCCCACAGGAACCTGAGGTGAAGTGATTATTTTCAAATGCATTAATAGGGTTGTTTCAGGTTTATGCTTCTGTTAGAAACATTCTTACAAACTACAGATCAGGAGTTTTTTTGTTAGATTGTCGTAGGATTTATTTTCCTATACCACCTTAAAAAAGGAAGCCAGCATATAAACACGCTCACGATGAATGCACCTATTTTCTTCAGGAAGTCAACGGGAGTAATGACTGTCTTTAAATGTGCCTCCACACAATCAGCTGTAAACAGTCCCATCTCCTTCGCCGGATAGTCACGTCCCTCATCCCTTCATCGACCGGCGCGCTTGGCGCCGTTCTTCTCGGCAGGGGGCGCTCCCGTCGTTGCCCGGCTGCAATGGGGGCGCCATATAGTGCGCTTTGCCTTTGCTACAGGCGCTGGATTTAGAAATCAATATCGATCGATCGGTGAGGAAGGGGGCCCTGATTACTGAACCAAGCTCGGCGTAGAAAAGAGGGGGGGAAATCGATCATTGCAGCTTTTAGAGCTACAGTAGGCACCGAGCAGAGAGACGGACATAAACTCATGCACAAAGCAGCCCCGACAAGAGCAGAAATCCTGGTTTGGTGTTTTCTGAGGTGCACATCCTGCTGATAGGAGAAGGCTGTGATTTCTATAACTCGCTCTATAGATCTGTGAATACAGCAGCTTACCTAGTATGAATGGATTCCTCAAACTCCTCAGAAGCAGTGATTGATTAACAGAAATGCTCGTCCTGACTGTGCCGCCCACATCTGTATTAGTCTGCGATATATATATATCTATATAGATATATATATAGTTGGTAAATGTATCTTCATTGAATATTTTTCCAGCTCACATCCACTGATGAAAAAGGGGTTAACTTGTGCCTGTTTTTTTCTTTCACTGATGACATTAATATTCTTCGCTTCACGACAAACCAAGCGAGGTTAAGAGAGAGGCCCTGGGTGTTCAATATCGATCGATATATTCGTGAATAATTCGTGTGTGAAATTCAGTTCGTCCAATTAATTATACCTCGGAGGAGGAGGGGAGAATCATGAAGGATATGAGGCGCTAAATAAATAAATATTGTGGTAACACACACGTACACACTAGGGAGGCAGGGGTGTGATGGCCCGATTTTGTTTGGGTACAGTTTAAATCAGAGAGGGATGAAAAAAGAGGAGTAAATAATCATCACCTGTTCTGGCTGTGATGCTAAATATTCACAGCTGGCTGCAGATGTGAGTCCATCTTGAGCATTAATCATCTATTGATCATCGCTGTCCTTCCTCCTCATAATGAGAAAGTCAAACCGCCTAAAACTGCGCCTATAGTGTTTTTTTTTTGTTTTGTTTGTTTTTTATGAAAAAAATATAGATTGCACACTTACATGCAGAATTTGTTCTTGCTCTTTTCCCACCATCCTAAAATCCTGTCCCAGGGCCCCGAAACAGTGGGAGTCAACAAGGAGTGCTGATTTCATTAATTTAACAGTAAACGCATTTACTGGTTCCAGTTCAGCGCATCTATGCTCACACCAGTGCGGCTCTTTTATTGTAGGAATGAGGATTTGCTATATAAATCATTTTTTTATTAACTTCTCTACTGTTTCACATGGACTGCTGCCCTGAAGATTCATAACAGCGTGTAGTCCATGTTTCCACACCGCCATCTTCTCTCCTCCTACATATATAAATGTGCTGCATTTGGCACTTGGCTGCAAGGCAGTGCCAAGCCCTGTTTGTGTCTTTCACCAGTGGCCAGATCACTTCCAGCTCAATAGTCCTTAATGTAATGGGTGAGAATTAGTGTTAATATACTGATGAAGCGGTACGATTTGTTTGTTTGCCTTTCCCTGCGACTCAGCTGCGAGGCATTTCTTCCCAAGCACTTCAATAACACTCCAACCTGAACTCAGTTAAAACTTTCAAACCTTTACATTCTGCTAGAGACGCGTTTTGCGTTTTAGATCAGCTCACATCTAAACGTGTAAATTATATATATAAAAAAAAGAACAAATAGAAAAATAAAATAAAACAAATTGTGCACTGTGTGAGGTGGACAATATAGTGCTTTTTTAGCACTTTTTTATATCCCAGTGTGTTATTAGCAACGCAGGGTGATTTAAGAAATGACACTGTGTTTAGAAAATTCAATAATCAGTTGAGACTGCTGCCTGTGATGATCATGCTCCTTATGGGGCTTTAGATAATTAAATGTACTCAGCCATTTAAGCACCTGATGACTGAGAGATGCTGATGGAAATTTTAACCCACATTATATTTTTTCCATTTTAATATCTGCCCGGATCTGCATGCATGCGTTTGTACTATAGGAGCAGATCTGTTGTTGGGATTGCAGTCCTATGTGTGATTATCATTGATCTGAAGCCAAATTGCTTTGACCAGTAATGCGTGATAAATGTAATATTCAAGGCACTTACATTTTTTACACGAGGGGAGCACCATTTTACTCCCTCTTTTAAGCTGTTTTTATATGGCAAATAATAGGTCCAGTTGCCCCAATGTTTCTATATGATTTTTTTTGTTTTACATAGTTTAGTGGATTTACTAGATTAATTTTGTTTCCGAATACTGATTATTTAGTTTCAAACTGGAAAAACGTAGATAATGATATATATATATGTTTTTTTTTATATAAATGAGAATAAATGTAGAATTAATTTGCTTCTAAATGTGCTTTGACAAATATAATTGCAGTGTTGCATTTGTCGGATGTTATTTCGTTAAAATACTAAGAGAAAGGGGAAAAACGAAAGGAATTACAAGCCTTAACTATTTTTACCATCGCAATTACCAACAGCTTTAAAGTCTCGCGGGACTATATGGTAGGATATGCCGAGGTCGTTTAGGTCGAAGTTTGCTCTTTCTATATAATTAAACCTCTGCTTAATTTTGTTTTATGTCATGAATTTATCTTTAGAAAATCCGCACTATTAAAATTGCATTTGGCGCTATTTATTAAGAATGTTGTTCTCCTAATTTCAGCGGTTGCTCGAGCTGTCACCTCCTTTTCTAATCTCCTGTTTTGTCGCAGGAGAATCTTCCCGCTGATCTGCAGCACTACTTCGTCCTCCGGGACTGCAGGAGCTGATTTTTTAATACGCAGGAATTTTCCAAATTCAATTCAACCCCTCCTTTCTCCCCATTTGCAGATACAGTCAAGAGAAATATATATGAGAGCCGAGAATTATTACGCTTACTTGATTGTGTTAATATCCAGGCTGCTTCTGCTGTGCAAAACAAAGCGAATTAAATGGAAATATATAAAGTGGCGAGTCGGTGTTGAATTGTGTGTGGTCTTTTTATTTTTATTAATTTTTCTGGGTTTAGAAATCGATGTTTCCCAATTAAAACAGGAGACTAACAATAATTTTTAATTTATAGGATCAAATATAGTTAATTTTTAACTGTTTGTAGTGTTTGTTTCTTTTTCTTTCTTTTCTTCGTTATTCTGATAGAATGGTGTAATAAGAGGAAGAAGAAGAAGAAGAAGAAGAATTAATAAGACAAAATTGTAATTGTAATTACATTTTTCTTTTTTTGTCTAAAAAACCGAAAACCTAGCAGTGTTAGGGTTATACACACGTACCTTTCTGTTTTCTCCTAATTTTTTCCCATGAACAATAGTCAGCGATTTATTTTCATCTTACAAGTGCAGCCAAAATTATTAATCTCTGAATCACCCGCAGCCAGTTTGTTATATGTAATAACATGTAGCACACATGCTTTATGGGCTCACATCGATTCATTCATCAATTGATTTCGCAGCCGTTTTGCTCCTTTGTTGATCTTTGTGGGGTTGCCCAACCGGAGTTTCGTGTTGCATCTGCGGGTACGATCAGCGTGTTTATGTGTGTGTGTGTGTGTGTGTGTGTGTGTGTGTGTGTGTGTGTGTGTGGTTTTGTTGCGATCGAACCTGCAGACACACTTACACTACCTCCTCACAAAGCAGCTGTAGGCTCTTACATCTTCAGAGATAATATGCTGGACAGTTTTAGGCTTTCAATTTGTTTTAAATTGAAATTTGTTTTAAATTGAAATTTTGCCTGAGTTGAGATCATCCCAAAGAGACAAATGTCCACTGTCAAACTGTTCAGGGCATTATCTCTTTATAGTCTTGTAGCACAAAAATATTTATTAGTGTATGGAACATGCACATTTTTATTCTCATTAGTAATTTATCGCTAAATCTATATTATAATCTGCACTAGAATTTGAAAAAAAAAATTGTTTCTTTCTTGAAATAAATAATATTTTTGTAGCAGAGATAATATTGAATGACTTTTTCTTTTATAGAAAACTTTTCAATTGGATGCCTGCCTCTCTTGTCTTTAATTGCACGGACAATATCCTTGCCTATAGTGTTCTTAGCCTGCGCATTAAACAGGCCATTATCGGCCCTTTAAGAAGCGTTGGCCTGTCAGAGATCCAGATAAGCTCGGAGTTTGCGAAATCAGCGCAGCTTTAGCGGCGCTCCACGCTCCAAGAATTTTGGGAGGTTTACTCTCTCATGTCACCACCTTTCCAAAAAAAAAAAATAATAATCTTTGAGATTCCTCACTCGGCGTGGGAGCAGGAATCTGACAGTTCACACCACAGCTGATTTCTTTCTGAACAAACTAAACTGGAGTTTTGACTCTTGTCTGTGGTCTGACAGTGATGAGAGCAAACGTGCATACAGAAAGCAGACGCCGTTTTTTTTATTTTTAACTTTTTTTTTTGGAGGTGCACCACGGTGTTACATAACGACAGACTGAACTCAATCAACAAAATGCTGATGTGCACTGATCAGCATTTTAATTGCACAGTCTGCTGTTTGAAATCGCCACTTGAACTGGGTCTTATGTTAACCACCGCAGATTGTCAAGGGTCAAAAGCTCACAGTCTGATCATTTTTTTTTTAACTCCACCGTTACACAAACACATATCCACAAGTGGTGGCTCACACCCCAGGGCAACATAGATCTGAGGGTGCCACTAGGTCATTTGCTCTCTGAGCAGCTTTTCAGTTTCTTATTCACATCATGACCAATTCTGATCATGTTTTTTAACATGTTTGTTATCTTGTCTATAACAAGTTAAACAGAAAAACAAATGTGTTGAAGGGTCTGTGATAGAGGTTGTAGTTTTAAATCCAACAGAAAATGAAGGAAATGCAATATTATCCTTATATTATATCAAAGCATAGGTCCCTAACCTTTATCTTATTTTTAACAAACTGAGAAGGGTTCATCAAATTACATTGCAATGGTTAAGGCATTTATAGACTGAAATAGATGGAGTTCTAAGTTGCATTTAATGAATAGGAAGAAAAAAAAATCAGTATCTTACATGCAAATCATTGACCAATTAAGCAAATATTGGCTAACAAAAATTTCTTGTTTGATTCTTTGGCTCATCTCTACTCTGAATCTATGTTTCTGATTCAGCCCTGAAACAAAGGGCTATTTCATTTTTTTTCTGGACTACATTTGACATATAGACTTGTACACTGAAAAGAGATTCTTTAAAACATGGATTAAGATTTCTGAAACCTATTGAATAATTGTAAAAACACACACAAGCAGCAATGCGCATCTCATTTCATGCATACAGTTGAAAATAAATTCTAATAATTAAAATTGTATGTGATTTCCTTTAGTTAAACGCCTTCTCAACTTTCTGGGGTCTTAATTGAAAAAGTATAAACCAAATTATTAGACCGAATGCCTCCAAAACACTTTTACTGCCATTTCTTCAATAAATATCGTGAAGTGACTAATTTAAAGGTTCAAACACCACATGTTTGTGTTAAGATCAGTTTAATTACAGAATGATGAAGAGGTGATAAATGCACAAACCCTGGATTAGTGTGTCAGTGGGTTAGGTATATTTGGTGAGTGTGTCTTCAAATCAACATCTGCATAGTCCCATACAATCTTGGTTGCATCTTTTTATAAGATGAATTGTAAGAAGTTGTTTTTTTAGCAAAATAGGTTTAGTCGAGGGCATCTGGTTGGATGTTGGTTGCAGAAGGAAGGGGTTGCCCAGGGCAGTATTCATGCAAAAACCACCACTGTTGTACCGCTTCCTGAAATCCTGCGCAGCCTTTCCTCTTCAAGACACACACAAGTTGAAGTAATTGGATTTAATCCTGATTGTCTCAGGTTTTGGGGGGCTTTTGTGTATGTTTGCGCGCGCACGCGGTGCCATTAACCCGATGCACGCTGGGCCGCGTGCATCGCGTTGACTCTGCCAGCAATTTGATTTAAAGGTCATTCTCTCCTATCGATCCGCTTCGGCGAGGGGGCGACGGAGCAGCGTAGGGATTGATCATCTAAAATAGAAGAGACGGCATCTGAGACTGTACAGAGTCCAGACCTCTGCAGCATTTATAATTGCTAACCACATATCCTCGTGTGAATTGAAACACGCATGTGTAAGTGTGTGCGTGCGTGCGTGCGTGCGTGCACAGCAAGAGAAATGGACAAAGATATGAGAGACAGTATCCAGCCCCCATGCTCCAGTCAGGCTAATCTGATTAATATTAAAATTCCATTATTTTTGAATAAGTCGGTGTGGCAGGGGCATGCGGGTGTGTGTACATGCAGGACGGATCAGTGTGGGTGGGATGTGTAATGAGTGAAAAGAGGGTAAACGAGTTTGAACTCTAAGTCGCCTCATGGTGTTAATCCCACTATATCGCAAAAATCGAGGGGAGACGTAAACTGTTCAGATTTGACCGTTTTTGGTCAGAGAGGGGTTGTGTGGACCGTGTAAGAGTTTTATTCGCGAATCTGTTTTGAAAGGTGAGCTGTTAATGGGAGGAAAGGTGTTGCACAGTGGGGATGGAGGGGAAGCGGGAGAGGTGCGCATCATGGCGCAGCTCCAGAGATGGGAAGAAGAGGCAGAGGAATGGAAATCGATACAGATTCAGGGCCTTAACAATGTGGCGCATATATAAGCATTCTACAACCCGATCACATACATACATACTTACAGGAAGAAGGAAACGAGGAGGCCACACGTCGTATAGATGGTGCTATAAAAATTTTATTTTGTCTGTGTTCTTGTAGGCATACATTAGCAAAACCATTTCCAGGATATTCACTTCAGATGGCTCTGTATAGTTAATTTATATCTAAAACATTGAGCATTGTTTGAAATATGCCAGCAGGTTCTCCACGGTGGCTTACAGATTTAATGATGCTGGACGTGAGGTGTCATTTCATCTGGATCGAGCCGGGGATTTAAACCAAAATAGCCCCGAGGTATAACCTACATGAAAATGGCTGTTGCTCTCCCACCAGGGGATTGCAAAGACGATGCTTGTTACATGTGTGTCTCGGTACTTACAGCACGTTGGCGTGCTTAACGAACAAGTAGGCTCTGAAACCACAGATGCGCTGTTTCCCTTATCTTTTCCCCCCTCATGCATCAATTATTAAAGTCCCCACAATCGATCATTTCACAGACCGACATAAAGTCGTTTCTTTATTAACAAAATCTGGATTCAGATGACCCTGCATTGAGCACATGCTAACTTCAAGTTGGACTTAATGTTTTGTTTTGTTTTTTAATAAATGACCAAGAGTGGCACGTTTAGCCTAAAGAATACTTGTTGCCCTGCGATGGACTGGCGACCTGTCCAGGGTGTACCCCGCCTCTCGCCAGACTGCTGGAGATAGGCACCAGCTTCCCCGTGACCTACTAAGGAATAAGCGGTAGAAAATGAATGAATGAATGAATACTTGTTGCATTTGAGACATTTTGGAAGGCGTTGCAAAATATAGACGACCTTGCAGGCAAAGCTTTCAGAAGAGGCTGGATACGTGATTTAAATGGAAACCCTGGTGGGCTTGGTGCTGGACAGGAAAGCAGGATGTAGGGTGTTGTGATTGACGCGATTGTGAATTGTAATATTGATCGATGTGTGGAAGCTGTTGGGTGAAATAATTGTGTTTATACGGCCTACCAGAATACTATTAAGGAGAAATGGTAAAACTCCAGCAAAGCACCTTGAGCTGTCCTCAGCAGAGGTGGACTGGGTGTTTCAGCACCACGAACAGCGCTCGACACACGAGACGCTCTTGCAGCTGTAGCCCTCGGTTTACAGAGGCTAAAAAAGTGGCACAATTTAACTTAAACATCACCCAGTGATTAAATGAGTACATGTTTAATCAAAAACTGGAAACGAACGTTTAAATAAAAAATAAAATTGAAGACATACTTCTATTACCACGTATTTAACTAATTCACGGTTAATTACTGCAGCTCATCATTATTTGCATTTTCGCACCATAGACGGCGCTCGCTGCATTAAACGCTCCTGCAGCTGTAACCCTGAGAGTATAGAGACCCAAAAGTGCCACAATTCAATAAAACAATTTCAAAACCCACCAAATTTTCACTTAAACTGGTAAATATTGGAAACAAATGCATGAATGAAACTTGTAAAAATCATTCATTGCTAGGTTGCTTTGTATATAGCTATTCTGTAGTTTGTTGCAGAACATCTTTAACCATCAAAATCAGTGGGTGTGGCTCACACTGCTTTTTTGAAGAAAATTGATTAACCAATCAGATATTAGGATCTATTTGATGAGCTACAGTTCAGACAATTTATTTTGCAATGCATAAAATGAACCATAAAATTATTGACTACGGAAATAATTATGATTATAATGAGGGGTTTAAGATACAATTCAGAATTCTAATTAATTTAATTGTACATTTAATAAATTATTGATGTATGTCAATACATGTGAATGCATTTATTAAATTTATTTATTGTATTTTGTCCTTTTTGATTGTTATATTAGTTACACATTTAGACATGTCTTTTAATTGAGAAAATGTATCATTTTGACCAGTTTCTTTTAGAATATCTCATTTAAAAGTTTAAAACAAAATGGAGGTGAAATTTATCTCAAATTACGAACCTCTACCTAAAAGGAAAGCATAATATCTGCTTTATTTATTGCAAAAAAATTAATCCACTATATGTACGCAACATCTGTGATGGTGCACAGTGCTGGGAAGAAAAAGTGCAGGTGGAGGGGTTGAGTGAAGTATTATTATTGCTGCTGGATTAAGCCTGTGCAAACTGCTTGCAGTCCATTGAAACATGAATAGAGGGTTCCCCACCTCTTTTTCTCCACCATGTTTTTCCTCTGTGTCCTGAGGGTCTTGACCTGAACACCCTAGCACGTGCTGTGACCATTCAGATGGAAATTAACCTATGATGCTCTTTTTCCATCCAGCCCTTTCTTTTATTTCCAGGAAAAGTCACCTCAACATGCCACAGCACGGCCTTACTGGCAATGTAGAAATCTGCTGTCCTTTCAAATAGGCATGGCATTGGAGCATGTAGTGTTTTCTTTATCTGACTTGCAAGTGGAGGTAAAAAAAAAAAAAAAACTGCCCAGATGTCCCAACAAGTGATGGGTGAGTGTGAGACAACCTGATTAGAACAAAGAAAAAAAAGGTGTGCATTTTTTTTAATAACAGCTGTCCCCTCTCCCACAACCTTTTCCACCTCCCACCTCCCTCCTCCTCTCTCTGCTCCAGGGGAGAGACCAATGGGTGAGAGTGCTGAGGCGGGATAATTGATAGATGCACTGGCTATCCTTATCGATCAGGGCTGTATTGACCCAACCAAATACATTGAGATGGAGTGTGGAATTCAACACAGATGCAAAGACGAATTGTTTTCATCGTTAATGCGATCTTTAAACACCTCCCAAACCTCACCTTTTCCCTTGTCTCTCTTTTACATGTCCAGCTTTGCAAGGAAGCTGTTTGCTTTTATACAAGTGTGGATACTCCAGTGTATTATGGAAACAGTCACGCTTTCTATATCTTTTCTCAAGCTGCAAGGCACACTGCATGTCTCTTCCCTCGTTGATTCAACGTGAAGGACACACAATCAGCCACCCTCCCCTCCCAAACAGTGCCCATATCTCTGTTCTGTTTTCCTCTCAGGAGTGGATTGTCATTTGAGTGTGTGTGTGTGTGTGTGTGTGTGTGTGTGTGTGTGTGTGTGTGTGTGTGTGTGTGTGTGTGTGTGTGTGTGTGTGTGTGCGCAGAAACTGGCATTTTCACATTAGCTAAGCAGGGCAGCTGCATTGATTTGTGTGACTGTGATGAATTTGGAATAGTAATTTGAATTTATTGATTGATGTGGCCGAGCGAGTATGGCCCAGCCTCACTTTCAGCAACACAACCCCCCTCTTTCAATCCCCACTAACTCCCACTCCCAGCCCACATGTGCTCTGAGGATAATTGTGATTTTAAATGCAATAAGTAAAATGTAGCTCTCGACATTTGCATAAGAGTCATTTGTCATTTTGCCTAACTGGAGTTTCCCTGAGATCTGCTGTGGTGCCAGGATGATGCACAATAAGGCATATGCTTAAAAATGCAGCAGATCAGGAGGGAAGTTTGAAGAGAGACAATTAATTACAAGCATGGCCCAGTGGATCACATCAAGCTCAAAGAAAAGGCCTCGTTTTATGGAGGGTCAGACATGCCATAATTCATCATAACATTTTTCCATTATATTATTTTAAATAAAATATTAATTGAAGTTGGAAATGAAGACATAGGTAGTGTAATAGATGTGTTCTAAATTGCAATTTGATGATTTTTTTATTTTAAACCAAACAATGCAAATTCTTAAATTTTTTCATAGACTCCTTTTGTAACAGTTTTATCAACTGTCAGCCTAACCCATTAAGTCTGTGAGTGACATTAACACTGTTCTAATTAAAAAGATTGGCCCAAAGTGGACTTATTGGGCAGCTTAACTAATCAGCTGTTTAAGTCTGTTGACAAGCCACAGTGATAGTTTAATTTACTTCTTGATAGACACAGGGACACCCCTAGAAAGTTTTGTAAGGGCCAGCCAGACGGGGGGGGGGCACTAATAATCTTGGGATGGCTCAGCAAAACCAAAAGCCAAAAAGATCATTTTATTGAGTTTTATTTAAGTTTGTTTTTATGGCAGCTCCTAAAATTTAGGTGCGATAAAAGTAGTATTTACATACCAGTTCTTGGCCTTTGTTCTCTTAAATCCATGAATTTTATGCATTTATAGGGTGGATATTGGTCCCCTTTGCCCACCCCTAACCCCTCATACTGCTGCCATAAAGTCCCATAAAGCAAATTAATATTTCTATAATGTCTTTTAATTCTACTATGCATATTTCATATTTAAATATTAATTGTTTTTATATGAATTTATACGACATTTCAAAGGCTACTTATTTTTCCTATAGGATTGTGGCACATCCGGCCTTCCATATTTTGAGCACACAAAAGCAGAAAATTTTACTCTTGCTCCTTTAAGAAGGCTTAGGGTCCGACCACATTAAATACGCAGTAGGTGTACACTTGCACAGCTCTGTGGCTTCAGCTGAATTGGAGGTTTTATCCTGATGCCGCCAGTGGAAGATATAAAACCCCACAGCCCAATTAGCTTTAACAGCAGTGGCACTTAAAGAGACAATTGTGGAGTGTTTAAATCTTTATTTACCAGAACCCCCACTAAATACGCAAAGGAACAATTTACATTCCATTAAGCGCTTTTCAATAGGGCATTGACTGGAACTAAAATATGCCACTATATCCGCTTAATTGAACTGTTCGCTGAAATACGGCGGAGAAGCGCTGATTGACGTTTGGAGGCGCAGCTCGTCTAAACAGGGGTCTTTACACAAACATCGATGAGAAGGGGGGGACCTTTCATTCACATCTCGGTGGCTTTTTCGTTCTTCATTTGTGTCCCATTAATTAGGTGTTAAGGGGGGGTTAAAGTGAGGGCGGGCATGTGTGGGTTTCAAATCACAGCCTTAATGTGATAATCTTTGCGCAATAAAAATCGAAACGACTGATCAAGAAGTGAAATAAAAACGGAGTGGCATTCGTCTGAGCTGGTAACGAGGCCACATTGCTCCACAAAAACCCCTATGGGTATTCTTTCGGCTGCAGAGTGACCACGCAGGCCTTTAAATCAAATTTGGAGATGCGATGTCCCAAAAGTGCACAAGGGACACAGCAGTGGGCCAAAGAAAGACGCATCTGTTTGTGTCTCTGCCTTTCGGATCCGAATCGATCCTTTATCAGTGCGCTACACTGAAAGGGGACGCCTGGACCTGAAATATCGATCCATAAGAGGTCATGCTCCCGCTGGTTCTTTGGCCAGGCCTCAGACTGCATGGTAAGGGTGGCTAAACAATTTGATCAAATTAGCTTTTTTGGTCATTTAAACTTTTTTTTTTTTTTTGCATTTAAAAAGCTGCACCTCAGATTGTAAGTGTCATTGCCTTTTCTCAGCGTTACTTCTTTGAATATGTGTGCGTCAGGAAAAGAGGAAAAAGAGACTGGTAAATAGAATGTGTCCCAGTCTGAATCCGAGGGTAAAAGGGTTGTATGAGCGCCGAACCAAACCAGTCAGCAGACTGCGGTTGCTCATGATCCGCTTCTTTTGTTTATACAATTGTGGTTTGTGGCATCATTCAAAACATAGACACCCCTCACCCCACATTTAACACCCAAACTGTCATGATGAAGTTTTACTCAATACGATCGACTAATAACTTCAAGTAATGTCTGTTTGAGCAGCTATTGGCAGTCTCGCCACATTGACTACAGATTGATCTCTCGACATCACTCAGGTTGGGAGCTGTCTCCTCACTCACCTGCAAGCCTGAGTGCTGACATCCGCTGGAACTCGGGCTCCTGCAGCCACTTCCACATCCTCCTGAACGTCTCCCGGCCGGATTTGAGTTTACTCCACGGTTTAGGGTTCCGCAGCAGGTCGGACAGAGTTCCCTGGGACCGGCACAAGATCCTCTGTGCGAAGATGGCCTGCGGAATGCTGTAGCGCTTGAGCTCCGCCGTTATCCGCTGCGCCACTTCCTTGGTGTTTATCTCCTCCACCTGTCCCGACCCGGCTCCCTGCCCTCCTCCTACCACCGTCTGCCTGTCCCGGTCCGACAACATGGATCCGTTTGCCTGAGAGTGTGGATGGCTGTGATGATGGATGCTGTTCAAGGATGTCATGAGCCCGGCCCCGTGGCCCCCGAGACCTCTAGCCAGGTGCTCCTCTCCCCGGGACAGCATGGCTGCGTGGGACTCGAACCCCCCAGATGAAAGCATCTTGTCGTTAGACAGGTGAGCTCCAGGACCGTATGCGCTCAGGGTCTGCTGCGACCCGTGCAGGGATCCGAGACCGTTGGAGAGCGGGGACAGGGGCTGTCCCATACCGGACATGTCTTTGGGGTAGTGACCGTAGAGATTACTCATAGAGGCAAGGCTGCGGTCATCCCTCATCAGGGTGAAGCTGCCGCTGACGTTCCCAGCTGCGAGCCTCTGGTGCGCCGGATGATGGTGAGCATGCGGGTGAGGGTGGTGAAATTTCTCCGACACGGTGGATATGGGGGGCAGGTGCTGCAGAGGTGTCAGGGTGGTGTAGGTGCTGCTCAGGCTCATCCCGGAGTCGCAGGACATGGTCATGGCCGGGTGCAGGGGCCCGGAGAGAGCGTGGTCCGTGCGGTAGTCCCCGGCTCCCTCCAGTATGGAGGCCATACTGGACACCATGGCTGACCGCCCGTGTGACACCAAGTTCCGATGCGACGCCGAGGACTGGCGCGCGTGCGGGGAGTTCATTAAGTCGCCTGTCTGATGAGAGTGAGACACGCCGTGAAGATTTCCGATGTTCTCCATTGTAAGCTCCATCGCTGAAAGGATCTTTATTTCCACCCCTCTCTCTCGCCGCTCTCTCCCTCTCCCCGATGTCGCTCTGTCTCGCACTCCTTTCCCAATAAATTTTCAACGATTTCAAAGCCACGCCATTGATTGCAGCTGCTTTCTCTGCGGTCAATCCAGCATGGTTTTAAAGGATCGCCACACACACAAAAAAAACCGCGCCGCCAAAAAACCTCAGCTCGGTGTGTGGAGTGTGTCTGCGCCTGCCCCGGATTACTCTCACTCTTCAGCACCTTCTGCTATACCCAAAGCGCTGCTCTGCTCGGCTCGGTTGTGTGTATATCGACGCGCCCCTCGCTCCTGTTAAGTCGAGACCGAGGCTGTGCGCATGTGCGCGCCCCCGCGGGCTGCGCATCCTCGCTCTCGTTGCACTCCGTCTGGGGGCCAATCTGACGTCACTGAACCCCCCCTCGACCGCATGTCATGCGTTTTGTTGTTCATGTTGCAAACTGAACCTCGAATCCCCCAGAAAAGATTGCATTAGGCGGGTCTGATAAAAACACAAAAGTGCAATCCTTGGCAGAGTGTGCAACATTTACACTCAGGTGGATAAGAAGGTCCCGCTCCTTGTTTTCTCTGATAAAATGCGCCAGAAACACATGTGATGGCTCTGTTAAAGGTTAAATATTAATTAACGTGTCACACCCGGCCACGAGGGCGATGAGAAAATGGGTTATTTCATTTTTCCACTCAAAAAAGTATATTTAAGTAAAGACCCATCATGTATTTCTAAGCTGTTATTTAATTAATTCAAAAACAGCTTACATTTTTGATTTTGATCTTTTATCCCATTGATCACATCTGCAAATATAGTTTACATCTGAACAGTAAAAACTAAGAAATCCCTCTGTCACTTTGATGCCATTTATCACGTATTCATAACTTATTTTTCTTTCCTCCGGCGAAAATTACTACATAAAATCTATCGAGTTTTATTTCATCATAGCCTCTAGGTTTTGACCCCTCTCCTCGCATGCGTCTTGGTCTGACTGAGACCATGAAAATCAAACTCTCCGCGCACCAAACTTCTCACGCCCTTAATGCAAACCTATTGCATGAAACCCACCGCTCGCTCATGTCAATCCAGTTCAGCCATCCATCAGTGTCAGAGTGCGTATGGATCAGGAGCTGCGTCGATATTTGGTGCGGTGCCTATTGCAGGAGCCCCGGGTATATGGGTGCAATACAGCATCTCGCACGTCCAAGATCGAGGGATTGGATTGGGTTGTGAGGGTCGTCTTGGAGTGGAAAGTAAGAGTGTAAACTTCATCAAGGTGGTCAAAGAGTTTAGAAATATCTAGTGGAGATTTTTTTTTCTTCTTTCTATATTGCTTCTGCAAAAAGTTTATTTAAATTTAAGGCAGTAGTACAACCAATATTCCTATGTTTCCTTTTATAATAATAAAACCCACAAATCTGAAGTTTGCCTTATACACCCCAGTAAGGGATTACAGGCTATAAGCTTATAAAGTTTTAAAGGGGTATTTTGACAAAAAAAAGCCCCAAAACCAATACTCACCAATCCATTTTTTACTCCATTTATTATGTTATGATTATTTATTTATTTATTTATTTATGTGTCATGTCATGGTAGTTAAGGCAAACTATTCTGTGGGTCTGGTTGCCTTAAAGTGTCGGGGCAGATTTGCTCTATACAAAAGTGAGGAGAATGTGCTACTCCCGCCACTGCAACATGGACTTTATGAAATCAAAGGCGCCGCAGACCACATCAGGTTCAGGTTCAGGCAAGAAGATGGAAAGTGTGTGTGTGTGTGTGTGTGTGTGTGTGTGTGTGTGTGTAGGGCTCCACTATTAATAGCAAATAAATCATCATCACTACATCAGTTTGTGAATATATTAATATCTCATAAGACTAGAATGTGATGTCTGTTATAGTCCAAGGGTCAGGAATTAAGGCTATGCATCCCAATTATAGATTTTGCCCCTAGCATGGAGTCTCATGACAAACTTAACATAGGGAAAATGTGGATTTATCCAACCTGATGTAAACATGGCAGCATTTTATAACACCATCACCATCACAGCCTTTCTAACTGTGAAGCTCTTTTCATGTGTTGCCAGTCAGGGGCACCTCAAAAAGCTGGGTGGGGGGTAACCTGGGAGGAAATAGCCACCCTCTAGTGAGACAGTCTTAAAGGCGTAATATACACATTTGTACGTTTTAACATGAAGTTAAAAAAGGAAAGGAAAATCTTCAACTAGTTACAACATTTATGTATTTGTTCATCTATTTCTTTGTTTGTTTGTTTGTGCATTCGTAGTTCTCTTTATGCTTCATAGCACACCAAATTTTGAATGTCCTTCACTCCCTCTCGTATGCTCCCACTCCACAGCCGCCCCAGGATTGTACTGGGCATTCAGCAGAATTTGATTTGTGGACCCTTGTAGTCAAAGCAACACTAACCAGCCACCAGCCCTAACCCCCTGTACCATTAACACCTCTTTTTTATTGTTAATTTGGCAGATTTTTGTGTATTTCACACCTCTAGCTTCATGATTTAACAAGTGGTTACGTTGTTCATATCATCTAATTGTCACGTTATAGTCATGATTATTTAATTAAGATTTGCAGGTAAGTTGATTCATCTGATTCAATGACTTGGTTTGTGAGCTGCTATATTTAGTGTGCAGCTTTTGAATAAAGACTCAGTAAAGTATAGGAAAGTTTAAATAGGTGTGCTAAGAAATCGCTGATAATTTTTATTCTTTAGCTAATATTAATTTGAAGTATTTACAGTACAACTAAACCTTTTGACCTATTATTATTATTATTATTATTATTATTATTATATAACTGTCATTATATAACTGCACTCACAAAAGCAGAATAAATGATTAAACAGGTTGTGTTAAATTATGACGGTTACATAACTGTCAAACTATAAACCTCTAGAACATTAAACTGTTATTTTAAAAAGAGTTTTAAATTCTTTTGAACAGTACATTCATAAAGGTTCAAATTTAAAAGTAGTCTAAATCTTTGTAAATGTAATTACAAATTTGAAGGTTTGCGTTTAAATTGTTTTCTGACAACAATGCTTTTGGAGGCTCTCTAAGCTGCAGGGTGCTGATGCTCTGCCATCAAGTATCAAGCAAAATAATACTTCTTAAATTATTTGGCTACCCTTATTGTTGGTTTGACACCCCAACTTTATAAGTAGTCCCACCCCTCTCTCCATGTGAGCAGCCCTTTGAAACATTTGCTGGCTGCATCCCCGTTGCTCTGTAAACTCGGAACACGTTGGCATCTTTACCGATGTTATGTAAAATGAGCCCATTAGCATTTCGACCTATAGCTTGGTTAAAAACAAGTACCCACACAATGCAGGAAGTGCATCACTTATCACCTGCAAATGGTATAAAATAATCCTGATCAGTGTTTACCCACTCTTAGGTCACGGCCATCCATAACAACACTGATGAATTGTGACGTTGCTTTGCCTTGGCACGCCGCTCCTCTCTCACTGTGGATGACACTTAAAGGAAAAAAAAAACGGCTTTGCCGATTGCCAACCGGGGGAAAGGTGGTTCTCTGGCTGTGGCATCGAGAGAACAGCAGTGTCTGCTTGGGTTAATGTCCCCGTATTGATCCCAGCAAGCACCGCTATCGAAAATGAATTACCGAAGCCCGCGCAGCAGCGAATCCGTCATCTGTGCTCAGCCAGCCGGCCACAGCAGCGTATTGGTCGTGTTGGTGATGGATGTGAACTTTCACTGTCGCCTCTTTTGCTCCTAATTCATCGGGCTTCACAATCCCCAAAACGGTGCGCTGGAAAGTTTTAGAGTTTCACCGAAAACACCGACACTTCCTGCGCCATACGTGTGCCTTGCTGTAATGGAGCGGTTTCACACAGATGGAAACTGCATGATCGGGGTCAAAAGGGCATGGGGAACTGATCAGGATCCTGCGTCAATTATAAATCAATCACTGCTGATTCCATCTACGTTCTTGATCGAATATTTTCAACTCAAAGTGAAATTTAAATGCAAAATAGCAACCCCCCCCCCCCCCCCTTTGTTCCTTAAACTACATGCGTATTCGCCTAGAGCTCAGTTTTAATTTGTATTTTAATGCACTGCTTTCAGATCTAAAAGAGCATATCCTATGGCAAATACAATATAAAATATTAACTTTGTCAATATCCCCGTCGTGACTGGGGCGATGCTGCACAGAATGGTGATTAATTTCATATTAATAAATGTGACCGAGCACCCTTTTGGCATCGACTTTGCTGTGTGCGCGCTTTAATGCCCTTGTTTATAACTCCAGGTTCTATTTGTAAAAGTTTTAACATATTTTCTAGAAACATATGGGCGATTTACAACTCATCCCTTCAAACATGGAGCTTCTGATGAGTTTAAAAATCCGATTTTCGCTTTTTTTGTTTTAAAGCAGTGTCGATCAAGTAATCAATGCTGGACCAATAGGACTACTCAAGGATTTTCTGATGGCTTGATGGTGGCAAAACATTCTGCTGCGTAAAGATTCTTCTATAATTTTTATTTTAATTCGCGCAGCAATTTTTAGAATAAGTTCTACCTCATGAAATGAATGTGACAGTAATTTAGTCCTGACAGAAAAAAGTGTGTATGTTCCCAAATTGAACCATAATAATAAGGGGAATGTGTCTGAAAAACGAAATGCTTACATTACAACAATGTACTGTATATATATATATATATATATATATATATATATATATATATACACAGTGTGTGTGCGCTAATGATTTTTATTTTACTTGATTTTAATTTTATTTTATCCACGTCCTTTGTGTTTCTCCTCTAAAAAAATTTTTAGGTTAGACAATTTCCATAGGTCAATAGAAGGATTGCGAAACTTTCAATTCAACAAAACATGTCCGTAGATGTCCGGGTAGACATTACCCCCTAAACCAAATTAGTATTTTTTTTAAAACAAAAAAAACAAAAAATGAAAGTTCAATCAATCAATTCAATTTAATATCTCCACTGTATCTGAGCGAGTGTGTCCTCCGTTGGACGAGCTTCCCCGCTAAGCTTGTCTATTTTCCCAGGAATCACTCGATAGAGACAGTCTAATCTTTTCATGACTTCTTGAATGACTCCGCGGCTGATGCATCACGCCTAATGTATTCTAAAGTATATTTACTTGAATCTGGCTATTGGCAAAAGTTAAGTAGCAGTGTTTAGTAATGTCGCATTGATCAGGCCTCTGAGCAAGTCAGCGGGACGGGGGAAGTTGCTGCTCTCCTCCCCAATCCACACACTCAAACACACTGGTGTGGCCCTTCTGGAGATAAAACTCGCATCATCTGCCTCGTTTTCCCGTGGGTTTGCTTAAAGTAACCGTGGGCTGGAGTTTTGTATGACTTAATGTGTATCATCTCTCAATAAAGTGGAACTCCTCAGTTAATTCAAACATGTAGGAACCATTTCTTCAGCCACACTCGCTTGTAATACATTCCTCACCACTCTCACACACACACACACACACATATATATATATATATATTAATATTAATATTCGGTTAGACCTTTAACTTGCCTAAGATTTTCTCGAAAGTTTCAATAGCCCACAGGCCAAATCAATGTCAACCCGCGTTTTGAATTTGCCGTGTTGGTTCTGTTAAATCTTTAAGCGGCGGCCTACTGTTAAACAGTTTGTTTCACAGCTAGGCCTCTGCGGCCACATATAAAAGACCTTACATGTTGAATGGCGGTAGTGAAAAAGAAAGGGGCAAAAGAGAGGAATCAGTTGCACATTGAATCGCTGTGTTTGTAAAGCGTTTAGCCGCAGTTTGTTAAGGAATTAGTGTGTTGCCATAGATTACTATTTAGGTGCATTTGCATTTGAAAGCGACCCAGCAATATAGAGGACCGTGGTGATCAATAGCCCTGGTGCCATATCGATCTATCCGCAGTCTGATCGATCGGCAGGAAGAATTGGACGCGTATTTCCACCCCCTCTCTCTGGGTTTCGGTCAAAAATCAAAAGGCAACTTGTTCGGAAATAGACGCTCATGCACCATAACATTTTTGGAGAGTAAAAAATGTTAGTCATTAAAACTTGTTAAGTTTTAATCAAGTATATAGTTTGTAAGTGTAACGTTCAGTAATTGTTACATTCCAACCTCATCATCTACTTTATTTTGGTAACAAATATTGTGGTTAGTTTTTTATTGGTAGGCTGGTCCAGCCACGTATGCAGTGGTCCAGTAGAGAATGGTAAATCTATTATATTTGTATAGTGTATCACGAATTAGGCTATGTCTTCCAAATGGGAGAACCCAGGACCACCTCTCTTAAAAGGACCCTTTATGATTGAAGAAAAAATTAATAACGCAAGCTTAAAATCTTTTAACCAATCAGAACGTATTGAACACTGCTTCAAGCCAGCTTTTTGTATATATATAAATATGTTGTGTGTTGTATATTTGCTGAAGTGTTGACTAGTAATCAATCAAAATACACTGTCCTGATTGGCTTATGTCCAGCAGGGGTTGGCCCAATGAGCCGCTGAATTATTTACACTGATTCAAGATAAGTTAGCAAATTCACATGCTAAATTACCCCAATGTTGTTTTGGCTGATCTAGGATCAGTTTTCCAGAGGTCTATCGATAAGAAGTCTGTGAAACAGTTTTAAGATGGCACAAAACCCGCTAAAGAAAATGACTTTCAAATGCCTGAAAAAGTTATCAAATAGTTAGACAAATAGTTTCTCTAAAAAGGTTGGTATAAAAATAGTTTTGTGTTTCAGAAAGTAATACTGAGCAATCCTGTAGCAGTGAGATCCCCAAAATGGTTGCTAACATCACCGAACTTGAAGCCCAGGGAAGATGATGATGTCAAGACAGAAGAACCTCTAAAAGTATGAACTAATATCTATACACTGAACTTTATTTTTTGACAATAGCTTTATTGTTCTGTTTTTGAATAATATTTGCATTTATGCAATGTGCTGTACTAGAGAAGCCTAAGTTCATCATAAAAATATTCTCTTTCCTCTATCCTATGATCCCTGCCCCCCCTATAACATATCAAGTAATGGTAGCTGTGTTTTCAGTTTAAGTGGCTGGTACTGAACATACAGTCATGATGAAAAGAAAGTACACCTATAAGGTTCTAAATTATTAGTGTTTCTTAAATCTGACCTCAAGTGTATTGCAACACACCACAGATTTCATCATGTCATTATATATTAAACAGCTTAAAGCAAGATGGAAAAGTTTGTGAAAAACTAGGTAAAACTCCAGATTAAAAACAAAATACGGTTGTACTTTGTTTTTTTCATAATGGTAACAATGATCAGTAGTCAAAACTAGTTTCTGTTGTAGTAGATTTAATCTATATTTGTTCTTTGACTAGTATGTCAATGATTATCATTATAGGTATAATGGCTTGCTGAGCTAATTGAAACGAGTACCGAAGTATCAGTGCCTGCGGACCCTTAGCCTCGACCCCCAGGAGCCACAAGGGTTCTCAGGCTTTGGTTATTAATTAATATATCATTTAAAAAGTTTAGCAACAAAACAAATTCTAAGTCAAACATGCTAGCAAGTTAATTTTCTTAACCCATAGCAAGTCATTGCCAATGAATGGCACACCTTAGCTGTGGATTTCAGGGGCAAGGTTTTTGGTAAAATGGATTTGAAAAGTGTTTTCTTTTTAATATGGCAGGACAAACCAGATGAGTGCAATTATCTTAATAATCAGGCAGCATATAACTAATTTAGTTGAGTAAGTACATTTAAAATATTTGCTGGAATTTGTGTCATTTATTTTAGTGTCTTTAAGCTGTTCGCAGCTGTTGCCTCAGTAAAACATCTCGGGATCATGCAAAATGTAGCTGAGCTTCTGACAAGATCCTCCAAGCACTCCTATGTCACACACATAGGGATCTCTCTGCTCTGACTCCCTTTGCAACACAGAACACAAGTTAAAGTCCTGGGTTGGACTTTAAATCCTCTGCCTGGTGATGCACCATCATTTCTGATTTTCTACGGCTATATGTCACCATCAGGACCCTGAGGTCAACTTGTCAGCACTTTTTATCTGTCCTTAAATCAATGCTAAAACTAAGTGTGGCAGAAACTTTGCATTTAGGTTGCCAAGGATATCTTGGCTCTTTCTTTCATGTTTTAATTTCAAGAAGTAGAAGAGGATTCATTTGTTCTCACATGCATTTTAGAAGCAGGGTTGCATTGTATTTTATTTGATTTTGCTTGAGTGTATTTTAGATTTCTATCATTTTTACTTTATTTAAGTTGACATATTTTATCTTTATTATGTTGTTTTACTAAAAAGCCCCTTATGAATTTTATCTTGAAAGGCTCTGTTTAAATACAATTTGCTGACTTACGTAAATAATTTCTACACAAAAATATTGATTATAATGTGCACAATTTAACGGATCCTAATTGTTACCCCAATTTTATTGATAAAATTCCAACTGTTAGTTTTATCAGAGTACATAGAACAGGCCTCTCTGTGTGGATCTGCACTGTAAAGAAATTGGACAACAGGTGCAACTGAAGACAGCCTTTCACACAGCCTCAAAGACCAATAACCATTATAAGTGGTGGGATAATTTTGTATTTTATTACAATTAAACTAAAAGAAATACTCACATGAATGTTAAAATAAAGGCTTACAATATGCGGGTGTTTTCAGTTTAAATACAAAAGAACTAAAAGTGTTAGAGCTTTATTTCGTAAATGCTGTAAATATACAATTCCCATGTGAATTATCATTCAAAAAGCTATCCGGGTTCAATTATCCGTCATTTGACCAAATTGGAAAAAGACAAATGTGCTCAAACAATCGCCACAGTCCGTTCCTGTCTTGTCATTTATCTGTAAGGAAACACGACTGGAAACAATAACGCCGTGAAAAATACCTACATGTA
Organism: Girardinichthys multiradiatus; assembly: GCF_021462225.1. NCBI lineage: Eukaryota > Metazoa > Chordata > Actinopteri > Cyprinodontiformes > Goodeidae > Girardinichthys > Girardinichthys multiradiatus. The sequence goes on from NC_061802.1 coordinate 31,559,105, forward strand.
TTTTGTCATAAAGGTCGAGGGGGCCCTGCGGATTTATTTTGAATGTGACAAGCTGTTAGCAACCGAACCATCACTCAGGTGCACCTCATGTGATGTCACTGCGATCAATGCAGCTACTAATCACAAACACGATCAATACACTAATGATCCCATTGGAGATGAATTACACAAAATGTTATATACCCAGATTAACTTCTTTGTCTTTTGGGGCCACTTTCAGTTTTTTTTTTTTTTCTATAACCGTGAGGCCACAGAGAAGTGCTGCTGAAGCCGTTGGAACCTGGTTTAATGTATTTGTATGAAGGGTGCTTTAGGATAATTTAAGGCTTATAAGTGTTGCTATGCAATGAAATCCTAACATTTTTTGTAGACATGGTGGTTTGCTTTGAAAAGCAAATGTATGAATGGAGGGACAAAATGTACAAGTCTACAAATTGTATTGTTTTTAGAATTATAAAGATTTTTAACATGATTAAATACCTCTAACCTTTTTTGCTTATCCACATCTGTAATTAGTCTGTAAATGTAGAAAAAATGTGTGTGTGTGTGTTTGTGTGTGTGTGTGTGTGTGTGTGTGTGTGTGTGTGTGTGTGTGTGTATGTGTGTGGGTGACATATCTTTATAATTATTCTTGGGTTCTAGAATGTTATTTTATTTTACCACAGCTTCAGTATTTCTTCTATCTGTAAATCAATACATTTGTTCAATTAATCAGAGAAGAAATTGTCTTCAGATAAATGGATGACACTTTACTGACTTGTTTCTAGATAGATTCAGAACAGAAAGGCAGAACGTCATCGTCCTTGTTCCAGAAAAAACGCTAAATACAGGTTAGCACAGCAGCCCTGCAGTATTGACACTGCAAAATTGTAAGACAAAGGAATAAAACAGACCACAGTCAAATAAAATCAAATAAAGAAAAACAATGCCGTTAGGTTATCTTTATTGTCCCTGGATCCCGTTTTTAATTATTACTTATTTAATCTTTTTTTTACAATCCCCTATTCGTCTGTGTGTGATTAACAATATATAGTGTGTGTGTGTGTGTGTGTGTGTGTGTGTGTGTGTGTGTGTGTGTGTGTGTGTGTGTGTGTGTGTGTGGTCACACTTAAAAAGCGATAGAATTGGTTTCTGTAGATCTATATGTTTGGGCAAATACAAAATATTTTTAATATGAGGTAAAATGCAGCAAAATAACTTTTAGGTTTCAAACATGCATGCAAGCCTATGTAGTGTGTATTCATTTCTTTTTATACCGCAGATGTAAAGACAGTTATTTTTACACCCTCTGGGTTTGTAGGCCTGAAATGCACACGTTTATTGCATTTCAGAAGCTGCCGATTGAAAGGATCATAGATTATGAAATGATTATGTGTATGCATTATCTCCCGAGCTAGTTAAGAGCATCACTCATTGTTCTTCCACTGCCTTCCTGCTTTTTAAACCACACAGCTTTTTTCTCGCCTCTTAAGTACTTCTAACGCTGGATTTATTAGGCTTAAAGCATTGCTGACACGTCTTCCTCAAAGGGGATCAGACATTAAGCGTAGATCAAAAGGATAAGGTCTTAAAAACAGAACAATACCTCTTTGCACAACATCTTTGCTCTTATTCCCTTACGCATGTTAATGCAGGGATTGTGCATCAGACCTCTTTGGTTTTAAATTAATTTGAGGCATTCATGTACTGCAAGAATTCACATGCACCAGACTTGGGTGGTAATTGAACTCACCATTTTATTGTTCATAAAATATGATGAAGTTTTTATAAGTTTTCAGGTAACAGTTTCAAATGTGGTGATTACAAGCCAAAACATGCTGGAAGTGTTTTCTTTCTTCTTCTTCTTTTTTTTTTTTTTTGGAGACAGAAAAGCGGAGGCGTAGAGCTGCATTTAAACTGCAGGCTCACTCTGCTGTGCTTTTGTGTTTTTCACAGACAGTGCTCACTGTATGAAACAGTGACACAGCTTGAGGGAAGATGATGGACTGCTTGGCTGCATCAGTAACATTCAGATGCACACAAAAAAACACAAGTGATGACCTACTACTATTCTAGTCATCCTGGCTCAGGCATCAAACACTTTTGTTTTGCTTTTTTTTGCTTTAGCAGCAGCACTTTCTTTTTCCAGCTTGAATTTTCCTCCTAGTCTTATTTTGCGGTCTTGTGATTTGTTTCTTATATTCATCAGAGGAGTTGAGAAGCCTCTAACTATAAACTATAGCTGTGGGTGTATTACAACTGTGGAACTACAACTGACTTCTGCTTACCCCCTCAATCCGTCCACCTATCCTTGCATGCCCCCCGCACTGCCCCAATACCTCTCTTCAACCAACCCCTCCCCTGGTGAAACTCCCACCGTCCACACCCGATATAGCACCCGTTGCTAAGCGACAGAGGGAAAGAGATGGATTGAGGAGACATAGTCAATCAATTCTACAGAGAGAGGGTGAGAAAGTAAGGGGGGGGGGGGGGGGGGGGGGGGGGGGGGGGTTAAAGAACGAGGGAGAGACGAAGAGCAGAAAGAAAGGAGAGGAGGACAGAATGCAGAGTGATTGTAGTTGTATTAAGGCTCCAGTTGAGGCTAAAGATGCTCCTTCCAAACATCTATCTTTGTTAACTGTATCGTGCCTCTGAAAATAAATCCATCTCTGCAGCTGTCCACCCTTCCATCTTTGTCCAAGTGCTTTCCTTTAATACTTTTATCACCACAAATTACAGTCTGCACAAGCAGCCTGTGTTTAATATTCCCTCACTCAAAAGAAAGTTAATTGTATATTGCAAACGTTCTTTCTCCCCGGGCTTCCTCTCTTTCTCCATTAGTCACTGCTGCACGCACACACACATGCATACACACAACACAAACATGCAGATGTCCAGCAATACTACATGCCTCTCTGTGTGTATGTGTGTGTGTGTGTGTGTGTGTGTGTGAAGCTGGGTGTTGAGCGCATCGACTGAGTATCGATCCCACCACTCACCTCCCTGCAGTCAGCTCTTGTCCTACATAGCATGCCCTGTCTGATTTCTCCCTTAATGGCTTTTATCCAGCTCCAATCTTTATTTAAACTGAAAAGTAGGAATTAGCACCCACTTCTATCCTGGTCTCTCTTACCTTTTTCTTTTCACCGTCACCCCAGAGTTTGAATCGGCGAGTATCGGTCCATTGACCCCTTCTTTCCCCCGGCTATGAATGGCTTCCCCACATGGAAATGTGCTGGACAGCATTTTATTTCCATTTCTCCTGGGTTCCCACTGTTCTTTATATACCTCATATATGGATACAGTGCTGCATGCCGTGCTGCAACTTATGTTTTCTTCTAGTATTGATAGACCTCCCCTATGCTTTGTTGTTTCATTGTGAGTTTGGTGTTTAAAATAAAAATGTCACCATATAAATTAAAAAAGATGACCATTACACACTTATGTTGATGTCTTTGATTTACTTTTTTACTGAAAAGTCTGAAAATATATATTAGTCTTATATTTATACAATGAAAACCTGTAGTCATATTTTTTAATACTCCAGAATCTTAAACTCACATTTCAAAATATTTATTTAACTAGCCTTTAAATATTTATTTAACTAGCCACAGGATGCGCTGTGCATCCTGTGGCATGAGCTTGCCAGGTTCAGCTGCAGCAGTGAGTCCCCCAGCCATGACATTTCCACCTCCATACTTCGCCTTTGATATGAGGTTGTTTTCTTAAAATGCTGTATGTGGTTTATGCCAAACATGTATTCTGATGTCCATATAACTCAATTTTAGACTGTCTGGAGCACATTATTCCAGAAGTCCTAATCTTTGTCAACATTCTCTCCAATAAACCCTAATATTTTTATTAGAGAGCAAAGGTTTTGTCCTTGCACAGCGCTCTTGTAAGTTAAACATGTGCAGTCTTTGTACAATCATACACTTTCATATCAACAGTATCAAGACTCTGGGTCCTGTGATGACATTTTAGTGGTTTTGTTTGTTTTAGTATTTTGTTGTCTGCTTCTAAGGTGAGGTTACCTGGGTTACCAGGCCTGGGAATGTTGGAAGTCGTTTTGAATATCATTCATTTGTAGACTTTTTGCCATACAGCGCAATAGCTGGGAATATATTTGTTTGAGATCTCTTTAATTCCCTTACCAGACTCATAAGCTGCTACAGTGTTCTTCCTGAAAGCCTCAGACAGCTCTTTAGAGCAATTTTCTCATTATCTGCACCCGATATGATGTGTTTGATTATTCACACACATCATAATAGATAGGAAGAAATGGAGTGGGGTGTCCTAATTAATTCCTCATCAGAGGTAGCATTTTTTATTACAGAAAAATGTAAAAGGTGTTTTGCTCAGTTTTTATAGTTTATTTATATTACTTGAATTTTTTTGTATTGTTAAAATGTATATTGAATATCCATGTTTCCAAATGTCAGAGAAAAACACAAGCTTTCACAGGGTGTTCTAAGTTTTTACATGTCTGTTAAACAAACAAAATTATGAAAATAAACAAAAAGAAAGCATGTCTGTGGTGAAAAGCAGAGTGTTAACAGGTTTTTATTTACATTTTTCTTCATACCTCAGTGTATAATTATGCAAACCACCACTTTTTGACATGTCAGCGTTTTACATTCACTGAGTTTCACACTCTACTGCTTTAATACAGCAGTTTGGCTCTTTTACCAAGCAGAGAAAGATCACGGTTGGAGCAGGCCCTTGTGAGGTCAAGCTGCAGTGTATGAACCTCCCACCTAGAAGGGTTTTTCAAGTGAGGGAGAACTCACCTTCGGTGGCTCTCCAACAACAGGTTTTAGGACAAGATCTGGAAAACCTTGAAAATTGAACCATTCTTGCAGGTTCTACTCCTTGCACACTTCTATCTTAGTATTAGTTAACTCAAACATCATTAATCAATCATAAGTGGGTTCATCAGATGAGTGGAGTTAGTTTAAACGGTTGCATGCTCCACCTTACACTGTCATGGCAACAGGGCAGACATACTGGTGCTGTAATGAGTGGTGTTTATTCTGGACACACAACTTTTCATATTGATGGACTTCCCTTATTGTGATCAGCGAGCCACAGCCTGGGGAGGAACCCTTTGCGTTCCCTCACCCCCTTTTCGATTTGATTTGATTTGTTGCTCATAGAGCAAAGTGATTGGATAGACTCTTATCTTGACCGAGCAGAAACAAGTCGTACCAAATAAGACACGTCGGGCTATCTGTGCTGGCACACACAAAGGGGATTAATTGATCTCCTAATACCACAGATAAATCAATCCCTTCATTCCCCCCAGTGAGCTCTCCGGCCAATTGGACTCCGCACCTTTTGATCAACGCTGCACGTTCAGCCAATGGGAGGAAGTCTGGAGTTTGACTGACAGTGGTACCAGAGAGAGCCCGAAAAAGAAGGTAAGAGAGAGGGAGTCCATCTGTAAGCCATTGGCAACAGGATTGAGAGTGTGGTTAAGCAATCCGCAGAGAGCACAAACATGCACAGAGGTGGAGCAAAGCTGCATGAAAAGGTAGAGCATCGCTGTGATTGCTGAGCGATTTAGAGAGGAAGCCAAACCAACAAAAGCATCACTAAACTGTAAACAAAAGCAAATAATAAACTGAGAGGATATTTGCTCTTGATGTTAGGGATCACACATCCTCATAAAAAACTCTCTGCAGCTGTTCTCCTGCAGGCTACTCCAAGCTCTATCACTGGCCAAGACATCAGCCATTTTCTCCCATCTTATCTCAACCTTCGTTTGATCCATCTCCATTAGACACCCCCCTTACACAGCCCAGCACCACCATCATTCTCAACCCAATCCCTTCTTTTTGTTTCTCTCCCACCCTATCTTTGTCTAACCAGCACCTTGGCATTTCTGTCATTCCCGCAAACACCGTTTTCCTCATGCAGCTCATATAATAACAGGCTAAAAATATGCCTTCTGTGTGTGTTTTTTTTCCTTTTCCAGTATTGATTTTGCCCATAGCATTGTCTATGGAGAGCAAGAGAGGAGAGAGACAGAAGGCAGGGGAAAGAAATGAAGTAGGAACAACTAGGAAAAAAATTGCTTTCTACGTATGTGGTAATGCTCTCACCTTTCCTATTTTACTTTAAGTGGGAAGCTATACCCTGCTTTACCTCAGTGGAGCACCTTTCAATTAAAAGGTAACTGCGGTCAGTGCGGTCCCCTCTAACACATCTTTACTTCTCAGCATCACAGAGCAGCAAGACATTTACACACTGTAGACATTTAATAATAACCTGCTGAAATGAGAGAAACCTTATCATTGCAAATATGCTTCGGACCAGCTTTTCAGGGAAAATGGTTGGCTCTTTTGGCACTGGTGTGTAATGGGAATGGAGAGAGTTGATCAATAGGTTATTGATCGTAGCCGGCCAGAGTCTGGGGAATTGAGAGTGAGAATAGAGGGGAGTCAGGGTGGGGGGTTGGCTCCAGGTTGAATTTTTAAAAACGCTCTATTCCAGAGATGACAAATAGTCTATTTGAAAAAGAGCGACAAAGACAGAGGGAGAGAGATGGTCGCGAAGACTCAGACTAAGAGCTTCTGCTCGTGTTTCTCTCCAAGCAGAGAACTGAGACCTCTGTTTCCCAGAAGTTACAGTATTTTGGGCGAGAGATGCTGAACTACAAAAGACAAAGGGAGCAGGGACTTCTCAGGCTACAGCAGCAGCTTGTACTCTGGCTGGAAGAAAAGGGAGGAGGGGGGCTGGTTAAAAAAAATCCTTCTGATCTCAGGCAGGAAGTGGAGGTTTAAACAAGGCTGTTGAGAAATTATTTATTTTATGGACAACAAATTTAGTTTGCATGAATTTATATATAGTTTTATTTTTTGAGTTTGTCATTGCCTGCACAGATCGTTACAACAAATAAATGCTCACGATTAAACCTTAAAGGTAGAGTTTTTCCACAGAAAAAAAAAAATCATTCTCTTTTCTGTGATTATGGAGCAAACAGGATGTCAAATTTAATTTGGGTTGAGCCAGTGTTGGAGCAAAATATGCAAACAAAGCACAAACCTTACAACCCTTATGCATTTTTCCATGTGTCTTCATTACATTCTAACAGATAATAAACTGCAAAAAGAGTGTGGGTGTCCTTTAAATGGTTAACGTCAAGCTAATCGTTGTTCCTCAATGTTCTACAGAACTTCAGTGTCTCTTCAAAAGCATTCATACCCATTACACTCCTACACATATTTCTATGGCAAAACCACAACCTCTACAGGTCCTTCTCAAAATATTAACATATTGTGATAAAGTTAATTATTTTCCATAATGTCATGATGAAAATTTAACATTCATATATTTTAGATTCATTGCACACTAACTGAAATATTTCAGGTCTTTTATTGTCTTAATACGGATGATTTTGGCATACAGCTCATGAAAACCCAAAATTCCTATCTCACAAAATTAGCATATCATTAAAAGGGTCTCTAAACGAGCTATGAACCTAATCATCTGAATCAACGAGTTAACTCTAAACACCTGCAAAAGATTCCTGAGGCCTTTAAAACTCCCAGCCTGGTTCATCACTCAAAACACCAATCATGGGTAAGACTGCCGACCTGACTGCTGTCCAGAAGGCCACTATTGACACCCTCAAGCAAGAGGGTAAGACACAGAAAGAAATTTCTGAACGAATAGGCTGTTCCCAGAGTGCTGTATCAAGGCACCTCAGTGGGAAGTCTGTGGGAAGGAAAAAGTGTGGCAGAAAACGCTGCACAACGAGAAGAGGTGACCGGACCCTGAGGAAGATTTTGGAGAAGGGCCGATTCCAGACCTTGGGGGACCTGCGGAAGCAGTGGACTGAGTCTGGAGTAGAAACATCCAGAGCCACCGTGCACAGGTGTGTGCAGGAAATGGGCTACAGGTGCCGCATTCCCCAGACCTGGGCTACAGAGAAGCAGCACTGGACTGTTGCTCAGTGGTCCAAAGTACTTTTTTCAGATGAAAGCAAATTCTGCATGTCATTCGGAAATCAAGGTGCCAGAGTCTGGAGGAAGACTGGGGAGAAGGAAATGCCAAAATGCCAGAAGTCCAGTGTCAAGTACCCACAGTCAGTGATGGTCTTTGGTGCCGTGTCAGCTGCTGGTGTTGGTCCACTGTGTTTTATCAAGGGCAGGGTCAATGCAGCTAGCTATCAGGAGATTTTGGAGCACTTCATGCTTCCATCTGCGGAAAAGCTTTATGGAGATGAAGATTTCATTTTTCAGCATGACCTGGCACCTGCTCACAGTGCCAAAACCACTGGTAAATGGTTTACTGACCATGGTATCACTGTGCACAATTGGCCTGCCAACTCTCCTGACCTGAACCCCATAGAGAATCTGTGGGATATTGTGAAGAGAACGTTGAGAGACTCAAGACCCAACACTCTGGATGAGCTAAAGGCCGCTATCGAAGCATCCTGGGCCTCCATAAGACCTCAGCAGTGCCACAGGCTGATTGCCTCCATGCCACGCCGCATTGAAGCAGTCATTTCTGCAAAAGGATTCCCGACCAAGTATTGAGTGCATAACTGTACATGATTATTTGAAGGTTGACGTTTTTTGTATTAAAAACCCTTTTCTTTTATTGGTCGGATGAAATATGCTAATTTTGTGAGATAGGAATTTTGGGTTTTCATGAGCTGTATGCCACAATCATCCGTATTAAGACAATAAAAGACCTGAAATATTTCAGTTAGTGTGCAATGAATCTAAAATATATGAATGTTAAATTTTCATCATGACATTATGGAAAATAATTAACTTTATCACAATATGCTAATATTTTGAGAAGGACCTGTATGTCTTCTGTTTGGATTTAATGACAAACCAACACAGCGCAATGGATAATTATGCATAACTGTGAAGTGCAAGCAATCATTGATCAGAGAAGAGACCCATGGTAACATCACAGTTTAGTTAGGAGAATCTATAGATGGGACAATGCTGTGCACTCCACAATCTGGCCTTTGCAGAAGAGTGGCAACGGAAAGTCATTTTGACAGAAAGCCAAAGGAAGCCCGACTGCCAGTTTTCCACAAACCATGTAGGGGGCACAGCAAATATGTGGAAGAAGATGCTCTCCTCAGATAAAACCAAACTTAAACTTTTTGGCCTGCATGTAAGATGTGTTTGGCAGAAAAAATAACTGCACATTATTGTAAATACAGTATCTCCACTGAAACATTATGGTAGCAATATCATGCAGTAGGGATACTTTAATTCAGCCAGGACAGGTAAGGTTGTCAGATTTGATGGAAAGATGAATGGAGCTAAACACAGTCCAATCCTGGAAGTCTTTTCGCGGGCTGCAAAAGACCCAATACTGAGATGGAGGTTCATTTTTCTAGCAGGACAACAGCACAAAAAAGATGCCCAGAGGTATAATAGCATGAATTAGATCAAAACATATTTTTGTCTTACATTGGCCTAATCAAAGTCCTTCCTAAAGCTAACTGTGAATCTGTTGCAGATCATAAGAATTTATGTTCATACATGCTCTCCATCAAGGTTGACTAAGCTTTAGCCATTTTTAAAAGAATAAGCAAAAACTTCAGTTTCAAGATGTGCAAATCTGACAGGGACATTGACTCAATGAAGTGCATACAACAAATATCAGATTCTCAACCATCGAAAAAATGTTAAAGGCATATATAGTTCTCTTTTCACTTCACAGTTATACTTTGTGTCTATCTATCACATAAACATCCAATTAAACATTAAAGTTTGTGGTTGTAAAGTGATAAAATGTTGAAATTTCACTTGGTATGAACTCTTTTGCAAAGCTCTATATATGTTGGTGTAACACACGTACGCACGCTGGTTGACATGCATCAATTTTAAATGCTGCTCAACTCTGCAAGCTAAACTCTAAGCAGTTAGAGCACTAGTCTGTAAACACCCCAGAGAGGAACCTATACCTCAGTAAAAATTCAAGTGTAAATAATGTATTGAATGCAAACTTCAAGTCCACGGGGAGATATGGATAGGCTCATTACTCTTTTAGTTCTCTGGCCTTTTACATAGTCCACCCAGCTCTCAACAATCGACTCCAGATGCACCCTCTATCTGTTTTGATTTAAAGCTGCTTTTACCTGCGGATATTGTTATGGATATAGGTATTGTTTTTTTGTATTTCCTACACATTGTCTTGAGGTTTGAAGGCCGTTAAACTTGTGCACCCTCCCACATGCTCTCGCGTGCACGTGGGAGTGCGTGCTCTATCTATGTGCCGGTAGTTGAGGTGAATATGCGTTCGCCTGCGTCTGTGTGTCCTGACCGGTGTGCATTGATCTCAAAGCAGGATGTCAAACATTTTAGCGCCAATCCCGTCCTCGTTATTGCCTCACACAGCCGGGTTGTTAATGCATTAAAAATCGTTTGTCCCTAGCTTTCCAAACTCATCACACCCTACTGCCCTGAGCAACACAAGAATACCCCTCAGTTGTCGCATATGCAACACTACCACCCCCCCCCTCCCTCCACCAGTTGTTTCTATCCACATCCCTCCATCTTCTGTCTCAATCAATCTTTACGACACCCGGTTGCATCTCGCTAATGTTTCCGGACTTGACCGTATCCCCGTTCAAAAATTCTTAATTAAGCCCGTTCTGTATGTTTACCGTTGAGCAAATTGCAATCTGACAGGGATAATAAAACATTGGCAAGAGAAGGGGGCGATAGGAGCATGTGCTATGACCCTTACCTCTTTCACCTGTCCCTATCTCCACCCCTGCTTATCTCCCTCCATCCCTACCTCCTCATATCTCCTTCATTTTCTACCTCACAGGTTTTCAGGAGGAAAGGGAGGGGATGGCAGAGAGATACAGTCTTTTGGCAGCAGCTGCTGAGTCTTCTCTCCACCACTGTCACTGTGGCTGTTTATTTTAAAATGCTCCCATGCTGCTACGCTAATACGTCTTGGCAATCCCACTCAACCTACTTGCTTCTGAGCTCTGATTATTAAGATTCATGAACCTGCCTGCATGTCAACTCTTACAGATGTGAGTCATATATCTGCATTCACATCAGCATCTTTCTTCATTTAGGTATTGACTCATATAGTGCTCCCATATTCTGCAATCTATAGCCTGCACAGTGTGTATTATATCTCTATTTCAGCACAGTTTTGTTTGGTCACTTGAGAGCAGCCATTTGCTTAAGAGTGATGGAGACGAGAGGAACATCAATGAAAATTGTGGTAGCCATGTGGCTTACACCTACTACTAAACTACTAATAAAAGGATGACTGAGGCTTTAATTACTTGGAATATACCAGCAGGGATGCAAACAAATTAAAAAGGGACATAATATACACAGTAAAAGCTATCCAAACCATCCTGGCTCTGTTAAACCATGACTGTGATTTAACTGTGATTAATCACATTTTTTAATTTTTCATTAGCCACACTCAAGTCTAATAATAATAACAATAAATTAATTGATGAAATCACCTGTCTGACAACATGAAGTAGGCTAAAAGATCTCAAAGCAACACATCACGCTGCAATCTAAAGAAACTCCACAATAGACGAGAAACAAAGTCACTATCATGTATCAGTTTGGAAAGGCTTACAAAGCTATATCAAAGGATTTGGGACACAAATGGAAAAAACATGGAACCATGATTTCTAAGAGTGCATAAACAACACATCTAGGAGGTCACCAAAGAACCAACAACAACATCTAAAGCACTGCAGGCATCATGTACATCAATCAAGATCAGTGTTCATGATTCAACACTAATGAAGAGACTGGACAAAAATGGCATCCATTTGAGAGATTTAACATCCAAACTAATACTGACCAAAAATAATCTTAAGACTTTTGGGAAAATATTCTTTTGTCTGGAACTTTTTGGAGTGTGTGCATCACATTACATCTGGCATAAAACTAGCACAACATTTAAAAAAATACTGACCATCAAACATGGAAACATGGAAAAATAAATTCTGTTCTATACCATAAAATCCTAAAGGAGACTTTCTGGCCACCAGTTCATTAAATAAAGCTTAAACACACTTGGGTTATACAGCAGGACAATGATACAAAGTGCACAAGCAAGGTCAACTCTGGATGGCTTAAAACACAAATGATGGTGTAGCCTAGTCAAAGTCTGGACTTAAATCCAATTGTAATGGTGTGCCATGACCTTAAACAGCTCATGCTGAAAAACCCTCCAATTCTTCTATTCTACAAAGCATAGTGGGCCAAAATTCCTCCAAGGCATTGTAAAAGGCTGAATGCCAGTAATTGCAAATGTTTGATGGAGATGGTGCCACAAACATTTTAAAAACTATACATTTCTTTCCTTCCATGTAACAACTACGTGCTACTTTGTTAGTTATGATAAAACCCATTGGAATCTGTGGTTCTAACATGACATAATGTGGATTAGTTCAAAGGCTATTATTGTTTCTGCAAGGTACTACATACTTTAGGCTAGACTCTAGTACAGACTCAGTCTAAATACACTTTGAAAAGACCAGCTTATCATGTATCACCAACAGCAGGTATGGGAAGTCTAATAAGCTAATTAATTAATACTGGCATGAGAAAAGTTGCAAAATATAAATGTTTGTTTTACAAGCTAATAAAGTTTTAAAACACCCAATATAAAGCTGATAGTTTTGCTCATCTTGGCATTACATTGCTTTAGTTAAAGCTGTGTATGCACCAAGTCGATTTTATGCAATTGTGGTTTCACTGTTCAAATTCCCCCATTTAAATAGGCAAAGGTCTTTTTATTAGTATTTTAAAACAGAATAGGGTCATATGCCTTTTTTCTCTTTCTATTGAAGTACTGTTTAAATGACACTATCTCTACAAACGGATGTCTCAATAAAAAAAAAATATGACTTATCAAATGTTTTCCTTGAATCTTGAAAAGAGAAAAGCTTATGACAACCACTGGATGACTGCGGCCATTGTAGCTTCAGGTGAAAGTGCATGAACATGCGAATTGTTACAGTGGTGTAAATACTTCAATAGGGTATTGAACACTCCTCATGACACAGTGCTTGTCACTATATCCTCAAACACCAGGTACAACTCCGTCATACAAGGCATAAATAAAGAACATTTGTAAAAGTCCCTGCAAGTTCTGGCCAGAACTGATTTTAGACTAAACTGAGAAGAGGTAAACTGAAGTCCAAATCTGAAAAAAATTTTTGGAAATAATTTACTCTATATTCTCCAGGCTAAAGACAGAATGTAGCATCGGCCTTAAGAATCTCTTCTTAAAACTTTTTAACCTTTCACATCTGATGTCAGGTGCTTTAACTAAATTTCATAATCTATTACTCTTCTAGACCTTCACGCTGTTTTTTGTCTCGATGCATTATCTTTCATGTTTTTATGGTTGGACTGTCTTGATTGTTACACGCCAAATGTTTTACAATTAACGTTGTGTTTTTGTGCTGCTGCCTGTCTTGGCCAAGATATTCTTGTAAAGAGATCTTTGACTTCATTCATTCATTTCCTAGTTAAATAAAGGTTAAAATAGACAGCACATAGCCTCAAAATCAGACATTTGGGATGGACGTGTATATGAAATTTGCACAGCCTTCATGCTTATTGAAAACCCTGGTAAAGATGTGTAGAAAGTCTTTAAATTAATCAATCTTCTATCAGAATCAGAATGTCCTTTATTTTCATTGCCCAATGTACAAGTACATTCGTACTCGTACTCGTCGTCTTCCGCTTTATCCGGGACCGGGTCGCGGGGGCAGCAGACTCAACAGAGACGCCCCGACGTCCCTCTCCCCAGACACCTCCTCCAGTTCCTCCAGGGGGAGCCCAAGGCGTTCCCAGGCCAGCCGAGAGACATAGTCCCTCCAGCGTGTCCTGGGCCGTCCCCTGGGCCTCCTCCCGGTGGGACGTGCCTGGAACACCTCCCAAGGAAGGCGTCCAGGAGGCATCCGGTATAGATGCCCGAGCCACCTCAACTGGCTCCTCTCGATGTGGAGGAGCAGCGGCTCTACTCCGAGCCCCTCCCGGATGGCCGAGCTCCTCACCCTATCTCTAAGGGAGTGCCCGGCCACCCTACGGAGGAAGCTCATTTCAGCCGCTTGTATCCGGGATCTCGTTCTTTCGGTCATGACCCAAAGTTCATGGCCATAAGTGAGGGTAGGAACGTAGACCGACCAGTAAATTGAGAGCTTTGCTTTTCGGCTCAGCTCTCTCTTCCCCACAACGGACCGGCACAGCGCCCCCATTACTGTGGCAGCCGCACCGATCCGTCTGTCAATCTCCCGCTCCATTCTTCCCTCACTCGTGAACAAGACCCGAGATACTTAAACTCCTCCACTTGAGGCAGGAACTCCCCTCCAATCTGAAGAGGACAAGCCACCCTTTTCCGGTCGAGTACCATGGCCTCGGACTTGGAGGAGCTGATCCTCATCCCAGCCGCTTCACACTCGGCTGCGAACCGCCACAGCACATGCTGTAGGTCTTGGCTAGAGGGGGCCAGCAGGACCACGTCATCTGCAAAAAGAAGAGACGAAATCCACTGGTCCCCAAACCAGACCCCCTCCGGCCCTTGGCTGCGTCTAGAAATTCTGTCCATAAAAGTTATGAACAGGACCGGTGACAAAGGGCAGCCCTGCCGGAGTCCAACATGCACTGGGAACAGGTCCGACTTAGTGCCGGCAATGCGGACCAAACTCCTGCTCCGCTCGTACAGGGACCGGATGGCCCCTAATAAAGGGCCCCCGATTCCATACTCCTGGAGATGCCCTGTGCGGGGTGCACAGGGCATCACGAGGGACACAGTCGAATGCCTTCTCCAGGTCCACAAAACACATGTGAACCGGTTGGGCAAACTCCCATGAACCCTCGAGTACCCTGTAGAGGGTATAGAGCTGGTCCAGTGTTCCACGGCCGGGACGAAAACCACACTGCTCCTCCTGAAGCCGAGGTTCGACTATCGGTCGGACTCTCCTCTCCAATACCCTGGCGTAGGCCTTACCAGGGAGGCTGAGGAGTGTAATCCCCCTGTAGTTGGAACACACCCTCCGGTCCCCCTTCTTATGAAGGGGGACCACCACCCCAGTCTGCCAGTCCAGAGGCACTGTCCCCGACCGCCACGCAATGTTGAAGAGACGTGTCAACCATGACAGCCCTACAACATCCAGAGACTTGAGGTACAAGTACATTGCAATTAAGAAAAAAGGTATCTGGTTAGGGTTATGGTCTGGCAATTTCAATGCATATTTCTTTAGTCTTTAGTTTGGTGTCTTAAGTTTATCTCAAGTAATCAGAAGTGAAAACAGGCCGCTATGTAAGCTACAAACAGCTCTGAAAGCTGTCTGTGAACAACTATTTTACTGTGAAAGGATGTACTTGATTGTTAAGCCAGTAATGTTCACCGACTGCCGGCTCATAGCAATCTGTTCATGTTGGCTGTAGCTTCATAATTGGGACCACACAGATGTCTCTCCAAATCAATGCTGTATCAAATGACTTTGGTTTGTCTCAGAAGATAATAAACTTGACTTACCTCTCCCATTGCCTCACTATTAAGCTACTACACCATGGACACTTCCAGCTGAAAGTATAAAACATGAACAGGTATTAACTAAGTTTTTACAAAGACAAAAGGTAGTTTGCTTGATTCATTTAAAAATTCAACATTCTTTGCATGCCAAAATTAAATGTTAAAAGAAAATTGTGGATAAACTCTAAAAGGATATACTGTATCTTTACCAGGGCTCCCAATAATTACACAGGGTGCTGTATATGTTGCCATTCAGCTGACATATTCGCCAAGAAAGACCGTGATCATTGCTGCAAGAAGAAACCAAAACACATCTAACGTATTTTCCGTCTATAGTAAAAGAGTCCAGATGATGAAACGCTCTGCTTGCAGTCCAGACCTGCCACCAACTGACAACATTCGAAGAAATATGGAAGAAAAAGAGGAAAACAGCTGTAATGTATGAAGCAATTGAAAAACAGTTCGTTTTCCAGAAGACCCCTTCTGATCTTGTCAGTTTTGAAAAGCTTAAGACTGTTGTGCAGCAAAGTAATAAGCATGCTTTTCAAAAGAGAATATGACAAATTCAAAATGTGCATATTATCCAATAAACATTTCTCAATTCATCAATTCAATATATTGTTTTCTTATATTTTATGCAAAATATGCTCTAAGCATTCCATGCTAGTTTATTTACATTATATATATAGATATTTTATATGATGCATGTGATATTTTTGAAAATTGGGTTGAAGTCATAAATCCCTTCTCAGCTTGCAGACACTACTATGAATGTATCTGTTTACTTAAAACATTATTCTAACCACATTGTGATTCTGGGAAGCATAATAATAAATCTCAGATATAAAAAACAGTTACAATAAACACAGATGAGCTTATTCTCAGTCTCAAAGCACAGACTGAAGGTTTTTAAAAGGGCATTGCGTGGAGTATGAAAACACAGTGCAGAAACTGGGTCAGTTGGATCCAGAGCACAACATTAGGCAGACCAAAAGCGGCCACACGCTCAGAAGATCAATACATCAAGCTTTGTTTACTGAGAGACAGAGACACCACAGCTTCATCACAGACACAGAAATCCCCAGAAAAAAAGAATGACATCAGCAAATCTACGTCTGAAGGAAGGCTGTGTATCTGTTATGTCAGAGGACTACTTGCGTCTCACAAGGAGAGGTACCAGTGTCAAAAATGTGGGAGTTGAGGCCTGGTGACCACGGTGTTTCCAGAAAGATAAAAAATAAATCTTGTTACTGGTAATTTTATGACATTTAGTAGTTGCATGATCAAAAGGGTGCATGCTGAAGAAGGGAGACAATGATTTTAGTGTGTATCAAAGCCCCAGTCTCAGGTATTTTCTCGTCTCTGGAGTTGGACAAAAGATGCTATCAATTCATACTACATATGGTGGATTAATACTGAGATAGAATAGTAAACCTAAACAGACATTGAGGCTGAATGAAAAATGCTTGAAGACTGAAAAAGAGGAACATCTCAGCTGCAATCTGATTTTAACCCTACTTATGCTTACTCTATGTTAACCCAACATAAGTAAAGAAAGAAGAAACTATGAATTGATGAGATCAACATCAACAACTGTTTTCTTAAGCAGTGACTGTGAAGCAGCTAAATACAGGACAATGCTGAAACAGACTCTGGGAAGACTTGAAAATATATGTTAACAGTCTCTCACATCAAATACTGAACTTGAGATATTTTGAAAAAAAAGAATGTGTTAAAACTTCAGTCTCTAGATGTATTGTGTTAGTAGAGACAAAGACTTAGCTGGAATGGCAGCAAAAGGGGGTTCTGCAGAGTATTGACTCGGTGAGGCTGGGAACAAATACGTCACACTTTTCTGAATTGCAATTGTTTTGATCTATCATCAAAAATATCACTAAAACATGCAGGAGTGATTTTAACATGGAAGCATGTCAAAAATGAGTTATGTCAAGATATGTCAGGAACATTACTAAGTAATCCTATAAATTTTCCTTTACACTTGTAAAAAATAACTGAGAAGCCCTGTTTTTATTTACGTAATGCACTGTATGCACGTTTAAGATTGGTTCATAATTAAATACTTTTAAAATCTGCGATGGAGCACCTGACTGACAGGTGCAGAGCCCTGTGGGATGGCGTTGTTGTGTCTTACACTTGGCTGAACATATACAGCACATCAGAGGTGCAACAAATCCATTGCTGACTGCCAGAACCTTTCAGAGAGCTTCTGTGCCTGTGAACAACACATCTCCAGGTTTTTCCACACCTCGAACCTGATGCGTCTGACACAACAACATGCACGGATTACATGTAGCCTTACAAACTAGTGTGTGCGACTTGCGGGGATTGGCAAAGTATGTGTCTGAAATTAGTCTAGATGTGTGTGTGTGTCTGGTTCAGTGTGGGGCGATAGTGTCTCTATAGCGTCTTTAGAGCAGTTAATCAGAGTAGGGGTTGAGGAGAGTGCCACGGTGAAGAGTCCTTGAGCCCTCTCTCCTGTTTTGACACCTCTTAACCTCAGTCTATCATCTCTCACATTCACACACTCCACTTCTATTGACACTCGCTTCCCTGCAGCTCTCCAAAGACCCGAGGAGAATCCACTACAGTGATTGTCTGTGCAAAGGGAGAGACTGGGAGCCTGCAGAGAACAGGGGGATTATATAATGCTCAGAAATACAGAACACTAAGTGATCAGATTTAGTAGTTGTTTGGCTTCTATAATTGCCATTTCTCAGAGGACAAGCAAGGAAATCTGTGAGAGATCATGGTAGCTTCACCCTGTTTGCAATTTGTTTTTAAATGATTTTCTCTTTTTCTGTTTCTGTCTCACTAGGACGCTCATGGAAACTGTGTTCACAACTGTCACCGGCCAATGTAAGTGGGGTCAGGAGCTGGAGGTCAACTGTGAGGAGGTCAAAGGTGGCCGAGCAGTGGGTCTTGTTAAAATACCTTTTAGTTTCCTTCAGGGATATTATGTACTGTCTCTGGGAATAGGTGGGGCTCCACGCTGGTTTTTAGTGGAGGAAGTTGGGTGATATATGCTGTCTGTTTCAAGCCGGATACATATTCATTGCCCTTCTTAAAAAATCAGAATGCAGGGGAAGTGCTGATAGGTCAGCAAGGGTCACACCTAAGAGGTCACGTTTATGTATTTTTTTGCTTTGGATGGTCCATCTTTCAGGAAGAACCCCAAAGGGTTCTGAAAAAGCATTTAGCAGAGATGGACCGATCAGGCTTTTATTGACTGATGCTGATTTCCAGTTTTCTTTTAGGTCCATCAAGCATACTCAGATAATATCTTTAATCACCAACTAATTTGTTTTTTTTTTAAACATTTAATAGCAACATACATTAGTCATAAGAGGAGATTATGCTGCAGTTTTTTTTGATGGAGATAGTTGAACTAAATAGTTTTTCATGATGAAAAAATAAGGACTTACAATACAGGAAGAGAACAGGACATTGAATCTGAAGTAAGAGCAACAGAAGAATCCAGCAATTAACAAAGAAAAACCAGGAGTTTCAATATTATCCAAGGCAGGGGTGGAAAATGATGAAGGAACCAGGTGAGTTAATCAAAGGATATGGGACAGCTGTGGTGGAATTGGAGCAGTGATACTGAAGGAGGGAGACTAATTAACACAGCTGAACAAAGAATTTTCTAAAAACCAAAAGGGAAACAGTTTAAAGCTAACATAAGGGAATAAACCAAAATGCACAAGAAATGCTAATGATAAAACAAGAAACTAAACACAAATGAATGAAGTGATATGGCGAAATTAACATTGATAAACAACATGGTAAAACCATTTCTAGCAACAATAAACCCTGACATTATTACAAGGGAACACCAATGAAAACCAAAAGGAAAAACACAAACATATGTGGATCATGACAAAGAGGGGATTACAAGCTTACCCCAATTTGTGCATGAAAAACATACAGTAGAGAAAATAAGTATTGAACAAAAGGAATCTACCCATACATAGAAGTCAAAACAAATAAGCCACAAATTCAGTAATGGAATGACACAGGAAATAAGGAAGTAATGAACACAAACAAAAGAAGCTGGAAAAGGCTTAGACAGCTGAGACCCCATTGAAAACAGTCTATAAACAGGTGTTGTTTGTAAATTACCTGCTTTGGTTTTAATTAATGGCCATTTTAAAAAGTTTTTTCATTACCAATATATTTTTAAGATTTTGTGGTTCTGTTGGCCTTTACTAACAGTAATTAGACAGGAATTGGTCAGAGAGAGAAGGGGGGGGGGGGGGGGGGGGGGGGGGGGGGGGGGGGGGGGGGGGACGACACACAGCAATAATCACAAGGACTGAGGGCCTCCATATGGGGCATCCGCTCTACTGCTACGTTTTGCGCCACTCATACAAGTATATTCCTAAACTTCTGAATGTTCCATGGAGCACCGTTGGGGGCAAAAGGAGGGAGAGAAAAGAACAGAATTTGCCCATAAACCGTCTAGGTGCTCCTGAAAAGAATTTTGACAGATGAGTCAAAAGAAAGACTCGTTTCTTCTTTCAGCAAATGTCGCAAAACATTTCTTACTAACAAAGACTTTTCCACTTGGTATTAAATACAATTCAGTAAACATCAGTGATAATTTTTTGCTGTGTCCTTCTCCTTTATTGCCCTGTCCTTAATTTTTACTTAGTTATTTTGATTTATTTGTATGTGTGGATTGTTTGGGTTGTTACTGACATCTGGTGTGAATTGTGTAAAGATTTTTCTGTAGTTTACCCATTTTTTACATAACTTAAAACAAGCAAGCCCGTTAAAAATACCGTTTGTTGGTGTGTTCAGAGACCAAAGAAAGTTGAAGTTTTTAGTTTTCATGCACTTAAAAAACAGGGGGGAAAGTCAGGTTTTTCAACATTTGATATGCCGTTTAAGGCAAAATTTGTCGCTTTCAATTGTTTGCCAATTTATAGGTGCATTATTACAGTTTAAGGATTAACTCTGTGCCACATATTAAAATCTTCCAAGGTTTTTGTAACAAAACTTTGTTTTTCCTTCTAGGGAAATGTCAAAAGCTCACCCTAAGAGGTTAGCATAAAACTAGGTTGCGCTAATCAATATATTAGAGACATTTGAATTTCAATACAACAAGAGCGCCTTCTTCAATCTTAATTTTTCATCAGGTGATAATAAGAGTATTAATTTTCATAACTTCTGTTCAATATCATCAGAACATGAGCGATGGTGGCCCGTTTTTGCAGGGCGAATATGCATCTCTCTCCTCTGAGTTTCCATTGATCAGTCCTTAGCTGTTTCTTTACCTCCCTCTCTCATTTTGTTCTCCAGTCTCAACCTCTTTTCTCACCCTCACAGCCTTGCACTGTGAAATTCATCCTTATTCTCTACTTTAGCAGCCTAACTGTGCGCACTACCTTTTATCAGTCCAGAACTGTTAAATTAATAAATTGATATTGACGAGCTATCAGCCACAGGGATAAATTATTTGGGAGAGGGAGGCTTGGTTCACATGACTTTTAGTACCTACGATTCTGTAATTATTCCCCTCGAGAAGATCTGCGGTGCATCGCCGCAGAAATAAACCAGCACAGGCACGCACATACACATGCACGCGCACTATTATTTGAAGACCTGTAAATATCTTCACATATGGGGAGTGGGATGCAAGGGCCATGGGAATACTGATAACCATTACTGTTAAATTATCATAGCTGTAATGATACAGGGTACTACCCTGCTGCTAATTGGATTTTAGCATTACAGTTTACACAAAACAGTCTGAGAAACCAAAAGCTCACACACTTGGTGCAGCTGAATGCTAACTGTACAATATTGAGTCTTATGTTGCCATGAGCACCAAGCAGCCTACCTGCAGATGTGCAGAGAAAACCAGCAGGATGAAATTCCTGCAGCTAATAGTCCTGCTTTCCGTAACAAACGGAAATGAGATTTTGCAAATAAGGAAGGTGAGCCCTGCAGATGAGAGCAACAACAAGCGCGTCAGAGGGCCAATCACAGAAGTGCTCTTGCTGCCCTCCGGTCATCGCTGACCTCTTGAACCTGGCCGTGGCCTAAATGTCAGAGGTTACCAATCAGGGTCACTGGGGATCACTGCAAGACCCTGGCTGTGGAGATGTATTGCCATGGCAACACTGAGCCAGCCATAAAAGGTGAGATGAGGGGGGTGTTATGCACTCTGTATGCAAAAATCATGGAAACACACACGTATGCACATGAAGCTGAGTATCATGGTTCTTTTTTTGGGGGGAGGGTGGTTCTGGTCAGAGAGAGAAAAGCTGCTCTCAAATTACAGCCAGCAAAGAGCTGGAAGAGTTCCAGCAAAGCCTGGCGCAAACACTGAGAAAACTAAGTAGTTCAACATATCCACATGTAAACTTTTCACCCTGGAAGTCCCTAAGCTGGGAGCGGGCAGTTTGCGTTGATAAAACTCAAAGGTTTCAGAGTGTGGCAACAGTAATTGTTCTATTTCTTCTCTGTCCCATCTTTTAAAACAGATGTGTCAACTGAATTTACCGCAGGCAAAATGCGATTGTTCTTTTTCTCCTAGTGATGTAAACATACTGCTAAAGATCAACACAAAGTAATGTATAAATGTGAAGCAGATGTGCTTTTAACGCCTCACAAGTGAGTTTAATCAGATAAGCAGCCAAGAGGCCTGATAATTTTGGAGGAGCTGCAGAGATCCACAGCTCTGGTGGGAGAATCTGTTAACTGGTGAACCATAAGTCATTCATTGAGCTTAATGGTTGCAATGTGACAAAATCTCCAAAGGTTTAAGGGGAGTGAATACTTTGCAAAGCATCATATTAAATATTTGTTGAATTGTTTCTTATCTCTTTTAAACAGATCAGCCTTACACAAGTTAAACTATAACTGACTGTTTTGTGTGTACATGTTTTTTAAGGTGGAAATTGTAAGGAAAAAAACACCCTTTGGGGTTTTAGATCCCTGGACCTGTGTTTTCTGATATGCACGTGTCTGCTTTATGCATCCATTTTACGCTAAGGTTCAATGTCAATGTGGATCTCAATGGAATATTGTAATCTATTTGTAGCTAAAAGTATTTTTATGAATGAAGATCGAGGTAAAATTACTTTGACTAGAAACATCTTTACAATGTAAGATAAGTGCACACTTATTTACTAGCAGCTACGCGCTGCTATTAACTATTAATGAACTGAAATCTTGATGGGGTGAGCCTGTAAATAAATAATACTGCTAATAAAACGTCGCAATCAGTTGCGTTACAAGCTGGAAAAGGGCAGCTAAGAATCATTTGCTTGCAACTTGCGTCATCTAGTGGCGGGATCTCGCCTCTTCCTCCTCTTCCTCCTCGGTGTTACAGCTCGGCTCCTCGGCGCGGTGGAGGACAGGGGGATGAAGAGGGAAAAAAATACCCAGCTAGTCTGCTTTTGTCTCCGGGGAGCTGCGGGTCGATGCCTCGTCCCACCATATGTCTGATCGCAGCTGCCAATCAACAGGTCAACGCGACCCGGGGGAGGCACGCACTGGTGGGGAAGGAGGGAGGGAGAGATCAAACAGTGGACCTCAGGGATGACAGATGCAGATGAAAAAAGAAAAGGCAATAAAACATTGCTTCAAAGATGGCAACGGTGCATTGGGAGGCAAATTATTGTTAACAGTAATCTGCAGAACAGTGCCTCGCATTCTGATCGATTGACTATTATGGAGCCTTTGAAGCCGAGGTAACGCCGGGCTTTTGTTCATAGTGGGACACAAGCAGAAAATAGGCTCTGGTTTGGGTTCAACCGCAGCGCCTCTTTAAGCCTTGAATGCTGCTTACGTCTATGCAATCATGCCTTCTAATAGTGCAGCAATTTGGGCTCCGCCGGACTTAGGGGCCTTTTGAGGCGTATTCAGCTGCACGAACAAACTTCTGAGACTAATAATTAAGTGAATGAAGACGCCATTCCATGAATACAGGATTATTACTGAATTACTTCAGGCTGTCTAATTTTGTGAAATTTTTACATAATTTCTTGGTTTGTTTTGTTTTTAAAATGAGATAACATCCTAATAAAAACATTCTTATTTCAAATGAACAGCATGTAGCATAATCCGACATTCTAACACACATACTGTAAATGTTTTCTCCAGGTTTTCTTCCATCGTTGCACTGCATTTAGCTCTATCCATCTTCCCATCATCGCTGACCAGTTTCCTTGTCCCTGTTTCACCGAGGGAATGACATGTCCAGGTGCTGTGTTACTTTTGTGCCACACATAGCTTCTTGAATGTAGGTTTTATTTTTAAGCAAGCAAATGTATTTATTATTCAGATTTAACTAATTCTCATTCACTGAGGTGTCTATTATACAACGGTCAAGAGGACATGTTCAGGTTGTATTATAAATAAATATGTTATTTTAGCCAAAGTTCTTACTTTTGGTCCAACTTGCCAGCATGCTGAGGTTTTGAACCCTGAGGCTGTTGTTGCCAAGGAGGGCACAGCAGAGGAGCGGGTTGTGACAGAGGGGATCTTCTGCATCCGTAAACTTGTTTGTGTACACTAAAGTGTTCAGCTGTGAAACTGTATCCCTGCTTATCAGGTGCATTTGGCACTGAATAATCCGAGCTTGTATGTTTTAAAAATGCATATTGAGATGATTCTGTATTGAGAAAATTTAAATATGTGCTTTTATCCCGTAGGTCATGAACAGTTGAACAGTAGCACAATATTGATATCAGTTATAATATAATATAGTTAGTTAGTCAGTATAAAATATAGAACCTTTATGTTTTTTTAGAAATTCAATTTATTTTGCCCCTCCTTGAACCGCCACCTTAACGTGGTGGAGGGGTTTGAGTGCTCAAATGATCCTAGAGGGTAGGTTGTCTGGGGCCTAAATGCCCCTGGTAGGGTATCCCATGGAAAACAGGCTCTAGGTGATGGGTCAGACAAAGAGTGGTTCAAGAATCCATCATGAAGAACAAAATATCGAGGTACGTGACGTCGCCCGGTACGGCAGAGCCGAGGTCCCATCCTGGAGCCAGGCCTGGGGTCGGGACTCGTCGGAGAGCGCCTGGTGGCCAGGTTGCTCCTCGTGGGACCCGGCCGGGCCAAGCCCGAACGAGAGATGCGAGGCCATCCCCCAGTGGGCCCACCACCTGCAGGGGGAACCGTGAGGGACCGGTGCAAAGAGGATTGGGTGGGGACGAAGGTGGAGACCTCAGCGGCCCAATCCCCGGATGCTTAGGCTGGCTCTAGGGACGTGGAATGTCACCTCACTAGGGGGGAAGGAGCCTGAGCTTGTGCGGGAGGTCGAGAGATATCGACTAGAAATAGTCGGGCTCGCCTCCACGCACAGCGTGGGCTCTGGAACCCATCTCCTTGAGAGGGGTTGGACTCTCTTCTACTCCCACGGGGAGAGGCGGCGGGCTGGTGTGGGTTTGCTTGTTGCCCCCCAGCTCAGCCGTCTCGTGTTGGGGTTTACCCCAGTGGATGAGAGGGTCGTATCCCTGCACCTTCGGGTTGGGGATAGGTCTCTGACTATCATTTCAGCCTACGGGCCGAGTGGTAGTGCAGAGTACCCGGTCTTCTTGGCATCCCTGTCGGGGGTGCTGGATAGTGCCCCTCCCGGGGACTCCATTATTCTGCTGGGGGACTTCAACGCCCACGTGGGGAACGACAGTGACACCTGGAGAGGCGTGATCGGGAGGAATGGCCTCCCCGATCCGCCTGAGGAGGAGAAAGCCGGACAGACTTGGCAGGCCCAAACGCATAGTGAGGGTCTGCTGGGAACGCCTGGCGGAGCCCTCGGCCAGGGATGTATTCAACTCCCACCTCCGGGAGAGCTTCGACCAGATCCCTGGGGATGTTGGAGACATAGAGTCCGAGTGGACCATGTTCTCCGCATCTATTGTCGATGCTGCTGCCCGTAGCTGCGGCCGTAAGGTCTGCGGTGCCTGTCGCGGCGGCAATCCCAGAACCCGGTGGTGGACACCGGCAGTAAGGGATGCTGTCAAGCTGAAGAAGGAGTCCTATCGGCTGTGGTTGGCTTGTGGGACTCCTGAGGTGGCTTACGGGTACCGTGAGGCCAAGCGTGCTGCGGCCCGGGCTGTGGCAGAGGCAAAAACTCGGGCCTGGGAGGAGTTCGGTGAGGTCATGGAGAAGGACTACCGGTTGGCCTCGAAGCGATTCTGGCAAACCATCCGGCGCTTCAGGAGGGGGAAGCAGTGCTTCGCCAACACTGTTTATAGTGGGGGCGGGAGACTGCTGACCTCGACTGAGGACATTATTGGGCGGTGGAATGAGTACTTCGAGGATCTCCTCAATCCTGCCATCACGCATTCCGTGGTGGAAACAGAGGCTGGGGACTCGGGGTTAGACTCTTTCATCACCCAGGCTGAAGTCACCGAGGTGGTTAAAAAGCTCCGCGGTGGCAAGGCTTCGGGGGTGGATGAGATCCGCCCTGAGTACCTCAAATCTCTGGATGTTGTAGGGCTGTCATGGTTGACACGTCTCTTCAACATTGCGTGGCGGTCGGGGACAGTGCCTCTGGACTAGCAGACTGGGGTGGTGGTCCCCCTTCATAAGAAGGGGGACCGGAGGGTGTGTTCCAACTACAGGGGGATCACACTCCTCAGCCTCCCTGGTAAGGCCTACGCCAGGTTATTGGAGAGGATAGTCCGACCGATAGCCAAACCTCGGCTTCAGGAGGAGCAGTGTGGTCTTCGTCCCGGCCGTGGAACACTGAACCAGCTCTATACCCTCTACAGGGTGCTCGAGGGTTCATGGGAGTTTGCCCAACTGGTTCACATGTGTTTTGTGGACCTGGAGAAGGCATTCAACTGTGTCCCTCGTGATGCCCTGTGGGGGGTGCTCCAGGAGTATGGAATCGGGGGCCCTTTATTAGGGGCCATCCGGTACCTGTACGAGCGGAGCAGGAGTTTGGTCCGCATTGCCGGCACTAAGTCGGACCTGTTCCCGGTGCATGTTGGACTCCGGCAGGGCTGCCCTTTGTCACCGGTCCTGTTCATAACTTTTATGGACAGGATTTCTAGACGCAGCCAAGGGCCGGCGGGAGTCTGGTTTGGGGACCAGTGGATTTTGTCTCTTCTTTTTGCGGATGACGTGGTCTTGCTGGCCCCCTCTAGCCAAGACCTACGGCATGCGCTGTGGCGGTCCACAGCCGAGTGTGAAGCGTCTGGGATGAGGATCAGCTCCTCCAAGTCCGAGGCCATGGTACTCGACCGGAAATGGGTGGCTTGTCCTCTTCAGGTTGGAGGGGAGTTCCTGCCTCAAGTGGAGGAGTTTAAGTATCTCGGGGTCTTGTTCACGAGTGAGGGAAGAATGGAGCGGGAGACAGACGGATCGGTGCGGCTGCCACAGTAATGGGGGCGCTGTGCCGGTCCGTTGTGGTGAAGAGAGAGCTGAGCCGAAAAGCAAAGCTCTCAATTTACCGGTCGGTCTACGTTCCTACCCTCACCTATGGCCATGAACTTTGGGTCATGACCGAAAGAACGAGATCCCGGATACAAGCGGCTGAAATGAGCTTCCTCCGTAGGGTGGCCGGGCACTCCCTTAGAGATAGGGTGAGGAGCTCGGCCATCCGGGAGGGGCTCGGAGTAGAGCCGCTGCTCCTCCACATCGAGAGGAGCCAGTTGAGGTGGCTCGGGCATCTATACCGGATGCCTCCTGGACGCCTTCCTTGGGAGGTGTTCCAGGCACGTCCCACCGGGAGGAGGCCCAGGGGACGGCCCAGGACACGCTGGAGGGACTATGTCTCTCGGCTGGCCTGGGAACGCCTTGGGCTCCCCCTGGAGGAACTGGAGGAGGTGTCTGGGGAGAGGGACGTCTGGGCGTCTCTGCTGAGTCTGCTGCCCCCGCGACCCGGTCCCGGATAGCGAAAGACGACGAGTACGAGTACGAGTACAATTTATTTTAATGTTTTTTAACAGTTAAATTTACATCATTTCTACCCAAAAGTGTTTTTTCAATTCTATTCAATTGCAATGTATGCAAACTGTTACACCAGTGTTGTTGGTTAGGTTTTAATAGTTTTCTCAGTGCAGGCATCAGCCCTTCTGCAACCTCTGCAGGGATTAAACCAGTATGGAGAATGCATTGATAAATATTGTATATTTTATGCTTCCTTTAAAATATTTAAATGCCTTGAATAATCGTTTCAACTTCTAATTAGAACCACACACCCCGTTTCAATCTGTAAATCATTCGACTGAAGTCAAGCTAACCTTTTAAGCATCTGCCCCCGGTCTATCACCATGTATAGATTCAGGCATAATGATCTGTTGTATGTTCAAATCACCAAGTTACAGGTGAGTTAAAGGGAATCAGCTTTGGAATGCTGCTGTAAACAGAGTGTATTAAAACACGGCCTTAATGTTTCCTCGCCGTCTCAGCAGAGCTGATCTTCTTTGCTCACTCTCTGCTAATCACCAAAAAAAAAAATCTTTAGGCTTTAATCTACGGCCCCCAGCACGCCACCACCCATCTCATTAGATTAACAAAATAACATGCACATATGCATGCACACAAGGAGACACACAGCTCAATCTGACCTCAATCGGATTCGGCGTAATTATGTAGTTGATTATAATTTAGTGTGACTATCAAGTGCGTACCACTTTTTGCAGGAAAAAAAAATGCTTAAAAATCTTCAGATGTCGCACATCTCACAAAATGCTTCACTTTGTAATGTGTTTGTTTACGCAGAAATTAGCAGGATGTGTGTTGAACATCATACATTTGTGTGTGTGTGTGTGTGTGTGTGTGTGTGTGCGTGTGTGTGTGTGTGCATAGCAAACATATGCAACCAAATTAAAGCCGCAAAGCTGGTGAATTGAAGAGGATTTCATGCAGAGACTTGTTCATGGGAATTAAGCAAATTAGGCATCCCAATTAGCTGCTGACATTGAATAGGAAGATTTGGAGAACAAAAATTAATTAGATGGATTTGTCATTGTTCTAATGAACATCGCCAGGAACTAAATGTGGTGAATAACACCTGCTCTCCCAGCTCTTGATCCCTCTGACATATTGTTTGACTGTTCAGAATCTAATTTAATGTCAAATACTGCCTTATTCAATATTTTGCAAATAGGAGGCCCACATGAGTGGAGAACAAACAAACTTTAGAAAAGTCAATGTATGATCTAATCCTCCTAGGCTGTGGAACTGTTGATGTAAATGCCAACCTTTGCAAGTCAGAGAGGAATTTCACTATTGATGTGAGCAGAGCAGGTAAAAATGAACTTGATTCCTGTTTTTGTGGCAGTATTTTTGGAGTAATCTAAGAGTGAATCTTAGAGCTAACCTGCAATTTGGATTTTAAAAGACAGAGGCGTATTCTAAGTACTAAGGTTTGGTGATTTTTCTTTGCTTCCACTGCATCATCTTCTTTCAGATCAGAACCTTTGCCTATACATGGAATTTTCCATTCTTTTAATTTAAAGCTGTTTTAAAGAAAATTATTTTTATTATACCACTTTGTCAGTAAAAACGCATTCCTGCAACACTTAAGATAAACCAAAATCCCTTGTTTTATTTCAATCTATTTTATAAAAAGTTTTACAAAATCATTATTTCCAATCAGAATAAAATCCTACTAAATAAAATACCTTATTTCTTTAAAAAGTGTAATTTTCCTCTGGTTGGTGAGATTTTTGTATTAATACAGTAATAACCTAGGATATGCAAAGTTCCCCCTGTAGTAAGCTTTATCTCTAATATGTCAACAACAGCTAACCAGGGAAACCTAACCAGGCAAATGTGGCTTTCAACAAATATTCAGATTTGATCTGTTTGGAACATGTATGTCAGTTTGGACATTGAGCAACATAATATCTCATTTGTAAATGTAAACATGAAATCAAATATGAGAGCTTTATGGCATTTGTGGAAAAATCACAGTTTTTATCCTTCCCATTAGGAAACGTATTTTCCATACTGACTGTTTCTTTGCTGTTTTTGTCTCCTATGAAACAAAATGTATGATAAATAAGATATGTTGCCCTTCCATTTCTCTCCAATGAATCATTCCTCCTTCTCTTTCCTCTGCTTCCTACATCCAAGACCACCCATTGTCCCCCCACACCCCACCCTACCCCTCCTTTATTTTAGACCAGCGGCTGCGGATTACACAGTGTGATAAGCTTCCTACTTCTTGAAACTATTTGGGATTGCCGAGATTATCTGGCCTCATTTCCTTGGGAGTCGTCTTTGGAAAGCCCAATTTTAGTCTCGTAGGGCTCAAGATTTTGCATCCCGACAGCTTTGACTAATTAGCATGTTGCACCGGGTGGCACCCTATTAGGGGGCTCACTTTTTGTTAAATCTGCACACGCACACACACATACATACACACAATGAAACTGGTTCATATGTCTTTTTAGGGATTCTATAGTGCTAACGTCCATCCTCAGGCTGTTTGTGCTAACTTTACCTATCACAACTAAAAGCTAGCCACTAAACAAAGCAATAAAGAAAAACACACATGGTGGGACATTTCTCATCTTTTAATAAGGTTATGACAAAATTTTCTAATACCCGAATACATGTTAGTGAAATGCAGGAGCTTTGAAATAGTGGAAGTTTCTATGTATTCACCAATTTTTTCAAAATTAAGGATATAATATATACCTGAATCTTCTAATGATATGAATAACATCAAATTATATTCTAGAGTTTTCCCTCTTACCACATTTTAGGAAGACTCCGACCAAATTGCAAACATGGTAGGACTTAAACCCTTTCAGGGTACAGAGGGATTGAGGCCCAGATGGAGCCCCACTTGTGGCTGCATGCTGGACCATGGCCAGTAGAACCTGGGTGCCAAACAGGACAGAGAATGTGTTGGGACCTGAGGGCACCACCAACAGGTCATTCTGTGAGGGAGGGCAAGAGCGGTGGCAGGGTGGTAAGGAGAGGTCAGGGAGGAAAGACGAATCTGTCCCGCCACCCTCCGCACCCTCCTCCGCGCCCTACGGCAGTGGTAGTCCCCTTTTGAAAAATCTGGGTAGTTTGCAGGGTGGATCGCCCAGAAGTGGCCTTTGCCATTGTCACTTCGACCTGCTTTGATGAAGCAGTCGTTGAGGGACAGGTTGTGGCGCACGCTGTTTCTCCAGTTTTTATCCTGTTGGAACATGAAAAGTTGGAATAAATTAGCTTAAAACAAAATTTGCTTGAAAGTAAATAGGAGTAACACAATAGCTCCTCGCAACTGGAAAATAACTAATGAGAACGTTAAGTATCAGTGATCCACTTTAGTCCTGCTGCTGGCAAGCAGGCGCCATTGTGTGTCGAGAGCCTGTATGATCGCAGTAACACACAACACCCCAAGTTACCTTTTTAGCACGTCAACTAGCGATCAACTTTAATCCATTGGACTACATCCAATCTGCTGTCGCACCTGGTGAAGGCAGTGACAGTTTGCGACCTAGCAACAGGATTACTTTATTTGCGAATTTGCCAACAAGAAGATCATCTACTGTCCCTGTGAGCACCTAATTGCTTAACCACTCAGACAGATTACCTGAGCCAACTAGGTCGCTTTGCTTAAGAAAAGGGTTCTTAGATCATGTTTTTGTGACTAAATTAAAAATATATAGAGGTTTGCAAAAAGATGCTTTCATGTTTTTTTTTGTTTTTTTTATCTGGGACCCCCTTAAATGTATTTGTGTCAACATATCAAAGGAATACTTATTTGACTTCACGTTAACACCAAAGTTTGACTTCTTGTTGCCTTTGCAATTACACTACATCTTGTACCTTATTGCAGTTTTAGAAAAGGTTTTAGAAAAAGAGATTAACATGAACATACCTTACTCTTGAAGTAAGGGTAATGGTCCATGATCCACTGGTAGATGTCACACAACAGCAGCTTCTTTTCCTCAGACGCCAGGATTGCCTTTGAGATGAGCGCGATGTACGACTGGTTTGGTTTGTCTGAAGGTTTCTCAGAACTACAGTTTGTAGGCGTTGTGGTGGTGGTCACTTCCTCCTCTCCCTCCTCATGTTGTTCTTTGTTCCACTCCTCTTCACTGGTTTTACTTCTCCCACTGTCCAGCTCCTGTGGACGCATCCCCTGTACATCATGGCGAATGTCCACCTCTCTAAGTTCAGGATTCTGATCATTTAGCATATTGTTCTCCGTCTGCTCTGCCACGCTACTTGCCGTCACTTCTCCTTTCGAACCTTTGACTCCGCTATTGAACAGAAGGTAGTCAATAGTGAAGCTCAGTCCAAGCCTGTCTCTGCTTCCGTTGAGGCTGTTCCTGCTCTCCATCGTCAGTTCCGAGTTAGGATCTTCTAAACTCATTGCAGATGTTTTACTGGTTTCCACACTAACCGTTTAGTAGATTTTAATTCATGAATGAAAATGACTCTTTAAAAAGACCTTGTCAAAGTTGCTGGTTAAGATTTAAAGCCACTTTAAAAATAGCACCCCTCATAAAGCGAATGCCTCTGTGCCAACGGATTCTTTCGCCAAAGTCTTACGGTTGACAAGATCACAGATAAAGATGAGCCTCTCAACTGTTGTGAACCTTGATGCGCTAACACCTGACACAATCGCAACCCGTAGAAATGACGTCAGCGGCTTTGTTTACCGAAGAAAAACATCAACTTTCTTGTTCCTTACAAACTCCTGCAGCTAAAACCCTCTCCCAAGCTTTGCGTTGTCTGTGCCAAAAAGCGGTACTTCACAGTTCTGAAGTGAAGTTGGGTCTCTATTTATATAACTGTGAATTTATCCCTCACAGAAAGGGGTGAAGAAGGCACAAGGGAGGTATAGGTAGGGGGTCTCAAATGAGGAGGATTATTTTTACCAACCTAAGCAAATCTTTGTAATTACGAGAGATTAAACACTCAAGATTTAGCCAGACATGGTGTGCTAAAAAGATGGCTGACTTAGAATCAAAAAGCTTTTTGAAACCAGTGTTGTACTGTTTAACTTGTCTATTTTATGAGATGTTTTCCCAAAAAAATGCTTCAACAACCACAGGGCAGAAGTTAATGGGCACATTTCCCTTTTATTATTAGCATGTAGGTTTGTGCTGTAGCTAATATAACACAGAGTACGGCACATGATGATGGGCTGTTTTGTTATTCACATGATGTTTATTTATTTCCATTGTCTTGGACTTTTTTTCTATAAACATGACACATTTGTTTCTAGTATTTTATCATTCGTATAAACACAACTATACAGACTAATTCCAGTTAAGTAAATATAACTAAAGCTACACATTTCTCTGGATAATAAATTATTCTGTACACTTTTATATTTTGATTATTTTATGTTACTAGCTAATTTTTCAGGTTCTTTTTATATGCTTTGACACAGAAAACCCCTTTTTCATACTGTCTCCCATTAATGATTACTGCTTTGTGCCAAAACAAATTCCTTGTATGTCCAAAAACGTACTTGGCAATAAAGCTTTTCTGATTCTGATTCTGATTTAATAAATCGTTCTTCTTTAACTCTAATTACATTTAAAAACAATGCTATTTATTGATTGTGATCCATAAAATTAATTAAGGTAGAATTACCAGTTAATTATTGTGAGATTTTTTTTCTAAGTATTTGTAAGCACAAAAGACTGACTTGTGCATGTTTGTGATGATGTTGCAACATTCTCACAATGATTGCTTTTCCTGGAGTTTAATGGGAAAATAAAATGTACTTGTTTGTGTGAATAAATGCTCAGAAAACCTGTTCTTCCTGAGATTGTTGCATCTGACAGTAAATGACTTATTTAATAAATATGTCTTGAAACATTCTTATTATAGCCAATAAAACTTAGAGTTCTGAATTGAATTAATCAGCTAATGCAATAAAAACTTGCTTCACACAATTTAAACCCAAAAATAAATATAATGTATTTGTTTAGCAAATAATTCATTATTGCTTTCTGTTTGATGTGCTAAATGTCTTGGTTCTGAAGTAAAAGCCAGAGTATTTTATCGTGTCTTTGCATAAACATTAACAATATTGATCAAATCAAGTGTGTAGGCGTATCTGCTTTGTTCTTTGAGTCTTAACAGAAATATCATTCAAATTGTACTCACGTCAAATCATGGACCATATTGCCCTCTTCTGTTTAAATAATGGAATAATGTGTACAACATGAAGTGGTATTTTTCCTACTTTTAAAAGTTTCGTATTATTAGTAGCCACATAAATTTGCTGACACATGTATGTTCCATCAATACAACAAATATGTATGTGGTCGGAAGCTGGCCAGGGGTGTTAATGTCATAATAATTAGTGGCTTTAAAAGGGTTTTTTGAACTGCTCTATTTGCAGGGCTGAACAAATATAATAAATAAAAACATAAATAATTTGTAAAAACAAGAATTAGTTTCACAATTTTGATTTTCTTGTGTTAAGTTTTTCTGAACCACACAGATCCAAATGTATTCATACAGGCTTAAATAAATATACGCCTCCTATTTGCTCATGTGTCTCTTAAGAAATTACACCTTAACTACACTGTTATTATTGCCACCAATAAGCTTCTGGCATAATTCCGGCTGGAAACTCATTCTGACAGAATTGGTAGGGATCATTGAAATTTGTTGGTTTCCTTGCAAAAATATTTTCTAAGCATAGTCCATAAAATCTAATAATATTGAAATCAATAGAACCTTATTACCAAAGCTTAATGTTAGCTTGCTTTATCCATTCCAATTTGATGCATGTTTTTCTGTTGCATGTTTTCATTCATTTTTCTGTTGGAACACCCAAATGTCCAAGTTTCAAGCATCTAGTTGTAGATTAGAGACGAAGATGATTTCGAGGAACTTGGAAGAAGTCCTCCTTTTTCATTATTCCCTACACTGTTTGTAATGCACCAATATCCATGAAGATGAAACAGTCCCTCAGCATGAAACCACCTCCACCATGTTTGGAATTTGGCTCACTAATCTTTACTGCCCTAAAAATGTCTCTTGTCATTATGTCCAAAAAGCTCAGACGTTTTCTCCACTAACCATAACCATCCTGAAGGAGAAAGGTTACCAATTTTCAGGTGTCAATTCTGGAGCAGATGCTTCTTTTGGTTGGCACCCTTGTAGTCCATAGTGATATCAAATAGGCTTGACTGTGGACAGTGACACTGGTGTGTCAGCTATTGCCAGTTCATGGCAGGCCTTAGCTGTGGTGGTTATCTCAACCTGTTTCTGCTAAACATTGTGAAAGAGGTGAAACATCCCAGTAACTTTGAATCCGCAGTTGTTTTGAATTGCATCTGAAACCCTTTCCAAATGTGTTTACCATTACTGCTCTCTGTCTTAGATCTTCAATCAATTCCTTGAACGTTTTCTTTATTTTATGAGTTGTTCATCAATCTAATGATTGCTGTCAAACAAATCATTTTTATGCTTGCACAGAGAAATTACCAGTTGTGGTCAGTCTGGATCAGTAATCAGAAACAGACCTTGGATTTATTAAGTTAAAGAGATTCTGAACCTTTCAACACCACTTGGTAAAAGATATAGGTGAATGTATTTGACCATATACAGTATAATGTTGACCTTGTGTGTATTAGAGAAAATAAGTTCAATCAGGTCAAGTTCACATCAAATTATGACAAATTCAGTCTAACTTATTTGATCGGGTATAATTCACTCCAGAAGGTTGCCATCACATGAAAAGTAAAACCTCTGGTTAAATGCACAGCCTAATGACTGTGTTTCTTTTGCCTTATAAACTGTATGACTTAGGTCCAAAGTTGTGGTTCTCCTTCCACAAGCTTTTCACAATAGTTTCCTGGAATTCTGGCCCATTTCTCCTGACAGAAGCTGATTCAGGGTTGTAGGATGCCTTGCATTCACACACATCCTCAGCTCTGGCCACACATTATAAATGAGACAGAGATCAGGACTTTGTGATAGCCACCCAACAACATGGACTTTGTTGTCTCTTAAGCACTTGATAACTATCCTTTCGAAGATCCCAAGCTTTAACATATTTTACTTAAATGTTTCCACATAAGGTTCTTCGTGATAGAAACTATTTTGTGAAGTGCACCTGTCCCTGCGACATGAAGATACACCCACAACATGATGCTGCTACCTCTAAACATTTGGGATGGTGTTACTTAGGCTTGCAAGGTTTCCCATTTTTCCTTTAAACGTAATGATGGTCATTATGGCCAAACATAAATTTGGTCATAATGTTTAGTTTCATCAGACCACAGGACATATCTCTAAAATTAAGAACATTACCTCTATGTGCATTTGCATTTTGGTGTAATGGCTGAAAAGCAGCACAGGACTTTTTTTTCTCTGTGGATAATAAAACTCTTAACAGCCCTGGCATTTTTACAATGTATTTTTCTTTTTTCTTGGCTTAATATGCAGATTTTGCACTAAAACACGATTATTTCTGCAGGACAGAACACATCTCATTCCTGAACAGACATTCCTATGGTATTTATACTGCCATATTGTTTAAACAGACAAACATGGCAGCTTCAGGTATCTGGGAATTGTACCCTAGGATTAACCTGATTTTTAGAGGTCCTGTTCTCTCCCGATATCTTATCTGATTTATTTTGATTTTCCCACACAAGGAAGAAGTGTATTAGTGGTGTGTCTCCGATTAAATCAGATTTTTCAATGGCATCATCATCATCATCTGGGCTTTCCCAAATTGTTTGAAGGTATAGTAATTTTAGAGTATGTAAACGTCTGGCTTTGAAGAATGTAATAAAAAAAACTATTATGGGTGTTTTAGTACAAAAATCTGGTTTAAACTGTATGAAACTGAATTTGAATTTGTCTATATAATTATAGCTGGATTGTATTGGTCTGATTTTATTATATATTTCTGGATATTAATTAGACCTGTTTATCTTTTTAAGTGTCATAATTTGTTGTGAATCTGTGCTATACAAATAAAAATATACTGAACCATAAATAATTTGTTTAGATTAGATATACAAAAACAGTCTATGGTTTAGAAATCATATTGTGATTCTGATCTGTTTTTGTAAACCAAAAAGCTGGACTAGAAAATCAAAATTTCCCAATTTTACTTATAAATGACGAATCGACAAAGATTCTTATTAGTAAAGTCAACTGCGCTTTTGAAATCCCAGCTATTTTTTTGACGGTCCAAAGATTAAAAAAAAGATAGATAAAAGATATTACAATACATAACATGATAGTGCAGATTCCCAGACTGTTTTTCCATGAGGCTATTTCCAATGATATGAAGAGCTACCAGAAAATCAGGACTGGATTTACTAAGGAAGTGTCCATTTGCAATAATAAGAAATGTTTGAACCGTGTGTTGCAATAATGGCATTTTCTTTAAATGGGATTTGACTGGTCTGTACAGTGATGCATGTGCGGTTTGCTTTATTAGTCGTTTTTACTTAATTGTACCTCAGACAAAGCTTTTGTCACTTCTCACGGCAGTACACAAAAACCGAAACGGCGTTTTTTGCTCGGACGGGATTTCAAAGAACCATGCTACCCCTTCCACTTGACAGCCCGTGCTTTTCATCCAGCTTGGATTTCAACTGTTCCAAATACATGGGTTCAAAATATCTCAACATTATAAAACTGGAACATAATATATTTACAACCACTTTGAAACACAGTGTAATTCACTGACACTGAGGCCTAATGAGGAAAATGAGACCTGCCTGTGAGTATTTGTTTTAAGTTGTACTGTATCTTTAAAACACGATAAGCCCGCCTATTTCAAGTGTGGCTCTTTTATTGTGCATTTTGATTGGGTAAAACCGCACCCCTGTCAAAGGGGTTTGGCCTTTCATTGGTGGAGGACTTGTCGTCATTTGTGACTCTCGCGGTACTGCGACGTGAAGATGGCGGCCGAACTGGTGGAAGCGATGGTAGGTAAAGCTTGGTCGGCTTTGGCTTGATGGGAAACGGCCACGGGAATATGAGCTGAAAGTCACTCCGGCTGTGGGTTAACCGGGGCTCGCGTATAGATATGTTTAGGTGTATACATTTCTACAAATTTGGCGTACCGAAACCACGACGAAAAAAACTAGCTTGTGGGGCTAACAAAGCTAGCCTGCTAGGTTATGTTAACCAGGCAAGTGCTTGGTTGAGTTAGCATCATGCTGTGTCTGGAAGGAACCGATAATGAATGAGACTACACTTCAAAGATACACATACTTCATAAGACCTCATTGGTAATATAAATATTTATATATATTTATATTTATTTATTAGTTAACTTCTTGGTTTTTAGAGCCGACCACCTGTCAAAATGATTGAATGCTGACAGGCTAGTCTCTAGAGAGGCAGACCCCCTGACTGCCACGCTATTGATGCTGAGCACTTTGCTTTCTAAAAGAAAGCAAAGAACAACCGAATTGTGCCTTTTTCAATCTAGGCGTAAAGCAGTCGTCCACTCGTGTCCAAGAGAACACTGGCAGACAAAGCAGTAGCATGTCAGGTTGAAAACAGTGTTTTAGTCGCGCTTGATGCTACTTTGAATAGACATGCTCCGTTAGGCTGTTTATTTTGGTCTAATGTTCCGTGTTCTCTGCTGACATGTTTATCACACTATGAGATCAACAAACGAGAACTATCACTATAGGTAATCACGACCTTATAATAGGTTCGGGAACATTTTCTAGTAGCATTGGATGTCAAAACAAAACAGTTGTTCTGATGAAATGAAAAAACGTTGAATTTATACACACCTCATATTTCTAAGATTTAAAATAGATCTGCAGCGTATTAAAAGCAGCTGTTATAGGATACTTTATTCCCCAGTTTACATTTAAAACCTGCTAAAACCTTGTGAATCAGAACCACCAACAGTAAAAGCTTTAATTTAAAATGGTTTTTTTTAGATATTGCCTTGAAAGGTTTACCTACTTATGTTTAAATGTTCTGACTTTTTAATGGTCTGAATAAATGGCAGTTTGTTGATTTTTAATAGGCATTTTATTCATGCTGTTTTCTGTAGTGTTGTATTTTAACCTATAAAATGGTTACACAGAATATTCTGCCTTGAAGCAAGAAGGCATTGTGCTTGCATTCTTCTTTTAGTAAAATTGAATACATTTTAAAACTTAGAGGAAAAAAAATGTTTCCAGTTTTGCATGGAAATTGTGCGGCTAATAAGAAGATGCTCATATTTCAAAAAAGTGATGTCTGCCTTATAGATAGTTGATAACATGAACGTACAGACTATTTGGTTGGTTTTAAAAGCTTCTCTTCGGGTGAGTTAGATCCTGTCTTGTTTGGCCAAACTGGAGCAACATAACCCCCCCGCTGTGTTGCTAACAGGAAGAATAAAAGAAAAAAGACACAATATTTTGGGTAGGTTTACATTGTTGTTGAGGAGACAGCACAGCCAGTAGCATAATCACAAATCAAATAATTGGAGCTCGGAAAGGAGCTCCAATTAATTGACTTGCTGATAATAGCATACCTGAACTACATTTTTAAAAAAGCATGTTTGCCAAAGCTGATTAATACATTGCATATTTTTTTAAGGGGCTCTCAAGTTGATAAAAGTTTGATTTTTAATTTACAAATGAATAATAACTGATTTCTCATGTTGCTTATCCTTAATTTGATTTAGCGGTATATGCACCTTGTGGCCCTTCATTCTTTATGAGAATCGGAAACCTTTATTAGTCTCTTTAAGAGCATCCTGTTCACATTTTACGGTCCCCAGACATATAAATAAATCTCACACATTGTGATCTCAGCAGCAGCATTCTGGCTGCCTTCAATGGGCGTAGCATGTAGGATCAACAAGCATCAAATACATTTATTAGTCCCGTGCCTGAAGGGATAAATACATTTGAACACCTGTTCGTTTTTGATGAGGAAACATAAACAGGGTGCCTAGAAGGCATCGAGAAAATCTGCCCAGAAGGATATCTAATGATTAGGGATTTAGCTTTTTTTGAATGCATGGTTCTCCCGTGGTCTGTCCAGGCTTTTTAAATATGTATATGAACTTTGAGCAGATTTACACAATGTTGTGGTGACTATTCCTATGTCTAACTTGCAGACCTTTAAACTAGCATGTAAGGGGAAAAACATATTTTCAAGAAAGAGAAGTGCAAAAATACAAAGATGTGCGTTTGGGAAAAGAAAAAGGTTTTAGTCTTTGCAGCAGGTGGATAAATTGTTCGAGTTCAATAAAGTATACAATGTTTACATCAAACTTGACTTTTGCATCAAAGGAGCTGTTTTTCATTTTTCTTCATACTGTAAATATAAAACAATGTTTATAAGAATTAAAAAACGCTACTGCCCCACAGTTGCACATGGTGCAAAGGTATTGTTTTTGCCTGATAACCAGAACAGTTTTATTAACAATTCAACCAAGTTCAAAATAAACTTCAGAAACAACATTTTTTTTTAAATAATTTGATCATACATTTGTATGAATTAAAAAAAAAAAGTAAGCTCTGCATTAAAACCGCATGTCTCGCATATGAATTTTCATGTCAGACCATTTTGGCCGTTGTCTCAAAAAGATGCAAAAGTCCTCCTGTGTGATGCTATTGAGATACCTTAATGTGGTCCAGTGATAGTATTTATTAAAATTTTTAAAAAACGCATGTTTCCATCAAAGTGATCGTGCTTCCCATTAGTTCTGTGTTGGACCACGTTTGTGCACCCTACAACAACGTTGTTATGTTTAGTTAGGACTTGGAGATCAAAGTTCGTGATGCTTTATGGTGTTCTTAATTAATTTTCCCCATTTGTAAACGTAAATTGCCACCTTAATGAGCTTTTTATGGTTTTGTCTCGTCTTCCCTTTAGAACATGGTGAAAAGTTTCCGGGTCTCAGACCTACAGACGCTGCTGGCCTCAATGGGTCGCAGCAAAAGTGGTCTGAAGCAGGACCTTGTGGGGCGTGCGCTGAGGCTAGTGCAGACCGAGTACAGTCCGGAGCTCTTGAAGAATGTCCGGCAGCTTTACGAGTCGCGTTTCCCCAAATCAGCTGCTTGGCTGCCGGCGCGACGTCCAGAGGGCGTCCCAGTGGCGTACTCCTCCCTCAGCTCCTCCCCGTCATTGACCTCACAGGGCGCAGACTACCTCAACGGGATTTCCAAACCGCTCCATGCACCTGCAGCAGAGGTCAGGCTGGTCCCTCTGCCCTTCTACCAAACCTTAGAGACACTTCTGCCACCAACAGAGCTAAGTGAGTGCAAACCGAGTGCATACATTTAGGTTTAATTTCTTTTGTATTTGTTCTTCGTGCTTCTTTTTTTGTTGATTTGTGTGTACCTTTGTTTTTACAGTTGCCCACAACAGTGAGAAATTACAGGACAGTCAGTGCATCTTTGAGTTAACACCAAGCCAAGCAGACCAGATCCGAAATGCAAGGTGATAACTCAGTGATGTCCTGTTAGATTTGCAATTTTCTAAACTGCTTGCTTTTACAAGTATGTTTAATTTAAATTGTGTGTCTATCCAGTGAGCTTCGTCCAGGGATCCGATCAGTCCAAGTGGTCCTCAGGTGAGTTTCCAGATATTTTATCGTACATTTAGTTTAGGTTTCGTTTTTTTCTTTTCTTTTTTTTTTCTTGCTCGATTTATTTGTTTGTTTAGTTTTTTTAAACCCTGATTTCCTTAGATGGTCATTCATACTGATGTACTTTCTCTGTCATGCAGAATCTGTTACTCAGACCCTATCGGTGTTCAGGAGGACCAGTATCCCCCCAACATTGCTGTCAAAGTCAACCAGTCCTACTGTCATGTGCCCGTAGGTTGATTCACTCTGATACATGCTGGTGTTTCAGGAAAGCAAACTAAAGCTCTTCATACTTTTAACCGTTTACTGTTATTTACTGGTAAATCGTGACCTCTGTGTATTAAGGCTGATCTTATAATACAACAGGCCAGGTTTGACTCCAGCCTGGGTCAGGTTAGCTCAGTTATGGAGAAAACCATAATAATGATCAGTTTGGTCAAGATTACTGATTGAGTTTAGAAATATACTGCATCTATTCAAATAAAAAAGTATTTTTATTATTATTTTTTCCCAAAATTCTGTTTATATATTCCTGAATTTCCCTTTTGCCGTCAGAACTGACCTATTTTTTGGTGTCATAGCTTCAGTGAGGTCTTAGATAAATTTATACGTACAGATTTTGGTCAATATTCACATGATAGCTTCACACTGTTGATGCAGATTTGTTAGCTGCACATCCATGATATAAATCTCCTTTATTACTATATCCCAAAGTTGTTCTGTTGGATTAACATCTGGTGGCTTTGCAGAGTGCTGGAGCACACAAACCAGTTTGGGATTATTTGAGCTTTATGAGTGACGGACATAGTCTTTAATAATGCGCAGTTACACGGTGCCGTTTCAACAATGTTAAGTTGTGTTAAAAAACATAAAAGTGTCCCAAGAAAATATTCTCCAAACCATTACACCAGAATCGTTAAAACAAGTGGTTATGAGATACTGTTGCCTTTCTGTCATCTTGGACCAGTTTGCTCATTCTTCTCTGAAATCAACGAAGCATTTACAGTACAGACCAAAAGTTTGGACACACCTTCTCATTCAAAGAGTTGTCTTTAATTTCATGACTATGAATATTGTAGCTTCATACTGAAGGCATCAAAACTATGAATTAACACATGTGGAATTATATACTGAACAAAAAAGTGTGAAACAACTGAAAATATGTCTTATATTCTAGGTTCTTCAAAGTAGCCACCTTTTGCTTTGATTACTGCTCCACACACTCTTGGCATTCTGTTGATGAGCTTCAAGAGGTAGTCACCTGAAATGAAGCTACAATATTCATAGTCATGAAAATAAAGAAAACTCTTTCAATGAGAAGGTGTGTCCAAACTTTTGGTCTGTACTGCACCTCCGCACAACTGCTGCTAACTGGAAATCCTCTCGTTGCTCTGACATTTATTCAAAACCAGACTGGCTGTGCTTGAGAATCTCAGTAGTTTAGTAGTAGAGCTGCCTAATATATCAAATGGCAATCGTCATTGCACTATCAATGTTGAGATAATTTCGGGATGGATACCGTTTTTCAAGAGCCATGCATCCAGACTCTGCATAGCAATAATATATTTGGTGAAGTAGAAGGTCTCTAACTGCCATTAATGCCAATGTCAGATATATATTTTTAATTGGCTGAGATGCTAAAGCTCAGAGATTGTGATGATAGAAAATGTGTTTAATTATAATTGTTTTTGTCATTGCCATTTTCAACAATAGTATCGCCATTACATGTTTTTCTGCTGTTGCCCGTCTGGCACCAACAACTGCTTAGTTTAACTTCATCAAGCGTTCCTTTAAATGCATCCAGTTGCTGCCATGTGATTGGCTGATTCGCTTTTTTGTGTTCTCAAGCAATAGAATAGGTGTGCATAATAAAATGGCCAGTCAGCCATCTGTGAGAATGCCTTTTGAAAATTAAAATGCTTTAATTAAAGAGATTTATGCATCAGTACTTCAAAAATGTTCAATTTCTTCAGATTTAGGTCAAATATGTTTAAGATTTGCTCTTTTTAAATTGTTTTATTGCAAACAATTCTGATTGAACGTGAGCCTAAATATGTTATTTTCCACTCTTTCTCTCTCTGTGTGTGTGTGTGTGTGTGTGTGTGTGTGTGTGTGCGCGCGCGCAGGGATATTACCCCTCTAACAAGCCTGGAGTTGAACCTCGTCGTCCTTGTCGTCCCATAAATATCACTCCCTGGTTGCATCTCTCAAGCGTCCCCAACAGAGCCGCCATCACCTGGGGGAACTTTGGCAAGGTCAGACTCAGATGCTGCATCTCTTATCTGCATGTCACAGCAAGCGCAGCAGGAGAGCAAATCTAACGGAATCCATAGTGCACCAAGCATGCTGGGACTTGTAGGTTCTTAACTGTTGTGTCATAAAACCCTTTTTAGATTCCATCTTGTAGTTGGCTTCCAGGTGATCTGCAGAAAAACAGATCTATCCATCCTCTTAATTAGAAAAGGTTTAATAGAACAACTGCTCCATTACTTTTTATTACCTTGTTTTGTTTGAAACACACCATCCATTTTGTTTTTAGCCTAAACCTTTTATTGCACAACCCACCTAGTAGGTCTGAGTGCAGAGGTTTGTTTTCCTAAAAGAGGAGTTAGGATTTTACTTTGTCTTTTTTGCTTGTTTTTCTGCACAAGTGGCACGCATTTACTTTTACAATTTTCTTAATATTTCAAAAAATGTATATTAAAATATGTAGAATATATTT
Source organism: Girardinichthys multiradiatus (assembly GCF_021462225.1). Taxonomy (NCBI): domain Eukaryota; kingdom Metazoa; phylum Chordata; class Actinopteri; order Cyprinodontiformes; family Goodeidae; genus Girardinichthys; species Girardinichthys multiradiatus. The sequence goes on from NC_061802.1 coordinate 31,602,811, forward strand.
AAAAATGTGAAATAATAAAAGCGTGCCTCCTGTAATAAAAGCAACATCATCTTGTCTCAATCTGGGTAGTTCTACTTTTATCTTTGAATACCTTTGTCAAACACAAAAAGCCAAGTTTTGTTTGACATCTGACTGCTGTCTGTGCGTAGTTTTTGGTGGCGGACGTCTTGAAAGCTGAGGTTGTAAATCTGTGTTTTCAGCGTTACTCTGTGGCGGTGTATTTGGTGAGGGTCTTCACAGCAGCAGACCTTTTCAACCGGCTGAAGCTGTGCTCGGTCGAGAGCGCAGAGCGCTGTCGTGAACGCAGTAAGTGGAAAACGTGCAGATTTCATAAAAATGACTTTTGGTATTTAAGAGTTTCTGCCTCATTGGATTTTAAATATTTTTCTACTATTTACCACCAGTCCAAGATAAGCTTCGCTTTGATCCAGAGAGTGAAATTGCAACCACAGGCCTCAGAGTTTCTTTAATCTGTCCAGTAAGTACAACAAGAAAATTAATCACGTATGTTAAGGGATTTTAGGTTTCAAAAAGTTGTTTAATTTGCACCATCCTTATCCTCTTTCAACACCCAGCTGGTGAAGATGCGGCTCGGTGTGCCATGCCGAGTTTTAACCTGCGCCCACCTTCAGTGTTTCGACGCAGTTTTCTTCCTGCAGATGAATGAGAAGAAGCCTACATGGACCTGCCCCGTGTGCGACAAGCCAGCTCCATTTGAACTGCTCACAATCGATGGGTAAGGGAACATGCTCAGTCTTTCCTCCCTAGCACAATCTCTGACAATCTACATAAATTTAGACCAGCTTATTAAAGCTGCAGCATCCCTGTTCTTCTCTTTATATCCACTAAACAGGACTGCTCAGGTAATCTGGGTAGACTTAAAGATTTAAAGAAGAACTAAACCCCAAATCATTTTTTTCTGCTGATAAATTGTATAAATTGGTCCTTACTGTGCAAGTTTTTACATTTTCATGTAAACTTGTTTAAATCTGCAATATTTTTCCTAAAACAATCTTAGTGCTGCCGTTTTTGGGTTGAACGGTGGCTATTGAAGTTATATTTTCCTATTGGTTCAAACTGTACAGCTTAGTACATGTCTACAGCCCACATGTGGCTCTGAAACCCCTCAAGTTTAGGTCTTAATAAGTTTGAACTGAAATAAAATAAAAAAGAACAATGTTCTTGATTAAGAATACAATTATTCTGCAGAGGTTTATGCACTGTTGTCTGTATTTCTGCACAGAATCTATACAACAGAATGACTAATTTTCTTATTCTCTGCAAACTGTTTACTTTTAAAGCAGGTTATCTTTTTCTTGAATTTCCATTAATATGAAAACAGATTTATTTGGCTTCAATAGTCTCTTTAATTCCTTGTAAATAGAACAAAAAATCGTGATTATTTAATTACATGGTTTAACAAAGTTTTATATAGAATATACTTCTAAAACTTTACAAGTTCATATCGAACCTCCATCATTTTATTGTCCCCAGATCTTAATGCAACGTCGGACAACCGTTATTTGTAATTAACTGTAACTAATTAACTGTAACGTAAAACCGTTCAACCAACGATTCACGTTAATGAAAGGCTGAACTCATCGTTTGCATGGGAGATATTTTATATCACACTGAGACTCATTGTACTGGAATTTTAATACAACCGTCGTTTTTATAATTTATTTGTTTTCTCATTCAGTTCCTTTCGTCAATTTATCATCTTACATCATATTCTGTGGTTTGGAAACTATAAACTGGAGTGAGTCATTAGGAGGTGAATCGATTCCTACCGACTTGGTGTTTGCTGCTATTGCCCATAATGCAGAGATACCCAACCATAACCCAAACAATTCACAGATTTTATTAATAATGTCATTTAGCAAAGAAGATTAAACTAGGGATGGTTGGCCGGTGAGTACAGCAACATTTCAGAACAAAAAGCACTTTAACCATCTGTCAAGCAAGGCGGTGGAGAGCTGGTGATTTGGGCTTGTTTTACAACCCCAAGACCTGGACACCTGGCAGGCATGGAGTCAGCCAGGAAATACTTTCAATACCAAAGTGTCTTAGTGTCAAATATGAGGCTATCTGTCAGACAAGCTGTAGCTTGGCCTGAATTGAATTGGATTACGTGAAAACATGATTACTGTTTTACAGTAGTCGGGTAAAATACGGGAAATGTGTTCGCTAACCTCCCCCCCCCCCTTCAAACAAGGTGGACCAAAACTTTTTCTCCACAGTCCCATTTATCTGGCAGCAGCGTTTCTAAATTCGCCTGAACGTTTCATTGGTAAGGTATCAGTTCAGTGGTAAGAATGTAAGAAAATAAGCTCATAAAAAAAATATAATTTAACAAATCTTTTGATCCACTTCAGTTTTGGGCATGTAATGTCCTGCAGATTCTAGCCGCTTTAGCGGCTCTTCTTTGCTTTCTCAGAGACTGAAAGCATTGTGCTACATTTTGGCTGTGAGGTGTTTTTGCATTCCTTGGAACTAGCTTGGAAAGTCCCCATCTTTTAACGTTTTGAAGACATCTTTTTTTCCAACCGAAGATCTCACAGGTATCTAGGATGAAATTTTCCATCGACAGATAAATGGGTTGGATTCATTGTAGCTTGTTTTATGTTATGATGGTTAGACATTTTTAAATGGGAAAGCTTGGAGGAAACACAAAGGAAGTAAATGTGTAGCCCTTCTTGTTGCTTGTATCTGAGTTGGAGCTCTTTTTATGTATGTAGCGTGTTTTATGAGGTGCTTCACACCGGCTCCGTCTGTTTCAGGTTATTATCCGAGATTCTCAAAGAGACGAGTGAGGACATCGAGGAGATAGAGTACCTAACAGACGGTTCCTGGCGACCAATCAGAGATGACAAGGAGAAGGACAGGGAAAGGGAACGAAGCAACACACCAGAGTACCCTGTTGTTGATATATGTACGTAACTAACCCTGTTCTTCCGTGCCCTTTCATTCTAAATGTTTGCATGCAGTGCCTTGTAAAAGTATTCATACCAATGAACTTTTTCACATTTTGTTGTATTACAGCCACTGTACTGCATGGTATTCTATTAGGATAGTAGGCAATGACAGCACTAAATAGCAAATAATTGTAAAGTAAAAGACTAGGCTTTCCCAATGTTAACTCTGGTGGAGCTGCAGAGATCCACAGCTCAGGTGGGAGAATTTGTCAACTACAAGTACAGCTAAAACAAACTGGAATATCGCGAAAAAGTTTTTGTCACTCATTTCCAAAAGTGAAACTCATAGGTTTTATATATATATATATTCACCACACAGAGTGAAATATGTCGAGCCTGTATTTGTTGTAATTTTGATGATAATGAAATGCTTAAATGCCTTGTCTCAGAACATTTTGTGTAAAAGTAATAACATAATCCTAGAAAATGATTGGAAGGAAAAAATTTTGTAGGAAAAGGTGCAAACAAAAAAGCTAAATCCATTTAATAACTTGAGGGGGTCACTACACACAAACATATCCTACAGATGCATCGTGTCAAGCCACTGCTGAACCAGAGACAACTTCAGAAGCATCTTATCTGGACTAAGGAGAGAAAAAAATGGACCGTTGCTCAATGATGCAAAATCTTCCTCTCTGTTGAAAATATAGTTTGTATTTCATTTGGAAACCCGGGTCCCAGAACCTAGAGGAAGAGTGGAGAGGCATTGAATCCATGTTGCTTAAAGTCCAGTGTGACGTTTCCACAGTCAGTGGTTATTTAGGGTACCATGTCATCTGTTGGGCCAAGTCCACTGTGTTTTCTTAGGCCCATAGTTTTCTAAAGTCCATAGTCAACAAAGACATCTACTAGGACATTTTAGAGCACTTTATGCTTCCTTATACTGACAAGCTTTTTGGAGATGCTGATATTATTTTCCAGCAGGACTTCACACCTGCACATACTGGCAAAGGTGCCAAAAGCTGGTCCAGTAACCATGATGTTCCTGTGCTTGATTGGTCAGCAAACTGGTCTGACTTAGAAAATATATGGAGTATTGTCAAGAGGAAGATGAGAGACACCAGGCCCACCAATCCATCTAGATGACCTGAAGGCCTCTATCACAGCAAGCTGGACTCCTATTACACCTCAGGAGAAATACAGGCTGATCACTTCCATGTCACACCGCATCGATGCAGTATTTCATGCAAAAGGAGCCCAAGCAAGCAATAGATGTGCTTGAACTGTTTTTTGAAGAAGACCGGGCTAATATTTCAGTCTCTATATGTACAAAGCTGTTAGAGGCTTACCCTTGACAGGCTTGCAGCTGTAATTGCAGGTGGTTCTGCAAAGTATTGACACTGGGGAACTGAATGCAAATGTATAAAACACAGTTTAACTTTTAGACAACCATGTGTCTCTCTACAATGATGCACTACTTTGTGCTGGTATGTCACGTGAAATCTGAATAAAATACATTTGAAGTATATGTGAGAAAGTTTTCAGGATTATAAAAACTTTTAAAAGCACTGTATACCCTTTTTCTCTGCATCTAATAAAATCTGAGTTCTTTTCTCAGGCATTCCTGAAGCAAACGGACATTCGCCGGCCCACAGCAGCACCAGTCTGTCCGGTAGGTCCGGAAGCGGTTCTGTGGGGATGTCTGGGGTCACAGGAGGACCTGCAGCGGCGCCGGGAGGAGGGGTAGTGGTAGATCTGACTCTGGACTCCTCCTCAGAGGAGGAAGGGGGCGGGGCTGGAGGGGACAGTGATGACACAGAGGACAGCGCCGACAGTCCCGCCCCCAAAAGGGGCCGATACAACTACGACAAGGACCTGGTCACAGCATACTGACCCCGCAGCTCTGTCCCTCCTCACAGACTGGCACACGGAGACACAGATGGCAGGAAGGGGGCTTAAAATTTTGAGGACAGGAACACAGTAACCCTCTAGATGCAACGGCTCTCTCTGATCCCAGAGCATCGGAGCCTTTTAGCAGCTCTAGTTTGATTTCAGACAAAACAAAAAACTCAAACATGTCTGTCAGTGACTGTGAGCAGGAGTCCTCTTTGTTCTGCACATCTCTGAAGGCAGCTCTGTTTGCCATGGCACCACCTTGCAGTGAGCATCTGTGCCGTCCTAGAAACACTGACTGGATTGAGCACCAACCTCCACCTCAGTCGTTTTTCCCCCTCTCTTTTTAGACTCCTCCTTTCTCACCATCTCTTTGTATAGACTCGAACTTACTGGCTCCTTTAACTGTGGGCGTTCAGTGTTTGCATCTGGTTTTTGTCACATTGTTTAGGAACTTGCAGTTTGAAAACAGAGGCTTCTCAGTAGCTTTTGGATGAAAGGGGAGAAAAAAAAAACAAAATAAGGCATGAAAATTTTGAAGTACAAAGAAAAAAAATACTTTACAAACCCTGGGAATCTTTGATGGATTGATTTGAAACCTTGAGTTTTCATTAGTTTTGGACACCTCGTCGGCTTTCAATAGTTATTTTGTCCTAAAGAGAACCTACCTCAGTCATTAAACACTTAGCAGACTGGCCAGGAAGTTGGTTTGAAAGAAGTGGATGTTTGAGAGTTTCTAAATCCAATTTTACACTGGAGATCTTTTTTTCTTGCCTTAAGAGTTTATTTCCTTTGCTCCATGCAGACCTGTTCCCTCGGCAGCAACAATGAAGCCCACTTGATAGCAGGTTAATGGTGGTTATAAACCAAGCTAAGATTTGTAAGAGAAATAATGCTGCTCTGCAAAAACAAATGGCTAATATTAAGAATTTGTTAAATATGTTTGGGTATTACAAATTATACATCAAAATGACTGTACTGGTACTGTTCCAAAGCAGAAACAGTCGCTGGTTATGGGCTTTTGATGCCTTTCTGTTGTTTTTTTTAAGTGGCAGAGATTTGTTCCCCTTATTTTTTATGGCCATTAGAGGAAGTCAGAAGGCCAGAGCTCAGTTTGGTGTTTTATTGGATTCATGCTGAAAGTTTTACATCAGAAAAAGTAACAGGACGGGGTGTTGAAGTGCTGATAACCTTTGGGCTTGGATTGGAATTATTTATTTGAGTTTTATTTTTTATTTGTTTTACAGTTACTGGTTAGTTGCATAACATTTAGCTTGAGCTTTTGCTGTTACTTGCAGCGGCATCTGCACTTGCAGGGGTTTTGCTGTTTGCAACCAATACCTTCAGGGTTGGTGGCTCTACTTCTTTAGATGAAGAACGCTAGCTGGATCAAAGCTTCACCTCCCTGATCTGGACACAGAGGATCCTGTTTGAATCGGACAGCTGCTTCCTCCTGCCCCACCCCTCTCTCTCAGGCTGTTATCCTACATGAGGTTGTAACTATTAGCTGGAGTATAATCAGACCTTATTTGCTGCATTCTCAAGACTCCGAGTCTGCACTAGTGTAAATATTTGATGCCTGCCTCCCAGATAAAGACACTCGGTCTAGATATGCAGGCTGCCGATTTATTTCATGTGTAAAAAAGTGTTACTAGAGATCTGCTTTCATGTAATACTTTGAAATCTTTTTTTTGTTTAAAAGACTCTTGTGTAGCGAGTATTAAACAGAGACTTTCAAACCAGTCCTCCTATAATATTACTCTAGGAATCAGAAAAGGAGTCTGCAAGAGCAGCAGTCCTGCTTCGCTTTGTGGCGGTTCTGTTCGGTCCAGTTCTGCAGGGTGTGCTTTCCTTTAGTTTCAGTTTAAACAGATTGATCTTTTGGTTTTCTTTTTGCCTTGTTCAGATGCACTGCATTTACACAATGATTTGGGGCCTCCGAAGCTGGTGCATCCTCTGAGCAGATGACTTGAGAACCTAATTAATTCAGATCTTGTCTTCCATTTTTCCCTCCTAACCTTAACTGCATGGGACATGGATATCATGGATTAATATTTTGGTAATCCACCCAAAACCGATGGCCACTTTGCCTGTAAAACTGAACATGGTGTTCCATGAAAGGGGCTTTGAAGCATAATGGAGAGCTCTCATACTGGTCTTTAACTTGGAAATTGTAATTTATCCACACCTAAAAATGAGCTTTGTTTTGGGTTGTTTTTTTTTGGGGGGGTTTTTTTGTGAGGGGGATCTCTGACTTCTCGTGGGCTTATGGTAAAAGACGAGGTGGTGTGGGTTGCTACTGTGGAACTGAGCCACTAAGTGTTTGCATTTAGTTTGAAAGCTAGAGACGGCTGAGGCTCTGTTCTCTGTAGTGGCATCTATGCTTCATATAAAAATTCATAAGATAGCACGGCAGAGGCTTACAATCCATGATGTAATTTTTTTTTTTATATGTTCCTATTAAGACAATAAAATTAAATAATATTTTATTAAGCCTTGAATTGCCTTGAGTTCTTCTAGGCAAGTAGACAATAAGAAGCTGTTGAGTGCAGCGCCACTGGACTCCTAATGCCGCTGAGCACCGAGAAGACCGGCTAAGGTGGGTTTTTTTCTCTGTACCAAATGCACAGATGTGGGGACACGTTTGTTGCCTGTCAAGGATGAAACTGTAAAATTGGAAACGGTCGTATTCTAACAGCTGTTATTGATGTGTTGAATTAATTAAAATCAGTTCTTAAGAAATGCGTCTGGTTGTTATTTGTAAAAAACTTGTGAATGTATTAACATGAATGCCTTACTTTTATTTTTAATATCCATAACTAATGAGTTGGTGGCTTGCAATAGTATTTACAATTTCTCCATGGCTGGTTTTTCCTGACCTATCTGGTCTTAATGAGACCAAAGAACAGCTACATTTACAGTGAGAATAGATTACTCCGATGTTGGCTTTCTTTACTACTTCTGAAGGCTGATGGTTATAGTGGGTTATATTCAATAGTTTGATTACAAGAGGCGCAGCACAAATTCATGGCACACTTTCCAGATGTTTGTAAACAATGCTGAAAAGCATGAATCATTTTCCCTTCCCCTCCATTGTCCCTCTGTTCTGGAATGGGTCTTCCATCCACTATGACAGCGCCAGTAATGAAGTACTAAACTTGGATTGTAAATGTAAAGCACCTACTTCCCCGCTGTTGCCAGAGGGAGGCAGTAATGTGCTTTAAATGTACTGACGTAAGTGGTGGGACTTCCGGCTCCTTTCCGCGACCCGACTAGTTTGGGTCATCTGACTATTTCTGCTTTGAATTCAGTAGAACTTTTAGATTTGACGATTTAGCCAGCTTTTGTTTGTCCAAAACAATTATACTTTAAAAGCTGAGTTGCCCTAAAAATACCTACCTGAAAAATAAAAAATAAATGTGTACGGGAAAGAAAAAAGTGGAACTTTTTGAAAGGTGAGCATTTTCTCACATCTGTTTTAAAACTAACACAGCATTTCAGGAAAAAGACTATTATACCAACTGTCAGATCTGGTGTTGTGATCGTCTGTGGCCGTTGTCCTGGGTAAGGCCTCGGATGGCTTGATGGAACCATGAATTCTGTTCTTGCAGAAAATCCTGAAGAAGCATCCATTTCTGACCTTAAACTCAAGTCCATTTGGGTTATTCAACAGGACAGTGACCCAATGCACTCAAGCAGATCTCTTTAAATGGCTAAAAAAGCATTGGACAATATTAAGATTTGGGGGTGGCTAGAGATCAACTCAGGTGCTGTGGCTTGACCCTAAACAGCCCCCTCTGTAAGCTCTTCCAGACTGTTGACAGCCACCAGTCTGGAAAAGGTAATGATCTGATCTTAAATTTCTATAGACTGGGATGTGTTGCTCTTTGATATATTTTGACCTGCTTCATGCTGTCAGACAGGTTCTGTTTCAAGTGACTTCTTGATTCTACAGGTCTGCCAGTAATCAGGCCTGAATGTGTCTAGTAAAAGTGAGGTAATTATTCCAAAAAATGTAGTTATTCACGCTTAATTCAGGATTTTACTGGAATAATGATTACTTTCTTGGGCCACATTAGATTGTGTAGCTTTTTTAAATAAAAGCATTTCAAAACAGCCTTTTTTATTTTTATTTTATTTATTTTGATTATTTTTGTCTCAAACTAAAACTGATTGGATTATCTGAAAGGTTTAAGTATGAAAGAAAGGAATTACTTTTTCACAGCATTGTATGCAAGAATATACAGATTTGAAGCTGCTGTGCAAATATTTTAGCTGTCAGCTGTTTAAATTATGGATAAATCATTACTTGTTTGAAACTTGAACATTGGAGAACAACGTTGCAAATAAGATGAGGTAGGTTGGATCAGATAATAGTTAACAAGCTTAAAGGTAACCTTATACACTACTCGCTAAAAGTTAAGGATATTTGGCTTTGGGCTGAAATTTATGTAAAACATGAACAGTTTATGCTACAGCAATATATCACGAAAGCAGGATATTTAAGTAGAAGCATTCAACTGTGATTTCCTCATCTCAAAAATGTATTGAAAGAAAACTCAACAGTTGTGGGTATATCACAACAAAAATGTCAATGTCTCGATAATGTCATGTGCCCCTGATCATCAGTTACAGCTTGATGACGACGTCTCATTCTGTTCACAAGTCGACTTATCGTCTGCTGAGGCATGGTATCCCACTCTTGAAGGGCAGCCCTCGAGTCATTGAGGTTCTGAGGTACAGGGTTACGAGCGTCTCTCTGTATGCGACTCAGCTGTTCTCATAGGTTTTATATTGGATTCATGACTGGAGTAAAGATGTTATTCAGGTAGTATGGGCTTGTCACTGTAGGGCCGTTAAGTATTGACTACACACACCTGTTCACACTGTAACGCCACCACCACCACAGAAACATTGAACAGTTGGACATGTGCATTCAAACGTTTAAACAAGGTCACTTTGGGTTCACCTGTAAAGGTTAAAGCGCATTTTAGGTTCATCCTGGAATTTCACCTGAAAGTCGAATATCCCTCACTTTTTTTGGAGTAGTGTATGTTTGCAGTAGTGTATATGCGTACCTTTACTTTAAAAGTTGTACAAATGTAGCTGACCACCAAAATAAGTAAAACGTAAAAACTGCCACTATGTTTATTTGGAGAGAGATTTATCTGTGAAACGTGGGAGACTGAGAGTCGCTAGCCATGATACAATAGATGATACAATAGATAAAAATGGTTAAAAAACGTTCTTGTACTGAAGAGCTGGCTTCCTTTACTTGAATCGTTCAAGTAAAGGATTTGGCATTTCGAGTCCGCTCGTTTATGACCGACACACTCGCTACATTAAACGTTTTAGAAAGCACGCAAACGGCTGAACTTGACGTGTACACAATTAAAACAGTGACTTGTCAGTGTTTGCAAAACGCTGCTTATGTTCCGCAACATCAGCCACGAGGTTTTCACGCGTGTTTTGTGGAACTTGTCTGGCAGGATCTTCGCGCTATTTATGCGGGACTCTCCCAGTGGGTGTCACCTACAGTCAGAGAGGTCTGATGCTGCATGCAACTCGCTGCTGCTGCTGCTTCCTGTATTGAGGCATCAGCGGTCAGCGCGTAGAAAAACAGTACGTTTCAGAGCCCCGCACCCTGCGTTTAAACACCGAGGGAACACTGCGAGAAAACCCGGGCTGTCTGCATCCGGTTGTGGCTGGACTGAAGTTTAGAGAAGAGGACAGCAGCTCATTTCGGATCAGATACTCAGAGCACGATTTTCACTGGAGCTGACGCTAGCTAGTAGCAGCTAGGTGGCTAATGGCTAATAGCAGCAGGTAGTTAATGGACAAGAAGCCGAGTAAAACAAACCTGTCACATTTTAATCCTATAGATGAACCCGACAACCATTCGACCTCTGAAGGGCATATCGGCATGACACTGTTTACCAAACTGACATGCTACGAAAAGTGCATTAACTCTGCTAACGTCAACTAGCCACTCACAGCGGATCCTGTTGCTTTCTTCAGGCAGATTTTTGATTAGGGGCCAAGTTTGATTAGCAGCTGCCCGCCTCGTTGCTCTGTAGTGTTTTTCTGACAGCGTCGTTTAGTTTAGTTAATATTACAAATGGCTCCTAAAAGAAGACCCGTTCCCCTGAACATTACGCCCATTGGAGAGGGACAGGCCACCTCAAACACCATCGATGCTGCATCTGAGTGAGTACCGTTATGCTAAGTTCAGTTCAGCCCACAAGTGTTAAGTTATTCCACTGGTATGGGACCAATTTAAATGCCTTTATTATTGGGGTAAACCTATAAAAGCACTTAAATTTAGTGGTTCAGTGGGAAGAGTAGTCGTCTTGCAATCCAAAAGTTGTGGGTTCGACTGCAGCTTCCTTCTGCCTGCTTGTCGATGTGCCTCTGGGCAAGGCACATGGCCTTAATTTGCCTACCTATCTGCGTATCAGCATGCGTGTGTTGATGTGAATGTGGCTGTAGTGTGAAGCGCTTTGAAATTCATGTCAGAATAACATAAAAATTAGGAACAGTGTGGAATTAGGTGCTGATTTTTGTTTGGAGTTTTTAGAAGTCTGGTCCTTAACTGCAGAGGTGCTGAAGAATTAACCCAAGTTCCCCACAGTACCTTGTAAAAAGAAATCTGCTTCATGCATGAACTGTTTTCCTTCCTGGTTCTTTACTCGTGTGTCCTCCTCAAAGAGCCAACCTCGAGGCCTTACAGAAGAAACTGGGTGAGCTGGATCTCGACGAACAACAGAGGAAACGCCTGGAGGCCTTCCTCACCCAGAAAGCTCAGGTTGGCGAGCTCAAGGATGAAGATTTTGACCCAATATGCGAGCTGGGGGCAGGAAACGGAGGAGTGGTCAACAAGGTCCGACACAAACCTTCGGGTTTGGTCATGGCTCGAAAGGTGAATGTTTGAGATATTTTGGTTGTTGATGCAGCGTATTTTACCTACAGCTTACGGTATGTTGTTAGGGAGGGTTTTTACAGGGTCATAATTCTTCATTTCAATAATCTTTGATTGTTAAACTTTTAAAAAGTCTTAAATATGTCCAGATTTTCCATGCTAGTTCTTAAATCACATGTAGTTAGGCTACAAATGTGTAGGTCTATTTATTTATTGCTTGCTCCGTCTACTTTTTATTTCAGACATTCAATCTACCAGCAAACCCCTGAAAGTATTTTGCTGCTAAAATGAACTGTGTGTAGTTTCTTTAGGTAATTAAAATCAAAATGAGCTTCATGGTTATCCAGCAGCTCCTGTCATTGTAGAAACTTTATGATTGCCTAAATTTGGCTTGAAAACAGGCATTTATTGCTTTATATGCTTACTCTATACTGCAAGAAGGCATAGAGGTTGAGTAACAATACTTTTAAAAGTACCTGAGTCACAAAAAACACCAGCTTAGGTTGTATTTAGCTTGCTTAAGTAATTAAGTTAAATAGAGTAATTAGGTAAGTTAGCTAATAAGTTATTTGTTTTTTAAAGCTTGTGGGTCTGACATTTAAATCATAATGACCTTTTAAAAAGTCCTGAATTTGAACGTGAGGAAACCCTGTAGGCCCTCATACAGATGCAGTGGCAGTAACTCAATCATGCTCAAGCTTGTAGGCTGTTTTACCACATCTGTAAAAGTTCTGAGAAAACCATTTGGTAACAACTTGAAAGCGTGGTTTTGTTTTTTGTTTTTTTATTTAACTGGGCCATCCTAGATGTATGAGAAGGGGTCTGTGTCGTTTCAGATCACTGACTTGACATAGTGTTGTACTTTAGGTTGATTTGTTCTCCGTTTCTCAAAGGCTCTGAAGGATACAACCGTGCTTGAAAAGCAGCGGATGCTTGCACCTTTTCTCTCCTCAGTTAATTCACCTGGAAATCAAGCCTGCTATCAGGAACCAGATCATCCGAGAGCTCCAGGTTCTGCACGAGTGCAACTCTCCTTACATCGTGGGCTTCTATGGAGCGTTTTACAGCGATGGAGAGATCAGCATCTGCATGGAGCACATGGTGAGAGACTTTTGCTGGTAGTTGTCACCTAAGCTTTGTTTTACGTATTGAATGAACAGGTATGGTCAAAGTGAAGGCATTTGGAGTTTGGCCACTTTGTGATGTTCCTCATGACTTCATGATAGAAATATGTTCACACATAGAGTACAGAACTATATGGATCACTGGTATAGTGTGATAATTACCATCAGATGTGCAGGTAAATGGTTCATTCTTGCAGCTTTGACTACATTTTAAATATGTTAAATATGCCATTTTCAGTAATGAACTTGAATTTTGCATCATGGAACTGGACAAAATCTCAACTTCACACGCTCACAAGTCAAACCATTATAGGTTTATAGTTGTCTTCTTGCGGAGGTGGATTCTGGCTGATGAGCCTTATACTTTTCGGTCTGCGTATTTTTATTTATTTTTTGTCCATACCTGCTCTGTTTCATTAACAGGATGGTTTAATCCTACTTCTGTTGAGTCAAATTATACAGAGAAAAACTCAACTTGTAATCTACTCTTTGTAACTCTGAAGGGCAAAACAATAAACTCTACACTCATATCATTAGTTTGATTTTAGCCTGGAAAGCTGATTATATCTCAGACTTGATCCGTGTTGAAGTTGACATAAACTTTCAACATGTTAATAAGTGTGTCCTAATCATCTCGTCCCAAAATATTGTGAAAAAACACCAGATGATCATTTAGACGCCCCGGTTAAATCAGTTCAGTCTCCTGATCAATGGGAAACTGGGCTGTGCTTCTGTCTTTGGAGGTAAAACTAAGCTACATAAAAGTCAAGTTTGGGCTTTTGTCATTTGTCTAAATATAAATCTGTTGTCTCAACAGGATGGTGGATCATTGGACCAGGTTCTTAAGGAAGCCAGAAGAATCCCTGAAGAAATCCTGGGAAAAGTTAGCATAGCTGTATGTACAGTACTTCCATAAAATATGAAGTTTTTTTTTTTTACCTTTTACATTAGCATTTTACTTTTAAGGTTTTTTAACATGCTTAACTTCACGGTTTTCCAACACTGAACATTATCTACCATTGGATTTTAGCAATGAATTTAAAATCTTGCAGTTTGTTTTTAAACAAGTGCCGTATATACTGTATGTTTTCTAAAACTCTTCGCACGTTATGGGTGCGTGTGTCGAAGGCGGGAGCCTCTCATTCACTATCAGCACAATTAACATTAGTTAGGAGACAGTTACAAAGAGTTGTTGGATCAACAAATTGGCTGAAATTAGCTGTGCAAAATGTAGTTGGGGGGTGTTGATATTTAGGCCTCTAACTCACCAGGCCTCCATTATAAAAAAACTAATTCTAATCACAGCCTATTATTGTCAAAACTGATATGGTAATTTAAACAACTATTCGTTGAGTTTGGAAGAATAATGCATTTATTACACTTGAATACCAAATAGCTTTGAATATGAATTTGTCCCTGTTTCTTCCTTGTTGAGTCTTACCTTTTTTTTTTTTATTGACTAAAATGTTAAATTAAATGCTGGATATAATTGTAATAAATAGAAACTAATAAAATAAGCAATAAGCATGGCGTTTAACTTTGTCTAAACTGCAAATGGGTTCAAAGACTTTTAGTATTAATAAAAAAACAAATAACTAAATTACAAAATAAATGTAAAAAAAATTCACAGCTTAGTTTGATTTCTTTACACTGAATTACAGCCAGCGAGAGATCCTATAGATCATAGATGCTATTTGAAGTCAGGTAAAATGTTCTATAATTTCCAATTAGTTCTGTATTAATTGGTTCTAGATCACTCAGGTTGTGTGTTGCTCGTTTGCGTTGGGTTCCACGCGTTCTTGATCTGTGTCTGTCTTTAATCTGTCCCCCCAAAACAGTCTTGCACGGGACATTTTCTACCAACCACACGTCTGTTCCCACCCGCCAGCTCCTCCTGTTCCTTTCCATCTCTTCTGTCGTCTCTGTTGGGGATGATTTTTAAGACACGACCACCCCGAGAACGTGGGTTCAGCCTTTGAAAGTGATGGAGACGAGCACACATGGATGAGATCACAAAATAGGGCAATAATGGCAAAGCAGAATATCCCAAAATAATACTAACAGTTTGTTTTTGATGATTACTTTTTTTTTGATTATTTGGAACCAAACCTAAAATTGAGCGATAGTGTATTTACTTACTCAGCCCTACAGTACACCATGAACTGGTATCAGGACTTGACTTCCCTCAGAGACTCAGGTCATTCAGAAAAACCTTGATCTTGATCCTGAGGGGATACTTGGGAACGGATCAAGACATGCTTACTCTCGAAGTGTGTGTGTGGGAGACGTTATGCATAAGTATGTTTTAACAGTGATTACTGTCTCATTTACAGGTGTTAAGAGGATTAGCTTATCTGCGAGAGAAGCATCAGATCATGCACAGAGGTAAAAACACACCCTACTGTCAGTAATTGGCTTTGCCCTCAAAATTATCTGCAACATTTTGACTGCAGAATGGGAAATTCTGGTTAGATGCTAACACAATGAATTGGCTTTAATGTTACAACCAGATCGGGTTCTCACCTTAATGGCTAAATTGTGCTTTGCTTCGAACGATCAGAAAATATTTCAAGGCTTTTCCTTTGAGAAGTGCAGCCGTTGTCACACCTGTGTCATGACAAAAGTCTGGGGAAACTGGTCGAGTGATGACTAAACGAACAATTTGCAGGGAATACATAATATACACAGGTATATAAATGAAAAAGATAAACATTGAGCGAAACCAAGAAATGCTGTTGTGCATCATTCAATTGTGCTATTGGTGTACAAGACAGGGATTCTGCAAACCCTTAAAAAGTCCTACATTTAATTATCTTAATTTAAGGCCTTAAAGTTTTAATTATGCTCAGATCTCTCTGTACTAGGTTTTAATTACATTTAAGTGATGTGTTAAACTTGCAACACCTTGTTTCCCATTTGACATAACTACAAGCCTGCTGTAAAATTGTGGTTTTTGGCCCTCTGTACACCACCAAGTCTGTTTCTCTCCTGTTTCTCTGACAATGTCGTAAGATATTACTTGTGAACATGTGCCTTTGTTTGAAATCATAAAATGCAGAGGAATATATTATTTGCGTGTATTGCTAATAGCTGTCACCAAAACAAACGGCAAATCTGATTCAACTTGCATTTTGAACTCTCTGGTCCCCAGCTCCGACTACTGAGGCTACTCAAATGCAGCATGACCTTATTTGGACTAGGGGAAGGAAAATGGAAAACACGTCTTTACCCAACAGAAAATCTTTTGCTGTGATTTTCACAAATAATTGCTTCAACCCATTTTCTTTTCCTCTGTGGTATTCCTTCATAACACTGGATTCATTCATTTTGAATCCAAGCCCGTCTGTTAATAGTTGTCACATAGATGTGTAGATTATTTCTTTTTGGTTTTCAGATGGATTTTGTTCACAAAATCTGAAATCCAGACCTTTCACACTGCAATTATAGCTGGTGACAGACCCAGAATCAGATGAGGAATAGTGGTTACACACTGCATAAATGTTACCACGATAATTAGAACTCACACCACAATATAAGGTGTTATCTGGGAATGTGAGGGGTTTGTGATTGGTTAGATTTAATGTGTTAAACGAGGACTCTTGAGGCAAATTTATTTGTTATTACAAAGCACCAATGAGAAATAGTGCTTGTCCTGTTACGAGTTTCTATTAAAGAGGAGCAGTTGGAGGCAAATCAGGACTGTGGGGAAGTTTTCTTCTGTCTTCAGGGTCGGTGGTACTTCAGGATGGAGTTTTCTGTGAGCTCAGGCGGTAATTACAGCCTCTCGGATGTGATTATAGAGCAGCCGCGCCCTGTTGACCCTCCCTGCCTGTCTCCCTCCATCGTTCTCCTGCTCTTTCATGCCACCTTTCTCAGTCACTGCTCACGGGTCCCATACCCTCTGGTGAACAGCACCTTGCAGGGCTCAGCCCTATACCATTATTCTACATTTCTGTGTAGAATTGGAGATGCAAAGGATGGGACCGGTACGCTTCAGGAGCTGGCGCGTGTTGTGGAATCTAAGCCTTCTGCAACTCACCTGGCCGCCCTCTTGTAAATGTTTTTATCTTGAGATGATTTTCACTTGTGCGATGATGTTTTCTATCCATCAGAAACCATCTATGCTCTGGTTATGCACATTACGCGTGTACTTGTATGTAAAGCGCATTGCAAAACTACTTTTCACATCTTGTTAAAATAAAACCAAAAACTTTTAATGCATTTTTTGGTTATTATGTTATAGACCAGCACCAAGTATTGTATCACTGGGAAGTGGAAGGAAAAGTGTATATAATGGTTTTTAAATTTCATCCCCAACCTGAGTCAACACTTTGTAGATCCACCCTTCATTGCAGTTACAGCTGCAGATGTGTTGGCTTATCTCTCTACCAGCTGTGCACATCTAGCGACTACAAGTTTTGCCCAATCTCTTTTGCAGCATCAGTGAACCTCAGTCAGATTAAATGGAAAGCATCTGAACAGCACTTTTCAATTCTTGCCACAGTTTCATATCTGGAGTTTGGTCTGGACTTTCTCTGGGCCGTTCCAACACAGAAACGCTTTGATCTTAACCATTCCTTTCTAATTGTAGCTCTGTCTAATGTCCTGCTTAGAGGTGAACCTCCACCTTAGTCTGAAGTTCTTTACAGCCTCTACGTGGTCTTCTTCCATGGCTGTCTTGTATTTAGCTCTAACCATCTTCTCATCAACTGTGACCAGCTTCCCTGTCCCTGCTGAAGCAAAGCATCCCCACAGCATAATGCTGCCACCACCATGTTTCATAGTGGCATGCAGACCAGAGCCCAGACAGATTTGTTCAGTGCAAGACTTAATAGTGTTCCTGTAAACAAACTCCTTCGCCTGAGCTGTTGATCTCTATAGCTCCTCCAGAGTTACCATGGGCCTTTTAGCTGCTTCTCTTGTTTATGTTCTCCTTGCCAGACGTGTCCATTTAAAGGGGCAGTCGTGGTTTAGCAGGTCTGCAATAGAGCCATACTTTTTTTTGTTGTTGTTGTCAGATGTTGGATTGTGTGCTTATGGTACCGTTTGCTTTCGACGTCTCCTGAACTTTCTCCCTGACCCGGCTGCAGTGTTTCTTGGTCTGCATGATGCAGTTTTGTTTACTGATGTTCTCTTAAAAGAAAAGGAAAAGGAAAAACCTCTGAGGCCTTCACAGAACAGCTGGAGTTGTAGAGATTGGCTGCCTTCTGAAGGCTGCACTGGATTTCATTTTGGTGTAAATGAGACTGAATGAAAACCTCGCTTTATTTTCAGGATTTCTTCTAAAAATATGTGGAAATCCATGTATAGTTTCCTTCCACTTGAAAATGGTGCCACTTTGTGCTGCTCTTTCACACAACCTCAGTAAAGTAGGCGGCGTCATGGAGGCACTGTATGTACATTAACAAAATCTATGAAAACCATCATTGCAGTAACTGGTCTTTTTTGCATTTGTATGGAAAAGCTTTAAAGTGTTCTATATTATAACAACAATGCAATAATCCATTTTTACATAACGTTTCGTGTTTTTGTATGCATCTCTTATCGAACACGGTAATGTGTGGAATGTTGGTATACGGTGTGGGTGGGACTCTGAAAAAGTAACGTACTTGTTTGTTTGTTCGTCTGTCCCTTCTGCCACAGACGTGAAGCCCTCCAACATCCTGGTCAACTCCCGTGGGGAGATAAAGCTGTGCGACTTTGGCGTGAGCGGCCAGCTCATAGATTCCATGGCCAACTCCTTTGTTGGAACGCGCTCCTACATGTCGGTGAGTCAGCTCTGCACGCCTGCGCCCCCACCCCTTTTTCCTCTGGCCCTATCCCCACTTTCCCTCTCCATTCCTCTCACACGGCGCTTTCTCAGCCAGGCCCGCCCTCCTCCTTCCCCTCACTCCCCCTTGCCAAGAGGCGAGGGCTGTGCCCGGGAAAGAGCTCTTTGGCAACGAATGAGTGCTTGCTCTTTCTTGTCCCTCTACCCTCTCAGCCTGAGATACCTGGGAGCAAGCTCCTCATTGTAGTTGTTTCCAATCACATCGTTTTCCTATAGAGTATCACTGATACAGCTCACTGCCCTTTGACTGTCATTTTCAACACACACCTGGGCTTGGACACACTTCAACTAAAACACAGTAAACACTGTGTTTCCCTTCCTGCCAAACCCCTACTCACTCTTTGTCTTCTTTTCCAAACCACGCCCCACCCCTTCTAGCCTCTCCATCACCTCAGCCTCTCCCCTCCCCTCCTCCGCTTCCTGTCTCTCCCCAGCCCCTTGCCCAACCCTCTCGCGATTCCCCTGGCATCTTGGCACTACCTGGTCTCTCTGACGTAGTTGTGCGTTTCTCAACAGCCGGAGAGACTGCAGGGCACCCACTATTCAGTTCAGTCTGACGTGTGGAGCATGGGCCTGTCCTTGGTGGAGCTGGCGATCGGCCGCTACCCCATCCCCCCACCAGACGCCAGGGAGCTGGAGGCCATCTTTGGACGTGCCATAATGGATGGGGCAGAGGGAGAGCCTCACACCAACATGGCTAGACCAAGACCACCAGGCAGGCCTGTGAGCGGTACGAAATCAAGACCGTAGAAACGTTTTTGTTTCAAATTTTAGAGCTCACATGACGTAAGAGTTCAAAATCATTTGTTTTTGGTTTAAAGATTTTTAATATTTATTGTCACATGCCATCCTCCACAGGACATGGGATGGATAGTAGACCTGCAATGGCCATCTTTGAACTTTTGGACTACATTGTGAATGAGGTGGGAAAAACAACTGATCAGTTGTTGCTCACATTTTTATTAGGTGTTCCTCTGATGATGTTCTTTGCTACCTCCACAGCCACCACCGAAACTACCACATGGAGTCTTCACCAGTGACTTCCAGGACTTTGTGACAAAATGGTGAGCGCTAGAAAACAAGTACTTTTTGTTTGGTCAGTAGTATATGGTAGGAAAAAACATTTCCCTTTGGTTGTAGGAAATGTTGCATTATGTAGGAAGTCTTCAGATATTGTGCCTCTCAAAAGTATTCATACCCCTAAAACGTATTCATATTTTGTCACATTACAGCCAGAAACTCTGAATTTACTTCACGTGACAAAGTAGTGAATAATTGATTGATGATTGAATTGTGCTCATCAGTTTTCAGGTCTTGCCAAGTGGATTTATATCTGGAATTTGACTAGGCCATTTTAACACACAAATATGCATTGACCTAAACCATTCCATTGTGGTTTCTAGCTGCATCTTAGGTCTAAACATGTATTTAACTCCTTCCATCTTCCTGACTTTCCCAAACAGACATCCCGACGCTGCTTAAGGAAAGCATCTGCGCAGGAAGATGCAGCCACCGCTATGCTTAGCTGTGCGACACTGTGTTCACTATGATTTACAACGTTAGTTTTTCACCACACATGGTATTTTGCTTGTTAGCTAAAACGCTAAATGTTGCCATCTGACCAGAGCACCTTATTCCACATGGTGGATCCGCCCCCTACGCAGCTTGTGGCAAACTGCAAACAGAACATGGCGTCTGTTTTTTCAACAATAGGTTTCTTTTCGCCACTCCTGCACAAACGCCAAATACAAGGAATGAATAACTAATTGTTGTTCTGCCAACAGATGATTCCACCTGAGCTGTAGATCTCGGCAGCTCTTTCAGTTCCCATGGATTCCAAGCTGCTTCTTGTCGTTTTCTTTCCACTTCACAATTATACACAACTTTGTGTTGGTCTATCACTTAAAATCTCAATGAACTACATGGTTTGTGGTTGTAACGTGACAAAAATGTGAAAAGGTTTCATGGTTATGGAGAATTATGCAGCGCACTGAATGTAGCTGCAAAACATGGAAATGAATAAATGTCAACATTTTGGTGTGTTTTGTCTCTGCAGCTTGATTAAAAACCCAGCAGAGAGGGCAGACCTGAAGATGCTGATGGTGTGTACATCATCCTTGGTTTACCTGATGAGTTGTTCCTCTGTGTTAACGGTGAATGTTGCAAACCCAGGTTTCCCTCTTTATTTTCAGAATCACACTTTTATCAAGCGATCGGAAGTGGAGGAAATGGACTTTGCCGGCTGGTTGTGCAAAACCATGAACCTCCGCCAGCCTAGTACTCCCACTCGCACCACTGAGTGATCTAGCAACCCCCCTTCACCCTTTAAAGAAAATCTTCTTTTCCTGCTCTGACACATTTCTGGGGTCTCTCTGCATATGCATTTATGTACACAATCTACACATATGCTGGCACTTTTAAATTTTTTTTTTGATCCATTTCGCTCTTGAGTAAAACATTTGTTGCTTCCCTTCGTTTATTTCGTCAACAGCAGCCGAGCCTGTTGAGTCATTATTGTACTGTAAGACCACAGCTTCACCATGACGGTGTCGAGAGCACGTTTTTACACCGCTCCAGTGGATGTAAAGCACATAAGGGCTGCTATAGTGTCATCAGAAGTCGCAGTGGCAAACTTATTTTGTATTGTTGAATATTCTGTATTAATCTTTTCTATGGTGGCTTGTGGGGCTGTATTTTATTTACCAGCTGTAAAACAAGAAAAAAAAGTCAAAAGGAAATGCAACACGCAATCTTTTTGCAGACTTTATATTTGTTTATTGATGGGGAAATGCCTCGATTAGGGTTGAACATAATTAGTTTTTCTCCACATTTACTCGTGTGCGGTTTCTGGCAGGGATCTTGCAATCACCCACCTCCGTGTAATAATCAGTAAGAGAGCATTGCAAGCAAATCGGGCACCCCTGGGAGTCGTTTTCACTTGTTGGCATGTAAGCAATCTCTGACAAGATCATTTTGTGAACAGTGTCCCAAACCAAAGAGGGTACTCATGGCTACTTATTGCTTCAATGGCTGGTCATTTTACATTTATGAGCAGTATATCAGTGTAATTAGGTAGGTATTCGTTTTCTTTCAATAGTTTACACACCAACAGTGTGGGGGTTTTTTTTCTCCGTGTATTTTTCTTTTACATCTTATGTCTCACATGGGATGAGACATGTCCTCTGGAAGCCTGATATTTGCCAGGAAGTCCCTTTTTGACATTGTGAAAATGATGATGGGCATTTTCATGAGTTGACAATAGCATGGTTTACCTTTCTAATGACTGTGTGTGTACTTCTCAAGATCATGATGGAGATGAGCTGATGGTTTTAATCCAGCCTCAGTTTCTGCTATGTCAGTACAAGTTTTCAATCACGGTGAATGATATGATATTTTTGTTTTCTTTTTTCCCTCTTTGTTATTCTATACTTTCTCCCCAAAGTGTTTTTGGTCAAATTTCCACTATACTGCTTCATGTGGCGCTTCAGGTTTCAACTTGGGACAACGACTATTTAAAGCCTTGCTTGTGGAAAAGACTTTGGTTAAAATGCTGGTAAAATAAACGTTCTTACAACTTATGTTTTAAAAAGCAAACAAACGCAGCCTTGCAGTGCATATTCAGACCTGTCAAAGGTTACAAAGGGTCTGACTCGAGATTTTAACCCAGGTCAGTTTTGGTCACATGGTGATGTTACCTGCTAGCCCGCTGTCTCACTAGAGCTCTTGTATTCTCTCTCTGCTTATGGCTGCCCTTTCTACTCCTCTCCTCTGAAATGTACATTCTTTAAACGTAAATGGATGCATTGTCACTTGTATGTGTACAAAGCTATAAACAAAAATTACATGAGTACTATTTTGCAGTCTTAATATACAAATTTTTGATTTTATGTAAGTGACGAGAAGAGTCGTTTTATTATAATATTAAAAAAAAAATGTGTTGGAAATGGTTATAATGTATAAAAAATATTGAAATAAAACTTATTTGTGAATGTATAGAATGTATTTTTCTTTTTGTTTTTAGTAGAAGACGCATATAACAAGTTGTTTCTGATCACGGTTGTTTTCGTTAGAGTTTAGAGGTTTTAGCCACTCTGAGTGGTTTACAGAACTGATCCAGGGCTTCGGGGTCCAGATGGTGCAGTTTTTCAGCCTGTAAGGTAAAAGATTATGCTTGAAATGTTAGGAATCTGATTAAAACCTGAATGTAATGCAAAAATGAGTTATTAAATGTATCTAAAGTTATACAGAAACACTCTAATATAATTTAAAACAGAGAAGAACCTCACTGGCTTGTGCAAAAGTCAGATCTGTGCTGCAGATGAGTCAAACTGCACAGAACACAACTGGTGTCCATCTACTGCACAGCATCGATCACAGTGAAGTGTTTGTGCATTGGATCCTCAACGATGAGCCTCAGCTTGTTCATGCTGCCTTCTGTGGCTGAACATGTTCCTTATCTTTGTGACTTTATAATTTTTAAATGCAACATCATTGACCCAGTGTTCTGCCGGTTCACCCTGAACCGGAACTAGTTCTAAATTCAGTTCACGGGGTTAAACTGAATTAAAGCATGTTTATAATTCACCACCTAAATGCTATGATCGAAAGTAACAGTTGCAGCGTGAACTATTTGTCAGTCATTTATGTTTTTTATTCTTAAAGTACTTTAAAGTGGTACGTATAGGTCCTGAAGTTATTTGATAACCTGGCCTTTGCTAACTTGCCTGACATTTTAGTTTAATTCGCTGCTCTCCTCTTTACTCCTATAAGCTATAATTTGTTGTGACACCTTTTATATAAGTTTTGAGCCTTCAGTTTACATTACGTTTAAAGTAAATAGGAATGCATCATATTGAACTCTAAAGTGAGGGGAGAGCTTTATATTATTAATGTGTGTGTAAGCCTGAGGCCAGCCTCTGAGCACACAGCCAAGCTCAGCCCTTTGTAACTGAAGCAGCTGTCTTTTTATTTTTTATTTTTGTTTAACATTCATAAGGTTTGCCCCCCAACAATGGCAGCACACATATTCCTTTCACTACCGAATAGTTATTTTATGATGCTAGGATGAATCGTGCTCAGTTTGGGTTAGCCTTATTAGCTAATTACTGTAACAGTAATAATCACTCAATTTACTGAGTTTTATATCGCATATTTCATACGATAACATGCTTTACAGAAGTTAAAACAAAACTACACAATGATCACACACAAAAAAAAAAAAAAAATGTAAAACTGAGGAAGTAGTCAGAAATAAACACTAGAGACGGAAGTAAACTATTTAAAAATCAAATTTCTTTAAGGAACATACAGATAAAACATAAAAATACATTTTATTTAAGATAAATACTAAAATATCTGTAAAAACAAGGTTAAAAAAAAAGATTTAAGTATGAGATTCCAGGGCATCATACTATAAGAACCATATTATTATAGGATCTCATATGTCATTGTTAGGCCCTAATAATTATTGAGTCAATTTATTATTGTTGTATGGATGAAATTTAGTCTGACCTTTTTTAGACATTGAATTTATAACTGAATGTTAATCCTGTGCTATTATGTATGTGATATTTTACTTTAAATTCGCCAGCAAAAATGTCACTTCCAAAAATTCGCCTGCAAACGCGTTGACCTTCTGGTGACTCAAGCCAAAGCAATCACCACTAGATCAAGTCCAGCATCTTTTATCCAATTAAATCATGCTCATTTGATCATGTAACACACCAGTGTGTTGAGCAGAGGTGAGTCTCTTAGCTGGTTAGTAGCTTATTGAAGATGAAGTTGAGGAGGTTCTTCTGTGAGACTAGCAGACAGAGGTGGCGCACTAGCTGTCATCGGGTCAGTCAGACATTTCATCCAGTTCAATTAGATGAAAAAATAACGGAACTCAAAACACCTGGCATGTTGTAATAATCTCTGTTTAACAGAAAAACCTCTTCACTCATCTTCATTAAGCCACTAACCAGCTAACTGTTAAGAGACTCCCTAAAAGCTGATTGCTTTGGCTTGAGTCACCAGAAGGTCAGCACATTTGTAGGCAAATTTCTGCTGTTGAATTTTTTTCAGGTAAAGTTTTGGCTTGCAAATTTAAATAGAAAAATATCACATTGCACAGTATAGAAATTCAGTGTAATAAATTAAATGTCTAAAAAATGTCTGATTTTAATGACATTATATTTTTTCCACATTGTTTTGGTGTCTTGTTAAGATTAGCAGGTGGCAGATGCGCGCTAAAGGTGCTTTCATTTGGAAATGACCCGAGACTTTGGGAATCTCGGCTACGGCCCTGGAAACAGCAGCGTCAAGCGGAACTCCTCTGATAGCTTGAATTTTTTTAACTCTATAGAAAAAGTCGATTTTTTTTTTTTTTTTTCCGTCAACCAAAAGGATATTGTTTTTTTTTAGGACAATCAACAGGTGGGCTGCACGGTGGCGCAGTTGGTAGTCTGTTGCCTTGCAAGAACGTCCTGGGTTTGACTCCCGGCTTGGGGTCTTTCTGCATGGAGTTTGCATGTTCTCCCCGTGCATGCGTGGGTTCTCACCGGGTACTCTGGCTTCCTCCCACAGTCCAAATACTTAACGGTTAATTGGTCTCTCTAAGTTGCCTTAGGTGTGTGAATGAGTGTGTGCTTGGTTGTTTGTGTGTGTTGCCCTGCGATGGACTGGCGACCTGTCCAGGGTGTAGCCCGCCTCCAGCCCATGGACTGCTGGAGATAGGCACCAGCTTCCCCGCTACCCACTATGGAAGAAGCGGTATAGAAAATGACTCAGTGACAATCAGCAGGTATTTTGACGAGCTTCCGGGACCCCTCCGTCCACAAGCGCAGGTAACCACAGCAACAAAATGTTCCCAAGGACAGCAGATAGATGACTTTGAGTACACCCTTTGTTAATTTCAGATACATAAAAAGCGAGCAGGATGAAGATTACGTTGATTTTTAAATGGTAAGTGTTGTATTTTTATTTTTCAGTCTTTCTTTTTCTAAACAGTTAGAAACACAGCAGCATTTCCACCTTCAATGATCTTTTATATGACCGTGCCAACCTGTAAGTACGCACACCTAGGACTTCCCTACAGCGCTTTAGTTCCCAGTGAAAACAAACTGGACGAACGAGACTGACAACACTGCGTCTCTCGGGCCAGGCCCGGTTCGGGTGGTTCTATTTAATGATGCTAAGGAGCTACAGAGAAATCAGAAATTTACCAAGGAACACAAAACGAAATCTGACAACTATTGACAAGTCGTTATTATCTGAGGTGGAACCTAACAGCATTCATTACGCTGGCGTTGTTAATAACTAGGAAAGTGAGGCGTCATCATTTCTTTGATTAAATATAGTTCGGTGTCTGAATTGGGTCCGGAAGTCCTGAGCTATGAAAATGTGCACTGTGAGGAAATACAGGGGTTGGACAATGAAACTGAAACACCTGTCATTTTAGTGTGGGAGGTTTCATGGCTAAATTGGACCAGCCTGGTAGCCAGTCTTCATTGATTGCACATTGCACCAGTAAGAGCAGAGTGTGAAGGTTCAATTAGCAGGGTAAGAGCACAGTTTTGCTCAAAATATTGAAATGCACTCAACATTATGGGTGACATACCAGAGTTCAAAAGAGGACAAATTGTTGGTGCACGTCTTGCTGGCGCATCTGTGACCAAGACAGCAAGTCTTTGTGATGTATCAAGAGCCACGGTATCCAGGGTAATGTCAGCATACCACCAAGAAGGACGAACCACATCCAACAGGATTAACTGTGGACGCAAGAGGAAGCTGTCTGAAAGGGATGTTCGGGTGCTAACCCGGATTGTATCCAAAAAACATAAAACCACGGCTGCCCAAATCACGGCAGCATTAAATGTGCACCTCAACTCTCCTGTTTCCACCAGAACTGTCCGTCAGGAGCTCCACAGGGTCAATATACACGGCCGAGCTGCTATAGCCAAACCTTTGGTCACTCATGCCAATGCCAAACGTTGGTTTCAATGGTGCAAGGAGCATAAATCTTGGGCTGTGGACAATGTGAAACATGTATTGTTCTCTGATGAGTCCACCTTTACTGTTTTCCCCACATCCGAGAGAGTTACGGTGTGGAGAAGCCCCAAAGAAGCGTACCACCCAGACTGTTGCATGCCCAGAGTGAAGCATGGGGGTGGATCAGTGATGGTTTGGGCTGCCATATCATGGCATTCCCTTGGCCCAATACTTGTGCTAGATGGGCGCGTCACTGCCAAGGACTACCGAGCCATTCTTGAGGACCATGTGCATCCAATGGTTCAAACATTGTATCCTGAAGGCGGTGCCGTGTATCAGGATGACAATGCACCAATACACACAGCAAGACTGGTGAAAGATTGGTTTGATGAACATGAAAGTGAAGTTGAACATCTCCCATGGCCTGCACAGTCACCAGATCTAAATATTATTGAGCCACTTTGGGGTGTTTTGGAGGAGCGAGTCAGGAAATGTTTTCCTCCACCAGTATCACGTAGTGACCTGGCCACTATCCTGCAAGAAGAATGGCTTAAAATCCCTCTGACCACTGTGCAGAACTTGTATATGTCATTCCCAAGACGAATTGACGCTGTATTGTCCGCAAAAGGAGGCCCTACAACATACTAATAAATTATTGTGGTCTAAAACCAGGTGTTTCAGTTTCATTGGCCAACCACTGTGAGTGTTCCCTAAGAGTTATTTAGAAGTACCAATTTTTCTACATTGCTGACCAAACATGTAGACTACAATCCTAGACATAGATCAGGCATAACATTTTGACCACTAACAAGGGAACGGCATCACTGATTATCTTTCCATTATATCATCTGTTACTTTCGTAATAGATTACAGTATGGGAAAAACAATTTTGTGCAGGATTGTGGGCCAGATGAAAAGTATATCAATGTACTATACAGTTTATAGACTTGGCCAAGGCTCATCATGCATGAATTACTGCATCAGTGTACCATGGCATGGAGGTGATCAGCCGGTGGTTCTGCTGAGTTGTTATAGGCCCAGGTTGCATTAAGAGTGTCTTTCTGCTCGTCTGCAGTATTACTGTAGCTCTTGTGTCTCCTCATCTTTATCTTGACAATAAACAGTAGATTATTTATGGGGTTGAGGTCAGGATAGTTTTCTGGCCAATCAAGCACAGTGGTACCAAGGTCAATAAACCAGTATTGGTACTTTTGGCAGGGTGAGCTAGTGCCAGGTCCAGCTAAGAAATGATAGCAGCATCTCCATCAAAGGAGGGTAGGATGCCATGCTCTAAAATGTCCCTGTAGACGGCTGTTTACAAACACCAGCAGATGACATGTGCCCCTTTTCCATAGGCTCTACTCTGGCCGGTTCCACTCCACTCGGCCTGTTTTGCGACAGTTTCCATTACTGGCTTTTCCGGCCCAATACTGGCTTTCTTGGTCTCTGTTCATCACAGGTCTTATCGGAGCTGAGCAGGGACAAAATGTGATGTGAACACGTTCACTGATTTGCTATGAGCGTGATCAGCTCTGTCAGCGGCATGAGAAGCAGGGGCTTTGCCAGGGGTGGCCATGGCCATCATAAGCCAATCTTTGGCCACCCCAAGTTATTCATTGTTTCCATGGGGACATAATTCACCACGAAAGCACACCTCCGTAACAAGCAGTTCCCCTCCAAAACAGATGGTGGCAGCAGTAGTACTCTCAACCACTACCACAATTATAATAGAAGACGTGGTTGTGGTTCACAAGATCATTAAAGGCAGCAACTACAGAAGGGCTTTGCGGTGCAATTTCTTTCTCATTTTCCTCTCCTGCAAAAGAGGTCGGACTCTGAGTTAAGTTAAAAAGGCAACAATATTTATTTACTTTGAAAAGTTTCCTATCTTAATTTAAAATAAAATAAAAATGGCTGGTTTCCCATGAAAGTGAAAAAATCAAACAACGTTCAATAACGTGTCACGTGCACCTCACAAAACTGCAGTTGTGAAAGGGCAACGTGTTATGTGTTCATGCTTGTTTTCTCATAACCTGCCTCTGAACTAACATAAGTGGAAGGGACCTGTTTTCTCCCCTTTTTCTTGTGAAAGAGAAATAATGTGCCCAA
Source organism: Girardinichthys multiradiatus (assembly GCF_021462225.1). NCBI lineage: Eukaryota > Metazoa > Chordata > Actinopteri > Cyprinodontiformes > Goodeidae > Girardinichthys > Girardinichthys multiradiatus. The sequence goes on from NC_061802.1 coordinate 31,631,572, forward strand.
GTCCTGGGCTACATTATTATTTGTTTATTTAAGGTGTTTTCCATAAAAGCTGTATACAGTTTCATGGTGTCCCTGCTGTTTAGAAGAAAAATGCAGTTTTAGTATTATAGACTGAATTAAGGTGAATAATCCACATTGATGATATACAAACATGAACGATAACTTGTTGAAAGTAGTTTTTGTGTATTTTTGTTATCAATTATGGGGGAGAAGACAAAGTTAGTCATGTGTCTGCAAGAGAGTGACCACTACTGCTCAAACCACCAAAAGGAGAGCACGGCATGTGGTGTAGAGGTAGAGTGCGCTACCCTAATACAGAGGCTTCAATCCTCGACGCAGCGGTCCCTGGTTTGAGTCCTAAACTGCACGACCTGTGCTGCATGTCTTCCTCCTCTCTTTCTCCTACTTTCAAATAAAAATAAAGGCCATTTGTGCTGCAAAAGAAAACTAACATCAGTTTTTAGCCACCCCTCAGAGAGCAATGGTCTCAGTCTGGCCACCACAGTGAAACTTTTTTGGCTCCGCCACTGATAAAAAGGTGTTCACAGAGGTAGGGGAGAGAATGACAAGCAATAGATTTTACCGCACAATGCTACAAAACAATTGTGGCAAATCATGTGGGTGAGACAACTGAACTTACATTTCAGCTGCTGCTTAAAGAAGAACTGCTAGAAAGTAGTTTTATTATTTAATGCACAGAACGAACAATGAAGGTCACCAAACAATAGACAAATAACTCATGGTACAGAATTGTATCCATCCAACCCCACCTCTCCAGCACCTCTACACCAATAAAAAGATAGAAAAAGGAAACATCTTCAGGCCATAACTTTGTGCTGCTGGAACTGAGGAAAAGAAGCAATGGCTTCGCACATTATCGCTGACTGTAGAAACCTCACCTTGGACCCCCAGCAATTTGGATATTGTGACTCTTCACTCATCCAACAGACGAGCCACTTGAACTGAAGTTAGAGGATAATGCTGGTTCTGAGAGACAGGTGTCACAACACACAGAGCATTGTTTCATATTTGGTTGCATATCTGCAGGCTAGTCATGGTGCCAGTGCCATCCCTGATAGCCGTAGTCTATTTCACCAGGATAATATATCTTGCAACAAAATACTGTTCAGGAATGGTTTGAGTTGCAATAACAATGACTTTGAGTTGTTGACCTGACTTTCAGATTCCACAGATCTAAACCCAGTCAAACATCTGTAAGATGAGTTTGACAGACAAGTCCAAATCAACAAATCCATAGTGGCCTTATCCCACCTTAAAAGATTTGCTGCTAACATCTAGGAGCCAGATTCCACAGCACACCTTCAGGGTTTTAGTAGAGTCAATTTTTTTGATGTGTCCGCAAATAGAGCAACCAACAGATTGCAATTAAGCAAATGGTCAGAATGTTATGCCTAGTCATTATATCCTTTCCCTTAGCTTTTTTACTCTTTTGTTGTGAGTTCCTATTGCAATGTGCTCTCTCTTGACTAGAAATAACAAATAGCGTCATTCACACAGTAATGAGAAGGGCAGATCAGACGTGTGGTGTCTGGGAGTGAAGTAGACCACCCTATATTGGTCTGAATGGCAAAACTGCCATAAAACTGTCTGCCACCACCTCTCTTGCTTCCCCTTTTTTCCTTTGTCTCACACATCATTGCAGGAACAGTGCTGTATAGTGCCCTCTAGTCAGAAAATATGTCACTGCAGCTGTGCCAAGGCAGGACATCGTGCACACAATAGAGCCTCTTCATTTCCGCTTCATTTCATAATACATTTTAGATGTTTGTTTGGATGATTCATAATGTGCAGAATTTGTATAGATGACTGAAATCTAGTCAGCTGTGCACAATATAACAAATATGGAAACTATTTTTCACAATGATGCTGCAACAACATTTGCGTTACACATTATATATGAATGTTTAGGTCATCAAAGGCTGAAGTGTTGCAAGTATGAAATTATTTCAGGATTTCCTTGCATAGCGCAGCAACACAAGCACCAAAACGAGGAGATGACACTGATGCGCCACTAATGAGCAGGTAGAAAGGTGAAAGCCACTGTAATTATTTTTTGAAAGCTGCTGAATGATCTGTATGAAGTTGAACATTTTTGTCCAGTACACTTTTCCTCAAATGTGTGTTTCTTGAAGGTTTTAAATAAGAATCAGGACCATCAAACAATGCTATCTCTGTGCCTGTGTGTGTTTTGCAAACATTATGCAGACAGAAAAATCTGTTTCCTCTTTTAAACACAGTTAATTGTATTGATAATGTTGATATCTAAAAGATGTACACCAATCAAACTCATAAATTGTAAATACCGTTAATAAATACAAGTCATTTGTAAGTTAGGTAAAAGTATTACTGTCTCAATTATAGAGATTTAAGTGAAATGTGTAGTAGAAGGAGTTTTGTTTTTGTTTGGCGTTGCACTTATGATTGAACTGAGGCTTGTTTTTGTTTATTTCAAGCTGAGTTTTATTATATATCATACATCTTTATTTGTAAACACAATGATGCCATACTGGATATGTTTTATAGAATCATAAAAAAATATTTGTTAGAGGCAGCCTAACAATTGAAAGGTCTTTTGATTGTTCATAAAAATAAACAAAGAAATAATTCACTGTTAGAGACAATGAAGAAACCTCATTTGATCACTTATTAATGAAAAAACATTTAGTATAATTTAAACTGACCTACCCCTGTAATGACAGGTTTGCATAACTATGCTCAGGTGAGTTGTAAAATAGTATTTATAGCAGATCTAATAAGGAATTCAGGATAATATTAGGCTTATTACATATTTTTCGTATGTAATCTGGTTAAACATAATTACTTTTGTAATCTGATTACATAGAACAGATTATATATAATCAGATACATCCCAGCAGTGGCTCTGGTGCAACTCAACATTTTGCTCTCCAACCCACAGCATGGCACAATGGCTGGCTCATGCTCATTGAATGGGTGTGCTGGTGGGCATTTTTGGAAGTGGTGCAATGTGAAGTGCATGCTCACATGGAAATTCACATCTCCGCACAGCAAGTGGGGAAGATCTCAGCTCAGTGATGTCCTGACCTGGTGGAGCTTTGCAGGTAATGTGAGCAGAGGGTGTGTATTGAGGGGGCTGCTGGCAGCCCCTGCCTTCTGTGCTGGAATGTGCTAAGACTTGCTTTTGGGGTGGGACATCATGACCTCAGGCAATAGGATGGGTGGGTGCGACTTACATAGAAAAGGAAAGGAGTAGCAAGAGATGACGCGGGTGAGAACAAACAGGAGTTACAACTCAGTTTTAACCCTAGAGTCCATGCACAAATGTTGGTTTAGAGCCAATGACGGGCCCTGTATAAGAACGCAGTGGGCAGGCAGGGGTTAATGATTTGTGTCATCTCTGGTTCAGTTAATGCTTTGACAACTCTCTGCTTTTTCGCACTAAGAAATTTCCACCTTACTTTCATCTTGATATGGGAAGGAGGGCGGAGGGGAGGCAGATGAATACTGTGTCTTTAAGAGAGAGAGTGTGTGTGTGAGTGTGTGTGTGTGAGCGAAAGAGAGAGAAAAGGGAGGGACCTCTTTGCCCTCCAGAAACCAGGAAGGGAATTGAGTTGATCTGCTGCTGCTTGGTTAGCGCATACGGGGGCTTTAAGCTGCACGACAGTGAGAGGGAGATAGAGAGCTCCGGAGAGGAGGAGAGGAGAGGGCTGAGCTAACCCACAACAAGCACCACCACGGCCATCACAGGTGAGCTGAAGGCGACCTGTCATCCCCTCCTCTGCCTTCCCTGGGCCTGTCGAACTCAGGGGGGGTGGGGGTGGGAGCAGGGAGAGGAGAGAGGGAGGACTGAGGGAGGGGGGCCAGAAAGCAGAGCAGGGGGTGGGGGGGTAGGTGGGTCGCAGCAGCAGTCCCTAGTCAAGGTTCCTCTTTTTTTATTTCCCTTAAATATGTCCTCTGTAGAGCTATTTGCCTCTGGGGAATCAGGTGATAAAGTTTATAGGATGTGATCAAAACATTAACTTTTCAGGCAGGTGGAAGAACTTAGAGGAGGAGGAGGGAGGTGACTGAGCCAAGAAAAGGAGGAAGCAAAAATAATGACACTGGATAAGCTACAAGCAGTGGCAGCAACTTTTCAAGACATTACAGGGTGAGACACTCATTGCAGGGTGTGCTGTGTGTGCAGAGCATGTCTGGGTGGCATTAGGTTGTTTAGAAGAGGGGTAAGTCAATTTAGGTCAGGAGGTTTCAAGTGTGTCTGAACCGTCCCAAGAGCGTAGAGCTGATGAAAGAGCACACTGTCGATGTTTCAGTGCCGCCCTGACAGACGGGGCTGAATTTTGTTTTGGTTTTTCCTCCCACTACGCTTTGCCTTGTTTGATGGCTGCTCTGTACTTTAATACCTGGCAGGCTGCTAGCAACATACTGTAGTGTATAATTCAGCCCTGGGTTGCATACGTTAGAGAGCTTAGAGATAGTGGGGGTGGTGAGGGCAGAGAGGAAAGCTGGGACTCGTAGTCCGCAGCGGAGGCTGTGGAAACCAGGTGACATTGGGTTTCAGCCTCTATATCCCAGAGTGCCTTGCCCTTGGCCATGAAGGAAAGGGAACAGCCGTCAGCCTATCCCAGCGAGGAGGTGTGGTGAGTGAGCTGCCGTGAAGCCAATGAGGCGAGGGGATGCAGGAGCTGAGTTGTGGGCTGAAAATAGAGGGTGGTGGTGGATGGGATAGGGGCGGGTAGGTGTCTGTGTGGGATCAGGCAAGGGCTTGCCTGTATGACTAGGGCCACTCACAAGTTTCCTGCCTGGTAATGCTCTAGCCCTGCCCAGAGACACAGGCAGCAGAGCTGGCCGGCAAAGCAGGGGAAGGCAGAGAGGTCCCGAGCAACATTTTCTGCCTATTTGGTAAGCATTACGAAAACATCCACACAGACACATGGTGTCTTTTGGCTGGGATTTAGAAGAGAGGGGAGGCAAGCAGGGAATGTAAATACCAGTGTGTCTTGACAGAGTTCAGAGTTCTTGATCTATTTGAAGATAGAGCAGGGATTGTCAAAGGCGTCAGGTGCTGCATTGAATATCTTGTGAAAGTTTGCTTTTTTATCTCTGGATGTTTAATCCTAAATGTGTTGTTTTGATTGTGTCAAGATGTGCTCAATTTATTAAAATTGTTGCTAATATTAGCACAGTAAGAAGATGAAGATGTTTGCACATGCTGCACCACTGCTCCTTCGGGGGCGCTCAGAGTAACTATACAGAAACAGCCTCATCAGATACTTTGCTGAGCCGTGGCTGACAGCTACTGGGGCACCGGTGTTGAGTAATAGTTTTAGAAACGTAACTAAGCGATGCCTCGTCTTAATGAGCTGAAGAATAGGTGACACAACTTGTGACAGCTGAACGCCACCGACAGGGCAGGTTTCCTTTGGCTGTGTCTGTGCAATATTAAAACAAAACTTAAGCTCTGGCAACTTTGTGTAACCATCCACCAAGGGCTTAAGCGTTCACAGATTGGTTTTAGTCGTTCCCGGCTACTCAAACCGCGGTCAATCTCATGACAACCCTTTACTGCTCAACTCCCCCATGCTCACCTTCATCTTGTTGAAAGCAAATTGAAATCTCTCCTGCCGCCATGTAATGCTTTCTTTTTTGGCCAGTGGTTCGAAAACTTCACAGCTACCCTGACTGTCTTCCTCGATAACCACATGCTTTTTTTTTTTTTTTTGGCTTTGCATACTTGTTGAACACGTTTTTACAAATGTGCAGGCATGGAGAGGGTAAATGACGCCCATTTTATGGGAATGTCTTTCATAATGCTGCTGTAAATGAAGTTGATCACTTTTTCTCATTCAGTTTAGGGTCACAAAATAGATAGGTTACTGTTAATACTATCTGCTGCATGGGCTTCACCCTATGGATGAAGACCATAGTTATTTCTAGTGAATTCCAGCAAGAGGTTAAACTAGGACGCCATATGTATTTATATGTGTGAGCGCGCATGCACATTCATGTGCATGCGCGTCTGTGTTACCAACAATAGACTCCAGAGGAATTGCAGGGGACTTCAGTGACTGTGGGCAGGTCCAAGACACCACCCATCAATTTGGCGGTGAGGCTGAATACAGTTTGATTTTCCTGTATGTTTGTGCCTGCACCACGATGGCCCAAAACTAGCAGGTTCAGGCAGACCGAGAGGACAGGTTATGTGATGTCGCCGTGGCAGTTTGAGGCTTTTTTTCAGAGTAAAAAGATGGCAGCATACAGTGGGATACATGTAGCTGTCATTTTGTTTGTTTAAAGGTTTATCCATGTGTTAAAATGGCTTATACAGTAGTTATTGTGTTTTATAAGGAGTGTTTCCATGCCACCTTTTAACATAAAGACATTCGTAAAGGTTTGCACATTTACAGTTGAAATTGTTTCATTTGCCTCTTCCTTAGTGAATGCAGCTTCACTTCCCCCCCCTCCATGATGTTTGGTTCCCCTGGTCAGCTGCTTAATATACCACAGCTTCCAGCCTGGCTAGACAGACAGACCCCTCTCTGTTGTTTTTCTGTTGTTATGCTGAAGACCTGGGGCAGTAAAGGGGCTTCTTCTATTCTCTTCTGGGACATTTATTGTGCAGAGTTCAACACAACTTGATCAAATTAAGAGTAAGAGAGTGAGGCCTGGGATGTTTTTCAAAAAGGAGCGAAGGCTTGACTTACATGGTCTCAATTTTAGAGTTAGTCATTTTGTTTTCATTAATTATAAAACACAACAAGTTGGAGGAGGTGAAGATGTTTACAATTTTTACCAAAACAACCCAAACATTTACTGATTTATTGATAATAAACACTAGGAGGCAGATCTGGGACCACTCCAGCACTGTCTGCTATCTGATGTAGTTAGTTGGCTTGCAGTGAAACAAGAGAAAGACAATGTGTGGGTTGCATTAAAGTATGGCGAGACATGGAGAGGTGGGTGGGTCCGCACAGCTTTGCCTCCTCAGCAATGGAAAGGGGAAGTGGGTGATGTGGTGGATACTATGCAGTGCACAGTCTGAGACAGAGATGGAGCAATGATGAGATGAGAGCAACAGATGAGAGGAAAAGAAGGGGAGGGTGGGATGGGGGTGAGGGGGTCAGACAGTACGTACAGGGAGGCAGAACAAGAGCAGAGCTGGTCATCTGATAACAGAGCGGGTTCTGTTACACGCCTGCCACAGACTCACAGGAAGTCCTCTTTCCCTGTCAGGCTGAGCATGCGCAGAGTGGCACAACCAGTAGTCACCACTTGACCAGTTAACCTGCTGGACACGAGCTTTCTGAGGCCATGTGTTTTGTACATTTACCAGGTTGTCAACACAAGTTGACTTATTAATCAAGATAGTAAAAAAAGGGAAAACTCTAATACCTGATGATTTGTGTAATTGTAATCTTACATTAAAAAGGCCTAAAAAGACTAAATGCCATTTCACGATGTCCTTGGTGTAACCTCCAAACCTGCATGAAAAGCATGCCATACTCCTTTATTTAAAGGGACAATTCTGAGTTTCTCAAGAGAGGTTCCTTAAAAGATAGATAAGGTTGCTGGTATATTACCTGCTGTATACTACTCCTTTGGCATCTTCATTTAGTATAAATCCACATTAGTTCATTCCAAAGGTGGAATCTGAGGGCTAGCGAAGAGGTCCCAAGAACAACGTGGACATTCTTAAAACAACTTCAATCTCAAAAAGTCATAGTGGTTTATGTCTATGTAGTTTTATGAACCTTTAAACTGTTGTAATGTTTGCATTGGGTGGTTTTATACACAGAGGCTTATGATTATTTACATGGGGAGTGGAGGTCGGAGGCAGTGCACCACCAATAACCTTCCTGTGTAAAACATTTACTGAAAATGTAAAATGTAAAGTGTTTCCAGTAACAATAATTGTCTGATATAAAAGTGAACTGCTGTAAAATGTAAAAAATATCATATCAGTTTAACTGAATGCTGTTTCATAGATGTTTTACATTGCTTTACTTTTCTGTTACATCGTTACTCTTACTGAAGTTGCTTTACATACATCTGTTTCCCACAGGAAAATTATCAGTGATGCACCATATCCAGCCTCCTTTATTTTTATAAATAATCATCTGCTTCTTGTAAATAACTGTTCAGTTCAAACATGACAGTAGTTTAAAGGTTCTTAAAATAAAATTTTACCACTATGAGGATTTTGAGATCCAGTTGTTTTAAGTTGGTAGTCCACTTTGGTTTTGGTCCCTCTTGGGCTACCCTCTAAGTCCAATTAATCATTAGTTATACTAAATAAAGACACCATCAAAGTAATCTCGTCCAGGTAAGATATTACCTGTTCATTACCCCTTACCGGACCCTTATATGAAAAATCCTGAAGTATCTGTTGAGGTATTTTGAACTGAAGTAATATGGCTTTGTCTTTTTTAAAAACAAAGCAGATTTGAAGGGAAAAAATACAAAGTCCTACAGTTTTTATGTAATCAAGTTTGTTTCTATAAACGGTTTTGTAATTCACTTAACCTCTTAAAAGTGTGAGACTTGTGCAGTTGCCCAACCACCCCCTCTCCCCCTACCTGAAGGTGGTTACCTTTCCTCTTACTATAGCAGGTTATACCAGGTCTAACAGTAATTCATCCTGAGTTTATCATTGACATCTGAGCCAGATTCCTGGGCCTCCATTTGCTTTCAAGTTATAAGCAAGCTTGTGAGTTTATCGCCCTGTCTCGCCCACCACCTTCTCACTGGCTCCGTGTTTTGGCAGTACTTCCTGGTTAGTTTCTAGTGAAAGCTGCCAGGCCTCGACCAGCCCATGCAACTTTTTATCAGTCAGTAGCCTACTTCCTTCTTTGCTCCCAACATGGCCAATCAGGTTTCCTTCCATTTTGGCCAACAATGAGTCACTGAGAAGTGGCAGTTGCTCAAAATCCATAAATGTGCTAAACTCATAAATTCTAATTATTTTGTCATTATCTGTAACCTGGATTATTTACATTTACAGTTTATTTTAGTTAGCAGTAGGTATGGGCGTATTAGAGGTATCGAGGTCCGCCAAGGTTTAAAAAAAAACAAAAATTTTTTGTGATCATACAGGTCCTAAAGTTTAATTAAATGACAAAAAAGTGCCAGTGATCAGTTTTCCTAGACAGTATGGAGCATAGAGCATCACATCTGCCATGTGTCCCCTACCCCACATGTTGCTGCAGACTTACAGCCTTGTTAATTTTTGTTGTCGTTTAAAAGATAGAAAAATTTAGCTGCTTGCAAATATTTCTGGTTGTGACAAACACAGACAGAAACTAGATGAATGCCACCAATCATCCTTAAGGTCATTTTGTTCGAAAACTATTGTAAGCAAGATTCTCCTAAGAAACCTAAATAACATACAAACTCATATAAACTTGTTGTACTTTGAGTATCACTCTTTAAAGAGCAGAGCGAAAAAAAAGGTAGAACAATTTGTACAAAAGGGCACAACTTTTGCCAAATTTAGTCTGTGTTTATTTTGAGTTGTTGCTTAAGTCGGTGTATCAAAATCAAATTAACATTAAATAAATATTATAGATAACATTGTTATGAGGGTAATACTTCAACATGTTATTTTATCATCAGTAGGAAAAATGTTGCTTTTCAGTTAGGTCATGCTGTTCATTTTAGTTATAAATGTGTTATTGTGTTACTGTGGTATTTGTACTCAAGGTTTTCATACCAGGAGAATATCCTTCTGGCCCATGCCTATCTGTCCCTCAAATATACATATTTCACTATTTTTGAACTGTGTAAATTAATATTAGTCAACAGGAAATTGTCATACTCTCAAATTTGAGGAACAAGAAGGTAAAATAAATTGGTGCAAAAGAGAGGAGAAAGATTATTTGCATTCTGATTCAACCAGTCCAAACACTGCTTTTTGGGGGCATTTACTGTTTTGTTGTGTCTTTTTAAAATGACTCTCTCTAATCTATTTATTTCCTTATCTGGGATCATCTAGGTTGAGCAGGGTTAACAGTTTTGTCGCTTGTATCTAGGAATGACTGGTATGTGTCAGGCAAAGACGGAGAGACGTTCATGGAGGCCTTTTTCTAGATGTTCCACAACAAGATACATGTGAGCGCAAATAATAACCAGTCCTGCTAACTCCCGCCACACTGCGATCCCATTCGCTTCTGTCAGTGACAAGCAAATTGCCTCCAACTGTCTTCATGCAGATGTTGACACACGGCGTATTCGGTCAACTGAAAGAAAAAACAAAACCGCGAAGACAGAAACCTTTTTTTTGTACACCTTTGTACAGATATATGGGAGGGGGTGAGGGGATGATGCGAATGAGCTGAATGAGATTAGGGTGGAGGTGGGATGGGTTGGCCCTGAGCGTTGAGACGGTTGTTTGACTTGCAAAGCAGGCCTGGGCGCTCGTGGCCTGAAAATAAGGCCCTTCCCAGAAAGTAGAACACGGTGTACACGGACAGCTGCGGTGCCGCTTTGCGTTAGATCACCGGCCTTGTCACCCACAGGCATGAATTAGTGATAAGGAATGTTTCAAGCCATGAGAAGGTGTCAGGATCAGGTTTGTGGCTCCATGTTTCCTCTTTCTCAGTGTTCTGTGCAGGTTTATTCAGGGACAGGTTGCTCCTGCATGCAGAGCAGTCGCTCTGTGCTTCATTGGCGCTGAATCAAGTTTTGTGTATTTGCGCACGTTCGTGCATGTGTGTGTTTTATCTTCTCCTCAGCTCAACGTCTTTACCTCACAAAGCCATGACCTAGGGTCAACTCTGGACATGTGGGGGGATACAGTAGCCTCGTTGGGCGGCTTGCAGCACAGCCCGGTTCAGTGCAGGTGCTGTAGAGCTCTGCTGTTAAAGGAAGGCGGGTTGGCTTGACTCTGAATGGGGCTCGCAGAGATTTGTTTCCACCTGCGAAGGACGCGACCAGCTGCCATGTGGATGCCCTTTCTTTTGCTCTTCCTTCCCATCTCACTCTGCTCTCTTTGCTTCCTGTGTCATTTATCTTTTACTCTCTCCCCTCTCTTAACATATTCAGATGAGGGATTGGGTAATAAAATTTGCTTTTGCCATGACTGACAGGTTGTTTTCAGTAAGTCATTGGTAGTGTTCTCAGACCCTATGTGGTCAACTGACCACACAAACATGAATTAAGAGATACATAGAGAAATTGGCAGAAAGCAAGGTATGACATTCTCATGGTATGATAACCTTGATTAAAAAAAAAAACGAAATCGATAGGCAATGGTTATTCTTATTGCTGCCAAAATAAAAACGTTTATTATTACAGTTATAATAATTCATTATTATTATTATTTTATATTTGATACTTATCCTTAGTTTTTAAGCAAACATGCTTTTATCACAGAATATTTTTGCTTTTCTGCTTAGAGATGGTTGGTATAGAATGTTATCACGATACTTCATGGTATTTCTTGAGATGATGATAAAAGTGATGATAAAATGTATTTTTAAATGTATCCCCTTCTCTTGGGGTATAAATCTGTAACTCCATACACTCCAAGCCTAACAAAAGCAAATACTACTCTAAAAATAAAGCCATTATATACAGGCTACTTCTCTACAACAGTTACATGTACTTTACTTCTAGCCTTCAGTCGTGTTTTAATATGAAGAAGCAGAATTTAATGCTATCATGCTAACAGTTTTGCAAAACTCATTAATTAGAGTTAATTGTTAATATGATAGAATGACTTACTCTTTTTATGATTTGATAATGCTCTAGTGATAAACATTTCAATAATTACCCCTTCCCTAGTTCTGCTCTTTCTAGACTAACACAAGAATAACAAACTGACATTTGGCTGCCTAACAACAAATGCAGCACTGAGGCTGCCTTTAGCTGTACTCCATACAACTGCAGAAAACTCGACTCACTCCTGCTCCCATTAAAAGGACTTTAAGGCATAGGAATAGTATGGCGTATCAGTAGAGTGGTTTTGACACCAAATGTTGGTATACCTGGATACTGGAAACCAACCCATGCATTGTAGCCAGTTGACTTCTAACTGGTATTCACACTCAACAGGGATGTGCAAAGAGTTTTATCTTTTGTCATTTGAACATACTGCTTTTTATCTAAATGTTATCTTCATTATAACATTTGGCTCAATTAACCAATCTTTGACCCATTTAGGAATTGCTGAGAAAGTGAAAAGCCTTTTCAGCTCTTATGGGTTTCTCAGTGCAGAGGGAATAATAAACCTAGCTATGACCTGTGTGGACATCACAGGTGTGGACGCAGATAGGTATTTTTTCACAGAGGATAAAACAAAGCATAGCAGAGGGGAGGAGAGGAGAGGACAGAGCCAAAAAAAGAAGGTGAACTCCATTAAAAGAGGAGGGGCAGCCAGGTTAGGCAGGTTTGGTGGTGGGGTGTAGCATAAGAACATACCAGGAAGATTGATCGGCAGGAATCTTGTCTTATGAAGCTTGAAAAGAACAACCCATTTTATGCAACAACCGCCCAGTCTCGCCCCCCTGCTGGGTCTGCCTGGCAGATGGTGAAGGGGGGGAGGAGGGGAGTTGGACAGGGTGGGTGTCCTGTGTGTGCTTGTGTATGTGTGTGATTTCTGCGTGTTATTGATGTTACTGTATTCACTCGTGTGACTGAGAAATCGAGGATGGCCCGCTCTGCTCAAACTCCCCACCCTACCCTGCTGCCTAAGCTTCAGATGATCATTTTAATTCCTACCACACACATGCACACAAACACACGTGAGCGAGGGGACAGGCCTTTTCCGAAACTTGGCACACAGTGCAGGGTGGGGTAACTAGCTCAGACCGGATTGACAACCTCCTTTTTTAATGCTGTTCCTTTGCAACTCGTTCTCTTTCTCCATCTGTGGAGTTTCTTTTCACAGCCTTGCAGCCTTCTCTATGTCCCTTCACTCTCCTCTCCCTTCATGTTCCTCCACTTCCCTCACTTTCCTTACTTACTCTCAACTGTCATAGAGTGCATAGGCTGCACAGCCCAGCTCCCAGCATGCACTCTGATCCCGTCAGCCCTCTGCTTATCTGTCCTCTCCGACCTCTTGCTTGATTTCTTACATGGGTGCGTGCACACACCCGTGGAGGTATTCATACATACAAGGAAACAGGCACCCAGCCACCTCCACAAATAAAATACATAAATATCTTTTTAATTCTCCCACTCATTTTATTTATGAAAAGAAAACTGCTCACCAATGGAATTTAACACCGGTGACAGCAATTTATTTACTACAAGAAACTAATGTATTGCACATAGTCATCCATTTGTTTTTCCATCAGTTTCTAACTACACCTGTTTGTTTTTACCTGTTTTAAAATAAATTGGTAGCTGTTGTGAGGAAAAGCACTGTGGTGTTTCCATATGGGTTAAGACACTGTCTCAAGGCTCTTCAGTTCAGTTGAAAATGGTAAGAAATGTTTACACCATCATTTTCATTTCAGGTCAGATGGAAACAGAGTTTAAATGCATCCTAATTTTTAAGCTTAATTAGGGAAAATACCACTGCAAAAGACTCAGACTTAGGTGATTTAAAAGTATTTTTATTTATTTTTATGTTTGAAAAATGTGTGTGTGTTTGGGGGGGGGGATTGATAAGAAAAAATGTACGAATCAATCAGCCAAAATCAGAATCGCTCAATTACCTTTGATAAAAAGCAACTGATAAAATAGCATTAGCTTTGATGCATTGTTTAAGTTACAGAAATCATAGTAAGGTTTGATGAATATAAGGAGATAATCTTGATTTTTTTTTAAGTTTCTGTTGAAATCAAAACTCTGACCTCTAACAAAGAACATGCAGCATTTTTTTCCTGTTTTAGTTGTTATTGTTCTAAAAGAAAAACAAAAAACGCCATAAAAGGCCTGAATGGTACATCTTTTCTGTCATGTTTTGGTTAGATTAAGGAGTCAAATGCAGAGACAAACTGGGATGACACAGAGCAGTTTAAAAATAAAATAAGGTGAACTTAGACAATTGTCTTGCACGCGGAGAATGGACATGAAGCACAGGAAATGGAACGGGCATGGAATGAGCAACAGACATGAGAAAAACCAGCAGTGAACTATGAAACCGGTGAGCTTAAATACTGAGAGAGGTGTGGAGAATTACATAGGATGCAGATGAGTCAATCAGGAGATAAAATGAAACAGCAGTGACAAAAGAAAGCAGGCAAGCTGAGGAGAAAGACTAATTAACTTAAGTGGAGCTGAACAGAGTTGCAAAGAAACCATGGGAAATCAAAGGAAGTTACTCAAAGACCAACACAAAAACTAAGAACCTAAACATAAAGAAATTAAAAACTTACCAACAATAAAGAGCTTAGGGAAAGGAACAAAATAAAGTAAGACCTAAAGAACATAATAAACAACAAGGAAATGGTAAAAACACAAACACAGGGGAAAAACAAAACCCGAACATCTGTGTATCGTGACACACTAATTAATACATTTGTTTATTTTTTTGTTTCTGTAACCATATTGGGTTTACAGGGATATAATAGGCAAAAAATATATATAAGGAGATAATTTTTTGGCCTAATAGAAAGACGTGTTAGTGCTATGTGTTTGGTTCCTAACCACTTAGATCTTTCTCACAGTCAGTATGTGTTTGTAGGACTTTAGAAGGATTTAGAAAAAAATAGTTTTCACAATTTCTGACATTAAAAACATGAATTGCCAAGCAATTTTTCTTGAAGTTAAGAATCCTAACTAGTTTGCAATCTGATATAAGTTCAGAAGAAATGTGAAACAGTGTACAGCTTGTAAATGCTACAAATTTTGCATTGATTTAAATCATTTTCCTTGTTCTTAAATTGTATTGTATGTTAAAAATCTGCTTTGATATAGATAGTCCTAATATTCCAGATATGTGTCTTAGTCAGTCAATATTCCTCTCATGTTTCTGTCCAAAAAACAAAAACTTACAAACTAATCAGTTATCTATGTCTTCTGTTTTCAGATAGGCAGACAGACAGACGGCAGGACGGATACACGGGTGGGGGCTGTGCTCGGCGGCTCGGCGGCAGGCTGGTGGAAGATGTCGTCAGGGGCTGGTGGGAGAGGAGGAAGGCGGATCCGGGGTATAACAAGCTCTGGGGGCGGGGGAAGGAGAGGAGGAGCAGGGGAGGCAGAGGAAGGCCCTGTGGGGATCCCTTTCCATGAACACAGTGCAGACGTCCTGGGCGGTCTGAACAAGCAACGACTCAGTGGGCTTCTTTGCGACGTGCTCTTAGTCACCCAGGACCAGGAGTTTCCGGCTCACCGCTCCGTCCTCGCATCCTGCAGCTCTTACTTCCACAAACTCTTCACTTCGGGGGTCGCCGCCGACCAACAGAACATCTACAACATCGACTTTGTGGCAGCAGAGGCTCTGGGAGCTTTGCTGGACTTTGCCTACACGGCGACATTGACGGTCAGTCACAGCAGTGTGGCCGACATCCTTGCTGCTGCCCACCTCCTGGAAATCTCTCCCGTCCAGGATGTCTGTACTCACCTGCTGGACACCAAAGTGCTCTCCCCGCCGGTGAGGCATCATCATAAAATTAAAAAAACGATTGCCAACAAAGGTTGTGTATCCACCATCAGCGTCTTTAGGTTTAGACACCAAAACATTAAAATGTTTTGCAGCCATATACAATGCTCTGAAAAAGTATTCAACTTTTTCACATTTTAACACATTGTAACCACAAGCTTCAATATATTTATTGGGATTGTATGTGATAGATCAACAGAAAGTTGTACAAAACTGTGAGAGAGCATTTGTAAACAGGAATTTTCAATTTTCTCAATTGGATTTAGGTCTGGGCTTTAACTGGGCCATTCTAACATGTTAATATTCTATTGTATCAATCTATTATAGATAACTGGTTGTACTGGATTTTATAAAGGGGTATGAGACTAAAAGGGACTGAATACAAGTGCACACCTCTCTTTATAATTTTATTTTTAGACACTTTTGAAAATCATGAAACCGTTTCATCCACTTCACAGTCCACTACTACTTGTGTTAATCAATCAGATAAAATCAAATGAACTTTACAAACGTTCTGGGTTATAGGGGGAGAAAATATAAAGGTAAAGTGGTATGAACACTTTTGGAAGCCTCTGTACATATATTTTCTCTAGTTCATTCACATTGAGAATGGTGCATGCATCCATCATGGCATCCACCTCAATAAACAGTCAGCATAACCAGACTTACATGATGGCCTGTATCAGTGTCTCTCACTATGCCAAACACACACTCACAGCTTGGAGTTAGTT
This sequence comes from Girardinichthys multiradiatus, assembly GCF_021462225.1. Lineage (NCBI taxonomy): Eukaryota > Metazoa > Chordata > Actinopteri > Cyprinodontiformes > Goodeidae > Girardinichthys > Girardinichthys multiradiatus. Next base: position 31,647,847 of record NC_061802.1, read on the forward strand.
TAACACTTACTCATGCTGAGCTAACAGCATTTGTGGAAGAACAGCATGCTCTTTCACAGACTACAGACACAGCACCTCATAGCTCTGCAACATCTTCAACTGCACCAGTGATGTTATGTGTTGTAATATATAATACCATAATAATCACTTCAGGTTTTTTATTGTGACTGTAGCATCACGCCGGACATGCTAGTCAGTTGTTGGTGGATATGCACAGATCAGAGATTTCTGTCCAATCTTTGGTTTGTAAAGGTTTTCACCCATCAATGCATCTTTTAGACAGTTTAGATTTATCTTGAAGAATTATAATTTTCAGGGTTTAAAATGTTTCTTTCTGGCTTCTTTCTGTGAGAGTTGAGGTTTAAACTTTTGTAATTTTTATTAGCAATTAGCAATGTTTGAGAAGTTAGCATTAGTGAATGTAAACAGCAGTCTTTGTGTGTATTCTTTAGAGCACCAATATTTCCATACCAAGCCTCTTCAATAACAGACAGAGGTTCAATGCTTAAAAACGATAAAACATAGTAATGTTCAGTTTTCCTGGTATCTGCTAACAGTAGCTCCGGATCAATTTGCTCGTTTAATCGTTGATCTCTCCAAGGTGGGGACAAACTGTCATTCGATGGCTCTTGACTGATTTGGGAACAAAAGAACCAGAACTGCAAAAGTCCGAAATGGCAAAGGAACAAAATGAATTTAAACCCACCAAGGTTTAGTTCTCTGATGTTGCAGCCTGGGAGAACAGCTAACATTCCTCAGTAGAAAATACAGTTTCCTTTTAAAAAATGCCTTACAACTGTCTTTGAACACTGAACTAATAGCAAAAGGAGCTAACTTTGAGTCTTCTACCCTGAGTAACAACTTTCACACTGAGGAGTGTTGTGGTTAGTGTTACCTGGTAGTCCTTAGGTATGGTGCATTGACTAATTAGAAAAAGATTAGATTTTTGAGCACCTGTTCATTCTGTCACTAATCAGAGCCTTTCAAGCTGAAAATTGTCTGATTCTAGCCTCCACCCAATTCCTTGGTTTATCTCAAGAGATTTTCTTCTGGGAGTAGCTTTGTATTGAGCCCCACTGGCTCAGTTTTCCGTTCAGTTAGTTCTTGCATTTTCTAAAAAGATGACATTTTCTGCAAGTTCTCAAACATTTTGGTCTCTCTGACTTAACCCAGCTTAGCTAAAATGTCAGGATTTTTAAATGATTATTTTCTCTTCTGAACTCTCCAGCTGTTTTGTTTTTTTCTTTTCGCTTTTGTTTATTGTTTGCACTAACTTATATTAAAATGTTTCCGTCCACCCACTTTCTTTTCCTTTCCTGTTTCAACAGGCAGGCAGTGAGCGAAGAGACGAAGATGAAGAGGGGAAATGCAAAGGAGTCAAGGAGCAGGGGAACCAAATTCGGGCCCGGGAGTACCTGGAGTACTTCCAGAGAGGGGCGCACTGGAGCAGCAGTTGCAGCACACCAGAGCTCAGGGAACTGCCCACACACCTGCACTTTAATCATGGTAATGGGAGAACCCCCAGCAACGGGGCTTCTGCTGGCCCTGCTGAGTACTACTCCCCCCTGGCACTAGCCTTGTCACAGCCCCATGCACAAGAACTGGAGGAGGAGGATGAGGATGAAGAGGAAGATGAAGACAGAGATGCAGTTCAGGGCAATGGAGTAAACCTGGGGTCATCATACTATCCTCCATCTCAGAATGGCCACTTCTACCTCCCCCCCGAGTCTCGGCAGGAAACAGAAGTCGAGGACAGCTGTAGAGAGGCGATGGTGAGGGAGAGGGGTTCAGCCAGTGCCCTCCTGCAACAAATGATGGACTCCATTGAGAGGCAGAAGAAGCGTGCAGCGGCCGGGGAGGAGCAGGGAGATGGGGACGACCCTGACATGGAATTTTACTTGAATTATTTTAGTAGCACGCAGCACGAAGATGCAGCTTCTGCTTCGGTTACGCATGGTGTGCCGTCGCTGTGGATGTCACGAGGCAGCGCAGGCCAACACACGGTGGGGGGAGAGAGAGTGGTTGAGGAGAGAGGAAACGGAACCGGAGGAGGTGGAGGAGAAAGAAAGATGCGCTCTAAGGCCTTTCAGAAGTGCCCCATATGCTCGAAAGTCATTCAAGGTGCAGGCAAGCTACCCCGCCATATCAGAACGCACACGGGAGAGAAACCCTATGAATGCGCCATCTGCAAAGTGCGCTTTACCAGGTAAGCCCATTTAATGAAGGGACTACCTCATGTCACATGTGCTAATAGTCTTGGACAAACGGCCCAGTGGAGGGGAACACCACAATGCCAAGAGCTGAAGAATTAGTGCTAACAACCTTAGCTTTGCATTAGGCAGTGCAGTATGTGTCCAAATCATTACCTTGGTCATGGATTGACAGGGTACTAAACAGATTTCCTCCTAATGTAAGATCACATTGCTGTAAGGGAGGGGGCCGGAGTGTTATAAAGGTCAGTTTTATGGTGGCAGTCTTCATAGCAAAGTCCTGGAAATTTAACATAGGGGTCCTATAAAAGAAGGCTGTGCCATGGATGTGTTATCTTGTGAAAAGGGGCCATAAAGGACTGTATTCTGATACAGAGGGGGGACAACCGGCCCTGGATGGTGCTCTGGCTCCAGTACAGTAATGTGAACTTTTGATCTGCTGTTATGCTGCTTATTGCCCACAGCAGAGTATTTACACAACCCCCTCCTCTCGCTCCCTGTCACTCCCTTACCTCTCTAATAAAATCTGCTACGTGTCACATAGAAAAGATATAGACGTGGCTTATCTACAGAAGGGGACATCTGTGGGCAGGGTCATGTTCGGAAGGCTTGCCTTTTCCTTGAAATGATTACTTTAATGAATTAATTAGCTGGCTTGTGGTGAAAATAGATGCTGCTGTCTGAAAACATCCAGAACCCCTTTGAGCACATGGAAGACCATTCTTAATTCACCCTCCAGCTAAATTTGACCACCCGTGGGGAGAGGGGCATTATAATCTTAATCCTGTTTGATCAGGGTTAAGGGTTTGCCTTGCACCGTAATAAATAACTCCTCTCCTTTAAATAACTCACCTCTGTAGGTGGACCACTTTGTTCCAGTGCTGCTGCTCGACTGAGTGCCTTGATGAATGTTTCCTCATCATCCTCATTTGTGAAGATTTTTTGTTTGGGGCACAGATCTGCAAAGGTTGCAGGGGGTTTACTCATTTGCTTGTATGACAGCTAATATACTAACTTATATGACACACACTGTGTGTGTGTGTGCTCAGTTAGATTTGTCTATGACTTATTTGTCTAGGAGCCCTAAGTGTAGGAAGGTTAGATGATTTAAGCACTTGGAAGCCAGAGTCAGATAGTAAAGGCTAAAGGGGGGAAGGAAGGACAAGAGTCAGGCTGATAAATTCAGTAAGCAATGTATCACTGCATGGTAAGACATTTTTCAAAATGTTATTAGATTATTTTAAATCCACAGAAGTAGAGATGAACAGATCAGAATCCTGTGATTGATTTTAGATCTTTGACCTGCCAAACCCAATTTCTGCTGATTTCTATTTCTCTTTATTATAAGAAGACATCAGAACAGCATTCAAGATATGTTTTTCAAGCCTTTCTGCCATGATTGGTTATTAATTATTTACATGGGAAGAGGTGGAAGGGTAGTTTCTGTAAAACAGGGTTTTGCTAATATTTTAAGACAAAAAAAATTATAATGGATCTGACATTTAAAGCTGTATTTAGCATCTTCTATTTGCAATAAGCATGGTTATCTCTACTAACTATAAAAAGTTATCTGCGTGTTTGACCCTTAAAGAAAATGCTGATCTTTACAGAGTTTTCAGAAAGGCTCCAAACATTTCTAAATCCAACATGTTCCGTGACAGACAGGGGTTGCAAGCCTAGAAGGATAAACTTTGCTGTACTCCATTCAGCCTTCCTGTTATCTGGAGAATGTTTCGCTTTCTTGCAGTCTGAGGGACATACAGATATTTCTGGTCCAGTGCTGCACAATTTACCAAACCAACATTGTTACTGGAATATCAGTGTTTGCAATATCATAATCAATAAGAACTGGTTGGATGCAGTATTTGGTTGGATTATAGTGCCATGCATGCGTATACTGCATGCCAGCAATATATTTTTCCTGTTGGATAGACTTTCAATTCCCCTTGATGCCCACTTTAGTATATTTTTGGTGGCCAAGATGCTGAAGCTCACGTAGTGATGGAACAACACAATCAGGAAAACGTGCCTTCATCGATATCATTATTGCAATATTGGGCAAAAGTAACACAGTTACATGTTTTTCTAATATTGTACTGCTCTAGTCTTGACATCCCATAGAGAATACAGTTTCCTTTTTAAAGCTTTTTGCAACTAGTGGCCTTTGTTTACAGTTTACAGACCAGTAGAGAAAGAAGGGGGGAAGACATGCAGCGAAGGTCCCAAATGGCTTTGTTAATAACTAGCTTTCGTTTATGGACTACTACACCAGACACTACCACAATATGGGTTGTTTTAAAACGTTTCTTACACTTCTGTGTTTCACAGACTAAATTTTTAAACACCACACTGACATTGAAAGAAATCTAACCTTGTGTCTCCTTCATTCATACACTTCCAAGCTGATGTAAGGTTGTTACCAGCACCACCTGATATCTCTTAGGTATGGTGAGTTCACTGATGAGAAATATTTGATGATTTTGATGAGTTTCCAACTAGACAGTCGCTGGTTCAGGCCGACCAAGCTTTAAATTATCCCATTCTCATAAGCGGTTGGACTCAGTTGGACTCCAAAAACCACGCCTTTTTCAATCAGCTAAGTTCTCATATCTAAAGTGCTGCTGGGACACTGAATTTGTAAACGCACAAAAAAAGCTAACTTTGAGTCTTCTTCATTTCCCTTCGGATTTTTCTGTCCTATACCTGGCAGTCTCCGTTGAGGATGAAAATCTGCTGATTCTGGTCAACTGTCAATTTCTTGGAGCACCTCTATGCAGAGCTAATTGGTTGTTTTTTGTTTAGTCTTGTTGTGGTTTGCCTTACCCATTATGTAATTGTTATAAAAGCCATCATAGAAAATATAAGTAACTGTAATTTAAGACTTTGTTTGATTTGCTTAAGAGTGATACCTCACTTGTACAACATTAAATTGAAAGGGCCTCATTAGAAACAATTAAGCTTATTTTTATCAGATTCATTTGGACTCAGTGTTGTAGTTTTGTTGTATTCAAAACTACAACATTGTAAACAACATAGTTTGCTTTAGAATAAATTTCTAGAGGACACTAAATTCTCCACAGAGATCTTTCTATTGTTGTGACCTCAAATTAAGGTTAATAGAAGCAATAAAAATGCCAGCTGACACAGTAAACACAAAGCCTTCGTGTCAGTGTGCAATCGTGCTCTTGGGTGCCGTCACATAGATAAAAATGTAAAGTTTATGACCTCTCCTTAGCTAGACTTACAACCCTCATAGACTGGGAGGAGAGCCAAGATGTGACAATTAAAAAAAAAAAATTATATCATCCAAAGCACATTAAGCTCATCCCTGCAAGTGTGAAACTTTGTAATAAATTTGGTGATTATAAATTTGTGGATGACCTAATTAGTAAAGCTAGCTAGTGTAAACATAGTGCATTCAGAGCTGTTTGTTTTGAAAGTTTTCTTTGTGTATTCTTCAGCCATGTTTGTCTTTCTCCCTCTCAGGCAGGACAAGCTCAAGGTTCATATGCGGAAACATACAGGAGAGAAGCCTTACCTGTGTACACAATGTGGAGCCGCCTTCGCCCACAACTACGACCTGAAGAACCACATGCGTGTCCACACTGGTCTCCGCCCCTATCAGTGCTCAAGCTGCTTTAAAACTTTTGTGCGCTCAGATCACCTGCACCGCCACCTTAAGAAAGACGGCTGCAATGGCATCCCCTCTCGCCGGGGCAGAAAACCTCGGGTGAGAGAGCCGGGGCTCCTGGAGGCCCCCCAGAGCCTTCTGAGCCCCAGCTCTGAAAGTGGGCCCGGGCCTCGCATCGTCAGGGGACGGCGGCGCTCTGAGGCGTCCAATGCAGCAGAGATGGAGGGTGTCGCTGAGGTGCACACACACAGTCCTCAACTGCAGGAACTAGCGGGGGAGGCAGGACCCTGATACTGCAGGGGACCACAAGGACACTGCTGGATGCTGCAGTCACTCTGCACAGCCTGTGAGACAGGCCTGTGGACAGAGAAGAGAATAAACATGCAAAGGCAATTAAAAAAGACAAAACAACTAACTATTCCTCTATAAACCAAATCAGGGTGTCACAGAAATCTAATCTTTATATTTCTTTCTCCCTTTACTTTAGGAAATGAAATAGAATTGCAAGCACTTCAGTTGTTTTCCTTGTTAAAGAGAAAAGAACGCTTCAAATCATCCTCCTATGACGTCCACTTTCTGGGCCATTTCTTTTTTGTGATATTAGATTTTCTTCTTTTTTACATCAGCATATGCAGTTAGGCTAGTGTATGATAGACACAAAGAAACTCTATGCAGTTGATTTACATTTTTATTGGTTTTGTCCTCACAGCCTTCAAGTTCTAAGAAAGGTGACTGTCACGCACCTTCTGGCTGCTCTACAAGTGAAGTGAGGACAAATCCTCCCAGCAACAAGTCTTTTTTTTTATTATTTTGCAGCTCTGAGATGTACAGTTACCATAGAAACAAAATTTCCACAAAATGGTATATGCAAGGAAAACTCACCAACATTTTGATGCATGACTTTTTTTGTTTTTCAGTCTAAATGTTCCAGAAAAAATCCGGCGAGGGGTTGATTGAAGTGTTACTTACTCTAAAAATATGTTTTTTTTGTAATCGGTGGTTTGTCTTGTTGAAAAACAAGTTCAGCTCAAGTCTAATCCCATTTAATGATGGCTCGCCATTTGCAGGACGAGGGAATGCGAGGGGTGGAGGGTTTGAATTTTGAAAGCACTACCATTCTCAACGTATCTGTTGGCTTTACTACATTGCCTCTTATCCCTCACAGCCCTGCAATGTCAGCGTTTTGTTTGCCCTTTTGATTTTGTCTTAATTCTTTTATGTTCCTTTGGGTACTCGACACTTTATAATTGTATACATGTGTATATATAGCAGGGGATGATGATATGACATTGGCCCTACTTCTTGCTGAGGTGAACTAACAGATCTTTCCTTTTAGGCTTGATGTTATATTTCTCGGACACAGTTGAAGCTTTTGGGTAAAAGAAAAGAAGCTGTGTGAATGTTCAATGGCAAAAAGAAAACAAAAAAAGAAAAAAAATTAAGTCACCTATTTGTCCTAAACTTAAAACTTGACATGTACAGTTCCTGCCCAGAGGATTAGAGTGTCAAATGAATGCATGTGCTTAACTTTGTGCAGTTTTTTCTGAGTCTGTCCTTGTGCAACAAGGCGCGGGTAGCACTTAACCAACCGCAGGTTAAAGGAATGGCAGGGAGCGAGAGAGACCACGAGTACGAAGAAGACATATGTGAGCACCTTTTTTTCAACGTTTGCACAGCTTTACTAAAGATATCCCACAGATTGGGAGAGGCATATGTTTAAAGGAATCTGGGTTGTTGTGGCAGAGGGAGTGAGAGTAAGATTAGATGTATGTATCATGCTTATTCCAATATTTGTGCCCCAGGGACCACACAACCGAAAAGCAACCTGTGTGATGAAGAGAGCAATAAATACCTGTCCAAGTTGGGAGGCCAAATAGGAGCGCAGCTGCAGCTGGTTGGTGGGGGAGGGGAACAAAGAAAGCAGAGTGGAGTGGAGGGGGATCTCACAATGTCTGTCGCATTCCAAAAAAATAATCTCCCCCAGCTCTGCCACGTTTCCAGCCCGAGAAGGGGTCAGATCAGGCCTTTTTCTCTCCCTCTCTCTGCCTCTCCTCTAATGCCCCTGAACCAGCCTGGAGGAGATATTATTATTATATTAGAGCCTGGACGCCTGGTGCTGGTAGTTTACTGTACGAGTGTGTTTACATGTACATGGGTTTTGAGCGTGTGTGTGTGTGTGTGTGTGTGTGTGTGTGTGTGTGTGTGTGTGTGTGTGTGTGTGTGTGTGTGCGCGCGTCAGCCAGGGTCCCTCTGGCCACAACATCACTGTGTGAGTCAGGCACAGCCTGTTCAAACATGACATGCCAGCCCCACTGCACTTTCTCTGTGTTATTCACCCACACGCCCTGGGTCCAGGTGTCCCGCAGAGAGGAGAACAACGCCACAGTTCACACTGTCTGCGTTGATATTGTCAGTAAATTGCTAGTCTTAAAGATGCACGTTCAGATGCAGTGTTGCACGTGATCCCCCTCCTCACCCACTCTATGCAGTCGGAGTAAAAAAGTAAACACATCCTCTTTCGCTATTACTGTTTTTTGTGTGAAAAAAAAAAATTTAGTTCTTGCCCAATCTTACAACCTCAGATGAAAAATATCATGGGAGAGATTATGCTGTTTTCTATATTTAATGAAAATTGTTTGAAAAACTGTGTAACTGTGTACAGAGTTTAAAAAACGTCTTTAGAAGAAGGATGGGTCTATTTGATTATCTGTACCAAAAGTATATGTGTAGTTTAACACCTTGCTGCTGTGTTGCGGCCGCTGTCGAGTGGCATTGCCTAGATTGTGCAAAACAAGGCCAAATCATGAGCCGGCCACCACCCTGCTTAAATGTTGGTAACAGCTGTTTGTGCAAAACTTTTGTGTTTATTTTTTTACGGTCCAAACTCTTCACATTGGTCTCATCTTCAGACGTCTCGTGGTTTGTTCAGTTGCATCTTGGGAAAGCTAAGCCATAGTGCCATGTTGCTTTTAAAGAAGACAATTTAAGCCGGCAACCCTTAAAAACAAGCCATACTTGATCAGCTTTTTTCTAATTGCGCTAATGTTTTAGTTGGCCTGTATAGCCTGAGATTAACATATTTTTGATATTCCATTGAATTTTATGAGACCTCTCCTTCCAGCTGGACAAAAGTTATATTGTTCTGAATATTTTTGATCATTGTCTCTGTGTAAATTATTCCAGCAACAGTTTATTAATGGTTTCTTTTTGTTGGTGTTAAAACCCATCGCAAATGTCCAGACTAAGCAGGCTTTTAGATCATGTTGCTGCGGGCCTGTTAATCAAATGACTTTCCCACTTGCACCTTTAATTGCTTTGGAAGCACTTAGTTTTTCAAACACTATATGATACAGTGTAAAATCTCATGACATGTTGTTCATCTAAGGTTGTATTTATTTTACTTAAAGACATAGAAAATCTAAAATACAAGATAAGAAGAGGGTGCTCTTACTTTTTGGAAATTCTGTACAAGTGCTCAATTTTGCACCTTATTTGGAATGAGGCTGGGGTTGGGGCACAGGACAAGTGGAAACTTTTGTCAACAAAACGGGTACTTTGAAACAAACCAGTTGCAAATGAAATTAATCCCTCTTTTCTCTCCACCTTAGTGAACTTGCATTCCCTTTTTACATGTTTTTGACAAGATGTAAAAGTTTAGTTCCCACAGGAGAAGCCTAGCTCGGTTATAGAAACACCAATGAGGTTTTGACTATTCCATGTAACTGAATGCACTTGAAGTTCGCTGTCAGTGATTGTCTTTACGTCTTAATATAAAATATGGAGGCAGTAGAAAGGGCACTTTGTGTGTATGTGAGTGTGTGTTTGTATATCCATCCTTTATTGTGAGTGTATGCGGACGTGCACAAGTTGGCAGGCAGGCTGGAGGGTCTCAGGATAACTATTATAAACAAGCCTTTGCATCTACCCCATCTGTTCCCAAATACACGTGCTTCTGATTGGATCCACGGCAGGGGATGAGTTCACGGTAGCACAAAAGCAGAAATATTACACTGCGAGACAACACATCGGACAGGACCTTGTTTATGTCACGGCTCTCTCTGTGCAGGTTTTCATAGCACTTGTTTACTCTAGTAGTTTACTGTCAGCCAGGAGTTGTCAAAGTCTTAAGTTCCTTTTTTCCTCTTCGATACATTGAACAGGGGGTTAGTGATTGTACAACAGTGCTCCCAACTCTAGACCACTGTAAGCTGGGTGAAGTCTGTCTTTATTTGTCGTGGTACTTGGAATCGACTGCTTAAACCCTCCGTGTCTTAATGTGGCAGATTGGTTTTTTTTACCCAACAATACCTGTGAGCCATTTTAATTGGACCTTAGGGTAGCTTTTGTTGATTGACCAAAGCTCTTTGTTCGAGACAATAAGTGTGATTTTATTTAGTCTAGACCTCCGTGATTAAGCCTTGGATGATCGTCAACTTTCAGATCATTTTACTTGATTTCACTTCCTCTCAATCTTTGTATGTATGTGTAAAAAAGAATCAATGGTCCAAGGATGTATAGCTTGTTCTGTATGTTTATTTTTCTTATAATTATGCATTGAGCTACAGCTGTTTTTTTTTTTTCTAAAGATTTTTACATGGCGGTATGTGTGTGTTTTAGGGGAAGGGTCATGGTTTGTGATGCTGTGGCAGGAGGGTTGGGTAACTAAAAAAAGGGTGCTTGTGGGTGGGGGTTATGGATAAAAGCCTAAAAAGCACTGGAAACTGTGCTTTAGCTGAGAGAGCAAAAGTTTGCACTAATGTAAAACGTCCTTGTCCTGCTTATTGGGAAAAGGACCTGAGACCTCAGACAACGGCCTGCGAGTGTCTATGAGCACAGAGCAGTGTGGTCGATACTCAATGGTCTATTAAAGAGTCCATTTAAACCCTCCTTAAAAATATAATCATGTACAGTATGTTGAGAAATATACAGACTTCCAGGAGCAACGCATACCAAAGCTGAAGAAATGGGTTTCATTCTCATCACTGGACATTTTATGCTTTTGTTTTTAGGTTTTATTTAATCTAAAGGCTTATGTAAAGAGATTCTCAGATGAAAACAGATTTTTTTTTTTTTTTTTTAGATTAAGAGATCATAAAGTTTGACTTTAAGATGAGCAGTAAAGCTTTTCTGAAGAAAGAAAAACTTGAAATGTTTGATTGTTCCAAATCTGTTCAAGATAGCCACATTCCTGTTTATTCTGCTGATTATTAAGTAATGCCTACCAATACTTCTTTCTCAAAGACTGGTTTTGGTCTTGATCTCTGTTGAACTGAATGACTTCAGCATGTTATCTGAGAAGGTTAAAGTGACTGTATATGATCTGTGGCCTTGTCTGAGGAGCATTAAGCTTGTTTTGTTTGTTTCCAGACTATTGTGGAGTGTGGGGCTGAGGCTGACTCTCACTGGGTGGACTGTTCAGCATCGAGGGCCAAAGCGTGCCTTAGGGACCGACAAGAAAAATGTTTCATTATTTTGACGAGAAATATTTTTTGCTTCACGGCAAAAAGCTGAATTGGCTTCCTACTGCAGGGATTGATTTAATCTTTGCCCAAGTAATTTTATGCAAACGTGTGTAACTTTTTTCTTGCTTCTGTGTCCTGTACACCATCGATGTGTGCTCGCAGCCTCAGCCCCAGACCAAGGTTACTCCGACGTAGGCTACAGGCTCCAAATTTCCCTACATTTTCTGTTTTTTTTCTTCAGACTTGACCTCAGCATGTAATCTGTCTCGTTTTATTATCAAAGGTTCTTGCTAAATCTATCTGAGAAGGCCACAAAACAAAGACTAAAGATAACTATAACTGTAAATATTCCAACAAAGCAGGACGTGTTGACTGTTATGGTCTCTAATGACTGTGGAAAGGGTTACTTTGCTTTGTCATTCTGCTGCACCTATTTTTTTTTTCATTGTCTTTCTCCATCAGGCTGTTGGTGCTCAGCAAGCCTGAGTACAGCATATGCAGTACGGCTTCATGCTCAGCGTGGCTCTGGCGCTCGCACAGACAGCCCTGGGTCCTTCAGAGGCACAGTTCTGTCTGATGGCTGCCTCTCAGCCAAGTGGACACAGTTTGCACTTGGAGTCTTTGTCAGTCTCTGGAGGATACAAAGGTTTGCACACAGGGAGGATTAAACATGGCCGGTTGGGCAAGGCTGAGTGTTATTTTCGGTTTAGGATGCCTGAGTGATGAGCACTAGAGTCAATTAGTCAAACTAGCATGGCCACATTAATACAGAAGAGTTTGTTATATATTTGGGAAAACAGGGCAAAGAGACTGCTGCTGATCTCTTTTGTCTTTATGTAAGTACTACTCAGGTGGAAAATTCACTGCTATGCATTGGGTTTTGTTATCTGCTCAGTTTATAGTGTCTGGTTTGTCTTTGTGTTCATTCCCAGACTTTTCCTGTCTTATTCCTGTCAAAATTTTACAATACAGCTTCCCCAAAAGGATTCCCTCACTAGAGAGTTTCTGCGAACAATGTTTTCCTCGAAGTAACACTGATCCCGTCAATTTCTAGGCAACTAAAAGAAGTTCATTAAGACCTTTACTCTTTTTACTCTTTTTTTTTTTTTTTTTTTGGTCGGGGGGAAAGAAAAGAGAGGAGGATAAGGGTAAACTGCGATTAAAGAGTTAGACACCTCAGATCAAAATCAGGATGCATTCCATGATTTCATACTGTGAGAATCAGTCTGAGATGACGAGAGAAAATGTTTGACATTTTTCTGCATCTGTCTGGCCTCACTGTCCTGCTACAGACATTTTAGTTATAAAGCTCAGAAGACCACGTCCCGCCCGCAGTGTAGCACTAACTTTCTGACTGCCTTTTTTTTTTCAACTTCTGCGATTGTAACAAAAGCACTTTGCTAGAGTCCACCTTGAATTTTGTATTCTTTTAACTTTTTCGGTTATCACTATTTTCTTTTTCTCTCTGTCTTAATGCTGATAATAATTTAAATGCAAAAAATGTATGTATATTGAAAATGGATAAAAAGAAAAACTTGAATATTTGGTATTTAGATTGATTTGCAAATGCATCTCTGTCATACTACCACCATACCTGTTATGCAGCTTATTGCATAGTCTCAATCATTGTGATGTGGAGAGGTGGTACAGAAGAGACTTTCTTCCACCTGCTTTCTGCTAGATCTTGTTGCAAAAAAGGTGATCTGATCTCTTTTTTAAAAAAAAAAAGAAATGTGTATAACACTTGTGAATAGCTTTCTGAGAAGGCTGCATATTAATCGACTTTATATTAATAGCCTGTCTGTGGAAAGGCTGGATCTGGTATCCGTATAAGGATTAAATTATTATGAATTTGTCGTCTTACATTTACAGATCAGCACAGAAATGTATTTTGGCCTTAAAACAAATCATATTACTGCACTAAAATGGAAGTACAATGTCATAAGCATTCAAAGGCTCTGGAAATCATTCAGTGACAGAAAATTATCATTCAAGTCTGGACATTTAAATCCACACTGAGTCTCATACGGCAGAAAATTTTAACACGTTGCGGACATTGTAGGCTGACCACACACAACCTTGTGTTTCACAAGTGTGTCCTGAAGCTGGAATACCTGACAACCAAAGTGAATGGATGGAGGTCGCATGCATCATGCTGATCACTGAATGTTTTCTACCCACAGGGGGCAGCAGAACTTTCTCATCTGATGTGACTTGGTGTGGATTTTTACACAAGGCTTTTCATTTCATGTTTTGATTTCTTTTTGCATAGTGTTCGGTTAGTCCATATCTGCTGGAAACTGCAAGGAGAGAGGGCTGGGGAACGGGGGGAGGCATTATTGCTGATTTCTGTTTTTGGAGAACTTGCACTTTTTGGCAACGAAAAGAGAGTATTGTATATGAGACCACTAAATCCACACACAGTCTAAACCATATAATTCCATGTTGTGTCCTTTTTTGTTCTGTTCTTTTTTTTAATATATCCAAAAATGTCTGGCATCTGGTTGTCTGGTTTAAAGAACATAAAGTCTTTCTATTAAAAAACAATGGTTGAAAAGTTTCCTGTGGATTTCTCTGTGAAAAATACAAACATATGAAAGTTTCTTTTTGAGGAAAAAAGGGTTTAATTAAAAGAAAAAAACTATAGATCACAGTAAAATCAGAAAACAATATATAGGATCAGACTTTATGATTATATACAAGTATGTTATTGGAAATTATGTAATGCTGGTTAAAAACTTGTTAAAATATGCATCCATTCACCAAAGGCATGACTTATATTAATTTAGAGCCTTTATTACATACATCTCACATTTTCTTTTCTCTGTGATTTTAAAAACTAGATTTGGTTGAACAAGTTTGAATTTATTGGATATGTTCTCTAATCCACAAAGGTTAAAAACTATAATATCTGGTTAAATGTCCCTCAGCAACATTTTATAAAAATCACCGACATTCTGTAGGCATCAATAAGCTTCTGACATAATTCTGGCTGGATATTTAACCATTTGTCCATTTCTTATGATTTCTGATGAGAAATGGTTGAGTTTATTTAAAGTGACTGGTTTCCTTGCACAGATCTGGCTTGTAGACAGCAGATTTTTAAAAAGGTTGAGGTCCAGAAACTCCACTTTTGAAAACTTTATCCATTCTAAAACCCGTTTGCTGTTTGTGGTTCTCCAGCTGGAACACACAACAGTGTCCATGTTTCAACCATCTGACCCAAACTGCCACCCACAGATCCAAAACCAACACCTTCAAACTCCACTAAAATTTACAAAATTCTTCTGGAGAAAAGGTTTTGGAGACAGACTGAGCTGTTTGGCTACAAAGATAAGAGAAATGTTCAGAGGAATCAGGGTAAGGCTTTCATACGAATACCTTGCCAACTGTAAAGCATGGTGATGGATGCATCATCCTGAGGGTTTGTTTTACTGTGAGTTGTACTGGTGTGTAGATGGAGGACCACCTCAAATGTTTACCTTACATCAACTGGTAGATGGTGTAAACTTACTCACCATTGGTATTCCATCAAAACCTGGTTCTGAAATGGACAGTTGGCCTTATATTAACCTGAAATGGGCCTGAACTCAACCCTTTTGAAGTATGTGGATTGTGCTTAAAAGCCAGGTCTGTACCAGGAACCCAACCAATTTAAATGAACTCTTCTATTTCTAATGAAAAGACTGTCCAAACATTTAGCCTTAATTAAGCCAGAACCTTGTTGATGACTACAAAAAGGGTGTGGTTTCTCTGAATTGTTTTTAAGAAACATTTAACCAAATATTAGTGGGGTTGCACGAGTGATTTTGACTCATTACACATTAACTATAAAATTGTGAACCCAATTCTGTTTTTTACAAATTGTTGAAGTTGTTTGATGTCCACCCTAAAATATAAATGGACTTTAAAAGCTTTAAATTAATATGACATTTATGCCAGGGATGAGAGTCAACATTGGAACTGCATTTTATAGGGATAACTCTCCAAACCTACCAGAAGGTGGCAGTGTAACTCCTGGTATTAACACTTGTAGCTGCAAAGATCCTCTCTTGCTTTCATTCAATAACAACTCTCAGCTAAATGTGACTACACTGTGTACAATGCCTACACATAAGCAATAATGTTTGAATTATTTTTTCACAAAAATAGAAAAAGGAAATATTTGTGTTAATAACAACGTGTAAATCATGTTCTCCCCTGGTATACTCAACAGAACTATATTTTGACATCAGCACGTTGGTTTTGAGGTGAGGCTGCCTATTCCTATTTTAAATCTTCTGAAGAAAAAGTCCAGAGCAGCAGACTACAACTGGGGGCTTGTTGTCACCCTGTCTTCCTGTTTGTCTCAGCGTGTTCCCCTGAGGCGTCCAGTGGGGTAACAGAGGTCATGGAATAGCTCATTAACCCCACCCCAACAGCCCACACATTGCTGCAGTCCTCAGGCTCCGGCTGCGCGCACACACACACACACACACCCCGTTTTATAATGCTCCACTAATAGCAGTTAACTCGACTTAAGCCAACTCTATTTCAGGAATGCAGCACGAGAAGAATATATCTTGCTTTGAGTAAACCAAGCCCTTATGAATGGGAAGTCGGTGGATGTTTTATCCAGCCACCTCTGAACCTGTCATCCAGATGTCTTGAGGCTTCAGGTCATTTTATTGTTTAGTTTGTAAGGCAACTAAAAAAGCACAGTGGGGTATGGTGTTATTTTCCATGTTCAGACACAATTGTTCCAGTCAAAACATATTGGATACGAGGAGCAGCAGCACTTTAGGGGCCCGGAGATGCCTGCGAGCTGTTGTCTGGTGTCTCTTGTGATATTATTCCCCCAGTCTGCACATGCAAACTTGCACAGAATCTGTATGTGTATGCATGCTTTGTAACTGTTTCTGTAAAGCCTTTCTGGTCGTGTGCAGAGATGTCGTTTTATAACAACGCCTGCTTGTGCCCATGCGTGCAGATCACTAGTGCACACGTACCGAGCGAGACTTTTGCTGCCCTGCAAGAGAGCGTTTGGAGGAGGTGGAAGAAAGCAACAACACTCACACTACTTTAGCCTTATTTTCTCCACTTCTTCTGGGACATAAAATGCCCCCTCCGTCTGCACACTGTGGGACGTGAGCAGTCGCCGTGAGCAATCTCTGCAGCATAAGCTTCCCAGTTTCTCTCAGGGTGTATTTTGTCCTGAACATGCGTCGAAATTGCTCAATATGACAATAATTAGTGAGTGTAGAAGACATGTGCTCTTTCTTATGTTGATAAGGCATGGTGAACCTTAACCTGTGCACTCCTGTAGCCATCTACACCCCCCAAACACCCCCCCCCCCCCCTCCCACACACACACACACACACACACACACACACACACTACACACACCCCGTTCACACTCTGTCCAGCTCGCATCAGGAAATATCGGGGTGGGGGGGTGGACAAGCTTGGAGCCTAGCCTCTGGCCGTCTCTCCTCCTCCCCAGAGAACAGAGGACTGAGGTGCCTTTAAACCACTGCGGCAAAAACCCGACCAAAACCCTGCAGTCATTAATATGCAAAAATGCAAATGACTAGGTAATTAAGAGCTGGAGCTCTCTGGAGGCTCTTTGATTGCTAATGAATTCTAATCTGCAAAGAAAAGGGGGGAGGGGAGGAGAAAAGGAGATGAAAGAAAAAGAGAAAACAACTAAAAAGATGAGCTTAAACACTTTTTTTTCATAATCATAAATGTTCCTGTTAAATTTATTGCTGATTTATCTAAATGTTGTTGCTTAGTTAATAGAACTAGCTATTTAAAGACATGTGTGTGAATATTTTAGGAAATATAAATGTATTATGAACAACTGTCAAAGTGTTCTGTTTGGAGATAAATGTCTTTGGTGGTTTTTTCTCAGTAAACATCCATGAATACCAGATTACACAGAAGATGCCGGCATCAATGGAGAAAGTAAAGCGACTGTGTGGATGTGGCTAATTAGAGGAGAACATGACAGGCAGGCAGACACTTCTGACCAGCGGCTATCAAAGAAAACACAAGGTCAGATAACCCAACAGTGTGTTCTTTGCTGCAACGGCAGCTGCAAGCTGGAGTAAAGGAGATGTCATTTCATCACTTTTGTGAGCAATAACACATCCCTACTTCCACTCTAACTCGTTCACCTTCTCTTACACACACACACACACACACACAAACACACACACACTGCTGTTATTGTTGTTGCAGTGCTCCCACGACACCAACAATCTCCTTTCCCTCCCCCACTCGGGCAAGCATCTATCTCCCGTTCACTCCCTCTCCTCTCCCTCCAGTCCTGGGCAGCCCTGACATGCCTACTTGAATTGATTTAAAGTCAATTCAGCTTCTGATCTGATTGTTATCATGTGACTTTTCACACACCTCCCTTTCAATACATGGCTACTGTATTACTTTCAGTCTTTTCATAATATCACACTGCTTTTTATAAAGCACTTTGAAAAGAGCAAGTGCTGCACAATAAAATGAAACAGAACAGACACATTTGTAGAAGGTAAAAGAACACACAAGAGCTTGAAAGTTAATAAAAATGGAGGAATAAAACTAATAAAACACGTAGAGCAAAGTAAATGAAATGAGACCATGGTTTACAACTTGCACTGGGTCGAAGGTCGGAGAGTAAAATGTGTTTTTAAAGGAGATTTAAATTCAGTTTTCTAAGGTGATTGTTTAATGTGTTAAACTAAAGCATTCAACAGTTTTCTTCTACTACAACAACTCTATCACTTCTGTGTTAACATTGTATCATTGGAACATATAAAAGCTTCTGTGTTCAGTCTCTTAACATAGTTAAGAGACTTAAAAACTGATAAAGAAATTTCAAAATGAATTCCTAAATAGGGAAGGGAAACCAAAAATGGAGAAACATGCTCTTTTCTAATTATCCCAGTGAGAAATCAAGTAGTAGCATTTGTACCAGTTGTGCGCTAGCAAAAGATGCCTGCCTACATCCAAAAAGAAGCATGTTTCAGTAATCCAGAAGTGAAGTTATGAAAGCATAGGTTACTGTTTCAAGGTTGCATTTAGACAGAATGGGCTTTATATTTCACACTAAAAGGGAAAAACAGGATTTTACTACTATGTTCACCTGACTACCACCTTTAATGTAAGGATTCATTTCCATATATGCTTTGTGGAAAATAATAATCTGACAGTCATCTGCGTAAAAATAATGAGCTAATTTGGTGCAAATTCCAGCTTCTAGATGTGGAAATTAAAGATAATACAGGGATTAAGTTATTAAAGGATGAATTATAGCTTCATGGTTTTCTTATAGACAGAAAGTGCCTTAACTGGAAAAGGTAGCTTGTGCTTTTGCAGAATATAATAATCTGGCAGTCTTCTCCATACAAATTTAACTGAAAGTTGTCTTTCAAGAAAACAGCACTAAGATTATCATTGCCATTGTGAAAAATGGAGGTGACAAAATCACCCTTTGGGGATGTATGTTTTTTCTCTAGTAGGGACATTCCTGATCATTTGTTGCACAATAAAACATCATTTTACTGATTCAGTTCTCCAGAGTGTACTTCTGTATGTGGGTCAGATCTATTCCGAAAACAATGACAGTTAGAGGCTGCAAAAGACTTACAACTAGAGAGGAGGTTTATCTTCCAACAGATTAACATCTGTTGACAGCCAGAGCTACAATGGGATGTTTTAGATCAAAGCATTTTCACCTTAGAATGTCCTAGTCAAAGTCCAGAACTAAATGTGACTATCAAGTTTAAGGGTATGATGGGTTCATTTTCAAACTTAAATTTGTGATGTTTTTTTCAGATAAAGCTAGCATGGAAGAAACTGCTTGGGTATAGTCTTGTTCCTAATGAAAACATGCAAAAATTAGGGCCATCCATCTCTTGATGCCTACCAGACAGGGTCAAGGGTTGTGGGTTTGGAGCATGACAGAAATGCAGACAGAAACGTGGCACATTGTGAGGATTTATTAACGAAGCAAACTTACAGGACATGGAACACGGAGCGTGTCTGAAGCAACACAATGCAAGGGGCAGAGTAATTAGCACTGGAGAATATGGAGAAAAACTGAAAATAATGGGAGGATCCAGCAGAGCACTGACAACCAGAAAGCTTAAATACTGGGGAACGAGTGGAGAATGACATAGAATGCAGGATCAACTGAGGCAAAAGGCAGGCAGAGAAGCTCAGGGAGGGAGACCAGTTAACATAGGAGCTGAACAGAGATACAAAGAAACCAGGGGGCAAAATCTAACGGATATCTAACAGGAATACATCTAGATGTACAAAGAACACAAGAATAAACTAGAATGCACAGGAAACATAACAAAAGAAATAAGAAATTAAACCTAAAGGAATGAACTAATGAAGCAACACCTAGCAAACATAAACAACAGGGAAATAGTGAAAACAAAGACACAAGTGTAAACCAAAACCTAACACCCAAGGATCATAACAGATAGTCTGGGAGAGGCTGCAGTACCAATGAAAAATAAACCTGGCAGTCATCTGCATATTAAGGAAAGGAAATGTTATGTTCTTGGGAAATAGCACCAAATGGCAGCAGGTCAAAAGAAAAAAGAAGACCAAGAATGGAGCCATGTGGAACCCCTCAAGGGAATTCAGCAGCGGTGGATACAAAATCCTTAATGTTGAGATAAAATCTATAATCCAAAATGGAGGTTCTGAAATACAAAGCCCACAACCCATCCACTGCTTCAGTCTCGAGATGAAGATTTTATAATCTATAGTGTTGAAGAAAGCTGTAGAGTCCAATAACACAAGAAATATACATTTGACCAGAGTTTAGGGGTATCATGAGAAATGTGTTTTTATTTAGGCAGATTCTGATTTTTGTGATTTTCTTTGTTTTTGCCTGTTGCTCTCTCTCAATCACTTGATCTCATTTCTTATTTATCTCCCTCAAAAATCAGCCACCTCCATGCTTTACTACACTGCTTGGTGTTGAGTCCCTCCATTTTCCATCTTTTTAAACAGGAAGCTGGTGTTCTGTTCTCCATTCCTAAAGCGTGGGTGGCAGAACAGGGGTGTCCATACAACTGCACAATTATGGGAATCTAAGATGATAGGGAGTGGGGGTGGGGGGATGGTGGTCCCATAAAGCACTTGAGAGAGAACAGAGTAAAGGCAGGAAAGCCATTGTCAAATAAGAGTGGACAGAGGCCAAAAGCACTGTTGATTCAGTTTTTCCCTTTAGTAAATAGATTGTTGATTTGCTTTTGTGTTTGGCTGTCTGTATTGGATCCTGACTTAGAGCTCACGGTGTATGGGAGGATTAATGTCAGGGACAATCCCTCAAACTCATTTTATTTCTAACTGTGGCGCTCGGTGGGAATTAAAGTTTGAGGATAAGGGGGAATGACACTGTGTTTCCTGCTGACAGCGGTCCTGTTTGTGATGAAGCAAAATCCGGGTTCATTGTGCATTGTGTTCCTTTGTTTGAATTCAGGAAGATTTGCTGTTTTAACTTGTTCCAAAATAATTGATCTGAGGGCTGGAGTGGGGGGTGGGAGGGGACACACACACCATAACCTTGTGGATTATTGCACTCTTTAAATCACCCTTCCCACACCTGCTGGTTGTTTAACATGCTGGAAGTCCGTGTGAGTTTGGGGTGTTTTTCTGCCAGCCGATCTGTAATACCAGGAAGAAGCTTGACGGGAGTCAGTTTATCATGAGCACAGAGAGCACAACAGATAGATTCCCACTGTCTCCTCCCCTTCAGCACAGATAGAGTCGGAGCATGGGCACTCAGCCAACACAATCAATCTATCCGCTCCTACCCCCAGCTAACTCTTATTGGAGGACGGCTTCCAAAGGGGCAAGAAAGCATGAATCATAGCCCAGCTATGAGAAGCTGTTACGCCTCCAAATACATGTGTTGTGGCTCGAAATCACTCGCCATTAAAGACGGTCTGGCGAGGGATTGTTGAAGCCCTGCAACAAAGTTGTAGCATTTAGAAAGGGGCTGAGTCTGTACAGGGAGAGGGATTGTTGGTCTTGGCCTAGTTTTCTTGTCTGATCAGAAACCTGTGCACCTCTGCCCTTCCCCCACCTAAACTGAAGCCTCTACTATTACAAGCTAAGAGGGGCTCAGTGTGGAGTGAGGTGAGCAGCTCAACCACCTCCACATTTCAGTGTTATACATTGCAGTTTATATGTACCCTCTGCTGTAGGAACAAAAAAGGTTCTCAAGATTGAATGCGGCATTATTATTTTTGCTTTGTTTGCCTTCTGCAAAGCATTGCTTATCTGTGAAAAAGATCCAAAGAGGATTAGGTCATTAGCACACATTATGGCAGATTATTACAGGCTGCTGTTTCTTGTGAGAATTTATGCAATGGAAAATACATGTACATAGGCAGAATACTTCATTAATATGCACAAATATATGACCGATTAGCACCAATGTGCCAAACATATGCTAATTTTGCATGTGCATCTGTCGTTAATTAAAGATATGAAGCCGTGAATGGCTCGAAGGAACCATCGAGGGTCTGTGTGACACCATCCCTCCCTACTCTGCCTTCAACTGTCCATCGTACTTCAAATGCATTTTCACACATACAAAAATGTTATTATCTCTGCTCCCCGCCTCTTTGAAATGCTGCCATACATTTCAGCTTGTAGATTACATATGGTCACTTTGATGGTGGAAAAACAAACACTTTTTGCATATATCTGAGCTTTTATGGCTTACTGTGTACTATTTTATGCCAAAATTAAATACACAATCAAATGCCATTAACTACCATTGCTATATGTTGATGCATTAACACCCTATGAAAGAGCTTTGTAAAAGTAATTCATACCTTTTTTTCTATGTCATAGTCATACATGTCACTGTATTTTATTGGGATTTTATTACACAGTCCAACACAAAGTAGCAAATAATTGTGATGTGGAAGCAAACCGGTACATGGTTTTAAAAAACTGTTTACACATAAAAATCCCTAAAATGTGAACTGCATTTGTGTACAGCCCCCTTAAATACTTTGCAGAACCACCTTTTGCTGCAAGTTTTCTGGGGCATGTCTCTACCAGCTTAGTACATCTAGAGACTGAGAATTCTGCCGGTTCTCCCTTGCAAAACAGATCAAGCTTAGCCAGATTGCACGGACAGCGTCTTCTAACATCAGCTTTCAGGCCCCGCCACAGATTTTATATTGGATGTAGGTCTGGACTTTCACTAACCTATGTACATATGCTTTGATGTAAATCATTCCAGTGAAGCTCCGGATATATTTTCCTGGAAGACAAACATTTGCTCACCTTAAGTCTTTTGCAGCTCCTAGCAAATTTTTTTCAAGGATTGCTAAAAGGTTTGGTCTCATCTGACCAGAGCACCTTCTTTCACGTTGTAACTGTGTTCTCTACATGACTTGTGGGAAAGTACAAATGGGACTTTTTTCTTGATACTCTTCCATACAGGTCGGATTTGTGTACTGCACCACTAATATTTGTTTTGTCGACAGATTCTCACACTTGAACCATGGATCTGTGCAGCTCCTTCAGAGTTACCATAGATCTCTTGGCTACTTCTCTGATTAAAATTGTCCTTACCCAGCCTGTCAGTTTAGGAAGACATCCATGTCTTGGTAGTTTCTAATTGTGCTACACTCTTTTTTCATATGATTCATCCAGTATTCAAAGTTCGGGATATTGTTTCAAAACCTACCCTGCTTTTAACTTCATCCTTGAACTTTCTGGTGTGTTTTTTGGACTACATTAAGCTGTTTGGCTGACCTTCCCTCCATCCAGGACTTATACAGGTCTAGGGTCAGGAAAAGAGCTGCTAAAATCTCTGCAGACCCCACACACCCTGCACATAAACTGTTTAGAGTTTTACCTTCAGGCCGCCGCTACAGAGCACTGTTCGCTAAAACCAGCCGCCACAGAGACAGTTTCTTCTCCCAGGCTGTTCCTCTGTTGAACATTCAATAGAGTACAAAACAACAGCATACAGATGTTGCAAATGCACCTTTTTATTATATAAGTGTATATTGTACATTGTAAATATGTATATTCTGTAATACAAAAACAAAACCAAAGAGCAAAGTGTACCGGAGTCAAATTCCTTGTTTGTATGTACGAACTTGGCAATAAAGCTGATTCTGATTCTTCTGATTCTGATATATATATATATATATATATATATATATATATATATATGATAAATTTAATTAATTTTAAAAAATAATTTTAGTTTTTCCCGTTTTTATTTATCTCGCACATAATCTATCTCTGTTTGTCATTAGATGCACTCTGTCTCAGTTTATGTGTTTTTCCAGTCCTTTCTTCTCTGCCCCCTCCCTCCCTCCAGAATGGCTGCCCTCGTACATGCTCTCCATGTCAGACCCAGCTGTTACTACAAACTACTTGGAGGGCTTACAAGCCTAATTGCAAATCCTGACAACAGCACCTCTTTAACATCAAGGCCTAACATCAACTATAAAAAGCAAAAATATGAAAGATTTTCTCTTGCTCCACCGGAAATGTATTCCTACTAAACAGATGTTTCCATCTGGTTAAATCTCATGATTTAGCTAATATATTACTAGAAATGATTCCAAAAAAAATGCTAGAAAAAAAAAAAGCACACTCATGATTCCAATTTGATCTTTTGTTTTTGTTTGAATGACCTTCTTGTGTGTATGCGCAATATCTGAATGCGTGCTTGGTGTGTTTGTGAAGGCATTTACAGCCCATATGTGGGTTTATTTTAAAGCTGTAAAGCCATTATATTCCTAAGATAGTCTACAAATCTAATTAATAGTCTGTGTAGAGGATTTTTCTGTAACATGGGACCAAAAATGGATGGATTGTTTACCCATATGACCTACTGACAGCAGATTCCATCTCTCATTGGTAAGCTATGGTAGATAAATGTTTCAGGTGATAACAACTTGAGCAAAATTTTTATTTGTCATGTCTTATACTGTTACAGTTCACACCCAAAGCATGGGCATCATGCCCAAAAAGTCACTTACATGACAGCATACTAAAGTCGGTTAAGAGCCTGAGATGCTGCTGCTGATTGCCTCATAAAGGAGTTCCTGGGCTTTTTATTTGCTCTCTTTAAAATATACCAAGAAGGTTTGCATATATGTCATGGTACCTAGACGTGAAATAAAGAAGGTCCATGTAACTTCCTCCCTTTTAGACAAGTTTTGCCCTCAGGTTAAACCCAACAGCTGTCTAACACCTTCATATACTTTTTAAAATGCACTGTTGGTGTGCGTTTCCAGGTAAGTTCAACAGAACTAGGGATGTTTTGTCCAAGATAAGTAAATAACAGAGAGAGATTATGGCTTATGTGTAACTGAGACATCTAATGTCCCGTTTTCAGTCTTTTGTCCCAATTATAGCTGCCAAACAGTTGTTAAATTCTAAAATTGATGTTCTTCCTCAGAGAAAAAATGTAATGTTGCAGCAAAATTTATGCTGTGTGTGCTCTCCCCGTTTTAAATGTTTGCCCTGAACTATTTCACTTCGCACTGCCTTCTCTCCATTCTGCTGTGGAGAAGGCAGTTACTAGGCGTAGGTTGGTCTTATGTTTCCCAGTTCATTCACAGGAAAAAGAAAAAAAGACAAAAGAAAAAGACTATGGAAACAGCAACAAGAGCACTACTACTAATAATAAAAATATAGACCAGTAATTGAAGTTTGCCAAGTTTTCCTTGATTGATTCTGATCAGGGATCTTCATGGCAAAAATGGATAAATCTGATACTCCCGTCCCAAATCCCTGAACCACACACAAACAACACTTATTAAATGCTCCTAAAACTAGGAACTTCCAGATTTTCAGTCTATAACACAGTAATCCTCCGCTTGATGAGCGCTTTTGGGTTTAGCAAAAATCTGATAACAGCGAGGGGCATGTTCTTTGATTGATAAATGGTCATTCTTAGAAAGAAAACGGTTGGAATTAGTTTTAATCTGAATTGGCAGGAATGACCCAAAAGCCTGGAAAAAGGTGTCGGCCCAAAAAAATCCACATACTACTACTACTAATAATAATAATAAAAATAATACTAAAAGTAATAGTACTTACTGAGAACTTATATATATATATATATATATATATATATACATTTTTAGGGATTCATACCACATCGACATCAACTTAATTATTGGCCGATGTTAGTCATTTTTTAACATCGGCATCAGTGCAATAAGTAAAGCGGGGCCGATATTAATAACAGATGTTCATTTACACCTTATTGCTGTTTGTGTATGTGTTTTGGTTAGGGGCCAGAACACATACACAACTTCTCATATCAGTGCATCCCATCCCATCCCATCCCATCCCATCCCAATCTATCTATCTATCTATCTATCTATCTATCTATCTATCTATCTATCTATCTATCTATCTATCTATCTATCTATCTATCTATCTATCTATCTATCTATCTATCTATCTATCTATCTATCTATCTATCTATCTATCTATCTATCTATCTATCTATCTAAATATGAATAACTTGTGACATGTATTAGCTGTTCAAAAAATCTAAATACTGCAAGTTCACAAGTTGCAAAATATTGTTCTCAAAACATAAAAAATAAAAAGAGGGCCCACCAACCTAAGTATTAAAATGATGTCAGCAGGCATGTTGGAGGCCCCCTTTAGCCAGCCTCCCTGAGCACACAGCGAAAGTGAGCGTCAACAAAAAGGCGGGAACAAGCTGGATTTCCTAAAGTACACTGGCTATTGTTGCTGTCAATCAACCAATTACGCTTTCCCATTGGCTGAAGCTATTCGCATTTATCGTGCCATCTCGTTGATCCGCTGCTGTGTAATAGCAGGTAACTTTCTTACAATAGCCTTCCGCTGGGTGACCTAGTGCTCGTATTTATCCAGCACTTTGAAGACTACTCTTTCCAGAAATTGGAAGTAGGTAAATTTTTTGCTCAAGAGACGACAAAAGGTCAAATTCGTCTTTTCCCCCGCATTAGAAAACCGCCCCATATCTGAAAGGCGTTTGAAATCGGACACCGCTGGCGTTGAGGCCCTCACTTTTTGCGCGGACGGATACGTTGTTACGTCTGACAATGTGGACGGAGGTGGTGAAGATGTCTACGAGAAGAATGAAATCATCTCTGTAGTAACAACAAGAAAGGAAGACGCGAGATTAGTTACTATAACATAATTGTTTGCACGCAGTCTTGTTACATTGTAGCAAACACGTGGGCGCTACGTGGAGAAAAGGCAGACTTCCCGGGGACAAAAGAAAGACATCCACTGTGCTCCAATGCGTTTCGTGCACTGAGGTCGAAATTCTCTTGAAGTTTTATGTTTTTCCCCCCTTCGAGTCTCCGCTTTTCTTTTTTACTGTTGGATATCACACACACGGAGAGGAGAGGTAAATACCCATTCTTTGACCTTACACTTCGGGGGGGAAGTTGCATGAATTTCATTGGGGTTTCATTGGCACCTAATTTTCGAAAAGTTTTTTTTTTTTTTTGGGGGAATGTGTGGTTTAAGCGGGGGATGTGAGTTTTTTGTCTGGTCTCCGACTCGACCTCGGAGTGGAGGAAATTACTCCTTTGTTCTGCAAAATCACTCCTTTATGGTTAAATGTTGGTGGCTTTGCCTCTTTGTTTTTTCACCGTGTGCCTTTCTGCCACAGGCTCCAGCCACTTAAGTAGGAATATGAAATCTTTAGCATTTTGTTATGCTGGGGGAGCATTTTAGCCAAACTTTGTGAGGTGGATCATTTTCCTTACAGACGTGAAGCAAACTTTCCATAACCCCCCCCTCCCCTCCATTGGTAGACCTTTAAACATTCCTTTATGGAAGTGTCTGACCACTACTTATTTTATTGCACATTTGGCAGGAAATTCCTTACGATCCCACCCCCACCGTCTCCTCCACTGATCTCCCCCCATAATGCACGACTTAAAGCTTAATAGTAAAGGGGAAATGCAGCTTAAAATGTGCTGCTGGAAGTTTGGAGCCCCGCTCCCGTTCCTCCTGGTTGGAGTCGATGCACTTGCTCCACACAGGGAAGGTAAAAGTAGAGGTTAGGGTTTTTGGTTAGTCTGGAGCATCATGTCAACAAGGGTTACAGTAAACAGAGAATGGGTTAGTTGTCAGCATTTAGATTGGCTCTGGATGGGGCCTAGTGGTCCTGATCAAATTTTGGAGCATTTCTTCGGGAACTGCAATGAAATGTTTCATTTTTTTTTTTTTATTCCTGTTTTGCGTTGTCTATATGTAAACTTGTTTTTTGTAAATCAACAGTTTGAAAAGGCATTATTCTTTTTTTGCACCTGCACTGAGATTTTCACTGTTTTTATTTTAGACTTTTCTTCACTTCTATTTTACAACTAGACTGAAATTTGCCTAGACAACGGCTGGTATGAGATTTTACAATATGATAACCTTAAGTGAAAAATACCACAGTTTCACAGAAATATTTTTAGTAACCAATGGGTTGTTGCATCTAGTTTTAATATTTAGAAGCAGAAGAGCTGCAGTTATTCCTACTAGAGGTGCACCAATCATCCAGAGAATGAAATCAGCCAATTTTTCTCTGATCGGACCTCAGGAGGCCAGATACTGAATAATCCGATTATTTTTTTGCTTACATACATGACTACCTAAAAAACAAAAAACAAAAAAAACATCCACCATATTCATGCTATATGCATATTAAGCAACAGCATATTCTTCGCTGCACTTTGATTTGAGAAAAATCAGATGACGGATATACTTATAGGAATTAAAGGATAATTGGGAATATTTTGTAATTCCTTTGTTTTCTGTTGTGTTCAAAAGTACTACCTCTATCAAAGAGCCTGAAGCACAATTTTCCTCATCTATTATAGTCCTTGGGGGAGAAAGGACACTGGTCAGAATTGGCAAGTCGAACTTAAAGGAACTGGGAACTGGTATTGGCCAGGAAAAGCCTACAGAGCACACTTCTTATTCCTATTGGTGCTAAAACAGTATAACATTTAGATTATTACAGTGGAGTAATAGTATTTTAAATTTAATAATTGTTACAGATTTTGATACAAGCTTAGACAAAAGTATAAAACTAACAGTCTCTTTTATTAGGGCTAGTTTTGTCATCTTTTTTGCCATGACCGTTTTAAACTACTGAAGCTGTTTATCTTGTTAACAGGGGGGAAGTGTTTCAGGCAGCTGGCTGGCAGTGTGCAGCGGCAGGGTTAGCTCGACGGTACTCTGTTCTCCATAGACCTGGAAAAACTGTTGGTCACTCTGTTGCTTTCACTGGCTTCTCCTTAAAAGAACTGAAAACTGTAGGAGCGGCGGTGTGGAAAAATAAGACATTTAAAACAACGTTTTGAAACCTTGCTGTATCTTGAAGCCAGCTGCCGGCCCGTCCCTAGACATTACATATATGCGTAGCAACAAGGCAAATGCCTCTAGCCCCAGTAATCTCCAGTTAGCTGCTGTTTAGATTTAGCTTTTAGATCCAAGTTTGTTTTCCTGAACGTAAACCAGTCATTAGGATTTAGATGTATGGCATTTGTTTCAGCAGTGGCGTGTCTTAACTGGAGGTGCGGACTCTTTTGTGGAGAATGACCCGTCTTCTCCTCTTTGTGTGGGGTGACAAAGACCCTCTCCGCCACCCTTCATCTGCTCGCTTCAAATATTGATCCAGCAGTCGCTGAAGATGCCATTTTGCTACATAAAAGCCCCCCCTCCGCCTCCATGTGCTCTGCACCACTTAACTCATTGGTAGATTGTAGTTGAAAAGTTTGTCAGGGGCCTGCTTCATTGTAGCATAAGCTCCCGCAGTCGTGTTTTGTGATGTTAAATTAGTTTCTTTTGCCTTGAACTTGCACCATGAACTGATTTGCTTTATTGTGATATTAATTTATCACTGGTTTGCTCCAGAGTCAGTTTGGATAAGCAGATTTCTTTATTTGCATCCGTTCATCCCTTTGCGGTTCATGTTCACTCCATGTCCATCAGGACATGTCTTTTTATTTTCTATCTTTTTCATTGTATCTGTATCTCACGGCCTGTGCTATTTCCGAATTACAATAGAGGTTGTAAAAACACACCACCTGTTGGTGTCCAAGTGCCTCTGTTCTTCCGCTTGCTCCCTTCAACCCTAGTTCCTCCCAGAGCCGCCGCCGCTCTGCTTCGGAGAGAAAGCCTTCGGGCTCGCACTGGAATGCATAACACGGGGTAAATCCTGTATTCATGCTCACTGTTTCTTTTGACAAGCTTCTTTCTGAGTTGACATATGGTAATTTGGTAATGACGTGTTTGCATACAGTCATTAGCTCTGCCTTTCACCCCCATTTCCTTGGGCTAACAATAGTCCCAATTATGTCTGTAATTGTAAGTGTGTTACAGTCTCTCTCTTTTTTTTTGTAGCAGTGATCGGCATATGGTTCTTTTATCTGCCAGGATTGCGTAAAATAAATGATTTTTTTAAGTCATTACTCTGTAGTGATTTAACTAAAGGAAGAGCGTTCATCAGAGCGTTTATAAGTTCAGGCAGTTTCTGAAGGAAAATATGTAAGTAGACCCCCCTCCATGTGTGTTGTATTGGGTAGCCTTGTGTTAACACCCCCCCCCCCCCCAATCTGTTCATAATTCATCCAGGTTGTAATCTGATCGGTGTGTTTTGGTCAAGTTACAGCCTTGTTTTCAACCTCTTGAATATACAACACTTGCTTATGACCTGAAATTGTGTTTCACATAGTTTAAAGGTGAACAACAGATTTATTGGCAGCGAGGAAGCGGTTTTAAATGAAAACCATTCTGCTCCTGCACCCCTGCTTTGGTGTGTTATAGAAGGAAAACAAAACCTGAAAGATGTGATGTAACAGACAGCAGTAGAGTAGTCTCAGTCATTCATTACCATCATCATTCTTTTCTTGAACATGTAACTTCTCGTTGGGCTCGCAAGTGCAACTAAAATCCTGTATTTGCAAATTTCTCTCGTAGGGTTTGTTAGAGACTGAAGGGTATGAGCGAACAGCAGCAAAGAATGGCTGCAGTGGAGCATGACAAGGAACTCAACGACCTCCTGGATTTCAGCGCGGTAAGAGAGGGGGACGAGCGGTCTGGGTGGTTCTGGGAGGAAGGACGACGTGCAATACAGGTCTGAATAATGAAAAGCACTTAATGATGGTGGTTAGAATAACAGGTTGGGGCGAAGAGGAGAGGGAAAGGCTAAAAGTTACTGTGAGGTTAAACCTAAAGAAAATATACCTACAGGGTTCCTGCAGTATGGAACTAGCTGCATAATCTGAAGAAGTATGAAAAACTAGTTTGAATTTCTACACTTTATTCCTTATTCTTTTATCTCACTAAAAAACAGCTGAATTTTGGAAGTAGAAATAGCTTTGAAAGTGTTTTATGTAGTTTACACCCCTTGTCTTTGTAATGCCACATCTCAAAATAAATTTTTAACAAACTTATTTATCAGTTTCAAGTTAAGTAAGCGAACCCACAGATTACACAATCAACCAAACTGTAAAAATGACTTTTTTGCTGCTTTAGTTGGCATCTTGGTCCTCTATAGTCAAACTTTTAACTGGAAATGTGTGGTTTTAAAACGCGGCCTGTTTAGCTTGCCAAACAAAGGATCATTGGACTTTTACAAACTCAATTAAGGTGTCTGTGTGTAAAAACGGTGCTTTAAGGAATCTGTATTTACTCTAAGTGTTAAAGAAATTAATGTAGAGTTGGTTTAACTTGTAAAAACCCCAATTAATAAACCACTCCCCAAGCACACTGCTGCGTTGAAACTTAGCCTCAGCGTTGTGTTGTTTCAGGATTCATAGAATAGACAATATATAAAAGGTACATTTGTAAAATCCTTAAGCTTCTGAAAAAGTACGGATTTTGAAATTGGGAAATGTGTTGGAACTAGTGATTGGTGATGGGGACGATACGTTCTGGTATTTATTGTGATCATCAAAAGGTATTTAAAATTTAATCACAATGGTTTTCCCGATAAGTCTACCACTGCCTACAGTCAGAACCCTTCAACCAAAAAATACTGCCGTAAAAATCAAGCTCAGCCATTATTAAATAAGCTACTTCACAATCTGTAGTTAATTTGTGCTGCTAAACAGCACATAATTGGATTCGGTCCTACTTTTAAACACGCCGCATTTATTTAGGCTCTCTTGCAACTAAACAGCTCAAACAGTAAAGTTAGCGATCCCAGCCATGCTTAGGAGTTTGCAAACATCTATTTGAGTTTATCATTATGTCTAATTCTTGTCACAATACATCTATTTTCTTCATGATAACTAATACTTAGTTAGGCTATCTGCTCTGGTGACCAGCCTGTAGTTAACTGCTTCACCAGCCGTAGTGCTACCTTAATAGGACTGATGTCTTCTTTAGTTTCCACACCGTGACTCTCCACCGGGTATATTCCACCCAAGAAAAACAATTTGTCTTGTAGCCAAGTGAAAACTGCAGTAGCCTTTCTTTTAGGCAGCTGGCTGGCAGTGCACAGCAACAGGTGTAAGAGGATTGCTGCTGTTACCTTGTGCTCCATGCAGCTTAAGAAAGAAGCGAGCCAATCAGGCTCTTTCTCTGACATCACATTAAAAGCACTTTGAAAACATCCAAATGATATGAACATGTTTTGATAGCGTTATCTAGTTTAATTGATAATAGATCAGCTTAAATGTTTTTTTCCCTAGCATTCAAAATGTACTTATTTTGTTGTGATATTACCGTTGAAAATATTGGTATACCCCTGGATGAATTTATATGCAGGTTGTTCAGTTGTTTACTCACTTATGTAGACAAGATGCATGCAGGAAGAAAGAAAGATGAAGGTTCCATTAGTCTGTTAGACCAACATATAAACAAGGAATTGCAAACAGCAAGAAATACTAGACTATTTTTTGACGCCTTTTCATTTTGTTAACAGGATCTTTGGGGGGAAACCAGTGTTGTAAACTGGGCTGAGCAGAGAGCTTCTGCGTCTGTTTTTGTCACATTTTAAGGAGAAATTGTTACTGTCGCTGCTCTCAGAGCTATTCTCCTGACATTATCTACAAAGCGGATGGAGACATTCTGCTCAGTGTTTCTTTTTTTTTTTTTCCTTTTTTTGTTTGATTTTGTTGTGAAACCGTTTGCAGCTTAACGCTGACATAAACATCTCATAGCTCCAGCGGAGATGTGTTACTCTTTTCACCCAAACAAACTGAAAAGCCTTCATGGCTTTTTTTTTTTGTGTGTGTGTGTGTGGCTCATCAAGCTAATGCATACATGCTAGCAGAGGTCATGGTTGAGAAATAAGACACATTCTAACCAACTGATACTCAGTAAAGCTCCTTTTGTAGCTTGTTTGGTTTGTATTTTGTTGTATAATCAAGCTAGCGCATGGAAAGTAGAACAGCTATTTTTGTGACAGAGCTTTTGATTAAATGTTTGGGTTTTAGTTAGATGTGGGTCACTATAAAATTTGTCACGGTGTACTACGTTTGAAATACTACATAAAAACCTAAAAGCAAAATGAATAACCTCTAATTTAGTTTATTTAAAATGGAAACAAATATTTCTAATGTTCTTAAGATCTAGCATATTTATCATTTTCTTAATGTTCATTATTTTATATTTTTTATTAGATCAATAGCAAAAACCGGAATAAAATAAACGCTCGCTAAAATTAGTAGTTTACAAGTCCTTGTTGCTTGGAACATTACATTTTTGCTGTTGTCCTTTACCAAACTGATATCATCCAGTTAGTCAGGCTATCTGCTTGGGTGCAGCCTGCAATTTGCTACTTAGGGCTGCAACTATTTTTTTGATAATCGATTAATCTTTTGACTACTTTTCTGATTAATAATTGGATAGCAAAAGGTGCTTAATAGGAGATTTGTTTTGCAGAATTTGAACCAGGTGAAGCTAAAGCTATGCCGCTCGAGGATGTCTGGATGGAGCATATTAGAATATACAGACAAAGAAGGTTTTTTTCATCTTAAATGCAAAACATATATATATTTTGTACAATTTTAGCTTAATTACTGCTCTGAATTGGTGGTTCTTCGAGCAAATGGCGTGTTTTAGAATGTATATCCCACTTAACGATTATTCAGTTGCTAAATTAGTTGGCGATTATTTCAATAATCGATTAATTATGATTAATTTGATAAATTGTTTCAGCTGTAATGTTACTGCTAGTTTGCCAAATGTAGTTTTAAATGGTGTTGCCTTAAAACGGTTGATGGGTGGCGCTCCTTTAGTTTCCATGCAGTGCTTACGTTTTTGTAGCTGGATTCTTCTGGATTTGTCTTTCTTGTAAGCATCGGATAGATGTAGGATCAGTCTTTTAGCCTGCTGGCTGGCAGTGCACAGTAACAGGTGGGATAGGTGCAACACTAAGCACCAGACAGTCAGAGAAAACTGACTGCAGAACGTTCTCTGACATCTAATTAGGAGGACTTTAAAATCTTAGATACTCTATACTAAACAGTTAGTAGTTTTGAAAGTAATTCAGTTTTTTCTTATGGTGACTTAAAGAGAACAGATGCAACCCACACCAGGCATAATATAAAGATGAACATGAAAAACATGTTAAGCAGTCTGTTGTTTGAAAGTTGGATTGTTGATGCTGTAATGTCCTTGTACACTGCTGTGTTGTGCTAGGCATGCACCATAGGCAGATAATAGTCACTGTGATTAAGAACTATCAGGATAGTAATTAATGATGATTATGAACCAAACCAGTCGGGTAAATATATTAATGTTAAACCAGATAGTAAAAAGTATGAAATCACTTTTTAAAAACTTGGTATAACTTGATACCACCAAGGTTTAGGCGTGGAATAAAGCAGGTCGCTCTATATGTGGTCAGGATTGTTTGAAGCGAACAGATCTGAGCCATTAGATTACTTAATGCATTTCGAACCAAGATCATAGGCCGCATTGGCACATTTACTTCTGGCGTCCTAGTTCTGAAAATGTTAGGGTTGTGCCGCAGTGACAGTGTGGTGTATGGTGAAAGATGCCGCACAGCCAACATGCAGACCGCACCATGACCTCGTGGTGGAGCCCATAGTGGTTCAGTTACATCACTGAGGGTTAATGTACATATTAGTCATGGTCCTGGCTTTAGATGTCCGATGCTTGTTGGCTGTGTCTGGTGTGTGCTCAGGTTGGGCAAGGCTTTGTTTGTTCTTCAAATAACTTTGTTTGCTAATGTATTTCAGCCATGATGGAAATTGTCAACAATGTTCTAATGCTATTGAATCAACCAATTTTTCGTACATAGCTCCAAAGGCTGTAAGGAAGGGAAACAGAGCAAATGGAACCAGACCAATGTGTGAGAGATGTTTAATGAGGGGAAAAGGGATGTGTGAAGTGTGCCTTGCTTTGTTAGTTATGTTATCTCTGCTTTTGTCTTGCAGATGTTTGCGCCTCCAGTACCCAATGGGAAGAACAGGACAATGACACTGGCCAGCACTCATTTTGCTGGGTCAGGTAAGCTTTTGCAGTTCTGTCTCCACTTAATATTTTAGTTCACAGTTGATCTAATTGCATAGCTTGACTATTAAAGAAATCTTTATTGCACAACAAACACCTGAAAGATGAGACACAAGTGTTTGAAAGGTTAACTCACCAACATCAGACCTTTTATTTTTCCTTTTGGGCCTTGTGGTATCTGTCACACAGTTTCACTTTAGCTCATGCAGCAGGTTTTGATATTACAGTCAACACTTTAATTATAGATACACAGGTTGAACATATTTCTGGTGCCTATTTCTTCACAGCATTTAATTTGGCTGGAAGAACGTTCATATCTTCCTAATTTTTCAGGAGAATCATACTGGACAATACAGAGGACTGATTAGAGATGCACTGATCAAGCTTTTCCTGGCAGACAACGACTTCCTGTTTTCTGTGAGGTCTCGCCTGCTGATTCTGATCACTTCCCCTAAGGCAGGGGTTTCAAACCTGTGGCTCCGGACCTACATATGGCTCTTTAAGGCCTGCGCAGTGACTTTTAATAACCGTAGCCAATTAATATAGAGAAATTAGCCGTTTTTTCTGTCAGATATTGGTAATTGGTAAATGTGTCTTAATGCAGTATCTAAGTGAAAACAGAAATTGAATAGAATTAATATTTTTGACATACAGGCTTTTTTTTTTTTTGCTTTCCATAAATCTGGATTATTCTGTAAGAATCTAAATGTATTCTTTTTTTGTAAAACAAACTAATGTTTTTAACATTAGTTATACCAAAATTGTGGCATACGGGCTTTATGTTAAGTTTAGTTCACTAGATGAGGGGGCAGGAATGGCTCATTGGATTGTAAAGGTTGCTGACTTCTGTCCTAAGTCCTATAACAAATAGATAAGCAGATGCTGCAGGTTCTTTAATGGTGGTAATTGTATTGAATCAAACACAAAATGAAGGCATTAAGAGATTATCCTCATTTATGCATTAAATCATATGTCTCTAAGATTCTTCTTAAAGTTAGTAAACTTTGGTGCATTTATAGACCAAAAATAGTTTTAGATCCTAGTTTTCATGCATTTAATGAAAACAAAAAAGATTGTCATTATTTGACCTGTTGATCACCAATCACAGGAAGATTGATGTGCGCATCTTTATTGAGCTGATGAGGCCTTTCATTATATTTATTTTCCAAAAAATTGTAATTCATGCATATTTTCCTGATGTTTTGTTAAGGAAAAGTTCAAATTTATTGAGGTGCTAAAGCTCATTTTATGCACGTTTCCCCCAGACTGTTGCAGTCTGAGCAGTTCGACGCTGAAAGTTGCTGCAAACACATTCAGGTGTCCTCAAAGCTTTGAGCTGGCGTTCCCATCATCCTGAAGGTTATTAGTAAGTCGTGTTACTTTTGCTCTTCTGTCACCGTTCCAGCCTGGTGTGTGAAATCGAGTCACACTCTCCAGTTCCCCAGAGTGAGAAGTTGGCCGCTGAGGAACAAAGGCAAAGAAAGGGGTCTTATGGACTTGAAACAACTCCCCCCACCCTGAAGTGTAAAACACTCCTCCCCCAACACAGCCCAGGGTTTTACCCCCACTGATCTGCAGGAAATGGCTCAAGTCTGAGACAATGTGCCTCACCCCCAGCTCACAGCCTCTTAAACTGGCCCAGCATGCAGCGAGTGTCCAGAGTGGAGAAAGAGAGCTTGTTGAATAGAGGGATCAGACTGTGGAAGGCAGGATTCTGTTTGTTTCTGTTAAAGCAGGCAATTACTCGGCAGTGAGGAGTTAATTCCTCCCCCTCCTCATGGCTAATGTGTGGCCCTTGGTCATTGACACCCATTATAATGTGATACTTAAATCTGTCACCTTTAACTTTGGGAGATCCTGCAGGTACTCTTTAATAACTCTGGAGTCTAAGTGCTAACATGTGCAGTCTGACCCAAGCATTTCTTGTAGATTTCAATCAAACGTTCAAAATATATTTAATATGTTCAAAATATATTTAATCCCACATTTCTTATGTGTACATAAATAAAATGGGTGATCATGTTCACTTCTATTTAGATGCCTTTTGAAACCCAGCCCCAACGTTTCCTTGCTAATGCTGCTCTGTTCCCCGAGGCCAGGAAACTCATTTGTTGCAGAAATGGTGACCATCACAAAACAATGTCCATCTCTGACGTCAGCCAGGCAGCTTGTATATTAAGGAACCCAGCGGCGCGGGAACAGTAGCGAGCAGCCTAGTGGCCCACCAGACCACCTCTATTCATCAACACAAAAGTGCTCAGAGGGGTGCTAATTGCATTAGGCGTCCTTCTCCCTTCCTCACTGGCCTGTGCGTGTAGGGTAGGGGAGAGTGGAGGCATAAGGAAAGGAGTAGAGAAGGGGATCAGCAAGAACTGTGGGATGTTTGAGGAGCAGGGGAGTCAGAGTGTGACGGTGAGTGGTGGGAGTTGACTAAGCCCTGCAGGCCTTCAGGCAGGCGTCCCCTCAGTCACCTCTGCAGCTGCTGGCAACGTCTCCAACCCCCTCCACTTGCACAAACAACACAAATACAAGGGACATGACAGGCTTGCTTCCTGTAGATCACTAAAAAACAACTCTGAATTTCCACATCTGGTGTTTCTTCGTAACAACTCTGCCTTTAACCTTTTTAAATTCTCTCTTGCTTTTCTGGCCGCATTAGTTTTGTGTAGGTCTGTCTACATAAGGAAGGTCTTATAGCAAAATCGAAGCCCACAGAGGAAAAAGAAGGAAATCTGAAAGGCGAGTGGCTTCCTTCTTCAGCCAAATTAGATGTTTTCTGAGCCTGCAGCCACAAGAAAGCTTTGTAGTTCAGAAAATAAATATTTTCCTGGGCTCTGGTTTTCACTCAGTATTGGGTTTTCCAGGCGAAGTGCAATCAAACAAGCTAAGCCGAAATCTAGGGAGATTCAGACAACTTGTAAACACACCAATCCTTTGACTTTTATTGATGTAAATTTTTAAATTGGGCAATTCAAGTTTTTAATGCAACTTTGCATCAATTATCAAAATCCCTCTCATTCATCTCTTGCTCCACATTTTACTTAGTTTTCACAGCTGTGAAGATCTTGAAGAATCAACTGAGTATTATTAGACCTCATCTTTTCAGATTAATATACAGTATAAACTAGCGAACACAACTTCTACTGAAGTCGTTTGATTTAGTTTCAAAGTGTTTTTCTTGTGAGATTCTCAAAATACTGCGGTATTTAAATGCAAACTAAACGCAAATATAAATTATTCCAACTTCTGACCAATTTTTTTTATTACAGTTATAATGTAATCCATAAGATTCAAATATAGTTTTTTCTTATTATTATGATATATATTCTTAAGTAAACATAAAATGAACAGTGGAGAAATTTAGGATTAGTTTTCAGGATTAGTCTTTTTTTCTCCAAACATTATATCTTTGTGCTTTTATGTTCCCTATAGTGTAAAACCAGGATAACAGTGTGATATTGACTGGTTAATTAGGGTGGCTATCTTGTTTATATGGAGTCTGCATTCTTGGTAATGGGTGGGGCTCGTGTATTTTGTTTCATGACTGGAAATATTTCCAGACAGCCAAATTTGTCATTTCTGTAAGTGAGGGCAAAGTGTATCAAAGTTGGTTATGGTAAAGGAAAATGTTGTAATAGTTTTTGGCAGCGACGTTTTCGCAATAAAGCCGTTTCAGACAACTGAGGTTAATCTGTCTTTGCCATGCAGAACATAACTTAAATGTTTTGCACTCTAGAAAGAGGATTACACCCATTGAGTAAAGAAAATATATAAGGCTCTAAAACTGCATTTCTCTATTTTTAGTGGACTAAATCTGCAGTAAATGTAGCTGGTTAAAGTGTAGTAAGATAGATTAAGTAGTGACTGAAACCAAAGTACATTTTACACGGTTCCTACACAGTCTTGAAAAGTATGATAATTTGAAATGAAAGATGTTGAGGAACTCTGATTGTGGTCGTGTGTTTGATTTAAAAAAAAAAAAAAATGCTGTCAATATTTACAGCCTTCTTTCTGCAAACTGAACACCAATTTGCAGCAACGGGGTGGGGGCTTTCTGGCTTCTCATTGAAATTACTTTAAACTACAGGAGCGGTTTTAAAACAATAGCTTTTTAAAATCTTGGTAAATCTAGATACTGGTCCCAACTGGACCATAACTAGTTGGGGAATTATGAATTAGCCTGCCTACTCTATAAAACAAGCAACAAATGTGCAATTGAGAATATGTTCAAGATACTTGCTTAGTCTTTTTTTTTCTGCACTCACCTCTCCGCACCACCTCTGCAGAGCAGAGCGCCTCCAGCCTGACCGCTGGTTTTAAAACATGCATAAACAAACTTTTAGTAAGGATGTCTTACACAGTTTAGAGATCTGGTGATGCTATCAACATGTTAAAAACGAGGTGATGTTCACAGAACTTCTGATAGTTCCTCTATGTGGCCAGAAATGAGATTCTCATATATATTGCAAACTATATAAATCCGTTTTTATTGGCCATGCCTTTTTTTTGTTTGCAACTGACAAAATATTTTGTATTAATCTTTATGGCATATTTTACAGCCCTATGGCTTTAAGTTACTTCATGTTACATTGATTAATCACATAAATGTAACACATTTTCATTCTGTAAGGAAAAAAAGTGTCCGTTTTTAGTTTTGATACATTTGATTAATGTAGAAAAAAAATCAGATTTTTTTTTTTTTTTTTGGTGTCTGACCTGTCGATTAATTGATTTGTTGGTAATTGATTGTTGCAGGACTCCACTTTAGCCGACAATTATTCATACTCATATTTTGTTTTAACTAGGGGTGGGCCGATCACCGATCTTTGAAAAGCCTGACCTGCCGATACCGATTTTGTTTTATTTTTTATAGCTGACACTGTCAGGTGTTATAAGGTCACACTACACCTTCATTGTTCCAGTCTTATTATATTGAAAAACATTTAACAATACCCGTGAAACAATAGAAACTTGTTTTAACTGCACATGAGGTCTGAAATATAAATTAACTAAATTAAAAACAAATCAGTTCCATTAGTCTTCCATTTTTCAGATTTTGAGACCTTTGCAGAGGTAGACAAAATCCGTGCATAAGATCGGTTTCACATGTAAGTATCGCCGATCACCCAAAATGAAGGAAATCGGGGGCCGATCAATCAGCGCACCCTTAATTTTAACTGGAAGAAATATAAACACATTTGAGAGGCCTAAAGAGGCCCATTTGTAATATTACAGAATTTGCGTATGGTGCTAAAGATTAAGGTGATGGCAAGGAGGCCTTTCAACCTCAAAGACAGAGTTCATTGTAGATAAATGGTCAGAAGGTATAAGAAGTTGATTGTTGTAATGCAAATGTAGATTTTCCCACTGATTATGGAGAACATTGATTAATTTTCGACATGACTTCTCTTTTTATAAAATGTAAGTTAAAAACACAGTTTAAACTCTTTGACATTGTTGTATTATCTTTTGAGATATGCTAAACTTCTTTGTCAACTGAAAATCATTTTAGTATGAATATTTCTTGTCTTAACTGTATAAACTGCCATACATCATACTAGAAAAACATCAAGTGTTGAAAGTGGGTTATGCAAGTGTCACATTAAGTGAACGCAGTTGCGCTGCCTAGAATAGTCGCAGGTAGAGTGTATGATTAAATAATGCAATGTGAAAACGTCTTCTGTCTTTTTAATTAGAAAGTGTTTAAACACTAAGACAACAGGATTAACAGAACTCCCAGTGTTGAAATACTAAATGAAAGCCATGAATGAATCTGTTTATTTAGATTTATTCCAGCATTAAGATTCTTGAAGCATTCATTTCAAATTTTTAAGGATGAGTTGCTTGAGGTGAAAAGCTGGTTCGAATCAGGATGCAGATGCAAATAATTTAGTCAACTAAAACGTGCAAGAGCAGCAAAATGTAAACATCAAAACAATCTGTTCTTTGCAGGGGTCAGTGTTGAATATTATTATATCTGAATAAAAAATGTGGAGAGCCTTTGGGGGTTGTTATATCTTTTCCCATTGTTGCCGATGATTTGATATGACATGGGACAACAATAGAAAAATCTCTCTTCTGGCATGGCTGGAGCTCTCGTAGGCGTTGGTGCCACCTCCGCAGCTCTCCACCTTGTTTTAATTGCCTTCAAGTTAATTACTCCAGAAAGTGTGAAACAATGTCAGATTTCCCCTGAACAGTGCTTTCACTCTCTGCTCTGCACCCCTGTTGGCCAAATGGGGGAAACATAGGTGGATAAATAGGGCTTTGGAAATTGCTGTAAACATGGGGGGGGCAAAAGTCTTCCAGCAGAAGGCTGATTGTTGATGTTTACTCTTTATTGTAGATTTTTATCTCGTTAATTTGCTTTTACTGAACTTCTCTTGGCAACACGCTTTAGCTAAGGTGTCTTCCTGCAAAATCTGTCATCCGAATATAGTAGTAAGCTAATCACCGGTGCCGATA
Source organism: Girardinichthys multiradiatus (assembly GCF_021462225.1). NCBI lineage: Eukaryota > Metazoa > Chordata > Actinopteri > Cyprinodontiformes > Goodeidae > Girardinichthys > Girardinichthys multiradiatus. The sequence goes on from NC_061802.1 coordinate 31,689,097, forward strand.
TTAGTGCGGCTTTGTAGAAGTGCCGATCTGAAGGTGGGCAAGGCGGATCCTTTAAGGTTCCCCTCTCCTCTCCGCTCGCCTGATTCTCCATGCCACTGGCATTGGCCCCATAGATCACGGCTGTCGCAGCGTGTGTAGGTGCTTGCACCGCTCTGTTAGCCTCATCGCTCATTCTCACTCGTCAACCAGGCTGCTGATCTCACCCAGACCCCGTCTCACTCCCCTCCCTAACTGCCTCCCTGCCTCCCTCTCGTTTCGTCTCCTTGCTTTCTCCTTCCACTTGCTCGTTGCTTTGCTTTCTTACACACATTTTTTTAATTAGGCAAAAATCAAAGGCGCAGTATGAATATTCATAAGGAAACTGCATTAATATGCACAATTATGCAAATCAGCATGCAATTAAGCCTTGTGTCTCCAGAGAGCCTGGATAGCATTAGTGCATTAGACAGGGAGAAGGGGATGATGGGGGTATTTTGGAGTTTTCTGCTCCACCAATCTTCGACTGTGTTTTTCTTTGTGCCGCACTTGAATCTTTCTTTACTTCTAACATTGTGCTTCAGTTTTTTTGCTTCATGTTTTTTAGTTTGTGAGAATTATAATCAATAATTTAATGTGACATAGATAACATTGTACCCGCATTAGGAAGTAAATGGTTAATTTTATGGTATTCAGTAACCATAATGAACTCTAATGGGAACATTGCACATCATTTTAAACATGTTTTTCCCTGCATATTATCTTTGCTTAATATTAATGCCATTTATCACTTTGTGTAACTTGCTTTTTGGTCCTTTGTGTCAGTCCTAACCGTTCGTAACTCTGCATCTTTTTCCAACAATAGATGAGCGCAGTGGCTCTGGGTCCTGGGGCTCTGCAGAACAGAACAGTCCCTCATTCAGCCAAGGACGGGTAAGATCAAGACGCATACAGTCGTACCATTTAGTTGCACCTGATTTTAAAATTGCATATCTAAGGAGTAATGCCAGATGCTTTGATACTGACACCCTCACACATATTTACTTGATCACACAACCAGAACTGAAAATGCACAACGTACCTCCTCAAAACCGCCACTGCTGTGTGCCATGTATGATTTGCAGTGGTAGCTTTTTTTTTTTTTGCTTTCTACCTAATAACCTTGGCCCAGGATCCTGCATTGGCAAGCACCCTTGTAGCTGAGAACCTCTGTTGAAGCCCAGCGGTAATTGCAGCTTCACATCCAGTCTAACTGTCTTGGCACTGGTCTGTAAATACAAAGTACAGGGGGTGAAATAGATGCAGAAAGCTTTGATTACCACAAGTTGATAATTAAGAAAGTCAGTCTGAATCCCTTGAGCTGATGCAGATTTGTTTGGCATTGCTCCCGTTAGCTAGAAAGAAAAACAGAGGGAAGATAACCACTAAGGTATATAGGAAAGCTGACAACATGAGGATGGCTCTGTATTTAGATGTGTTGCTCTCTGCATGTTGTCAGAGGTTGGGACTCGACTCTGCAACTTGGATTCGAGTTGAGATTAAGTCCCTAAAACAAAGGCTTTAGACCTGGCTTAGACTCTCGCTCGTAAGACTCGAGATTCAATAAGAATCTCTGTCAAATGTAATCAAATGACTGGTAGTCATGGTAACATTATACACAGCACATATCAGTCCTGTAATATTTCTCAACAGTAGGTGCCAGTAAAAGGAGTCAGTAGCAGCTTTCATGTTCAGCTTTTTATTTGTTGCTTCCATTGAACTAGCATAAACAGTAAATACATGTGCAGCATTTAATTTATTGGCCAGGGACAAACCACAAATGATTAATGGTTCATAACATCCAGTTATTGTTTGCTGTTGCACCCTATAAACGACCACATAGATGTTTCTCAAACTGAAGTCCATATCAAATGGCTTAGGGTCATTTCCAAACAAAGTAAACATAACTTTCCTCTGTCATCTTATTTTCTTGCTGTTAAATCAACATAATTAGAAAGACACTTTTAGTTCTTCAAAATAAAAGCACTTCCTGTTAGAAAATTTAATGTGTAAAAAACCTTTCTCATTTACTTACTACATCGTGCCTTTCTCTTTATTTTTAAATGTATCTGGTGCTTTCAAAGTGTACTTTTTATACTTGACAACTTAGTTATTTCTTTAGATTTAAAACATGGTTTTCTAATATTTTTGCAACTTAAAGTAAGAAGAAGAAAAGCAATTAAATACTGCACTATGCGCTATGAACACTTAAAGTGGTAAATATGAGCACAGGGATGAATATGCATTAATTTCATCAAAGCAAATACGCCAATAGTACTTCAAAATTAAAGCTCTTTATTTTTTAGAACTGTGGCATTAATTGGTGTTAAACTGTTTGTACTAGTTTCCTTTCAACACATTTGCAAATTTATACTGTATTTGTAGTGGGGGTAATTATGCTATATTTCCAAAATAAATCACATGAGTTTAACATATAATTTTGTTTTTGTAGTTGTATGTTCTACAAATGATAAAGATGTTTATTGTTGATCTGTTAAATTAGCCTAAAGGATACTACATCATCACACCGCCTTTAGAAAACATGATACTTTTTGGAGAAAAAAAATACACCTGATCACCAGAAAAAACCAAGAGCGAGTGCTACACAATCAACTTTTCGCAGCAATGACCTTATAATAATACTTATTATCATTCTATGCTGTGCGGAGACTTTGCTCACCTCAAGATGCCGGCTGCTTGAAACTGAAAGTGCAACTCAGGCTTTACCTACTTTCTGAATAATTTGGTTAATAATCGTCTGACCACTTGGGCTTCAATAGAGCATTGAAGTTTCATTTCCAGATGGTCAGTTGATCGGAAACCACGAGAAAAAGACAAGATGTTGGTATCATGGGAAAAGTAACGGACCGCATCCTGACACAACAGAACACTGTGAATCCCAAACCCCAAACAACAGGGTCGCATGAAAAGCAACACACATACTCCAAAAATGTGATTGGACTTGATGTTGAACTTATTTTTCTCATGTTTACACCCACGTATCGTGTTTTATTTACTAGCATACATGGCAACATTAGAAACTGTGTCACACCAGCCCAACAATTTGAATTTATAACCAATCTAGATACATTCTGGTTTTATGCAAGCTGTACAGCATGCATTCAGTATGCATTAATGGGAACAAAATGGCATATTGGCATGTTATTTACATTTTAAGGTCAGTTATATTCTGTACCATTGGTTCTACAGAGCTATGGAGAGGCATCCCACTTCAGTGAACATGAAGGCTTGTCCTCTCCGTTTATCAGTTCAGGGATTGCAGGTATGTTCTGTAATTTACCTTTCTATAACTGCTCTGTATATATTACATTATTTTCTGATCCTATAGCTTATTGTCAATGACATTTTTTTTGATCATCTGACAGCAGCGTGTACTTAATGACCACAACATTTTTTTCTAGATTGTGAAATGTGTATGTGTGCCGGCATTCATACTGCTATATATGTGTGCGTGTGTTCATCCGTTGAATGTTAGGGATGTTAGGGTGCTGAAGCAGAAACCCTCCCTGGGGTTTTGTCTGGCGGGCAGCTTTATACAGCTGAGCATATTGAAAAAGGGGAGGGCCTCCCTGAACACTTTCTGCATGTGAAAACCTACTTTTCATTTGTATTATTACACATCATTGCATCCCAGAGTTTTTAAGCAGTTTGTTCTAAATACACCACAGTTGAATTGACAACTTCTTACCTTGCAGGTAAAAACGAGAGGCCACCCTACACCCCCTTTGTAAGCCAGGTATGTTCCACTGTGCGGTCATTGAATATCTCTGACAGGCCATACAAAGTAAAACTCAATTCAGTACTGCATCACTAAAGGAAGCTCCGTTTTCTCAGTTCTCTTTTCAGACGCTTTGAATTTACAACCGGCTTTTGTTTCTTAGAAGAGAAGTTGATGTTTTTTGTTGTGCTTTCCCAGGCATGGTGTTGATAAAAGATTTGCTCTCTCTGTTTCTAGCCTGGTTTATTTCCAAGCGACATAGCGATGCCCAGCCCAGATGCTTTGTCTCCCTCTGGCATAAAGTCAGGCTCTCAGTTTTATCCATCATATCCCAACAACCCCAGGAGAAGGCCGCCTGAAGGAGGCTTAGGTAAATAAAAAAAACAAACATTGAACATTCTTTGGTGCTATGAAATCTCTATCACTTTTTAATATTTACAACATAAAGTCTGTTTTCCAGAAGTGTGATGCTTATGATTCAATTGTTACCAGATTTGGTTGAAAACCTGCGATGAAACTCTTCGCCTCCCTTATTCCTTGATACCTAGTTAAAATATTCCACTGAGAAATAGGAGACTGCTGTAAGATCAGATACACCCGTTTGAGATGACTTGATATACCCTCATGTTTCATGGAAGTGGGTATCGGTCCTGCAGGAGACATTAATGTTTAAAGAAAAACTCTTTTGACAAATGAGTTTACTTTAATGTGTTTAAATGTTGTTCAGATAATAATGTATTGCTTTTATACTAACATATGCATGTACAATATGCTGTAGGGGTACGGGAAGTATTCATATGATTAGTCTGAGTGTTATTGTACTTATTTATTCCGAAAATGGCAAACATCCCTGAATTCTTTTAAATCAATGTAAGGAAACAATTTGTATAGAGTTACCTTGGAATTTGTATTTGAACTATTAACTGAAATATATATTTTTTTAATCTGTGGTACAAATGTTCTTTACTCACCTTGTTATGCCACTGCAATGTGTTTCTTATGTTTTCATCATGTAAAGCACCTTGAATTGTCTATTTGCTAAAATGTGCTTGCCTTGCCTTTTAATGTAAAATAATTGATATTAGAGGTGACCTGATTCCTACTATAACACATAAAAGTCAGAAAATGTGCTGCAGCTTGTTTGACAGAGATATAGTTTTTAATCCAACAGAAAATAAAGGCATTTATGCATCAAACCATTATCACACAAAGTGCATTCTGGGTGTCGCTACCTTTATAGAGACAGGTTTAAATTATTTAATGACTAGGAAATCAGATTTTATTTTGTTTTTAGTAATTGACCTGCCAATCAATCATCCATCAGAGTCAGTTATGGGTAAACTGGCTGATTGATTGATTTATCTTTACTTTTTTTTCACTAGGGCTGTATGTTCATAAAGCATCAATATATTGACTGAAGATAGAAAAATGTGTTTTTTTTTCCCCTTTCAATTTGTACTTGTTTAAAAATATAAAAGAAAAAGATTAATATGAGACAGACTACATGTTTTTATGGTTGTTCTGATTCTAAAATAGTGGCGAAAATGTATTTATATTATATGTGTGGTTAAAAATTCTTACCTGGGATACCAAATAAAATATCTTGGCACGCAAACCTCCTCTCCCTTTATTCCCCAGTCTTCCCCTGAAGAAAACGTTTTTAGCTCGTGAGGAAAAGCCATGTCCCTTTGCCCTCCCTCTTGGGACACCCTACCCCTTAGGAGCAAAGGGTTAAGGGCTACCAATGATAAAAAGGCAAAAAGGGATTCACCCTAATTTGTTCATCTTGCTGTAAGATTCAGTGTAGCCTACTGATTGCAATTTAGCTTTTCATCATCAGGTGATGTGATATATTGTAAAGTGATTGGATTATAATAACTAGATTGGTTTAAATGAATTTAGACTAAATTGGGATCTATACACCTGGGTAAGAAATGGACCTTTTAGTTTTGAATTAAATCAAATAGGTGCCTGGCTGAAGATCCAAATAGTACTGGCCATTTTCTATTTATCTTTTACTAGAAATAAAAGTTGCATTTTTATCATCAGCACAGCTTTACTGTGGTTAAAGATGAAGTTGTAGAAACACTTTATTGCCACACTTGCTACAGCTTGTTCAGAATTTCTGAAACTGGATCAAGCACATAAGCCAGCACCTGAGCTTGTATCATTTTTAATTTTGTTTATTAAGTTTAAGTATGTATCAAGTCCTGTTTTATTTTCTTATTTTTTTTATTCTGCTATGTCACTTTTTAATTTTCTGTCTACAGACAATCAGCCAAAGAAGATTCGGAAACCCCCTGGCCTGCCATCCTCGGTGAGAACTAATTTCTTCTCATCTCCTATTTTTTCTGCTTGCATATATTCTGGCTTCCTCACTCAGCTCGATCAGCCCTATGACAGACATACACTAAGAGAGCTGTCAGTAGGACAACTCAGACCCCAATAAACGTCAGTGCTGCAGTTGTTGCTACAGTCAGGTGGTCTTCAGTGGTGGTTGAGGTGCTTGACCTCCATTTCTGATTATCTTTAGTAGTTTGACAAGTTTTCAAACAGATTCCTTTTAACAATCTGATCTGAATTGGAAAAACATGTAGAACATGGCTTCTATGCAGTCTAGAAACTTTCTTTCTCTCTTTCCTCTCCCACTCCCTCCTGTAGGATGAAGGTTATTAGAACGTAAACATAAAAAAGATACTTAGCTTTAAGATCAAGGTCCTAATAATGTCTTATTTTTATCTCTTTTTTTCATGATGCAGTAAGTTACACAGACTGCTCAGTTTTTCAGCTGATTAGCATTTAGCTGCCTGAATTCTCTCCAAACTTCAGCTCTTGTTCAACCAAGCAGGATGAAGTTTCTCATGATGGCATGTCTGACTGTAGCTAGTGTGATTTTTGTCAGTGTGCCCAGAGGTCCCAGCAGCTGATGGGAGGATGACGGCAGCCGCACATAGCTGGAAACACAAGTCACTGTTACTCATTTTATTGAACTGAATCAGGTTCATGCCCATTCATGAATCAGTGTCACATTTTAGGTTTGACGAGTCTACTGATACTCAGTAGACTTAGTCTGGTTAAACAGTTCAGAACGACAAAGAGTCTTTAGTTTAAAAACTACACATCAAAATGAAATAAACAAAAACACAAGAATCTGTTAATATTTCTCTGTTCTAATTGGTTTAAAGTATTGCATTAAAGATGAGGTAATGGATGTGTTTTTTAAGTTGGCAAATTTAGTGGACCACCTGTGGTTCGCAAATCCAGCCCATAAGGGCCACTGTCCTCCATGGTTTAGACGGTTCTCTGCTTGAACACATTAGCAGGGTGGCGCAGAACCCGGGATGAGGAGATAATTGATCTGTTATAGTCGGGTGTGTTACAGCAGGGACCTACAGAACCAGAACTGCCAACCCACCCACAGGTCGTTATATTGGCTGCTATTAAGTGCAGTCTCAATGCTTTGGTGAGCTCTCCATCATTACTATGAAACACTAATAATCTAATTGTTCAAAATGGTAATTCTGAGATAACAAGAGTAAGCTTAAAGATAAACTCAACAGTTATTCTCTTCCTGGTTTTATATTTTATTGTTTTTTTGTTTTTTTTATCTCTAAATCAGATGTTTTAAATGAAAGAATTGCCTCTTTATTTTAGGTGTTTTTAAAATGATCAGTTTAAATAAAAGCAAATTTCACAAATATAATTGCATGCAAGTAATTTTTTAGGACATTGTACAAGTATTCACACCCCTTGAATGTTTTCTATTTTCTCATGTTACAACCACAATCCTGTATTTTAGTGGGATTTTATTTAATAGACCAACACAAAGTAGATCATAATTTTAAGGTTGAAGGAAAATGATGCATGTTTTTTATTTTTTATTTTTTTTAACATAAATCTGAAAAGTGTGGCATGCATTTAAATTGAACTCTCTTCATCCTGATGCACCTAAATGCCATCCGTTGCAACCAGTTATATTCAGAATGATCTAATTAGTTAATAGTGTCTACCTATATGTAACTTATTCTCAGAGGTTTGTTATAAAATTAATATACAAATATTATCATTAAGACTAAGGAATATAGCAGATAAGTCAGTGATAAAGATGTGGAGGTGTTTAATGCAGGCTTAGGTCATAAAATAATATCCCATGCTCTGCTCTGTCCACCAAACATACAGAGAATATGGCATGACTGCAAGTCTACAAAGACATTGCCATTGACTTCAGCTGGGGTTCAAGGAGCGTATTAATCAGAAAAGCAGCCAAGAGGTCCAGGGTAAGACTGGAGGTGCTGCAGAGATCCACAGCTCAGGTCTGTCAGCAGGACAACTATTAGTTTTGCACTTTACAGATCTGACCTTCAACAGAAGTGGTAAGAACAAAGCCACATCGAGTCCCATTTGCAGTTTGCCACAAACCATGTCAAAGAAGCTACTCTGGTCATATCAAACCAAAGTGAACTTTCTGGTCTATATGCAAAACGCCACATGTGGCAGAAAACAAACACTGCACATCACCCTGAACACACCGTCCATAAGACAGCATCATGCTGGGGAATTCATTTTTCAAGCAAGGAGCGGAAAGCTGGTTAGAGTTGATTGGAAACTGGATGGAGGCAAATACAGGTCCTTCTCAAAATATTAGCATATTGTGATAAAGTTCATTATTTTCCATAATGTCATGATGAAAATTTAACATTCATATATTTTAGATTCATTGCACACTAACTGAAATATTTCAGGTCTTTTATTGTCTTAATACGGATGATTTTGTCATACAGCTCATGAAAACCCAAAATTCCTATCTCACAAAATTAGCATATCATTAAAAGGGTCTCTAAACGAGCTATGAACCTAATCATCTGAATCAACGAGTTAACTCTAAACACCTGCAAAAGATTCCTGAGGCCTTTAAAACTCCCAGCCTGGTTCATCACTCAAAACCCCAATCATGGGTAAGACTGCCGACCTGACTGCTGTCCAGAAGGCCACTATTGACACCCTCAAGCAAGAGGGTAAGACACAGAAAGAAATTTCTGAACGAATAGGCTGTTCCCAGAGTGCTGTATCAAGGCACCTCAGTGGGAAGTCTGTGGGAAGGAAAAAGTGTGGCAGAAAACGCTGCACAACGAGAAGAGGTGACCGGACCCTGAGGAAGATTGTGGAGAAGGGCCGATTCCAGACCTTGGGGGACCTGCGGAAGCAGTGGACTGAGTCTGGAGTAGAAACATCCAAAGCCACCGTGCACAGGCGTGTGCAGGAAATGGGCTACAGGTGCCGCATTCCCCAGGTCAAGCCACTTTTGAACCAGAAACAGCGGCAGAAGCGCCTGACCTGGGCTACAGAGAAGCAGCACTGGACTGTTGCTCAGTGGTCCAAAGTACTTTTTTCGGATGAAAGCAAATTCTGCATGTCATTCGGAAATCAAGGTGCCAGAGTCTGGAGGAAGACTGGGGAGAAGGAAATGCCAAAATGCCAGAAGTCTCAAGACTCAAGACCCAACACTCTGGATGAGCTAAAGGCCGCTATCGAAGCATCCTGGGCCTCCATAAGACCTCAGCAGTGCCACAGGCTGATTGCCTCCATGCCACGCCGCATTGAAGCAGTCATTTCTGCCAAAGGATTCCCGACCAAGTATTGAGTGCATAACTGTACATGATTATTTGAAGGTTGACGTTTTTTGTATTAAAAACACTTTTCTTTTATTGGTCGGATGAAATATGCTAATTTTGTGAGATAGGAATTTTGGGTTTTCATGAGCTGTATGCCAAAATCATCCGTATTAAGACAATAAAAGACCTGAAATATTTCAGTTAGTGTGCAATGAATCTAAAATATATGAATGTTACATTTTCATCATGACATTATGGAAAATAATGAACTTTATCACAATATGCTAATATTTTGAGAAGGACCTGTATAGGGCCATCCCTGAATTAAACCTGTTCAACGTGACAGTAGACTTGAGACTGGTGCAGACACTCACAATCCAGCAGGACACCTCTAAACATACAGCTGGAGTCCCAATGGAATGGTTAAGAACAGAGCATATTCATGTTGGAATGGCCTAGTCAAATTCTAGATCTAAATCAGATCAGTCACTAGATGTGCACAGCCTGTAGAGATGTACACCCAAAGACTGTAATTGCAGGGAAAGGGGCAAAATGTTGATTCAATGGAAGTGAAAACATGCAAAAAACACTTTACAGATTTTGAAGTGTAACAATTTTCAAGCCATGTATCCTTCCCCTTAGACATTACAATTATTTTATCTCCCTAATATAATACACCAAGGTTTGTTTGTAACATGATAAAAAGTGGAAAAGCTCAAGGGCTATGAATAGTTTTGGATGGCACTAACTTCTTTAGTTGTTTATGCTCAGCATGTGGACTGACCTGAACCTAACGAGGTCTTAAAGTATTAATATATTTTTTTGACGTTTTGTTGTTTTAAGCAAGCAAGCCAGTTGTTTAACAACACAGCCGTCCACCTGTAGGTGTTGTGTTGAAATGGCTGCAGGAACCTGTGCATGGAGACGCTATTGCACTTTCTACATCAGTGGTTTGAGTGTGAACCCTGTCTAGCCATGGCTCTCTGTTTTTCTCTGAACCACGACCGTTCTCTGTAGTAACATGAACGATGGGCTGTGTGGTTTTTCAGTGCGAGTGATGAGATGTCTGTTTGTGTGAACCCCCCACCCCTGCCCCATCTCCGCCTACGCTTCACCACATGATGGCCTGGGTGGGCCTCCCCCCTGCAAGTGACCCAGTTGTGAGGCACAGTGCTTGTGAGGCCTCTTAGCCCCGTGTCTGAGCCCAGATTAATGACTGCTGGTGATGATCCTGTGGTCTCTTTCCACCCTCCTCTCTCTGTTTTTCTTTACCAACCTATTCATTTTTTTTTCATTATCTTCTTTTATAACATGAATAACGTTGCTTTAAATCAGAAAACTTTATGTATCCACTCATTTCCTGTAAGCCCTTCCCCCTCCTGTAAAATTCAACAAACATTTGCTTCTCTTCTGCCCCCTAGTTGTCCCTTTTCCTGCCCACAAACCTTTGTGGTTGAATATAAGCGCTTGTAGGTTAGTTTGATGTTAATCGTCATCTATTCCCCACCTTCAGTAATAAACCTTTTTTTTTTTTCCTGTGTAGAGACCTTCACACGGTCACAATCTGAATCACGTTAAACCCGTATTAGTTAAGGATTTTATCCTATAAATCTCTTTCTTCCCGGAGAACACAATAACCCGGCAGCGCCTGTCATTGTGTGGCGTTGTGCTCCCATCTAGAGCAGCAGGATTCTCAGGACATTGTTCCCGGTGAAAGAACAACTCAAAGCTTATTGTTAAATGAAGCCATCTCTATCATGTATCCCCCCCGAATTAACCGTGATCATTTTAAATCCCTCGTTTCCTTCACACTCCCATGGCCGTATCAAGCTTTGTTTAAGTCATTTAGATTACTGTCCCCTGTCCCCCTGAACACCCCTTATCTCTCCACCCATTTCATATATCATCAGGACCTTAATTTTTTTTCTCTCCTCTCAATCCTCATCCATGCCCCTTTACCACCCCCTATCCACCACAGTTTCTCCCCGTCTCTCCCTCTCTTTCCGTCTCTCTCTCTGACTGGATCCCAGCCCCCATCTCTCTCTCTCTCGCTCTCTCTCTCCCTCCACTCGTTCCCTCTCCTCAGCCCAGCTGCCTGTGGAGTTGGATGCGGTCCAGGAACAGGCAGATGGCTCTGTAATTAGAAGTGCATCTCTCCATTCCCTTTCCACTTCTCCTTGTTAAATCAAATTACAGAAAAAATCCCTTTTCTGGATTAGCATTCTTTGCAGCATAGCCTTCATTCTCTTCCCCTTTCCTGTATCTGCCATGTAGTACAGAGGAAGGGAAGAGAATGAGTGAGTGGCACATGAGGGTGCATGGAAACCGAGGACTTCCTATGTCCATCCTCAGGCTCTATTGCTAGTTTTGTTTTAACAACATTTGGGATGTTCACATATTTTCATGTATAGAATTTCAGTCTTGGTTTGAGGGAATTGCTTCTGGTTTGTGCATGAATGTGTGTGTTGGTTCACTCAATGCATGGTATGTGTGCGAGCTGATACTGAGCATGTTACAGGGAGGGGCTGCAGGCCTGACAGTGCGATGTCACTAGGGTCCTAGGAGCTAGAGGAAATGCTCGCTGTGCGCTGGGATTCAAGCCGTCGCTGAACTCAGCATGCCATGGCCACTGTGGTCTCCTCTACAGGCGAGGAGCTGGCCTTGCTTCCTTCTACACCTCCAGCAGACTCCCTCATGCCATCTTGTGGCTGTTTGAGGCTACAGTAATCCAGTAGTAGTTCATGGCCAACTAAAATGAGGTGGTTAGCATAAAAAGGATTTGTCTCCAAAACAAAGGCATTAAATCATTCAACATTTATTATTAGTTATAATTAGATTATTTATAGTCTATATTGATTATTTTGGTTTTGATAGACAGGCTTAATCAAAAATACAGAATAAGCTAGATATAACCTTTTGCCTCTATGCTCTTTATAGATCAACTCTGGGAATCTAACAACGTGATATTATTTGAGTTATTAGTCAAGCTGTCAGCTTAGGTAGCTGTCCTGCAGTGTTCTGCTTAACAGTGTTTCTGAGTCCTGCTCCTTACAAATGAAGTTGCCATATCTTGCAACCATATGAGCTTTCAAAAATGAAGCCATCATTGCAGAACCAGAGGATGCGGGGAGGGAAGTGCACCCTGGTAGAGTTGATACAGAGTGTAAGACATAAAATAAGTAGCTGGTTTGCAATTCAGTGTTCTGCTGCGTCAGGTCCGTTACTCTTGCCTTAATGCCACCTTTTTTCCATGGTTTAGGATCAGCTGACCATCTGGACCCTGTCTAAGGGTTAAAACAAGGATACCATCAACTATTATGATCCGTAAACAGCAATATTTTTAGTCGATACGTAATTTTAATGATTTTATTTCATGCGAAATGTTGCAACTGTTTTCCTCCAAATTGGTGCGTAGTTGTTAAATTCGTGTGTATGCATCACTTCTTCCCCCAGCCAAGTTGACTTAAAGTCAACCAAGTTGGAGTCAGTCATTGGCTGGCTCTGTCTGTGCTTCTGCAGTTACTCCATAATGAGCGGTGTTATAAAGGTTTTTAAAGGTTACAGTAGTCTAAGGTGTGGAAAGTAGCACAATGACTTTGTATGATCAGCTGATAAACCAGGAAATAAACACTCTAAGGTTAGGCAAGTTGTCTGTGTGCAAGGTCTTCCTAATTTTCTGTCTGTTAATGTGCTGCCTTTGTGCAGAAGCCCAAATTCATTTTACTTCATCCCTTTAAATCCTCCCTTTAAGTGTTTTGTGAAACATGCTTTAGTTTCCTCACAATGACTGCCTGTTTTGTGCAGATGCTTCTAAACTGCTAAATTTGTCTTTAAATGTGTAGCCTTCTGTCTGTCAGCTGGCTAGCAGTGTGTAGCATCAGATGAAGGAGTTACTGTGGTACTTTCTCTGGCATCTCTTAAAAGGACTCTAAACCACAGTTCAACATAAACCTTAATACTTAAACCTAGAGTGGTACCCAGGAAAGTAAAACCCATGATTTACCAGTGTCACTTCAAAATGTTCTGGCTGACACTGTGTAGTTAAAAATGTTAAAGCTGCTCTGTTTAAAAACCTCTTTGTTGAATACTTGTTTGTTCAGGTATATGCGTCTACATCTGGAGATGAGTTTGCCAGGGACAATGGTGGATATCCTGGTGCCAAACCTGCCGCTGTCTACCCAGGTTCTTTCTACATGCAAGGTAACCTTTCTAAAGAAAACTTTGTGTTAAATTAGTTAGTCTTTTTATCATTTTTGATATATATTTTCACATTTTATTTCCCATTCCTCAGAAGACCCCTGGTCATCTTCTGGCTATTCTGGGATGTTGGGTAACCCTCCTCACATTGGACAGCCAGGCTCCTTCCCTGCAATCAACCCACAGGACAGAATGGTGGGTTTGTGGTTCATCATTCCTCAAGTTTTAAGATTTTTAATGTTGTATGATTTGTGTTAGGAACTGCAGGGCATCATCTGTCTTCACTTACCAAGAATTGGATCATGCTTCATTGTAATTGATAATTGTTACATTTGTAATAACCTAATAGTTTTCCCTTTAAACAACCTTTTATTATGGGGTGTTTTTATTCATTTGTTTTGCTTTCCGTACTTTTGTCCCTTCTTTTGAAGCATCACTCTTTCTCTGATCCAACAGAACTATTCTCTGCCCGGCAGTGAGGTCAACGGCTTCCACTCAGCCCCCACCACCTACAACCACACACCCACCATCAATGGAGATGGCATCATGGGTAAGAACCCTTTAAATGGAGCCTGTCTAGGAAGTATCTGGCAAGCATTTTTTATTGACCTGTTGAACTGCAGCTATGCTTTTGTTAATTTATTTATTCATTTTTCTGACTATTTCTTGTGTCCCTGCAGCCAGCCGAGGCACAACAGCAAGCAGTTCTGGAGATGAGATTGGAAAAGCTCTCGCTTCAGTAAGTTTATTCTTGTTGTTTAAGTTTGCACTGAGCATGGATGGATGGATTATAGATGGATCGATGCTGTGTTTTAAAATTCTGATATATATATATATATATATATATTGAAAATTCCTTTCAGATTTACCCATCGGACCACAACAGTAATAATTTCTCCTCGGCTCCTTCCACTCCTGGATCTCCACAGACCATCGCAGGTACACCTCAACCATCATTTAGACTAGATATGGCCATCAGTCATAAATGTAAAGAAGTAAACATCATCTTTAGGCATAGAAGTAGGCAAACCGCAGACACTGTGTAGAAGTGCTCCATTTTTTTTTTATGGTCAGAAAAATACATCTGTAGCGCCATCTGGTGTATATATGAAAGAACTGACACTTAACAAGACTCAACTTTGTCTCTTCAGGAACCCAGTCTCAGTGGCAAAGACCAACCACCCCCAACTATGAAGGGCAACCACACACACTGGTAAGTTGACATATTTCCTTACCACACCAAAATAATTGAAAGCATTAAGGTATGAGGTTATGGCAGGGGTCTCCAGCTCCAGTCCTCGAGCGCTACTATCCACGTTCAGATGCGTCCCTGCTCCAACACAGCTGAATCAAATGGTTGAATCTGCATGACATCAGGTTTGGGAGAGGCCTGCTAACGAGCCATTCATTTGATTCAGGTGTGCTGGAACAGGGATGCATCTAAAACCTGCAGGACGGTGTCTGTCCAGGACTGGAGTTGGAGACTCCTGGGTTATGGTGTTGGGTTCTGTTAGAGAATTATAGTAGTTAACATCCTACCAGCAGTAGATGACTCTCTTGGTGTCTTCAATTGGTAATAATCCAGAGTCGTTGGTCCCTGAGTCTAAAGCTGACTGTCAGCTTAAGTGAAGCCTCTTCCAAAGCAGCCATCATAAACGACATCAGTCTCAAAAACACCATCATGGATGGAGCTAACGCTATTTCATGAATCTTTAAAACTCTGTCACATTTGCTTTAGGTAGTATAATTTGGATGTTTATGAAGGTAGAAGTCATGCTGTGTTTGATTTGCCTTGGAGGTCGGAGCTATAGCTGGAAATGATTCACAGGGTTGAATGCCTTGTGGTGTGACTTTGTTGGTTTGGTCCTAACTACTGTTAGCATGACAAACCGATAACGATAAATTTCTCTTCATTTTATGTATTCAAAATCTAAGGAAGAATGTAAAAAAAATGGGTATTTTACAACACTATTGTGCCCCTGGTTTCAGGAGTCACAAACGGTCCCAACTGTTGACAAACCTATCCCTCATCGTTTTTAAATTGAATAAAAATGTCTACAAAAACAACTATTTTGAGTGTTCAACATTTAAATGATGTCCTTTATGTTTGAATTTGCCACCTCACGTCGTATGTTTGACATTCTAGCCTTCAGCCGGTTTTTGAGACCTAGGAAGCCACAGATAAACAAACACTCTTAAAAATCAAAACGAGCCATAATTCAATTCAATTCAATTCAAAAATACTTTATTAATCCCAAATGGAAATTAAATGTTGTTGTAGCTCATATTATGAAGGTTTCCTCAAAGAGCCGTTGTAGATGCTGATGACTGTGGGCAGGAAGGATCTCCTGTAGCGCTCCGTCTTACAGCAGATCTGAAGAAGCCTCTGACTGAAGACACTCTGTTATTGTAGGACAGTCTCATGAAGAAGATGCTCAGGGTTCTCCATAACGTTCTTCATTTTATGAAGAATCCGTCTTTCCACAATGACCTCCAGAGGTTCCAGAAGAGTCCCCAGAACAGAGCCAGCCTTTTTTATCAGCTTGTTGAGCTTTTCTGGCTCTGATGCTGCTTCTCCAGCAGATGATGGTAGAAGAGATCACACTTTCCACAACACTTATAGAAGATATGCAGCATCTTGCTGTAAACACCAAAGGACCTAAGCTTCCTCAAGAAGTACAGTCTGCTCTGTCCCTTCTTGTAGATGGCTTCACAGTTGCATCTCCACTTTAGTCTGTTGTCCAGGTGAACACCGAGGTATTTATACTCCTCCACCACCTCCACTTCTTCTCCCATGATAGAAATAGTTTTTGACTTATTCCTGTTTCTCTTAAAATCTACAATCATCTCCTTTGTTTTGGTCACGTTCAAAATGAGATGATTGTTTCCACACCATGCCACAAAGTGGTCCACCACCTTCCTGTACTCAGCTTCTTGTCCATCTCATAAAGCCTGTATACTATTGTAGGTTTGGGTTTTAAACTGGACTTGGGCTTCTAGGTCTGGTTTCAACGCAATAAAAGCAAAGATCGTTTACAAAAGAAAAACAGTATCTTGAACCACAAACTGTGCTGTCAATACTGTGGATTTACCCTAGGATAATCCAGTCCTGGTTCCACATGTCTCGGTGTTATAGATCCGCACTGGAAGACGACTTCAGCGTCGTTTTGTTTTCTTGATTTGTTGCACATACACTTAAAAAAAATCCAGCTTTACAAACGTTTTCAAATCAACTGCATTGTACATTATTTAAAAGTAGGTTATAAATGCTACCTGGAGAAGGAAATGAGTCTGGAAAAGTATGAAGATTTGAAATGTAGTGTGTTGAAGCAATTTCCTGTTTGAAAGGCTAACTGAAAACAGATCATGTCAAATATTTCTGGCAATGCAACAAGTTATAGCGGTTTTAGTAAATCTTAATTTGTTTTATTCAGTTTGTGCTTCACACAGAAAGATCAGTGGTAATTCATGTTCATCGACCACTTCCAGTGTGAATGTTCATTGGTTTCAATATGAATAAGTCCAATAAAAATGAGACGACTGTTCGAATGGTCATAAAACAGTATTCATATAAATTCCTATGATAATTTGACCTTTTTGAGGTCAGGATTTTAAGAAGACTAGCCATTAGCCCGAACCTCCTCAATCAACCAGATAATATGTATTCATACTAAATGAAGATGCTGTGGGAGTTTTCTATCATACACTATATTTATCTTTAAAATCTTGCACCTTTTTTTTTTTTAAACGACACAAAATGCAATTTTCTAGTGATATGAGAAAACTATGAATGTGCTCCTGCAGGTCATACTTTTTTAAGTCATTTTCTTAAATTTCTAATATGCTAAAGCTCACATTTCATTAACTTGTGTAGCAGAATAAAATGGAGGACCGCTTGGAAGAGGCCATCCATGTGCTGCGTAGTCATGCTGTGGGCCAGAGCCCAGCGTTAGAAGGTGCTCACTCTGACATGCACAGCCTGCTGTCCTCAGTGCACAATGGGGGCCTTGGAGGCCTCTCCCCAGCTTTCCCCAGTGCCAGCCTTGCTCCCAGCAACAGACATCCTGCTTTGGTGAGTCATGTTTCCTCTACTTGTGCTCTCTTTTATGTTTTCAGCTTGTAAGGTGATTTTAATTTCCCTTTCAGATTCATAAAATGTTATTGAATTGAATGTTGACCAAAATACTGCTGCTAGAAATGACTATACTGTCATTGTTGTTTATGTTTAAACGTTCAGCAGTTTAGTTGTTTCTGAGAAAACTCTTTTCCTATTAGGATTTACTAAAGGTTCATGTTTGCAGGTTTTAAATAAAGACTATGGACAGGTGGCACAGTTTCCAAATAAATCATTAAAAAAATATTTTCAACAGTAAATTCACCGTGACGCCTTCAGAAAGTTGCGTATACTGGAAACATATAATTTAATTAGCTCTGTTGTCTAACTGGTGTGTAAAAAAAGAAGTGCGACATTAAAATTATTTATTTAAATTATTATTTAAAGAGGAAATAAATTAGTTAAACATTTTGTCTTTGTTCACATCTGCTGGCCAAATTATTAGCCAGTTACCTTCTGCTTAACTTGAAAATATGACGGTTTACTGTATTCATAGGTTTGACTGAAGCATTTTGGAGGCATAACTCGGGTCTGTTTATAGGAGATTGCCATGAATGTGCCTTACTTTGATCAGCAGGGAGGGAAACACGAGGAACCCACAGGACTTCCTCCCAGCAGCACTCTCCTGCATGGCCATCACGCCACTGGACCCACACCCTCCGTTGGCCAACCAGAAGGCTTCACTAGTGAGATAAAGTGTTATTTGTTTTGAAGAAAGCTGTGAAAAACTGCATGTCATTGCAAGGCTTTTTGAAACCAAACCTCTCTTGACTAAGTTTCTAAGTATTTGTATGTTCGCATTTAGGTCTCCCTGGTGGTTTGGCTCGGTCAGCTCACTCTTCCAGCAGCTCAGACATCAAAAGAGAAGACAAAGAGGATGATGAAAATTCATCTATTGCAGACAAGTCGGAGGAGGAAAAGAAGGACTCCAAGGCGGCACGTAATCGAACAAGGTAACCCTCAGCCTGATTTTCACTAGAGCCTTCAGTTTTGTTGTTTGTTAATCTTTAAAATGCACATATGCAGTGAGAGAAGAGAGTGTCCCATCAACTAAATATTATAATTTAGAGAAAGTGATCTGATACTTTAAATTTCTGTGACAATTCTCCAGATTTAAGTTATGAAAAGGCATCTCTTCTTACCTGTGTTTCCCACTGATTGTTCACGCTATGTTAGGTGTTTTAACATTGTCAACCCCCCTCCCCTTCATGTCACATTTTCAGAAAGGAGGCGTTGACCCTCCAGATGCTCTCTGGCCTATCAGACCAGAAAGATGAGTAAGTTTCTCCAACCGAGAATCAACTTTTAGTGCTTTGTGGGCTCTCAACGTTCAAAGGAATATTCTTTCAGCTGGTGTTTAAAATAATACAATTGCAGTTATATTTGCAGGAAATATACAATTAATATGAAAACTCTAGATATATAAATCATACAGCACATAAACATACTGTTAACATGGGTTTTTGTGACCATAACCAATGCACACATATCACAGAATATGACTAACTGAATTTATCCAACTGGATCAAGTTGTCATCCTAAACAGGAGACTCTGCTTCTTTGGTGAATCCTGTATTTAACAACGTTTATTAATTAGATGGATTTGTCGGAACAATGCATGGTTTCCGCTAGATGTAATTGATCGTGGCGCACCGCCACGGCAAACTAAAAGCCCATTCCGGTCTGTCTTGCTCCTGCCGGGTCACGCATGCTTTCTTCGGGAGATATGTTTCATTTGAATGACAGTAATGTAGTTAATTAATGTAACTTTAACCCTAATTGGTAATGTTTCAAATACGTTTCGAACAGCACGACGTAAATTTTCATTTAGGAGGTTTGTGTCTGATCGGACATTTTTTATGGACTTTTTAACCATCATTGTGTGTTTCCACTGGTATTTTTAAGTCTGAGGTTAGATGGCCTCTTTGCCACCACTGTCATCATTCGCTCCGGACTCTGACTGTGCAACTCTAGAACATTAATAGTACTTCTAGTCAGAAGAAAAATGTTAAGATATTAAAAGATTATCTGAACCTCCACGGGGATGAATACTTTTCCGCTTTTAAAGTAGATATAACAAAATACACACATTCACACTGGAAGATGAACCTGTACAAAATAAAATTTTCAACATGAGCTAAAATTATTAATAGAACTTGAACAGTGAATGATAAGGTCTTAACTCGGGCTGCCAATGACGGTTCATCAGAAGGCATATTGAGAGAAGGCCCGAGTTCTGCAGTAGGTGGCTAATAAGCTATTTATTTGTTTCAGGTGTGTTCAAGCAGGAAAAGAACCAGAATTGGCAAGTCCTGCTCTAATAGGGCTTAAATAAATGTCTTCATGTCATTTCAAGTTGATAGTCTGTTTACTATCTTAGAACAAAGAGTATGCATTATTTATTTCATAGGCATTCCTGAGTGCAATATAGGAAACATTTCTTAGAGGTGATCAAATGGCCAAATGTTCTCTTACAGTTTAACAAAGCTATTGATGCTGCAAGTCATGTCTTTAGCTGGCTAAACACTGTTAACTTCTTACCAGTTACAGTTAAAATAATGTTAGTTTGGTATGAAAAGGTTCATTCTCATCGACGAGCGATGCCACTCGATTTCTGTTTGTAACCAGTCAGGACAATGAAGATGACGAGGACCTTCCCCCTGAGGTGAAGATGGAGCGGGAGAGGGAACGACGAGTGGCTAACAACGCCCGGGAGCGTCTCAGAGTGCGGGACATCAACGAGGCTTTTAAGGAGCTCGGGAGGATGTGCCAGCTGCACCTCAGCCACGACAAACCTCAGACCAAACTCCTCATTCTTCATCAAGCGGTCAATGTCATTCTCAATTTAGAACAACAAGTCAGAGGTGAGTCCGTAGAAATACAAGCCTTTATTAGTCGCCGACGATCAGTTTTATTCTTCATCGTGAGGCATGTCTCTGATTACTCTTTGTCAGAGCGCAACCTTAATCCTAAGGCAGCATGTTTAAAAAGGCGTGAGGAAGAAAAGGTTTCTGGGGTGGTGGGAGAGGCCCCCATGCAGCTCCCAGGAGGCCACCCAAGCATGGGAGGAGATGGACACAATCCAGTTGGCCACATGTAACTCCAGGTGGGTTTTTTTTTTATTAAGGTGATTTCCACACTGCAGAAAAACTGGTTATCATAAATATTTGATCCTCTGTTGTGTTCTCTTTGAATTTTCATAAAGGATCACAGTACAGGAAGGCTGTTTTTCTACAGAAATCCCTGAAATTATCCCATTATTCCTGCTAACAGATATTTTAATATTACCACTTTACTGTATAAATACTGTTTTAAAGAACTGTCTTTGTTCATCCTTACCACCACTATTTTTAAACAGAGCTGCAAGTCGCAATTACTGTGTCAAGCAGGAATTTCAAGCACCAGATGGTAGAGATACACAGCGACTTTGGCTGGTGACTGGAGTTGACCCTTTTCTGCTTGACCCCAAAATACGTTTATTCTGATCAGTAAATGCAACATACCCAACCACAACACTCCTTAGTGTGGAAGTTGTTACTACTGGAAGAAGACATAAAGGAAGTTTAAAAATGTTAAATGAGAGGAAGCAGAAAAGGTGTAAAATGCTTTCCAAAAAGTAACATCTTCAGCGGAAACTTTGCATTCAGGCTGTTACAACCGAGAGCTACACTCTGGCTGCTGCTGGTCATTTTACTCCTTCAGCAATTCATAAAATGTAGTTTTGGACATTTTGTTCCTGACTTTGTCATTTCTGTCCTTTCTGTACATTTTGTACAGAAAGGATTTGTCTTCCACTGGACTTCAGTCTGTACCTGTGTTGGGAGTGTTTTATTAAAATAGTGAAGGAGGTAATTTACCTGAAGCAGCCTGCAGAAGATCACAGGAGAAATGAATGTACTACAGAGCTGCTCTATTCTGTTGTAAGAAACCTTTAACCTCTGTCTGTGGTGGAACCGACTGGATTTGGGAATGTTAGCGATCTTCTGGAAATCTCCCTGAGAAGTTAAGGGTGTGGCTCCTTTAGGGAACACACATAAAGATTGATATTTACCGTGAATATTGCTAACTGGGCTAGTTGTTCTAATCATTCAAATGAAATGCTATTTTAAATGTTACCCTTCAGATTATTGTTGTTTTAAATGAGTTTTACAGTGACTGCTCTTTAACACAGTGTTGCTTCTACTACTGATATAAATGATAAAATATATTTTCCATAGTTTAAATATTGTAATGGAGTATAAATGGGTCTCTGTAAAAACCAGGCAGCAGCAGCTCATCCGAAATGCTGCTACAAGTTGTTCTAAAGTAAATGTTCATTGTTTTTCATGTAAAACGCAGCTTTTTAATGTTTTTAATTTTTGTTGCTTTACAGATCTGGTGTTTTCCTGGCTGTAAGAGGATGTGGCCTTAACAGATTTCTTCCACCCATTATTCTCTGTGTGGGTGTGTGTGTGCGTGGGCGCGTGTATATATGTGGACATGTCTGTGTATTGTCCGTTCAAGTTTCAAGATGCACATTCACACACTCACATGCATACTGCCAAAACTGACACAATCTGTTTTTCGCACTCCCAGCCATGACTACAAGCTCAAATGTGAAGAACTTTTTTTTTTTTTTTTTTTATGTTTTGGTTTGTTTTATACATGTAATATTTTTGTTTTCTTTCTTGGTTTCCAACATGATAATTGTACACCAGAGTACTTTTTGTCCTTTCAACACTTTGGGACTACACACACTGCCAAGAGGTGCTCTGGTGCAGAAATAAAAAGGAGACCTATACAAACACAAATTAAATCAAGGATTTGTGCCTAATTGTTACATGTTTTCTATTTGACATTAAGGCAAATTGCTTTACATGTGAGGAACATTTGTGAGGGATTGCTTATGTGTATGAGCAGTTATTTTTTTAATGTATGTCATTCCCAGCGTGATGGTACAGTCTTACATATGTTATGTAACTCACAGCTGGAGTTGAACTGTCAAAATCAGTGACTTTTCCTCGAGTGTGTGCAGAGCGGCGGAGAGTCGGCCCGATGCTTTGACATTTCAAGTGCAGCTTACCTGGAAGACGGGAACTCGGACCAGACCTGGTCTCAACCCCTTGAGGCATCTGGAGGCTTGGAATCAAAGACTTCTTCCTTGAAAGTTACGAATTATCCAAGTGAAAGAATCGGTCAACAAAACAAAAAAAAAAACTGTTCTTCCGCTTTGTTGACCAGGCGTTCTCACGTCTCTCCAGCAAGCCCTCCGTCACGCATTCAGGTTTTTGTCCTGCTTTGTGTTGTAAAGCATACACGGACGAGACGAAGCACAGTTGTACAGATCTAGACTTGACCTGCTTCGTGTTTCAGTCCCTGAAAGTCTTGTGTTAAAGCCATGAAAATCACCTGTGAGCGACCAGCACCACTTTTTGTGCTGCTCCTTCCTCGACATGGTTTACTGACGGTGCCACCGGACTCGAGTCTTTTCCCCCTTTTTATTCATGTACTTTAAAGGCAAGCAAATCCAGGAGGGATTCTTTTTTTTTTCAGTCGAAGGAGACGAGCCTTTTGTTTAATTCCTAAACGAGCATTCCCGCTGAATTACGAACCCTTCACCTCCCTCCCTCCAGCGTGTTCTCCCCTTTTCTTACTGAGAGAAGTGCGACCTGTAAATTCACTTCATACATTATTCTGTTTCATTTTTCAAAAGTAAATATATATAAAAATATATATTTTTTGTTAGTCTATACATTGTAGATTTTTTACATAAATGGCAATATTAGTTTGAAGTTTAGAGTGTATTGTAGATGAGCTGTATAAGGGGATATTTAACATTTAAATGATGTTCAAATTTTTATTTGAAATCAAACTGGGATGCCAGGAAAAGGATCGACAGATGATAAATGTTTGTAAATCCTTTTATTATTCCAGTTTTAGTTCAAAGGCACATCAGTAACTACTAAGTTGAATGCCTTCTTTTCCATTTTGGGCATATCTGGACAGTGTTTGTGCCACAGCTATGTGACGAAACATCAGAAGGGAACTCTTTTCTTTTTTTCTTGTCTCCAACAGTAATTATGCAACTGGGTTTTGAATGTAGCTACCATACTAAATGTGGATTTGCCTTCATTTTCAAATTGTTTCTGGGTTTTTGTTAGCACATTGTAATAAATTTCTTTTCACTTTTTTTTTTTTTTTTTTGAAATGTCTGCCCTTAAACCAGGTAAGTCTCAGTGTCTAAAGGCAGATGTCTGGATTTGGGTGTAAGGTAATGGATATTATTGAGAACAAAACAGTGTTATTGTGATGTTATTCCCATGTCATGTTAATTATTTCTTTCTTTTTTTTTTACCAATATGTAATCACAAGTGGGAGGTTGAACATTTTGTGTGTTTCATTTCTACAAAAAAGAAGAAAAAAAAAAAACGAAAAAGACATATACAAATCAATAGTGTGGCCTTTTTCATTCTCAAGACTTAAGATGTCACGATGGGAGAGTGATGCCTTATCAGTGCCTGAACTTGTATTTTTTGTTTCATTTAAGACCGTTTTATGTTGTGTACCATATCATTTCATTTATCTTGGAGATTAAAGAGGTACTTGTTCATTCCCACCCCCACCCCCCATCCTCCCTTTTCTCCAAATGCTTTTTTTCAATTTTTGAGGAAGAAGTTTAAATGGTATAATGAGATTTTTTCTTTCAGTGTACCTAGTTAAATAAATAAATGTTAAGCAGACCTTGTTAAGTTTATTTCTTTTTCTCTGCTGTCTGTTCAGCTGGATTACATTGTCCAACATGCTGGTTTTATCGGGGCCGTTAGTCCAGGTTATCAGTGCCCTGTAATTACGAAATTCACATGACAAGGTAAAAAAAACAAAAAAACATTTTCCTCTGGTTGATTATCTACATAGACATGTTTTGGGTGTGTTCCTTCAATAACGATGTAGGGAGTGATTTGTTTTTTTCTAATTTTTGTTCCTATGTTAGCTGAATCATCAGAATAGGAGCGTTTTTTTTTTTTTTTTTTGTTTTGTTTTTTTTTACCTGTTTTGCAGTGGCTTTCAGTATGTGTAATCAGTAGTTATTATCATCAGACCTGAACCTTATTTTCAGTTTTTTCGTAGCTTTGACATTGAGATTTATATCGGATTCATTTTTCCAATATCAGTAGGTGTACTGGATAAATTTGTTCAAAGAAAAATGTCTAAATGTGATTTGTATTTGTCTCCAAATGACATGCCTAAATTGTGTAGTCCTACAAATTTCACTCATTTCTTCAAAAGCTTGTGAAGTTTTGACTTTTCCTAATAATTGCGATCACTGATTTTATATAAAACAAAAAAGTTTTCAGGTTTTTAATGACATAGCGGAACTAAAAAGGGATGCGACCAATGAGTGTTAAATACATTTACAGAGTTTGTAATTTTGGGTTGAGGACAGTTTTGACTTCTTTCTGACTCGGTCTCTCTTCTGTTTACATACAGATGAGATTTGTCCTGTATATAACATTAATGTAGCAATAAATGTGCCATTTTTAACAACAGATTATACCTTTTACAATGTCTGGCTTTTGAATATTGTATACATAAAAAAAAATAAAAGAAGTCTTTTTAATAAGAGTTTATTGTAGTTTGGAAATTGAATTTGTTTAATTGCCAATTAAATGCATTCGGGAGAACTCTGAATACAAGTACAGGTATATCTAGAATATCAAAGTTAATTGAATAGATTGAAACTTATCTGCATGTATCTATCTATATATATATATATATATTCATTGCATAGCAATATTTGAAGCATTTAATTCTCTTAATTTTGATAGTTACAGCTTATAACTAATGAAAATCTATTGTTTTTTCCTTTTAAAGTTGGAATAATATATGAGACCGATAAAAAGGTTTTAATACAGAAATGACAGCTCATTGAAAAGTATGTTCATGAACTGTAGATAATGTGGAGGTGATGATAAAATCCGGGTTGCTTTATATTGGCCTTCAGTTAATCTGCATTGTTTGGTCTGATGTCTCTCATCTTCGTGACAATGGCCCACAGATTGTCAAGTCAGCTGTAGGTATTGGCAGCGTGGGCAGGTACCAAGTCCTGTTGGTACCTGGCCCAAATTAACTCAGCATCTCCATGAAACTTGCCAGCAGAGGAAAGCATGAAGTGCTCTAAATTGTCCAGATAAGTGGCTGTGATGACTTTGGAATTGATAAAACAGTGGACCAACACCAGCAGGTAACAAGACCACTGCAACTAAGCAACTTAGATCCCTCTCCACTCTTCCTCCAGGCTGTTGGACCTTGATTTCTGAATGAAATGTAATATGTAGTTTCATCTGAAAAGAGGAGCAACAGTTGAGTCTTTTTCTTGCTAGTCCTGGTAAGATGTTTTGAACAATGTCTCCAGTGGTAGCTTAATGCAAGGACTGGTACAGTTGTAGCCAGGGACGTGCACAGATAGACACTAGGTGGTGCTAGAGCACCTGCCCTTTTATTCTATTGACAAAAAAAGTGCCCTCCTGAAATCTTTTTTTTTTTTTTCTTTTTAAACAGTGTATAGTGTGGGGCCCAATGTACAATTTCTGAATTTAAAGGCCTATAATACCAGTGTTCGTGTGTCTCTCAATGGAGACGGGCTGTGTGCAGAGCGGAGAGGTTGACCTGCGCTGGTCCAGCTTACCTCTTCTCTCCTCTCCTCCGCCGTCAGATAGAGCCCTGTCCTGCCGACAGGCCGGCTAACCATCCAGGTAACAAACAAAACAAATATACTTGCTTCCTAAACTTCAGATGAAAAAGTTAAAACTTCACCTGCCACCATTTGATCTAAACAGAACAGGCCAATAAATGGCATACCTTTACCCGCCATGTCTTCTGTGGCCGCCAGCAGGCGCCAGGAGAATGTCTATGATTTAACTCTTAGATTAAATTAGAAGAAATAAATGAATTAAAATCTATCGCATAGATGTATGTATTACATTTGCTATAATGGTCCCCGCTGACTTCTGTTTGACTCATGTTTTTTTTTTTATTGCAATTATGGCCAAATGAGCTGGTTAACATTCCAATTCATACACTGGGCAACTAAAAATACCTGTAATAAAGTTCAATAAATATGGGGCATGTAGGCTAAGTTATTTTCTACTTCTGTGTGTGTAAAAAGTATGATGTAATCAGAGTTTTTTAATTTCTAAATAGCAGACATCACTTCTCAGGACTTGTAATCTTATTAATTTTTATTCTCTAAGAATAATTTCTGTCATATCACACTGGCTACATGCAGAAGTATAGATGATTCTTATGATCATTCTCAGTCTTCATTTTGTCTATAAAGATTTTATAACAAATTTTCTGGGTATAGTTGATTTACGCTGTAGAATGGTCACTGGCTACTCACATTTCTGAAGATAACTCATTTAGTGTGACCTACCTGGTAAATTTGGCAGTGTAACCTGCTTTGCTACAACATAAGGTTATTTGGTGCAGAAGACATTTTGTGATAAAAGTACAGAATGATATAGTCAAGACAAACATGTACTCGGTGTGTAAGAAGAAAGAAATTTGACTCAGGAAGTTCAGGTTAAAGGCTGGTTGTGAGTCAGTAATCTAACTTTTAATCAATCTAATTTGTTGCCTTAGTAATCTTAAGAATTTTGTAAAATGCATTCTTGTTTTGAGTTTTTTTTTTTTTTCCTGCGTGGTCATTTCCCTAAATCCCACAGGACGCAGCTTGTTTTGTGGGTGCTTAGTAATACATATAAATTATGTTCATGCTGTGCCTGTAATAAATCTCACACTACAAAGGCAGCCGACAGCTCCATGTGCCGCACAAGGTGCCCTTTTTTTACTCTTGAGCACCCGCACCCCAACATTTCTGTGCACGCCACTGGTTGTAGCCCATGTCCTGGTCACGTTTGTGTGGTGGCTCTTGACACACTGACTCCAGGTGCAGTCTATACCTTCTTAATCTCCCCCATGCTCTTGAATGGGCTTTGCCTCCCTTCGCTGACTGTCCCCCTTGCTTGTGCACCTTTTTGTACACACATTTACATTTTGAACACATTTTTTCCTTCCACTCAACCTCCACTAACATTCTTAGATAGAGCCAGCTTCTTTAGTAATTGAGTAATTTGAGGCTTACCCTCCTTGTTGAGGGACAAGTGACATTTCTCTATTAATAAAATCGTTTTTTTACTAGACTTATATTATTCACATTTTAGGAAAACAAAAACAAATCATGGGTTTTAATTAGTTGTAAGCCATAATCATCAAAATGAACAGAAATAAACACTTGAAACATCACTCTTGTGTCATGAATGGATACGATCCATGAATTACGCTTCATTGATTTATGGAAATAAATTAACCTCTTGTTAATTCACTTTTTATTTGTGTGGTTTTCCCTTTGCAAAGTGGCACAAGATTATACATTTATTTGGTGTTTTTCTTTTCTCAAACTTTTTTTTACGGATTTTACACCAATTTCTAAGAAATTGTGCCTCGTTTTGTTACATTCCATTAAATATTTTATTCCAAAAAAACTGAGGCTGTAGCTGAATGACTGCTGGTCACGTTAGTATAAAAAAAAAAAAAAGTACACTTGGGCTGGTTGGTGTCCAGAAATGGTACTAAGCTGAATCTGATAAGGTTGTTCTGGTTCTGAACGTTTAGTATTTTCTATCAGGCATTAGAAGGGGCAGCTTGGAATCGGGTCCATCATTAGAAACACGGCAGCTCTCATGTTGTGAAGAGCTTTGGAGAAGATCAGAATGGTCCAAAAAATACTCAATAAATTCGTTGGTGCCAAGTATGTCGCTATTCTGAGGACGTGGTGAGTCAGCACTGTAACAAGCTGAGTTTTGTTTATAATTAACGGCGTTTTGGAGCGGTCGCTGTCCTTATGTCCTTCGGTGTGACCCGTTTAGCTGACTTTAGCTTAGCTTAGGACTGAATTAAATCTGCTTCATTACGCAGTTTATTTATTATCCTTTAGTCTAGGAGGTTACTAGCCTATAATGACTATTAGTGATAGTACTGTTAAAGACTCACCTAAAGTTAATCATACCTAAGCTCATACCAAGTCCAAAAGTGTTCATGTTTTGATTTCTTGTTCACTTGTTTAGCATCATAATATATTAAGTATTCCCATTTTTGTTATTATCGCTCAATAATTTTAATCAGAACAAATCCTAAGAAAGTGTTGTTCGCCAAATATCTGCAGCCTGGAGCTACAGAACACCAAACTTCATGTTTTCTTCAGATTAGCTTAAACAGTGCTTGGTAAATATTTACATGGACAAGCAGCTGCACCCA
Source organism: Girardinichthys multiradiatus (assembly GCF_021462225.1). Classification (NCBI taxonomy): domain Eukaryota; kingdom Metazoa; phylum Chordata; class Actinopteri; order Cyprinodontiformes; family Goodeidae; genus Girardinichthys; species Girardinichthys multiradiatus. The sequence continues at coordinate 31,718,069 of NC_061802.1, forward strand.
AACCTTACATGACCAAGTGCAATGGAAAGCATCGGCTGCACTGAGGTGAAGCACACACTAGATCAATGGAGACATGATCTCTGGAGTCATAAATCATGTATCCTTGTCAACCAGTCTGGTTTTGACAGTTGCCAGGAGAACAGCACTTGCCTGCCTGCATTTTGCCAAGTGTAAAGTTTTATGCAGAGGGGATTATGGTGTGAGGCTGTTTTACAGGAGTTGGACTCATCTGCGTAGCTCCAGTGAAAGGAAGTCCTGATCATTTAGCATATCAAGACATTTTGGACAATTTCATGCTCCCAATGTTTTGCCAACAGTTTGGCGATAGCCCTTTTTGTTCTAACATGACAGCGCCCCAGTGCACAAGGCAGGGTCCATAAAGACACTGATGAGGAGGTTTGGTGTAGAAGAACTTGACTGGCCTGCGTTGAGTCCTGCACTTCAACACAATAGGAAAGCTTTGGGACGAATTAAGAGTGGAGACTGCGAGCCAACATCAGTGTCTAACCTCACATATATGTTTTTAGGTAGAGTGGTCTCCATTAACTAAACTTTGCAGAAAACTTTCTCAGAAGAATGGAAAGGCATTGTATTAAACCCTCCAGATTTAGAATGGGATGTCGCTTAAGTTTATATGCATTTGAAGATGGATAAAGCCAAAACTTTCACACTTTTTGCACTACTAACAATTTCAAACAATATTAAAAAAAAAAAAGGATTCTTCATAAACAACCTCGGATGATGTTCTCCTTAACATAATGCTGGTGTGTAATGTAAATCATATTGTGACTGTCTATCGTGTGGTATTCTTGTTAGACTGCGCATATTTAATGACAACCTTTCGACGTCCAAACTCACACAATAATTTTACCAACAGTCACAGGTTTAAGTAAATCAGGCGAAAGTAAAAAAAAAAATCTTGTTTTATTTTGAATTTGAAGGCATTATGTTTCAACTTTTAAAAGAACACTTTATAGAAGCAACATTTATGTTAAACCTTTTTTGTGAAACATGTCATTCTTTTTGTATAATACCATTTTTGCAGCAACTTGACCTTAAAAATAACTGGAGATGGTGATGATTCACGCAATGTATGTATTTTGCATTTGCATTCTAGTCCTATTTAGAAATCCCATTTTTTTCCCCCTCCATCTAGGGTACCAAACATGGCTGCTTGGGGGACAGTTGGCGGCGTGGCGCTCATTCACTTCACCGACTGGCGATTAATTCTAGACTATGTGCCATACATTAATGGGAAGTTCAAGAAGGACGAATAAAGAGAGATTTGAGATGTGAGTCTTTTGACCTCGTATTCAGTAAAATGTGTCCCTTCCTATTCGTTGCCTGTGAATTTCAACACTTTAGGTTTTAGTGCAGTCATGGAGGCCGTGCCAGGTACCTCAGCTGAAAACAAGCTTCTGTGTTACAGTTTAATATTGCTGCAACCTTGCTTACATCTAACAGACAGATGCTAAGGCATGTTGGACACATGTGGTCACGCAATAGACAGGGGACGTCCCCAAACTGATTCTAAACCTCTGTGGTGTTTACTAACCAGCGCTTACTGCTTCACAGTTCAAGTTATTTTGAAGGGCTTGTTAGGTGGCTGTGCGGGTATGGGCTACTATAAAAATACCACGGTTTGATGGTGTCATAGTATTTACATGAAACAACAAAAATCCCTGACATGACCTACTCACTTTTATTTTAAACAGAAAATAAATCATTTCCGCTGCAGTTAAAGTGTTAGATTCATTAATACAGTCATATTGTTTGAACATTTTTTTGTTTTGATACAAAGACCTAACCAAAATAGAATAAACATGCAACATTTGTAGTAGTATCCTTTTTTGTCTTGGTTGTAAGTAAGGAAAATCATGTAGGAGTTTTATTTCAGCCAGATAACCAGCTGTGCACAGCAACAGATGGGGGAGGGGCAGCACTGTACTACTTTATGCTCCACATAGCAGAAGAAAGTTCACCAGCCTTTTTATTCCCTGGCATCTAATCGAAGAGATTTTAAAATATAGGGATATTAGTATTAAGACACTTTTAACATAACGTTTTTTTAAACCTTAATATGCCCCGGCACTTTTACCCAGCCCATACCTACATCAAAGCTTTATTTATTTGTATACTCTAAAACATTTCTATGCAGCTAAACTTGTTTTAATTTTCTAAACTCAGAAAATGTTTCAGAAGAATTACTTTGATATATTATTATTTTTTATTTTAATTAAGAAAATGTGTGTGTATTAGTACTTTTTGTGTAGATCATTTTGTAATCCTTTAGGTACATATGAAGTAATTGCTCCTTTTTTATGTATTATGTGTTCATTTGAAATCGGTATACTTTTAGAGGCCTTACTCATCACCATTAGCCTTAAATCCCAGTGTAGACATAGTAATGTCAGAAATGATCAGCTTCATAAGAATGTTCCCTGCGTTGGGTCAGAGTTCAGTGCTTTTGACCCAATCAAATGGATTTGTGTTTTATTGAATAAGCCATGTATCTGCTTACAGGACCAGAACTCTGGGCACATGGGTGGATTCCTTTCGCAGAGAAAGCTTTAGTCGGATGCCCTGTCTCCACAGGCTGCAGGATGCACTGTAAAATGGCTTCTTTTCATCCAGTGTTGTGAAGATGTGAATAAATCATTAATTTATCCTGATGAGTCCCAAGAATTTTTGTAAAGGTTCAACTATTAAACAGGTTTTGCTAAAAACTTTGGTTAGCGTTATTTTGATTTCATTTTTTTGTTACAAAACACCTAATCTATAACCAATCCAGGAGCATTTACAGACCTTAAAAAACTACAGAACAGTGATATTAACTTTAAGGAGGAGAAATTCCCCCGCAGCTTTCAATGCCCGTTGTAATGTGTGCAGAAATAAAATATGTCCGCTGGAGTGTTCCTGCTGGAGGACCAGACATTGTGCTCTTTTAATCAAGCACACACTGCGAAATTTGCGTGGATAATGTCTTTCATTTTTAACATCGGAGGGGGGAGGGGACTCTGCAAGAGGAGAGGGGAGAAGGGATTTAACAGCAAGAGGCTGAAAGCGAGATAGTGTCCTCAAGATGGATAAAAACGAGTAAGTACACCCGCTAAACAACGATTAAACCACCACCAAGGAAGTTGATAGCTGTAATTCTGGTGTTTGTTGCCATCTTTAATATAAACGTGCAAAGTATGTTTATCATCGATTAGGCTGCGGTCTCGGTCTCTGCTAACAGCAGTCCGGCGGTGTCTCCTGAATCTGTGTCACTCTTTCCCCCCCAGTTTAAATCATTGTTGTATGATTACATTTTCCCAATCAGTGCAAGGATATATGTTGCATTGAAATAATGTGTTTTCCACTAGGATTAAACCGTATGAAACGAGTGCATTTATTTGTTTTGCGTCGGTTTGAAAAAAAAAAACCGCACACTGGATCTTTAAAAACGTGACATGTATTTATAATAAGCTGCGTTTACTTCACGGGATCTACCCCTCAATGAAATGATCAAAAAGCCGACTCCAAGTCTGAAGGACAACGGATTTCATTGTCGTGGTCAAACGACTCCCTGATGTCGTGCAACTTACGTAGAACTTGCGCATTTTAATTCACAATGTGCGCTTTTTTTGCGCTGCTTCTGTTAGATTCAGCTGCGGCAATGGAGGCTGTCAGTGCTGCTTCGGGGTCGCTCTATATTCTGGTGTCACATTTATGGACTCCATACTTTAACGTTGATGTTATGATAGCTGCAAGCGTTCAAACAGAACAAAAAGCAGGACTTCCTGTGCGTTTCAAAGTAAAAGACCACCCTTATTGTTAAGCGGTACTATTATCCTTTGGTCACCGCAACCATGGGAGCAAACACGGTAGGAGAGGTTGTAAGTATATGATATAAAGATGGTTTTTTATGTGCATATGTGAAAAACGATCATTTAAAGCGGTCATTACGTGTGTATTTTCTATTTAGATTATTTGTTGCCTATGGTTTTATGCGTCACACACTCTGCATATGTCACTGGTTCTATATTAACACAAACTTCCTTAAATAAATTGCTTGTGTCCAGCTCTTTTTAGAGAGCCTGGCACACATAAAAAAAAAAAACAGGGCGAGCATTTTAGACAAATCAACCTACTTTTTCTGTAAAATATAACATTACCACAGAGTGTTATATTAAATACTTAAAAAGCAAGACATTAAAAGGTACTTGAACGTCTCACAGCAGTACATATCTGCAAGCAAAATGTATTTCAATAGATGTATTTGGAAACCCCTCTGCCACTGAATTCATGAGAGCTATGAAAAATATGAATGTATGAATATGAATAGGAGTTAAAAACAAGTAATAACATGGTGCCTAATTTATTGGTACCGCTGGTAAAGATTTTGTGCCAATTATTTCTTAGCATGCAATTCTTTTCCCCTCTAAATAATGGTACTCAAACAAAAAATTGGATTTTCTTCTTAAGTTTTCCATTATGAGCTTGTGCTACTGAAATATTGATAAATAGGTCATTTGTAATAACATCATATGATCCGATCTTAGAAAAAATAACTACGAGAACATGATTGAAGCAGGTGTGTAGTTATTATTTTGATACTTATTCAAAGAATTATGAGTTATTTGATTTAAGAAATCCTATAAAGAAAAAAAAAACGAGACAGTATTCACTTATAAAATAATGTTTATTTAAGAAAAATGAAGTTGGTTGCTGTTTGTTTTATGAGCGTTTAAATAGGGATGGCTATGTACGTTTTTCTGTTGTATTACAATAAAAGGGGCAAGTTGTATAAGTTATTTTCTTATAATTACTTGTTTTTTTACTCATTACATTTTGTTTTTTCTTTTTATGATGAATAAAATCAGTAGAATAAAACTAAATTGCACTTTATCAAACCCTGAAGAACAACAATTTTGTCACAGCATTTTGAGCCGCGATTTCCATTTTCTGACTTCAAAAAATGTGCTTGAATATTTCTAATAAGTCGGTTAAACAAGGGTGTAAGGAAAACACAGATTGCTTAAAAATCATTTGTGACAATCATTTTGAACACAATTCAGCATTATCGTTAAAAAAAAAAAACATGCTCTTGGCAAATTTTTATTAATTAATCGTATATCTTAAGACTCTCCGCTTGGTGTTTCATGACCCACAGTCAGGACACGACCTCAATCTTTGGGACCAAATATTTTCCCTGAAGCTTTTCTTCTGAAGTCTGAAACATCAAGCTTCCGGTCTAGCTCCGCGCTGCTCCGTTTTTTCCTTTGCGGATGTAGCTCCGGCGGTGACACGCATGTAGTGATGGGGCCGGGAGCCGCAGCGGAGCGATCTGCGCGGTATGCTTTTAGCCGGGAGATCCCATTACACGGGCACACGCTTTAAAATGGTCGAAACAAAAGCGTGAGAAGCTCCCGACCAGCCGTTCAGATTGCAGCGACACGTTTTCCCAAAATCCAACCTGGCTATTTGCTGTATCTTTTAGCGGATTCACTGGCCAGCCGCGGGGGATATGGAGAAGAAAAGGTGGGATTGCTCTGCTCTCCCCAAAGGCTGGAAAATGGAAGAAGTGACCAGAAAGTCGGGTTTGTCAGCTGGGAAAAGCGATGTCTATTATTTTAGGTACTAAATGACTGATAACTTGAAGTACACCCCTGTTGCACCATACACCGAGCCAGCGTACGTAAGCAGACAGGAGAATGATCAGGGTGGTCGGTAAAAAACAAAAAAAAGTTTTGAAGGAATATAGGAGGGAGGTTGGTGGCAGGACAAGCAGGCCACCTCCTCCCAGAAGGAGTCCCTTCAGCCGCGCAGGCCCGCCTGGGCCTACCGGCCAACAAAAGTCAGTGTGATCTCAGTTAATAATACTCTCTGTGTCCCATTGAAGTGAAGATTTGTTCTCATTTAGCAGAGGAGAAGAGCAAGATGAGGAACAGAGGCAAGACAGGGGGGAGGCGGGTCGGTTGTATAGTTTGTGGTAGGCTGACTGTACAATCCTACTGGTGTTGATGGTTTTGTATCATGTAAGATGCATTTGCATGAGATACTAGCACGAATCCACCCACTGTGTTGTTTTGTTGTTCACTGATCAGGTTAGAGATACTGATGCTCCTTCAGGCAGAGCTGCTGTGTGTCCATCGTAAACATCAGGTGTTAGTTTCGCCATCTTTACACTGTGTTCATTCATATCTGGTGGTACTTTTTTTTTTTTTAACATTGTCCTGAATACTTGTTTTTCATAACCATTTCTGATTCGCTTACTAGAATCCTGTAGATTTTCATAAGACCGCAGGGCTTAATTGAGTTTTTTCCATTTAAAAGATGCCTTCTTTTCTGTGATTTCAGCATCATTGCTCGTTCAGATGAATAAATGCTTTGCTGCACGTTGTGGTCCATGTATGAATGTAGTGTCTGAATATTAGTCTTCATGTCGATCTGCCTGTGCCCTTGTTTTTCTTTTTTCTATTTTTTGGGGAGCAACAGTTTGGACTAATGCAGTCATGTTTCTTGTTAGTCCATCTGGAAAGAAGTTTAGGAGCAAGCCTCAGCTGGCCCGTTACCTCGGTAACCAGATGGACCTCAGCTCCTTTGATTTTCGCACAGGGAAGATGCTGATGAGCAAGCTGAACAAGAACCGCCAGAGACTGCGATACGACCACAACAACCAGAACAAGGTGAGGTGAACAGGCTGGTCGGATGCTACAGCAGGTCCACCACTGATTCCTGTTTCCTGGAAGTTGGGCTAATTTCATTTTTGGCTTTTAATGATGCATGTGAATCTTTTTTTTAAACTAATAATACAATAGACCTATTCAGTTCATTTGAAAGACTGGAATTTGGTGCACCCAATTTGAATATGTGGATCTTCTGTAGCGCACACATGATCAAAACATACATTCAGGTAAAAATATTTATTATATTAGTCACTGATATTTGATTTGGATACATGCCTCTTAGCAAGCTGTAGAGAAACTACACACTGTTTGCAGCTGTGAACTTGTGGGACCATTCTGGCTAGGTATTTGACCCCTTGTCTTTCTATCAATAACCTAGCTCATAAGTGTTGTCCACAAACCTAAGTATAATTCCAGTCAGGTCTTTCCAAAATCTTGATGCTGGTCATCTTCATTTTTGGGAGCAGTGTCCTGTTGGAATATCAAATTAGGCCCAACTCTGAAAAATCTAGCTGCTGATTTGAATTGGGTAGGAGAATCCGGAGGTTTTGCTATTTATTTTTTTTCCCCCACCATATCAGCACAATAGCATGATGCAGCTGTCACCATGTTTGACAGCTAGTACAGTATTCTTAAGTTTGAAAGCATGACCTCTCCAAACATTCTTGCGTCATTTTGGCCAAATATCTCAATTTTATTCCCATCTGACCATAAAACCTTCTCTCTTGTGGGCATTTGGCTTGTCCTTGGTGGTTCCCGATCATTTAACCCATTTTCTTTGATCTCTTTCTTTCAGAGGTTTGGGTCAGATGGTTGAAACTTTGACACGGTTGGGTCTTCTGATAGGACAAGCATCCCAAACACACACATCAAAAGTGGTTAAGGTATAGATAAATGAGGCTGAGAATAGTTTTTTTGAAAAGAGTAGACCTTCCTGGAGTATTCCTAAAAGCCGGGTCTGTCCATCGAAACCAAATAGTTTATTTGAACTATATCAATTCTGCCTAGTAGAGTGGTCAAATATCTAATCAGAACTGTGCTAGAAGCTTGATGGTTACAAAAGCATGTAGTTGAAGTGCAATAAGCCAAGTGATATTTAACCAAACTGAGATGGCGGGTGTATCAAGGTTCAATGTTACTTCATTTCTGCCCGTAGGTAGATTTGGTTTGCATGGTTCAAAATACACTTACTTACACACACACACACACACACACACACACACACACACACACACACACACACACACACTCTTGTTTTGCTATATGTAGTGAGGACCATGTGTTGACTCCTATTGATTTTCAGTCATTTTCAACCCTTTCTATGCCCTAACCCTGACAATAACCCTAAACCTAACCATTACCAGTGCTTACCTAACCCTAACCTTAACCTAAAGTCAATTCACACCTTAGTCCTAAACCTAACCATTAGCAAAATAGGTCGTCAGGACCAGCAAAATGTCCTCACTTTGGTACAAATGGTCCTCAATTTGATGGTGAAATTGGGAAAATGGTTCTCAGATTACTACATTTAAGTCCAAATCAACCTGGAGTAATAATTCTTGTCTCTATTCCTTCTTATCTTACCCTCCCCTCTGCTCTCCTTGTTTCTCAGGGCAAACCTGACTTAAACACGTCGCTGCCAGTAAGGCAGACGGCCTCCATTTTTAAGCAGCCTGTTACAAAGGTCACGAACCATCCCAACAACAAAGTGAAGACGGATCCTCAGAAAGCCGTTGATCAGCCCCGACAGGTGAAAAGTCCCTGGTTATTATCAACGTCATGCCGAACAAACCAGAAGGACTAGTTTAAGACAACATAATGTGAAGTATTACGAGTCAAAAGTGACAAAGGTTTACTTTCCTTCATTGTGAATTTACTTTTTGAACTAGGAGCAACACTTTTTAATGTTTTTTCTATGTACAGCTTTTTTGGGAGAAGAAACTCGGTGGTCTTAATGCGTATGACATCGCAGAGGAGCTGGTGAAAACGATGGAGCTGCCTAAAGGCCTGCAAGGTAAAATGCCTGAGCATCAGCCACGGTAATGACATCTCCTAGGGAGGTCGCCTTGTAAATTTCTGACGCCTCTGCTGCTCCTGTAGGTGTTGGCCCAGGCTGCACGGACAAAACTCTCCTGTCGGCTATAGCGAGCGCTCTCCACACCAGCGCTGCGCCGATCACGGGGCAGCTGTCTGCAGCTGTGGAGAAGAACCCCGGAGTGTGGCTGAACACAGCCCAGCCGCTGTGCAAGGCCTTTATAGTCACAGACGAAGACATCCGGTGGGTGGTTGTCACCAGAACGAACGCCGTTGTAAAGATCCGGACTGTTAATTACTACAAACCTGTTTCAAACAGTCAGATCTGAAATTAGTTACAATTAGAAAAACAGTAACGTTACAGTTAAAAAGGGGAAATAACAGCCAGTCAGTGGGAATAATGCTGCATGTTTTATTCTTTTATGACTGGCATTTTAATTTGCCTGAGCGCATTAATGTTTGTAATCCAGTCCTTGTTATTGGTTGTTAGCAGAATTCCCAGGGACCACTGGGTCTGTCCAGAAACGCAGCATCTGCTCTGTGCTCATCCAACAGCTCTAACTGTCGCCTACTAACGACTTCCTGTTGCGATGTGTGCAGGAAACAGGAGGAGCTGGTGTACAGCGTCAGGAAGAGGCTGGAGGAGGCGCTCATGGCTGACATGCTGGCTCACGTGGAGGAGGCCGCCACCGAGGGAGAGCCCCTGAAGGAGGAGGGCAACGGCAGCGAAGACATGGAGACCGTATAGCACAGGTAGGAGGGACACTGATGAAACTGTTGCAGGTGTTTTTTTTTTTGTTTTTTTTACAACTATAAATCTGAAAAGTGTGGCATGCATCTGTATTCAGCTCCTCCGTACTCCGATTCCCCTAAATAAAAATCAAGTGCAACCGCTTGCCTTAAAAAGTCACCTTATTAGTAATTGGGGCTCCAGCTGTGTGTAATGTAATCTCAGTATAAGTACAGCTGTTCTGTGACCATCATCCCTATCCCTACCATGTGACATACAGGTCCTTCTCAAAATATTAGCATATTGTGATAAAGTTCATTATTTTCCATAATGTCATGATGAAAATGTAACATTCATATATTTTAGATTCATTGCACACTAACTGAAATATTTCAGGTCTTTTATTGTCTTAATACGGATGATTTTGGCATACAGCTCATGAAAACCCAAAATTCCTATCTCACAAAATTAGCATATCATTAAAAGGGTCTCTAAACGAGCTATGAACCTAATCATCTGAATCAACGAGTTAACTCTAAACACCTGCAAAAGATTCCTCGTTCGTTCGTCGTCTTCCGCTTATCCAGGACCGGGTCGCGGGGGCAGCAGACTCAGCAGAGACGCCCAGACGTCCCTCTCTCCAAACACCTCCTCCAGCTCCTCCAGGGGGAGCCCAAGGCGTTCCCAGGCCAGCCGAGAGACATAGTCCCTCCAGCGTGTCCTGGGCCGTCCCCTGGGCCTCCTCCCGGTGGGACGTGCCTGGAACACCTCCCGAGGAAGGCGTCCAGGAGGCATCCGGTATAGATGCCCGAGCCACCTCAACTGGGTCCTCTCGATGTGGAGGAGTTGCGGCTCTACTCCGAGCTCCTCCCGGATGGCCGAGCTCCTCACCCTATCTCTAAGGGAGTGCCCGGCCACCCTACGGAGGAAGCTCATTTCAGCCGCTTCTATCCGCGATCTCGTTCTTTCGGTCATGACCCAAAGTTCATGGCCATAGGTGAGGGTAGGAACGTAGACCGACCGGTAAATTGAGAGCTTTGCTTTTCGGCTCAGCTCTCTCTTCACCACAATGGACCGGCACAGTGCCCCCATTACTGTGGCAGCCGCACCGATCCGTCTGTCGATCTCCCGCTCCATTCTTCCCTCACTCGTGAACAAGACCCCGAGATACTTAAACTCCTCCACTTGAGGCAGGAACTCCCCTCCAACCTGAAGAGGACAAGCCACCCTTTTCTGGTCGAGAACCATGGCCTCGGACTTGGAGGAGCTGATCCTCATCCCAGCCGCTTCACACTTGGCTGCGAACCGCCACAGTGCATGCTGTAGGTCTTGGCTAGAGGGGGCCAGCAGGACCACGTCATCCGCAAAAAGAAGAGACGAAATCCACTGGTCCCCAAACCAGACCCCCTCCGGCCCTTGGCTGCGTCTAGAAATCCTGTCCATAAAAGTTATGAACAGGACCGGTGACAAAGGGCAGCCCTGCTGGAGTCCAACATGCACTGGGAACAGGTCCGACTTAGTGCCGGCAATGCGTACCAAACTCTTGCTCCGCTCGTACAGGGACCGGATGGCCCCTAATAAAGGGCCCCGGATTCCATACTCCTGGAGCACCCCCCACAGGGCATCAAGAGGGACACAGTCGAATGCCTTCTCCAGGTCCACAAAACACATGTGAACCGGTTGGGCAAACTCCCATGAACCCTCGAGCACCCTGTAGAGGGTATAGAGCTGGTCCAGTGTTCCACGGCCGGGACGAAAACCACACTGTTCCTCCTGAAGCCGAGGTTCGACTATCGGTCGGACTCTCTTCTCCAATACCCTGGCATAGGCCTTACCAGGGAGGCTGAGGAGTGTGATCCCCCTGTAGTTGGAACACACCCTCCGGTCCCCCTTCTTATAAAGGGGGACCACCACCCCAGTCTGCCAGTCCAGAGGCACTGTCCCCGACCGCCACGCAATGTTGAAGAGGCGTGTCAACCATGACAGCCCTACAACATCCAGACACTTGAGGTACTCAGGGCGGATCTCATCCACCCCCTCGGTGACTTCAGCCTGGGTGATGAAAGAGTCCAACCCCGAGTCCCCAGCCTCTGTTTCCACCACGGAATGCGTGATGGCAGGATTGAGGAGATCCTCGAAGTACTCCTTCCACCGCCCGATAATGTCCTCAGTCGAGATTCCTGAGGTCTTTAAAACTCCCAGCCTGGTTCATCACTCAAAACCCCAATCATGGGTAAGACTGCCGACCTGACTGCTGTCCAGAAGGCCACTATTGACACCCTCAAGCAAGAGGGTAAGACACAGAAAGAAATTTCTGAATGAATAGGCTGTTCCCAGAGTGCTGTATCAAGGCACCTCAGTGGGAAGTCTGTGGGAAGGAAAAAGTGTGGCAGAAAACGCTGCACAACGAGAAGAGGTGACCGGACCCTGAGGAAGATTGTGGAGAAGGGCCGATTCCAGACCTTGGGGGACCTGCGGAAGCAGTGGACTGAGTCTGGAGTAGAAACATCCAGAGCCACCGTGCACAGGCGTGTGCAGGAAATGGGCTACAGGTGCCGCATTCCCCAGGTCAAGCCACTTTTGAACCAGAAACAGCGGCAGAAGCGCCTGACCTGGGCTACAGAGAAGCAGCACTGGACTGTTGCTCAGTGGTCCAAAGTACTTTTTTCGGATGAAAGCAAATTCTGCATGTCATTCGGAAATCAAGGTGCCAGAGTCTGGAGGAAGACTGGGGAGAAGGAAATGCCAGAAGTCCAGTGTCAAGTACCCACAGTCAGTGATGGTCTGGGGTGCCGTGTCAGCTGCTGGTGTTGGTCCACTGTGTTTTATCAAGGGCAGGGTCAATGCAGCTAGCTATCAGGAGATTTTGGAGCACTTCATGCTTCCATCTGCTGAAAAGCTTTATGGAGATGAAGATTTCATTTTTCAGCACGACCTGGCACCTGCTCACAGTGCCAAAACCACTGGTAAATGGTTTACTGACCATGGTATCACTGTGCTCAATTGGGCTGCCAACTCTCCTGACCTGAACCCCATAGAGAATCTGTGGGATATTGTGAAGAGAACGTTGAGAGACTCAAGACCCAACACTCTGGATGAGTTAAAGGCCGCTATCGAAGCATCCTGGGCCTCCATAAGACCTCAGCAGTGCCACAGGCTGATTGCCTCCATGCCACGCCGCATTGAAGCAGTCATTTCTGCCAAAGGATTCCCGACCAAGTATTGAGTGCATAACTGTACATGATTATTTGAAGGTTGACGTTTTTTGTATTAAAAACACTTTTCTTTTATTGGTCGGATGAAATATGCTAATTTTGTGAGATAGGAATTTTGGGTTTTCATGAGCTGTATGCCAAAATCATCCGTATTAAGACAATAAAACACCTGAAATATTTCAGTTAGTGTGCAATGAATCTAAAATATATGAATGTTAAATTTTCATCATGACATTATGGAAAATAATGAACTTTATCACAATATGCTAATATTTTGAGAAGGACCTGTGGCATCATTCTGTGGAGATGCTTTTCTTCTGCAAGGAAGTTGATCAGAGTTGAGGTAAATACAGGGCAGTCCTGCAGGAAAACCTGTTGGACTATTTTTTTTTTACCGTGGTTTTTCAACCTTTTTTAGATGTCACTGCCACAAATACCCAGTTTTCTAAGTACCGCCATACTGACAGAGGAATTTGTACTTTGTTGGGTTCTGTCTTAAAAACAAAGAAAAGGACTGTTTTTATTTCTACTCGGACATTGGATTGTCCAAGTTTTAAGTTGGAAACATTAACAATTCCAATCGGAAAAGTCTCTCCAACCATGACCTCAAAATCCAATATGGCCGCCTTGCATTATAAAACTTTGTGATGGCCTCAGTAAAAAAACAATTGATTTGCTTCGTTATTTTCCCCACTAAATCTGTAGCACACAGTAGGATACAGCATGCTTCAGTCATCCAGTTGCACCATTGTTTAATAAATAAAATGCGTCAAAATACAATATTAGCTTGCTTTGCTAATAGTAGTTAAACTGATGACCGTACTGTGCAAATCTGTTATGGAAACTCCGCTGGTTTGCAAACTTTCAACCAGAACAATGTTCAGTTGGGTTCTGACTTTTGTGGTTATTGTATCGCTAAACAAGGAGCCACCAGGACCTGTCTTGATTTACTGCCACCTGCTTTAGTAGCTAGTGGGAGTTCTTAAAACACGTCTTCAATGCATTTCTCTTTTGATATATTTCTTATGTTGCAAGGATCAGTCTGCTCAAAAAACTCATCTTTTAGTCTGTTGTTGCTTATTAACCCTACTTCACTATACATTTGTTTATATTTACAATACAAATCTGAAAAGGCTCGACTGAGACAGAGAGTTGCCTTCCAGCAGGACAATGACACCAAATACACAGCCAGAGCTACGATGGAGTGGTTTAGATCAAAGCATATTCATGTGTTGGAACAGCCTAGTCAAAGTCCAGACATAAAGCCAGTTGAGAATTTTATGCTTACAAATGCTTTGCATCCAATCTGACTCTGCGTGAGCTATTTTGCAAAGAATGGACAAAAGAAATCTGTTCTCTAGATGTGCAAACAGGACCTGCTGCTATAATTGTAGCGAAAGGTGGTTCCAGAATACAAACACACGTCACATTTTACCGAGTTTTATTTGTAAAAACATGTTGAAAATCATGTATCTTTTCCGAATCTACACTGTTTTGTGTTGGTCTTTTACATAAATCCTAATAAAACACATTGAAATGTGTAGTTGAGGGTATCTGTTTCACCTCCTTGTCCATTTGGGCTATTTACATAACTACAGCTTAGCTCTGAACCTTTGAATAAGCGGAAGAATCAAATTCTGCCAAATAAAATCGCGTCTGGCGTTTTAAAGCGCTTCCAAGCAAATGTTTTCTAACTGGTTGGTTTGTGTTTCTCCTTGCAGGTTATTGTGAAGGCCGAATGAACTCAATCGACACCACTAACCATGAGCGTTGACCTTAGGATTTCCATTCCTTTGCGGCCCTGAAGAACTGTCCCTCAGTGTCCTGCTTAGGCATCCAGTCACTCCAGAACCCCGCCGGCAGCCCTTGTACCATCCATGATTACCTCCATTAAATGGGACTCCATGACTGTATTTATGAGCTCAGATGAATTTTAATAAGTAAACAGACAACTATGAATGACTTAAATATATTCGATATAATTTACCTTACAATGTGTCAAAATGAGTGTGTAGTGGTATGTGTATTTTTATTAAAAGATGGTGGGTGGATTTGTGTTTTGTTTGCGACAATCATGTCAAATCCAAATGTTTTAGGTCAGCAGACAGTCGATGTGTTTGCCCCTTTTGTTTCGGGCACCTTTGAGGCGATGCTTTTGTACTGCATCTGTAAAGTGAGTGAACTGTCACAGTTCATGTCATTTTTTATATGTAAATGTATTGTGGAAGTCATGTTGAGAGAGAGGGTGGGGGTGTTTTTTAAAAAGTGTATTTTTCTTCGGCTTTCAGAGAGTATGATGGTTCGGTTTTGGTAAGTTTTGTTTCTCATCACTGATCTGGGTGCTTAGAAATGTTCAACAGTGCTTTGTACATTTTTGTTATTTTTAGGTGTCTGTGTTGTCACACACGTGCTGCCTCCTTTAAAAAACCCGCGCACGAAACTGGTGACAGCAGGCCAGATGGTTTTTATCCATCATTTTCCAAGGAAAATATGTCGCAGCATCCAGCTGAAACCATCAAATGACCCTCCCAACCTGAGCAGGCTGATTGCTGAAATAAATGTTACTTATTAAAAACTATCAGTATGTTACCAAACCTGTACTTTGTGTTTCCTTATAGTTTCATGTGTTGTAAAATACTAAAACTTGTCCACGTTTTGTTATTTAACCACATATGTTTGTGAAGTTTAGTGGGACTTTGTGATAGGCCAACACAAAGTGGTGCATATTGTTTAGTGGACGGAAAAAGATGCATAGTTTTCTAAATACTTAGAATCACCTTTCACTTCCATTACCACTGCATGTTTTTTTGTTGTATATTTTACACTTTTTTGCAATATAGCTCATGTTCAGTTAAATTGTATGAATTCTATTACTCTAAACAGCAACTATAACATCTTGCCATGGATTCTGGATTTTTAGGTCGGGTCTTTGACTAGGTCATTCTAACACATGACGATACTTTTAGATAAACCAACTCCAGTCCTGCAAGTTTTCAGCTTCAGGTGTGTTGAAGGGACGCATCTAAAAGCTGCAGGACAGTAGCACTTGATGACTGGAGTTGGGCATCTCACATCTAAACCACTAAATTGTACTTCATGTATTGTATTGCCTTTGGTTTCACTCCATCCATCTTCCCATCAACTGACCTGCTTCCTTGTGCCTGCTGAAGAAAAACAACCATGTTTCAGCATAGGGATGTTACTTTCATACTTAGGGTTTTGTATCTAGGCTAAAAGGTCAGTCTCAGCTGACCTTCCATATGTTTGCTGTGCCCTCCACATGGTTTGTGGGAAACTGCAAGCAACTACCTATACCTGTTTTTTCCATCAATGTCTTATTGCCGCTCTTCCATAAAGGCCAGATTTTTTGGATTGCATGACTCAGTCAATAGATTCTCCCACCTGAGCCAATGTGTAGGTAGTTCCTCCAGAGTTATGTTGGTCCTTTTGGCTTCATGTCTAAATAATGGTTTCCTTGCCTGGTCTGTCACTATTTTTGTTTTGGGATGATGGAATGATTTACCTGTCTCTACTCTGTGATGCTGTTTGTTCCCTAACAAACCTCTGAAGCGTTCACAGAAAAGCTGTATTAATACTCAGATAAAATGACACAGGTTAACTCTGTTCACTAGTTAGGAGACTTTGAAGACAGTTGTTTGTCTTGATTGTATTTGCGCCATTAGAGTAAAAGCAGCTTAATACAAATCCACAGCAAACTAAACATTGCATTGAAAATAAATAAAATGAAAATGAAACATTTTCATTTTATTTCACAATTCTTCCCTTTCCTTTAGTCGATTTATCATTACCACATAGTTTTGTGTGAAAAAATTTACAAAAGTTAAATTGGTATAAATATTAGTGCAAGGAACAATTATATAGTGGACATTATGCTCAGTTCTGCAAATAGATGCCACTCAGAGGAAAAAATAACAGCTGCTCCTCGTGAGTGGGATCAAATCTGCACATCCAGTTGGCGCAGATTAACAGTTAACCTGCTCGTGTCTTTATGTAAATGTGGACAAAGTGCAAAACGCGATCAGCTGAACAGAGGCAGGGATAGAGGCAGAGGATACCGGTTTCTCCTCTGGCAGGAACATGCAGACTGGGCTGAGGTTTTACATGAAGTCTCCTCACATATTGTAAAGAAAGAAAAACATGGCAACTCTGGAATTATACACAAAGGTGAACTAAACTTAATTTTTTTTATATTGATCAGTTTAGATTCTTTAACTTTCAAAACCAGCCCTTAAGATGACAGTTTGTTTAGATCAGTGTTCTTCAATCTCTCTCCGTTACCTGACTGACTTATATTACTTTACTAAATATCAGCAAAAAATGTAAACTTATTCTGTAAAACCAAATGAATAAGTTGGTGGTGAAAAATAGTCAAAGATGAAGGCAGTTCAGAGAGGATGACCAATGTTAATTTTTAACACAGTTTAAGAGCGTTTTGTGCTGATGGGTGACAAATTTCCAGCCTGGGTGGGGTAGGGAAATATGACAGCGTGTGATTTAGAATAAAAAGTTGTTATATAAAGATTATTTGCCTGCTAATGTTTGAATTGTTTTCATGTTTTTGTCTGCATCCTGCAGCATGTGTTTATTTTTTGGTTTTTAGCCATAAAACTGTTTTATAGTTACATCCTTAGAGGGTGCTGTGTGGTGTAGTGGTAGAGTGGTTGTGCCACATACAGAGGCTATAGTCCTCCACGCAGCCGTCCTGGGTTTGATTCCCGACCCTGGAAATTTTGCTGCATTTTTTTTCCCCCTTCTCTCTTTGTCAATTTCCTGTCTGCTAAAATAATAGTTGTTCACCTGCGAACGTCTGTTACTTCACCAGGGGGCAGGTGTGTGGGTCCCTGACCCAGAAGCAGTTTGGGTTTCAGCCACGCTCCTAAGAGACTACAAACCTGGAGAAGAACAGCTTCTACTGCAGCTCCAGAATGGAAACGTGAGCCATCGTGTTCCTTATTTCTCCACTAGTTGTCTTTATAAAGTTCTGTCGTTTGAAACTCTGTCACTAAATATGTATTAATCTGCTGCACAAAAGATCTCCAACTTGCATTTCTTTTGATAGGAGGTCCATTACTCTGTCGACTCCCCATCTGACCTCCCTCCTCTGGGGAACCCCGACATCTTGGAGGGGGAGAATGACCTGACAGCTCTCAGCTTCCTGCACGAGCCTGCTGTGCTGCACAACCTGCAGGTCCGGTTTCTGGACTACAACAGCATCTACACATACTGTGGTGAGAATAAAGAATGACCAGAAGAAAGCAGGGCACAGATAACAGAAACATATAAATTTGTTTGATTGATCAAAACAAATGTAGAACAATTTGGGTGGATGAAGACTGAACAGATTTGCGATGGTAATAAAAACAGTAGGCAGCTCCTGTTTGTGTTGTCAAAGCCCATAATCTCTCCAAATCGTAAACTCAAAGGTTAAGACTTGGAGGCAACTCCCTTATTCTCACAGTTTAGAAAACTCTTAAAAGATGTAATTGAACACAGAATCCTGAGAAATGTGTAATAGGAGTCATATTCATTTGAAACCACCTTGCAGAAGTGTTTGTACAATGAAAATTTGCATTATTTGGTCAGGTTTTCTTAATTAGAAATCTAAACAATGTTGTGTATATATATATATATATATATATATATATATATGTATATATACAGTGCCTTGCGAAAGTATTCGGCCCCCTTGAACTTTTCAACCTCTTGCCACATTTCAGGCTTCAAACATAAAGATATAAAATTCAAATTTTTTGTGAAGAATCAACAACAAGTGGGACGCAATCATGAAGTGGAATAAAATTTATTGGATGTGTCAAAGTTTTTTAACAAATAAAAAACTGAAAAGTGGGGCGTGCAATATTATTTGGCCCCCTTGCATTAATACTTTGTAGCTCCACCCTTTGCTGCAATTACAGCTGCAAGTCTCTCTATCAGTTTTGCACATCAAGAGACTGAAATTCTTGCCCATTCTTCCTTGCAAAACAGCTGGAGCTCAGTGAGGTTGGATGAAGAGTGTTCGTGAACAGCAGTCTTCAGCTCTTTCCACAGATTCTCAATTGGATTCAGGTCTGGACTTTGACTTGGCCATTCCAACACCTGGATACGTTTATTTGTGAACCATTCCATTGTAGATTTGGCTTTATGTTTTGGATCATTGTCTTGTTGGAAGATAAATCTCCATCCCAGTCTCAGGTCTCTTGCAGACTCCAACAGGTTATCTTCCAGAATGGTCCTGTATTTGGACCCATCCATCTTCCCATTAATTTTGACCATCTTCCCTGTCCCTGCTGATGAAAAGCAGGTCCAAACCATGATGCTGCCAACACCATGTTTGACAGTGGGGATGGTGTGTTCAGGGTGATGAGCTGTGTTGCTTTTACACCAAACATATCATTTTGCATTGTGGCCAAACAGTTAGATTTTGGTTTCATCTGACCAGAGCACCTTCTTCCACATGTTTGGTGTGTCTCCCAGGTGGTTTGTGGCAAACTTTAAACGAGACTTTTTATGGATATCTTTGAGAAATGGCTTTCTTCTTGAAACTCTTCCATAAAGGCTAGATTTGTGCAGTGTACGACTGATTGTTGTCCTATGGACAGACTCTCTCACCTCAGCTGTAGATCTCTGCAGTTCATCCAGAGTGATCATGGGCCTCTTGGCTGCATCTCTGATCAGTCTTCTCCTTGTTTGAGATGAAAGTTTATAGAGGGACGGCCGGGTCTTGGTAGATTTGCAGTGGTCTGATACTCCTTCCATTTCAATATGATTGCTTGCACAGTGCTCCTTGGGATGTTTAAAGCTTGGGAAATCTTTTTGTATCCAAATCCAGCTTTAAACTTCTCCACAACAGTATCTCAGACCTGCCTGGTGTGTTCCTTGGTCTTCATGATGCTCTCTGTGCTTTGAACACAACCCTGAGACTATCACAGTGCAGGTGCATTTATACGGAGACTTGATTACACACAGATGGATTCTATTTATCATCATCAGTCATTTGGGACAACATTGGATCATTCAGAGATCCTCACTGAACTTCTGGAGTGAGTTTGCTGCACTGAAAGTAAAGGGGCCGAATAATATTGCACGCCCCACTTTTCAGTTTTTTATTTGTTAAAAACGTTTGACACATCCATTAAATTTTATTCCACTTCACGATTGTGTCCCATTTGTTGATTCTTCACAAAAAATTAGAATTTTATATCTTTATGTTTGAAGCCTGAAATGTTTAAAGAGGTTGAAAAGTTCAAAGGGGCCGAATACTTTCGCGAGGCACTGTATATATATATATATATATATATATATATATATATATATATATATAATTTTTAAGTCTTGCCAACAATTCTCAGTCAGATTTAGGCTTAGACTTTGACTAGACCATTCTAACATATGAATATGCGCTAAATAATTTAATTCTATGATTGTTTTATGGATCATTGACCTGCTGAAAGAGAATCTCACCCCAGTCTGAAGCCTCCTACAGCTTCTAACACGTTTTCTTCCGGGACTGGCCATGTAAATAGCCCTATCCATCTTCCTGTCAACCACAACCAACATTCCTATACACACTACAGAAAAATATTCCCTCAGCATGACGCTGCCAGCACCGTGTTTTACACACTAAAGATATTGTACAATTATAACTTTTGCTTTACCAGTTTAATAAAAATCATAATTTTTAAATATATTTATTTTACAAACACAGCCTCCAGATATGCTATGCAATTTTAGCATTTGGACTCAGAAGCTAATTTAACTGTAATTTTGATCTTTCCTTCTGTGTCTGTCCCTCCAGGTATTGTGTTAGTTGCCATAAATCCCTACGATCAGCTACCCATATATGGTGAGGAGGTGATAGACGCTTACAGCGGTCAGGACATGGCTGACATGGAGCCTCACATCTTCTCTGTGGCCGAGGAGGCCTACTGCACCATGACCAGGTGAGAAGTCAAGGAGCAAACGTCGTGTTCACTCACAGCTCTAAATCTACGACGGCTATTTTTGTGCACAGGGAGGAGAGGAACCAGTCCATCATCATCAGTGGGGAGTCTGGCTCAGGAAAAACGGTCTCAGCCAAATTCACCATGCGTTACTTTGCTGTGGTTGGAGGAGCATCTCAGCAGACCAGGGTGGAGGAGAGGGTGCTGGCCTCAAACCCCATCATGGAGGTAAAGGAAAACAGTTTCACCCTCAGATATGTTCATTGCTTAAATGTTAGGTACAAAAATAATTGTGTTTTGTTTGCAGTCCATAGGGAATGCGAAAACCACTCGGAATGACAACAGCAGCCGCTTTGGGAAGTACATAGAGATTGGTTTTGGTAGGAATGGGGACATCATCGGGGCAAATATGCGGACATACCTGCTGGAGAAGTCAAGGGTTGTCTTTCAGGTGGGATTCTTCTGTTTTTTATCGCTGTCAGTTTAAAACATTTAATAATGCAAATACTCACGAATCTTTCTGCTTAACTGCTTTTATATGTGCAAGGCATCATCAGAAAGAAACTACCACATCTTCTATCAGCTGTGTTCAGCCAGAGAACTGCCTGAAATGAGATCGCTCAAACTGGGTGGGTCTCTGTTTCAAACTGGTTCTCATTTATTCTCATGTCCACTCTGCTAATAGACTAATTTATTTTTTACTTGATTGTTTAATGTTAGAGGCACCTGAATATTTCCACTACACTAACCAGGGAGCAGAGATGCAAATTCCTGGCACGAATGATCTGTCAGACCTGGAACGTACTCGCAATGCTTTCACCGTTCTCGGTATTCTGTGCTTAAATCTGCATGTTTGTAGGAATAAAAAGTTAAAAAGAAAACAGAAAAGCTTTGACTCCCTTGTGTTGAATCTGCAGGTGTGCAACCTGAACAACAAATGGAGCTCTTCAGGGTCCTGTCGGCTGTTATGCACCTGGGAAACGTCAACATTCAAGCCAGTGGGAGAAGCTCTGACAGAAGTTATATCAATGTAACAAATATTCTTCTTTTTCTAAAATGCTTTGTTAATTTTATGCCAGATGTAACAAAATGCAAACCAAATGTTTTGCTTTTGTCTCATTGTTTCATAGAATGTGTTATTCAAGATGTTTTTTGGCAAACGTGAGCCGGGCTTTTATGTTTAGCCATGGTTTTGGCCTTGGAACTCTTCCATTGATGCTATTTTTGCCCAGTCTCTTTCTTATTGTTGAATCACGAATATTGACTTTGTTTGAGGCATGTGATGGCTACAGTGCTTTAGTGTTTTGTGGGTTTTTTGTGACCACCTGGATAAGTTGTCCAGTCTTGGGAATGTTCACTGCTATTCCATGTTTTCTCCATGTGTGGATGATGCCCTATCACTGTGGTTCGGGAGTCCCAAAGCCTAAGAAAGGGTTTTGTAACCTTTTCCAGACTGATAAATGTCAATCACTTCATTTCTCATCTGTTCTTAAATTTCTCTAGATTGGGGCATGATTTGTTGCTCTTTGAGATCTTTTAGTGTACTTCATATTAGACAAGTCACCATATAAGTAATTCTTTTGATTCTACAGATTTTCACACTGGACCAATTTGCTTTTAGATAGATTTGTTTCTCCTAATAAATGAAATCATAATTTGAAAGCTACATTTTGTATATACTCGAGTCACCTTTATTTGATATTGAAATGTGTTTGATCTGAAACCTTCCACCGTAGCAGTATGAGGTTTGTTTTCTCTCTTCAGGCAGAGGACCGCTCTCTGGCTGTCTTCTCCAAGCTGTTAGGAGTTGAGCGATCTCAAATGGCTCACTGGCTGTGCAGCCGCAGACTTGCTGTGGGGGGAGAGATGCTGGTGAAGCCCATGACTGGTCAGCAGGCTCTAGAAGCCAGGGATGCTCTCGCCAAGCACATCTACGGTCAGCTGTTCACGTGGACGGTCCAGAGGCTCAACTCAGCCCTGCGATCGCAGAAGGGGAAGGCCAAATCTTTTATAGGAGTGTTAGACATCTATGGGTTAGTAATGAACGGTTCATATCTTATTGTGTACTTCTAAAATAGTTTGACAAGTCCCTCTTTGTCTTTGTTGGAGCAGGTTTGAGACCTTTGATCAGAACAGCTTTGAGCAGTTCTGTATAAATTATGCAAACGAAAAACTTCAGCAGCAGTTTAACAGGGTGAGTTATGCAACATGTTTTTCATATAGTCCTAAATGTGTTTGTTTTATGTTTTACAGAACTACAATATATTCATCAAAAGTCCTATTACCATGCCTTTGTTTTTTCATGTTTATTCTTTAGTTACGCCTTTTCACCTATGCCATTAAGTGCTACTTCCTGCTTTTTGTTTCAATTAAACATTTCTTATGCAAATAACAATGAATATTTGGTATCAATAACATAAGCTATACAAAATTAGAGGCAGTCCGTCAGGTTAATTGGCATAAAATCTGAAAACCCGGCAGAAATGTGGGAGCTGCAACCACTGTGACACTGTGCTGCAAACGAAATTATTTCTGGACTTGAACAGATGTCATGTATATGGGATGAAACATTATGATGTTTGTCTACAGATTTTAATATTTGGATATTTTATGTAGAAATGACAAAGGCGAGATTAAAACACAGCTCCAGAGCATAACAATGCTGTTTCAACAAGAAATATGAAGCAGTGGCATCACATAAACAAGAGGGAAATCTGAGGGGAAAAGTACATTGAAAGTGACTTCTATCAAGCAGTGGAAGTAGACATGCTGGGGTTGTTATATTTAATGTGATGTTCAATGTCCATTTCTCATCTGTTAATTTACATTCTTTGTCTTTAATCCATTTTATATCAATTCCTTTATTTTTATTTATTTATTTTTTAATATTGCTTTTTAATTTTTGTTCTGTTATTTTTTCCTATTTGCCTGTTTTGTTGTGGCCTATTATAAATTTTTTTTAAATATGCCCACCCAAAAAAAAAACTCACTGAGCAACCAGTCAGAGATGGAAAGCGTCTCTAGATGATGTAAAGTTGTAGTTTGTTAAGCGAAAATGATCTGAAGTTTTCTTTTTTAAATATTTTGTGCTTAACTGTTCCCTAAGTTTACCAAGTTATGCTTTTCTTTTTGTTTCAAGCATGTGTTCCACTTGGAGCAGGAGGAGTATGTCCGGGAGGAGCTGGCCTGGAATAGGATTGAATTCAGCGACAACCAGGAGTGTATCAATCTCATTGAAGGTCCCCTGGGAATATTTGATCTGCTAGATGAGGAGTGCAGGGTCAGTCTTAGTGTCTGTCTGTTTTGTTAACTAACTTAAGGCATCATCATTTTTACACTTTTCTCCTTCCAATTGCGGCCAAGGTTTTAGCTCATGATGGTTTTATTAATTTCCATCTAGAAGTCTAGAATTCGACAATAGATGCAGAGAACATGGTCCACTCGGACTCTAGGTCTCCAACATCCCCCGGGATCTGGTCGAAGCTCTCCTGGAGGTGGGAGTTGAATACATCCCTGGCCGAGGGCTCCGCCAGGCGTTCCCAGCAGACCCTCACTATGCGCTTGGGCCTGCCAAGTCTGTCTGGCTTTCTCCTCCTCCAGCGGATCCAACTCACCAGCAGGTGGTGATCATTGGACAGCTCAGCCCCTCTCTTCACTCGAGTGTCCAAAACATGCGGCCGAAGGTCTGATGATACGACAACAAAGTCGATCATCGACCTCCTGCCTAGGGTGTCCTGGTGCCAAGTGCACTGATGGACACCCTTATGTTTGAACATGGTGTTCGTTATGGACAATCCGTGACTAGCACAGAAGTCCAATAACAAAACACCACTCGGATTCAGATCGGGGAGGCCATTCCTCCCGATCACGCCTCTCCAGGTGTCACTGTCGTTCCCCACGTGTGCGTTGAAGTCCCCCAGCAGAATAATGGAGTCCCCGGGAGGGGCACTATCCAGCACCCCCGACAGGGACGCCAAGAAGGCAGGGTACTCTGCACTACCACTCGGCAGAAATGATAGTCAGAGACCTCTCCCCAACCCGAAGGCGCAGGGATACAACCCTCTCATCCACTGGGGTAAACCCCAACACGAGACGGCTGAGCTGGGGGGCAACAAGCAAACCCACACCAGCCCGCCGCCTCTCCCCGTGGGCCACTCCAGAGTAGAAGAGAGTCCAACCCCTCTCATGAACTTTGGGTCATGACCGAAAGAACGAGATCACGGATACAAGCGGCTGAAATGAGCTTCCTCCCTTAGAGATAGGGTGAGGAGCTCGGCCATCCGGGAGGGGCTCGGAGTAGAGCCGCTGCTCCTCCACATCGAGAGGAGCCAGTTGAGGTGGCCCGGGCATCTATACCGGATGCCTCCTGGACGCCTTCCTCGGGAGTTGTTCCAGGCACGTCCCACCGGGAGGAGGCCCAGGGGACGGCCCAGGACACGCTGGAGGGACTATGTCTCTCGGCTGGCCTGGGAACGCCTTGGGCTCCCCCTGGAGGAGCTGGAGGAGGTGTCTGGAGAGAGGGACGTCTGGGCGTCGCTGCTGAGTCTGCTGCCCCCGCGACCCGGTCCTGGATAAGCGGAAGACAACGAACGAACGAAGTCTAGAATTCATATGTATGTGAACACCAAATTCAGGCCAACCATAGAAGTCGTGATAAATTCAAATGTGAGCTTGCGAGGATTAACGAGGAAATTTGAACAGTGAGGAATAGGAGGTCAGAAGAAATATTTTCTAAAAACATGGAGACATAACAGACCAGCATCTTACCCAGGAATCTAAAAGCTTTTTTGTGGCAAGGACAGTCTGTCTGTAATTTGACCTCATTGCGAATAAAAAAAAAAATAATTTGGCATCATTCAGGTACTTTCTATGAAGGTTCTGACCACCACTGTAACTCTGATGCACATAGACTTGCACCAGCAATCTATTTATCCCAGTAACTGTCACCAGGATACTTAATATTAGCCAGGTATGCAGTTATTGTGTATAACATGGGGACAGTGAATCTCTGAAACTGAGACTGAAACCCTCACTTTTCCACAGATGATCAGTTTTATTTGTAAATGTTTAATTGCATTACAGTGATGGAGTTGTAGGTTTTATTTAAGAGCCTCAAAGTGACCCCTCAACCTCTATGTCCATCTACTGTTAACCATCACACAAAAACATGTGGTTTGGCACTAAAAACTTATTTCAAGTTAATGCTACAAACGTTGTACCAAGACTACTTTTGTGGATGAAGACAAATCCGTCTTCTTCACAGAAACTAGACTAGCTATAAGGGTCAAACTGACTCATTTTTTATATATTGCAGTCCCGTTATGTTTTTGTTTATTCTTTTGTTTATTCTAACAAGTCAGTTGAGGTGATTTAGACATCTGATGTTTTTCGGGCACGTTCTGCTGGGAGGAGACCCCGAGGCAGACCCAGACTATACTGGAGGGACTATATATCCCTGTTGGACTGGGAATGCTTTGGGGTCACCCAGAATGAACTAGAGAGTGTCGCTGGGGATGGTAGAGGGATGTCTGTTAGTTTCCCTCCTTGACAAGTTGCTTCCACTACAAGATATTGGATAAGCAGAAGAAAGAGATGGATGGATGGATGGATGGATGGATGGATGGATGGATGGATGGATGGATGGATGGATGGATGGATGGATGGATGGATGGATGGATGGATGGATGGATGGATGGATGGATGGATGGATGGATGGATGGATGGATGGATGGATGGATGGATGGATGGATGTGTTTGATGAAAAGCTCTAAAGCTGTTGTCTCTGTGAATGATTCAGATGCCTAAAGGGTCTGATGAAAACTGGGCACGAAAGCTGTATGACCAACACCTGACCAGTAAGCCCCATCCTCACTTCCGGAAACCCAGGATGACAAACAGCGCCTTCATTGTTTTCCACTTTGCTGACACAGTAAGGGATGAGATGCTCCATCCCTGATGTTGATCTCCAGTTTTCTCAAACTATATGACACCAACGTTTCATATGTGTTTTTGCACTAAATAGCTTTCTCCCCTCAAATCAGGTGCAATATGAATGCAGCGGCTTTTTAGACAAGAATCGAGACACAGTGTTTGAGGAGCTCATTAACATTCTCAAAGCAAGTCAGGTAGATATCTGAGAAATATAGAAATCAAACATTCATGTAAGATTTTCTCAGTAAATAGTGCATCCATGATCTGTCTGTATGTCTGTATCAGTTTGAGCTGGTAGCTGAGTTGTTCCAGCAGCAGGGAAGCACTCTATCTGTGGCCAATGGGAGTGTTCGCTCAGGAAAAAGAGCTGCCAAAGAACACAAGCTGACTGTAGGCTTTCAGGTGGGATAACTGCTCATTTTAAAAATTGACAACAGTGTTTCGTTAAGCCTCAGGCTCATAGTGCATTGTTTTGTTTTTGCCAGTTTCGTCAGTCCTTACAGATGTTAATGGACACACTAAATAGCACTACCCCTCACTATGTTCGCTGTATTAAACCCAATGATCAAAAAGCACCATTTATGTGAGTCTTTGCTGGGATTCTGTCATACTGAAACACTTATGCATATGTTTTACGTTGTGTCATTGCATATACTCATAAATGCCTTCCTCCACTTTTGCAGGTTTGACCCACAGAGGACGGTGCAGCAGCTGAGAGCTTGTGGGGTGCTAGAGACTATTCGTATCAGTGCAGCAGGTTATCCATCCAGGTGCTGAACACTTGTCAGGAGCTGATCTTACTCTTTGTAAACAGATTTTATACTAGAGCACCATAGATAAGGTGAAAGAGTATATCAGAAGTTAAAGGACGTCTAAAACTTCCATAATTTATATTTTTTAAGTTTAAAATTAAGTTAATGTTTATCTGATTTATTTGTGCATCCAGGTGGACGTATGAGGAGTTCTTCAGCAGGTATCGTGTTCTCCTGCGAGGACCCAAATGCCAGGATCAGGCTCAGGCCTCCTGCAGAGAGGCGCTGCCTCACCTGATCCCAGACACAGACCAGTACTGTTTTGGAAAGACCAAAGTGTTTTTTCGAGCGGGCCAGGTGGCTGTTCTGGAGAGGCTGAGATCTGAGCGACTGCGTGTCGCTGCTGTGATCATCCAGAGTCACGTCAAAGGCTGGCTGGCACGTACCAGATACAGCAGGATCCTGTGGGCAGCTGCTACCATTCAGAGATATAACCGAGGAGCTCTGGCAAGACGGTGAGG
Organism: Girardinichthys multiradiatus; assembly: GCF_021462225.1. Classification (NCBI taxonomy): domain Eukaryota; kingdom Metazoa; phylum Chordata; class Actinopteri; order Cyprinodontiformes; family Goodeidae; genus Girardinichthys; species Girardinichthys multiradiatus. The sequence continues at coordinate 31,745,884 of NC_061802.1, forward strand.
AGAGATGTGTTTATTATTAGGCTTCTAAGTCTGTGAACCTCTCAAAATCCTCTGTATATCTGCAAATAATACCTTACAGAAGTATTCATACCCCTTGTACTTTTTCACCTTTTGTCATTTTAGAACCACAAACCTTTATTGGGTTTTTAAGTGATAGACCAACACAATGTTGTGCAAAGTTGGCATGCTTTTGTATTCAGCACCTTTAGATAATAGGAAATACTGTTCAAACTAATTAGAAAATAGTTCTCCTGTGAATGTGAAGGCCTCAGAGGTTTGATAGTGAACATTATTGAACAAACTACATCATCCTGACCACAGCAGGAGTTCAGGGTTAAAGTTGTTCATGTTCTACTCTCTTCTACACTTCATCAACCTGAAAAAAGATAAACACCTGCCCTGCCCTGTCTTCCCCTTCTCTGTCTGTCCTTCTTCCTGTTGAGCTACTAATGGATAAAGGCCACCAATGCCCCTAAATCCACTCACCTTGGGGTGCCGAACGCTTAATGGGGGCTGACAGGGTTGGGGAGTTCGAGCTAAGTTTAGATTATTTCAGCTAATAATGATATGAGTCAGTCGTAGATTGTGTACTGAGCACTGAGCGTTTAGCCAAATACTTTCAGGCGATAAAACAAACAACATGGTAACATTTCAGTGGAAGTAAGTTTCTCTATTCCGACACAGTAGCACACTGTAAAACAGGGGTTAATTAAAAGTGACACAACTACTTGATGAACGTGGCAAGACTTGATGTGTCACAAAATGCTCTTTGTGTTTTCACGCTTAGACTCACATAGTTGATGTTAGACAAGTCAGTGTGTAAAACTAGCAAAATAGTGCTTTTTATGAGATTTAGCTGCTGTTGTTTTTTTCTTTTAATAAATGACCAACTTGCTAACTAACCAGTCCAAGTCTGATCATCATAAAACCTATTGTTGCTTATTTGGTGTGTGGCTGCAGATTGGCTCTGACCCTGCGCTACACTAAGGCTGCCATGGTGATCCAGAAGACCTACCGGATGCTGATGGTCAGACAGATTTTCCTCATGATTCGAAGCGCCACCGTCACCATCCAGGCCTTCACCAGGGGAACACTGGCCCGCCACAGATACAGACAGGTCAGCATTTAGTGCCAGCCAGTTGCGCCTCTTTATCTGCGTTTGTTTTTGGCTAAATCTGTTCTACTGTGATGACGATCTAAACTCTAATGTTGTGGGGTACAAGTTAAACTCACTTGGCTTGAACTATTTGAAAACGTCCTATTTTCCTACTCAGCTGATGGTAGAGAGGGCAGCTGTGCTGCTCCAGGCGAGGGTGCGTGGCTGGCTGGCAAAAGAGGCGTACCGTCGGGTGCATGCCGCGGTGGTATTCATGCAGTGTTGCGTACGCCGCAAGGCCAGCAGGAGAGAGCTGCTGAGACTGAAGGCTGAGGCCCGCTCAGTGGAGAAGTACAGAGAGCTCAACAAGGGCATGGAGGTGAAACTCATGCAGCTGCAGCTCAGGGTAGACCAACAGGTGGGTCACAAAGAGATTTGTTTTTTCAACACAAAAATCGTTTGTGTTAGAGTTTGTTTTTCATCACGTTTCTGTTTGACAAGGCAAGGGAGAGTTCAGCTCTGAGAGAGACTCTCAACGCAGAGCGAGAGACTGCCAGTGCTGAGCTGGATGCTCTGAGGGGGATTATACAGAAACTGGAGAGCCAGAAACAGATGAAGCCACCACCCTCCCCAGTTATCAGTGAGAAGGAGGTAGAGGAAAGGAGGAGAGCGGAGGAGAAAGCGGCACAGGAGATCCTTCGACTCACGCGGGTAAAGTAATCCAAATTAAACTACAATAGACATTTCCTGCCTTTATCTTTTATTGATAATTTCTCTGAATTTTTAATGCTCATCTCATTATTGAAGGAGCTGCAAGCATTACAGAAAGACAAGGACTGTATTTGCAAAGCGAAGGAAGATATCTCTGCTCGCTTACATGAGAAAGAGAAAACACAAGAAGGTGCAGCTCCACTTCCTCACCTCTCTGCATGAATCTCTGCCTTTTTTCTCCTTTTTAAACACTTGCTCCTCGCTCTCTATCCTCTATGTGCATACAGAGTGTGTGCAAAAGGCTGTGCTACAGGCCAGTGCAGCTCTACGGTCAGAGTTGGATGAGGAGAAGATGAAGTACCAGGGTCTCCTAAGGGAGCTCAGCAGACTGGAGCAAAGATATGACAACCTAAAGGAGATGAATCTGCTCACTGAGGTTTACAGCTGCACTTAAAGGATACATTGCTCTTAAACTTCTGAATAATAGCTTGATATCTTTCTCTCCTCCCAACACAGCATGCCAGGGGACACAGAAGGACCGACTCGGCACAGAGTCTGAGCTTAGAGCCTCTCTCTCCGTCCTCGACTCCACTGTCGCCTCAGTCTCTCACCCCCCTCTCGGTGTCCCCTTTCACATCTGCGTTCCCTTCCCCAGAGGAGCAGCGCAGGGTCAGTGTGACGTCCTCCACTCTGGAGAGGAGACTCTCAGTGTGGAGCTCAGATGCACCACTGGTGAGGAAACACCTGAGAAGGAACATGACAAAACTTTTTTTTTAACATTTTATGACACACATGGATCTGTTCATGTTGGCTTTGACAGGACCAGCTGATGGAGATGATGGACGTGGCCAAAGACCCAGCGGTGAAGAAAAAAGGAGAAGACTTGGAGTATGCTTATGATGCCGTACGAGTGGCCAACAAGTCAGTCCTTCAGCTTTGTGTTGTGCTTTATACATTGCCTTGGGAAGTATTGACAACCTTGCACTTTCCTACATTTTGTCACATTACCACCACAATCTTTAGTAAGCTCGTACTCGTACTCGTCGTCTTCCACTATCCGGGACCAGGTCGCAAGGGCAACAGACTCAGTAGAGACACCCAGACACCCCCTCCATACAGACATAGTCCCTCCACCGTGTTCTGGGCCATCCCCTGGGCCTCCTCCCGGTGGGATGTGCCTGGAACACCTCTCAAGGAAGGCGTCCTGGAGGCATCCGGTATAGATGCCCGAGCCACCTCAACTGGCTCCTCTTGTGGAGGACCAGCGACTTTACTCTGAGCCCCTCCCGGATGGCCAAGCTTCTCACCCTATCTTTAAGGGAATGCCCGGCCACCCTATGGAAGAAGCTCATTTCAGCTGCTTGTATCCGGGATCTCGTTCTTTCGGTCATGACCCAAAGTTCATGGCCATAGGTGAGGGTAGGAACGTAGACCGACCGGTAAATCGAGAGCTTCGATTTTCGGCTCAGCTCTCTCTTCACCACAACACGGACCGGCACAGCGTCCCCAGCCGCACCGATCCGTCTGTCGTTCTCCCGCTCCATTCTCCCCTCACTCGAGAACAAGACCCCAAGATACTTGAACTCCTCCTCTTGAGGCAGGTTCTCCCCTCCAACCTGAAGAGGACAAGCCACCATTTCTGGTCGAGAACCATGGCGTCGGACTTGGAGGAGCTGATCTTCATCCCAGCTGCTTCAAAATTTGGCTGCGAATCGCCCCAGTGCATGCTGTAGGTCTTGGCTAGAGGGGGCCAGCAGGACCACGTCATCTGCAAAAAGAAGAGACGAAATCCACTGGTTCCCAAACCACACCCCCTCCGGCCCTTGGCTGCGCCTAGAAATCCTGTCCATAAAAGTTATGAACAGGACCGGTGACAAAGGGCAGCCCTGCCGGAGTCCATCATGCACCGGGAACAGGTCCGACTTAGTGCCGGCAATGCGAACCAAACTCTTGCTCCGCTCGTACAGGGACCAGATGGCCCCTAATAAAGGGCTCCCGACTCCATACTCCTGGAGCACCCCCCACAGGGCACCACGAGGGACACAGTCGAATGCTTTCTCCAGGTCCACAAAACACATGTGGACCGGTTGGGCAAACTCCCATGAATCCTCGAGCACCCTGCAGAGGGTGTAGATCTGGTCCAGTGTTCCACGGTCGGGACGAAAACCACACTGCTCCTCATGAAGCCGAGGTTCGACTATCGGCTGGACTCTCTTCTCCAATACCCTGGTGTAGGCCTTACCAGGGAGGCTGAGGAGTGTGATCCCCCTGTAGTTGGAACACACCCTCCGGTCACCCTTCTTATGAAGGGGGACCACCACCCCAGTCTGCCAGTCCAGAGGCACTGTCCCCAACCGCCACGCAATGTTGAAGTGGTGTGTCAACCATAACAATGACTGCCCCACAACATCCAGAGACTTGAGGTATTCAGGGCGGATCTCATCCACCCCCGAAGCCTTGCCACCATGGAGCTTTTTAACCACCTCGGTGACTTCAGCCTGGGTGATGAAAGAGTCTAACCCCGAGTCCCCAGCCCCTGTTTCCACCAGGGAATGCGTGATGGCAGGATTGAGGAGATCCTCGAAGTACTCCTTCCACCGCCCGATAATGCCCCCAGTCGAGGTCAGCAGCCTCCCACCCCCACTGTAAACAGTGTTGGCAAAGCTCTGCTTCCCCCTCCTGAGGCGATGGACGGTTTGCCAGAATCGCTTCGAGGCTAACCGGTAGTCCTTCTCTATGGCCTCACTGAACTCCTCCCGGGCCCGGGTTTTTGTCTCTGCCACAGCCTGGGCCGTGGCACGCTTGGCCTCACGGTACCCGTCAGCCGCCTCAGGAGTCCCACAAGCCAACCACAGCAGACAGGACTCCTTCTTCAGCTTTACAGTGTCCCTTACTGCCGGTGTCCACCACCGGGCTCAGGGATTGCCTGCCATGACAGGCACCGCAGCAACCCCAACTGAGACGCCAAGAAGGCCAGGTACTCTGCACTGCCGCTCGGCCCGTAGGCCGAAACAACAGTCAGAGACCTGTTCCCAACCCAAAGGCGCAGGGATGCGACCCTCTTTTCCACTGGGGTAAACCCCAACACGAGACAGCTGAGCTGGGGGGCAACAAGCAAACCCAACCCCAGCCCGCTGCCTCTCCCCGTGGGCCACTCCAGAATAGAAGAGAGTCCAGCCCCTCTCGAGGAGATGGGTTCCAGAGCCCACGCTGTGCGACGTGAGCCCGACTATTTCTAGTCAATATCTCTGGACCTCCCGCACAAGCTCAGGCTCCTTTCCCCCCCAGCGAGGTGACATTCCACGTCCCTAGAGCCAGCCTAAGCATCCAGAGATCGGGGCGCCAAGGTCTTCACCTTCGTCTGCTGCCCAATCCTCTTTGCACCAGTCCCTCATGGTTCCCCTGCAGGTGGTGGGCCCACTGGGAGATGGCCTTGCGTCTCTCGTTCGGACTTGGCCCGGCCAGGTCCCACGAGGAGCATCCCACCACCAGGCGCTCTCTAACGAGTCCTGACCCCAAGCCTGGCTCCAGGGTTGGAGCCTGGCTCCACCGTACCTGGCGATGTCACATGCCTTGTTTTTGTGGTCCTCATGAAGGTGTCTTAAACCGCTCAATGTCTGACCCATCACCTAGAGCCTGTTTGCCATGGGAGACCCTACATGGGGCATTTAAGCCCCAAACAACATAGCCTCTAGGATCATTCGAGCACTCAAACCCTTCCACCACGTTAAGGTGGCAGTTCAAGGAGGTCTTTTGTAAGCCTTATTGGGATTTTATGTAATAAACTAATAAAGTTGGATTGGAAACCAATAGATCAATACTTTATAGAACCAGCTGACACTGCCATTACAACTGCATGTCTTTTGGGGTATGACCATGTCAATTTTGCACATGTAGATATAGTTTTTTATCCAGGTTTTCTTTGTAAAAGTCCTCAAACTCAGTTAGATTGGATGGAGAGCAATTTTGTCTTGTCAAAGATTCTCAAGTGAACTTTGACTGTGCTGTTTTAAAATACTATTATGACCTAGTCCTTGCTAAAGAAAAGCCTCCCACAGCATGATGCTGCCACCACCATAGTCACAGCAGAGATGGTGTATTCACCCACAATATGTCTTCTTCATGTGACCAGAACACCTTTATTTTGCATTTTCTCTGTCCTCTACATTACTTGTAGAAATGGCTAACAGGACTTCTTTTTGTTTTCTTCATAGTACTCTTCCATAAATGATAGATGATAAATATTTGTCATGTTTAAAAGTTCTTTAAAACTTAGCTGTGCAATCTGCATCTCTCCCAGAGTTTCATAGACCTCTTGGCTGCTTCTGTGATTATTCATGCATGCTCTTTCCATATTTGGATGAAGAACTGATCAGTGCTCCATTAGATGTTTTAAAGTTTGGAGTATTATTTTATAGCCTAACCCTGCTTTAAACGTCTCCTCAACTTCCCCCTGACATGTCTGCTGTGTTTCTTGGTCTTCATGATCCTGTTTGTTCATTAATCTTCTCTAAGAGGGCTCTGAAGTCCTCACAGAAAAGCTAGATTTATATTGAGATTACATTTCACACAAGTGGACTCTGCTTAATAACTGACTTCTGAAGGAAATGTATTGAATTTTATGAAAAAAACAAACATATTCCTTCTACTTCACAATTATGAACTACTTTGTGTGGTTTGTCACATAAAATAAAACGCATTAGAGGTTCATAATAAAATGTGGAACGTTTCCAGGGGACTGCATATCCATATATATTTTGTGCATGGAGTTTTTAGTAATGGGCCTCAATCTGTCCTAATGCCTGTTTCAGGTTTCTGGAGATCCAGCTGCAGAAGCAGCAGAGTCAGTGGAGGGAGGAGATCGAGGCTTTGAGGAACCAGCTCAGTCAGGCGATCTGTTGTGGTTCCTCTGCAAAGAAACAGGTGGGAATTCATCTGTATCACCTCTTATATTAATGTAATTTAGTTGTACTAAACAACAGTAGTATTACAAGTTAATATTGGATTGTAGTTGTTGGTTTACCTGTTTTTTCCATGTTTGTGTTCTGATTTATCCACACTGAAGCAAACAGGGATCAGAATCTGCTAATTTAAGTTGCCATTTAAATGAAACATTCTACAAGTCACTGTGACGCATCTAATTCTCCTATTGTGACTGGACCACACCATATCAGGAACCTCAAGTTAGGACTGTGAATGTTTCTTCCTGAAGGATCTGTGGGAGCTGCTAGAAGCCAGAGAATTTGAGTGCATGAGGCTGCGGAGGGAGCTGAAGGAGCTGAGAAACACAGTGTCTCTCAGACATCTGCTGACACACAGTGAGACTTCACCTGATATCTCTGTAGTGATTTTACTTCACATAGGGCTCAGTGAGAAAGATCTACAGTCCTGTGATGTTTTCTTTATTTGCAATTTTCTCTTCCACATTCAGTCATGTTTTGATGTTTTCTTTTATTTCCAGTTTCCCCGTTAGCTCCGACCACAGATACATCCTGTCCTGCTCAGCTGAAACCAGCAGGAGTCACAGGTATGCTGGAGTGCCGGAAAAGAGACGAAACCAAGCTCATCAAAAGCCTCATCACAGGTGAGGTTCATCTTACCTATCACCTTCCACTTGTATTAGTACCCATGGTAAAGGTGTGTAAAAAACCTTTCATTTCATTTGTATTGCATAGTAAGCATAGAGTAAGCTTTGGAAATCTTTCTACCTTCCTTGCCATCATCCTTCTTGCTGTGCGTTGCGGTAAAAAAAAAAAACTAAGGTCCTTTTCCAGTCTTGTTTGTCACAGTTCCACTTGTTTTATTTTATTCATTATTGCTCTGACCATGGATGTGGGCAGCAGCTATGTTCTTGTAGACAATTCCTGACCTATGAAGATCATGGTGATGGAGGCCTGGCTCGTTTCAAAGATGTTTGTTGAGCTTCCTCATAGGAGTCTTCTCTTACAGCTCCCAGATGGTGTATCTTAGTCTATCATCATAGTGTCAGCTTCTATTTTAAATATCTTTACTATAAATGCTTTACATGTTGGTAAGCGTTTCTTCTTCAGTGTTTAACATAAAGGACTTATTTTTGTGCCTTTTTTAACTTTGCTATAAAAATACACAGTCACTATTGTTTAACATTTTAACCCAAAAAATTTAAGATGTGCTTGCATTCCTGTCTCTCTGTGTGGCTGGCCTGTAGCACTTCACACACTTGCTGTCTTTGGAGCATCTGCCCCACTTCCCTCATTTATATTGTGGGATGATCCCAGGCTGTCTCTGCTGTGATTGGCCGCATGGTGCGCCCCTCAAAGGAGAGTTCTTCCCCTGCCTGCATGTTTCTCAGTGGAGGAGAGCTGGAGTTCAATTCGGTTTTATTTATATAGCGCCAATTCACAACACATGTTGTCTCAAGGCACTTCACAACAGTCAGGTACAAACATTCCAATTAATCCTAACCATTGAACAGTGCAGTCAGATTCAGTTATTTATTCAAATTGGATAAAAAAATTTTCTATCTAAGGAAACCCAGAGATCATATTTCTCCTATTTTAGCTTCCCTTCATTGGCTCCCTGTTAAATTCAGAATGGAATTTAAAATACTCCTCCTCACATATAAAGCTCTTAATGATCTAGCTCCATCATACATCAGAGATCTGATTGTTCCATATGTTCCTAACAGGGCACTTTGTTCTCAGACTGCAGGTTTACTGGTGGTTCCTAGAGTCTCTAGAAGTAGAATGGGAGGCAGATCCTTTAGTTATCAGGCTTCTCTCCTGTGGAACCAGCTCCCGGTTTTGGTCCGTGAGGCAGGCACCCTGTCTACTTTTAAGGCTAGGCTTAAAACTTTCCTTTTTGATAAAGCTTATAGCTAGAGTGGCTTAGGTTATCAGGGAGGGAGCCTTCCTTCCTCCCCGTTTGTTGGAGTAATGGGTTGTCAGGTTTAGCCTAAACCGGCTCAGTTATGGTTGAGGTGCAAACACACCCTCCATTTCAGCTACCTGTATGACCCCTTCTCTTTTCCAATGGTTATAATCAGTCTGACAGTGAGAGGTATCCCAATTCAAATTGCTGCATGTCACTGACTGGATGCAATCAGCTGGGTTTCCTTAGATAGAAAAACTTTTTATCCAATTTGAATAAAAAGCTAACTCCAACTGCACTGTTCAATGGTTAGGATTAATAGGAATGTATGTACCTGACTTTTGTGAAGTGCCTTGAGACGACATGTGTTGTGAATTGGCGCTATATAAATAAAACTGAATTGAATTGAATTGCATCGAGTCAGAGATTTGTAGCATTCCCTCCTCCTGGATGAGCATGTAGAGACAGTGGACAGTCCCTGGCGTTGACTTTGCAGCAATCCCTCATACTGAGCATGCATGACAGTGGAGAGGAAAAACTCCCTTTTAACAGGAAGAAACCTCCAGCAGAACCAGGCTCAGTGTGAGCGGCCATCTGCCACGACCGACTGGGGGTTTGAGAGAACAGAGCAGAGACACAAAGAGAACAAAGAAGCCCTGATCCAGGAGTACTTTCTATGGGAAGAAAAAGTAAATGTTAATGGATGTAGCTCCTTTAGTCGTTTCACCTAGAAAGAAAGAACAGATAAACTCTGAGCCAGTTTTCAAGGATAGAGTCTGAAAGAGAGCACACATAGAGTTAGCCACAGTAAAAGCTCAGTCAATTGCTATGTCTAGGAGAGAGAAAAGGTTAAACACTCAAAGACAGGGCCAAGTAGATAATCGGTAGAGGGTGAGCATTAAGTTGTTGCCAGCAGAAGCTTGGACGATGCCCCTCTCCAGAAAGGTGTCACAGGTAGACACAGAGTCAGGCCAGGTGTAGCTTCTAGGAAGAGAAAAGAGAGAACAAGGTTAAAAGCTGAAATAACAGCAAACAATGCAAAATTGGAGAGTAGTGTGAGAATGTAGCGAAGAGGGTGAAAGTGGTTGTTATGTCCTCCAGCAGCCTAAGCCTATAGCAGCATAACTACACAGATAGTTTCAGTTCAGATTATTTAGTTAAACGGCGCTTATTTACAACAATGTCGTCTCAAGGCACCTCACAAAGGGTCCCACTGATGGTCATTGTTATACTAAAAACCACAAGGATTGGGATACCTCTCTCTGTCAGACTGATTATAACCATTGGAAAAGAGAGGGGATCATACAGGTAGCTGAAATGGAGGGTGTGTTTGCACCTCAACCATAACTGAGCCGGTTTAGGCTAAACCTGACTCCCCCTTACTCCAACCAACAGGGCGGGAGGAAGGCTCCTTCCTTAATAAATTCAGCCACTCTAACTATAAGCTTTATCAAAAAGGAAAGTTTTAAGCCTAGCCTTAAAAGTAGACAGGGTGTCTGCCTCACGGACTAAAACTGGGAGCTGGTTCCACAGGAGAGGAGCCTGATAACTAAATGATCTGCCTCCCATTCTACTTCTAGAGACTCTAGGAACCACCAGTAAACCTGCAGTCTGAGAACAAAGTGCCCTGTTAGGAACATATGGAACAATCAGATCTCTGATGTATGATGGAGCTAAATCATTAAGGACTTTATATGTGAGGAGGAGAATTTTAAATTCTATTCTGGATTTAACAGGGAGCCAATGAAGGGAAGCTAAAATAGGAGAAATATGATCTCTCTTTTTAATTTTCATCATTTGCAGCATTTTGAATCAGCTAAAGGCTTTTAACTGCATTTTGTGGACATCCTGATAGTAAAGAATTACAATAGTCCAGCCTTGAAGTAACAAATGCATGGACTAGTTTTTCAGCGTCACTCCTGGATAGGATATTTCTAATTTTGGCAATGTTCTGGAGGTGAAAGAAGGAAATCCTAGAAACCTGTTTAATATGGGATTTAATTGACATGTCCTGGTCAAAAGTAACACCAAGATTTTTTACTTTATTATCAGAGGTCAATTTAATGCCATCCAGGTTAAGTGATTGACTAAGCAGTTTCTTTTTTAAAGACTCCGGTCCAAAGACAACAGGAGGAGTTAAAGCTTCGGCTATCTCAGATGGGAGATGACTCTGCTTTTAGAGCCACCTCGTTCGGGGACGACACATCACTAGAGGATCAACACACATCTGACTGACTTGGGTGGGATCTTCTCTAGTGGCTAAGAGAAATGGGTCTGTGTGTCAAGTCATTTTTCCACTAAGGAAACGAGGTGTAATGGATAAAAGTTCATGCATTCTCCCTGATCATCCTTGAGATGCTTCTCCAACTTGATCGGTGACCACCTGTGGTAAATTTAGTCCATGAAGAATAATTGCAGTGGAACTCAGTAAGGTCTCACAGTTAAAGTGCTGATTAACGGAAACCTAGGAATGAAGTCAAAGGAGCTGTCTGTAGACCTCAGAGGCCAGATTGTGTCAAGGGATAAATCTGGGGAAGTATTATAAAAAAGGCTTTGACAGCACTGAATGTCCCAAAAAGCAAAACAGTCTCATTTATTTAGAAATGGATGACGTTAAAACCAACATAGGCCTCCCTAGATCTGGTTGCCTGACCAAACTTAATAATTGGGAAAGAAGGATCTTGGTCAGAAAGGTGACCAAAAACCCAGGGTTTGCACTGCAAATTGGTCATTTGCAGTGTAGTTCAGTAATCACTAATCCTCTCTCTGTTCTTCAGACATCCCTCCTGACAGCGCGCTGGCTCTGCCTCTTGGTCTGCCGGCCAGCGTGATCTTCCTTTGCATCCGTCAGGCTGACTGCAGTGGAGACCAAGCTCGAGCTCGCTCGCTCTGCAGTGCCGCCCTTGTTGCCATGAAGACTACTCTGAAGGTAACCTGAGCACTGATCTTTCCACACGTGCCAGAAGGTAGACGTATAATTTAATTATAGAGGCAAATCCCATCGTGTTAGGTGGAAAAAGGCATCTGCAACCAACTTTCAAGCCCTGCAAATCTATTTCAATAATTAAATGTTTACAAAAATGATTACTGAAGAATACTTGCTATGTTTTTGTCATTGTAGTCTTGTACTAACAGTATTTTTCTTAACATTTCTCTCTCGCAGAAGCAAACAAATGATCTCAATATGACTGCTCTGTGGCTGAAAAATGTTTGTCTTTTGCATGACCTGTTGATCCAACACTCCCCAAAACAGGTAGCTAACATTTGCTTTCATTTGTTGGTTATTTTCAGTTTACTAATTGGATATATTTGCGTTTCTTAATGTAGACACAGTCTGGTTGTGGTTTCTGTAGAATAAGTCTTCATTGTTTGACTGCCAGAGCCTAGACTCAGATGAGCTGATTTCTATGACGACTGACCTGAGCGACTTGATCCGCTCCCTGAGTGACCTATGTATCCAGGCCTATCAGCAGCTACTCTCCATCACTGAGACACAGCTGCAGAAACTCATAGGTAACTCTACAATGACCTGATTCTGATGCTGCTAATGTTCTTCCCTCCATAAAACTTTCTATTTTCCTCCTTCTCTCCCTTAGTCCCAGCCCTTTTGGAAAGCGAGACCATAGCTGGTCTGTCCGGCTCGGCAGTGAAACTAATTGTATCCAGGAAGCGGGCGGGCTCAGACCCTCGTCCCGTTGGAGCTGACGCTCCCACCATGGCCTCTGTATTGAGGCAGCTCGGAGCCCTTCACACTGCCCTGAGCTGCCAGTCTCTGCCCCTGAGTCTAGCAGAGCAGGCTTTCCGGCAGATGACCTACCTCATCTGTGCCTGTGCTCTCAACAACCTGCTGCTGAGGAAAGACATGTGCTGCTGGAGTCGCGGGATGCAAATACGGTAAACACACTCACAAATAAATCCCCATGCTTGGGCTATTTATCCATTTAGTAAATTTTAATGTAAAACATTATGTGTACAGGTCAGCAAATAAGGCAGAAAGAGTATCATGAACAGCCTTACTAAAGTGTCCAAACCAGTTAACTTAATTGTACACTTTATCACTACAATCTCCATAATAGGGACGCAGAAGAAAATATTAAATGGTTTATAAAATGTTTGAAATTAAAAAGATGAAAATTGTGGCATGTGTATATGTATTGAGTCAGTACCACCAAGTCTTTTGGAGTATGTGTCTACCAGCTTAGTCACACTGGATGGAGATCATCTGTGAATATCAGTTTCTATTATAGGTCTGTAAGTTTAGGGCTGCTGTCCTACTAAAAGGTGAACCTTTGCTTCAGTCTCAAGTCTTTTGCAGCCTGTAACATATTTTCTTCTAGGATCTTGCAGTATTTACCTACACCCACCTTCCCATCAACTCTGAGCAGCTTCCCTGTCCCTGCTGAAGCAAGCATTTCCACAGCATGATGCTCCCGCCATCATGTTTCACAATGAGGCTGGTGTGTTTGCGGTGTTAATTTTCTGGCACACATGTTTTAAAGTTAAGACCAAGAAGTTCAGTTTTGGTCTCACCTGACCAGCTCACCTGTGACAAACTGCTGGGGCAAGACTGGAAAACATGTTCCGATTTTTATTTATAAAAAATTGTGAAAACTATTGAGCAATTTCCTTCCACATAAAAATGATGCATTATTTTGTGTTGGTCTATCAAATGAAATTATAAGAAAATACATATCTTTGTGGTTGTAATGTGGAAAGATATAGAAATGTCAATTTTTACATACAAAAGAGATTAAATTCGACTAATCTTTGGCAGCAGCGGTGCTTAGGAACGGTAACTCGCGTGGCAGTTTAATACCTAACTCATATTCTTGTAAAAATGTTTTTTCATCCTTTCAGCTACAATGTCAGTTTGCTTGAAGAGTGGTTGCGCAGCCGAGGTCTGCAGGCAGGGGGCGCTGTGGCTACACTGGAGCCACTCATCCAGGCAGCTCAGCTGCTGCAGGTGGGGAAAAAGACTGCTGCAGATGCTCAGGCCATAGTTCGTACTTGCACTGCTCTCTCCAGCACGCAGGTAGGTCTATTTCTTAATTCTGCAAATTTTTTTTTTTTCAAGCCTCTTTGGGTATTTCATTTTGTTTTACAGATTGTGAAGATTCTGACTCTCTACACTCCTCACAGTGATCTTGATGAAAAAGTCACTATAAATTTCATTCGCACCGTCCAGGTACTGTCTGTACCCGCAAGGTCTGACATATTGATTCATTTAAAAAATTGCCTCTCATGCCAGTCTTTTCTGTTCCTAGGAGCTCGTCAAAGGTCGCTCTGACACTCAGCCTGCACAGCTCCTTTTGGAAGTAAGAAGAGTGTTCCCTGTCACATTTCCCTACTCGCCTCCCCCGGCCCTCAGTGCAGAGGAATTAGTCATCCCAGACTCCCTCAAGATCTCTTTTCTACGCAGAGCCTAAAATAGTGGAGCCAAATATTTGACTGCTGATATGTTTAATTTTGCCCTCTAAAATTTAAACAGCTTTCTGGGGCTGTTATGCATTTAATCATTCTCAGATCATTAGTAGCTCTAAAATGCTCAACAAAAAGTTAATCATTAGTCTGTAATAAGGTCTCGAGTTATATGCATCTACACAAACTGAATAAGACCAAGATTACTGATCTTTACTCCCTTTTTTGGGGCAAAAATAGGTACAGATTTAGTTCTATAATGACATAAGAAGACCCAAACAAACAGGTAAAGATCTGTTATTCTGATATGATATTGCAACAAAAAAAAAAAAGAAAGAAAAATCCAGCCACTCTTCACTAGACAAGGACCTATGTTTATCTTGCTTCCATGCACTTTGAGAATGGGAAGGGAAGAAAACTCCAATCACGCTGTTGACAAAATGCAGCAAATAGTGAGTGGCATTTTGGTGTCCTTATGTTTTCCACACAAACAGAAGTTTTCTACATGCTAATTGGTTGTTTGGGAGGCATGGCAGGTAAAGTTTTTTTCTGTACTGCCATCACAAACTTAAACATATGGATTTTTTTAAACTCTACTCTGATTGGCAGATGAGTTTAAGATTGATATTTTTCACTTACAGCTAATTAGGAGTTTGTGGAAAGGCACCCTATGTCCATTGTTATACATAAGGTGGAGGATCTGTGATGCTGTGGGCCTATTTATTTTTCAGAAGACCCTGGGAACCTTGTTAGTGTGTAGCATCATGAACTCTCTTGAATGCATAGATAATATGGGAAATTTAGCAGGATAAAGATCCTAAACATACAGAACAGACCAAAAGTTTGGACACACCTTCTCATTCAAAGAGTTGTCTTTATTTTCATGACTATGAATATTGTAGCTTCACACTGAAGGCATCAAAACTATGAATTAACACATGTGGAATTATATACTGAACAAAAAAGTGTGAAACAACTGAAAATATGTCTTATATTCTAGGTTCTTCAAAGTAGTACTTTAAGAAATGAAGGTCAGTCAGTCTGAACAATTGGGAAAACTTTGAAAGTGTCCCCAAGTGCAGTCACAAAAACCATCAAGCGCTACAAAGAAACTGGCTCACATGAGGACCGCCCCAGGAAAGGAAGACCAAGAGTCACCTCTGCTGCGGACGATAAGTTCATCCGAGTCACCAGCCTCAGAAATCACAGGTTAACAGCAGCTCAGATTAGAGCACAGATCAATGCCACACAGAGTTCTAGCAGCAGACACATCTCTAGAACAACTGTTAAGAGGAGACTGAGCGAATCAGGCCTTCATGGTAAAATAGCTGCTAGGAAACCACTGCTGAGGACAGGCAACAAGCAGAAGAGACTTGTTTGGGCTAAAGAACACAAGGAATGGACATTAGACCAGTGGAAATCTGTGCTTTGGTCTGATGAGTCCAGGTTTGAGATCTTTGGTTCCAACCACCGTGTCTTCGTGCGGCGCAGAAGAGGTGAACGGATGGACTCTATATGCCTGGTTCCCACCGTGAAGCATGGAGGAGGAGGTGTGATGGTGTGGGGGTGCTTTGCTGGTGACACTGTTGGGGATTTATTCAAAATTGAAGGCATACTGAACCAGCATGGCTACCACAGCATCTTGCAGCAGAATGCTATTCCATCCGGTTTGCGTTTAGTTGGAGCATCATTTATTTTTCAACAGGACAATGACCCCAAACACACCTCCAGGCTGTGTAAGGGCTATTTGACCAAGAAGGAGAGTGATGGGGTGCTGCGCCAGATGACCTGGCCTCCACAGTCACCAGACCTGAACCCAATCGAGATGGCTTGGGGTGAGCTGGACCGCAGAGTGAAGGCAAAAGGGCCAACAAGTGCTAAGCATCTCTGGGAACTCCTTCAAGAATGTTGGAAAACCATTTCAGGTGACTACTTCTTGAAGCTCATCAACAGAATGCCAAGAGTGTGCGGAGCAGTAATCAAAGCAAAAGGTGGCTACTTTGAAGAACCTAGAATATAAGACATATTTTCAGTTGTTTCACACTTTTTTGTTCAGTATATAATTCCACATGTGTTAATTCATTGTTTTGATGCCTTCAGTGTGAAGCTACAATATTCATAGTCATGAAAATAAAGAAAACTCTGGACCTTCTTTCATGACAATCTCAGTTCCTAGATTTAAATCCTATAGAAAACCTGCAGGTTGAAGAGAAAAAAACCTAAAATAGGACCCAGGTCTCTGTCCTTTCTATAACAAATAAAAATCTCTTTACATTGTCCAAGCTGCTGTCCTAATAGCAGCTTGGATGATACAACCACCTATTGGTGGTTATATAAAGTATTAACAGCAATTGTGAAACCGGTGATACTTGTTAAAAATAATTGTTTCTAAACATTTTATCTCCACCAAATAGATGTACTCTTATTACAGGTTGGATTTTATTCTACATTCTTTAATACAATGGTGCTGCTACATTAATTTATTTGAGGCTGTTTACAGATTGTTTACCTGGAGTGCCAACAAATGAATCCATTTATACGAAAATGTAGCTGCATTTGACAGACATGATTAAAAGTGACAGACATAAGTAAAAGTCTTGTTTTACATATTTTATTGGTAGCAGAAACACAGTCAGACTGTAGTCACAGGAGCCTCAGCCCCCATTAAGAACAACCAGAATAATATTAATAAAAACAAAAACAGAATTACAAACATCTTTTGTGTAAAAAAAGTCTCATGCCAGTACTTTGTACCCACCACACATCATTAGTAATACATATTTATATATTCACAAACATTTGAAAAATAGAAAACAATAATCAAATATCAAAATATAGAAGACAACAATTGGCATTAAACATCAAATAATTATGCGTGCTGGCACAACACGTTTTCTTTTTGTTTACTTGTTTCTGTCATGCACCGTTTCTGGAAGTACACGACCGGCGCCACCATGTGACTTGTCCGGCCAGCTGGACGGAGTGGGGACGATCATATATGTCTGTCCGCCTGTGTGTGTATGTGTGTGCTTTTCATTGTGCTTCGTCTACTTCCATATTCAGCTTCAAAACCTGATAGCCCAACACAAACTGAGCCCCAGAAGGAGGAAAAACTTCCTCGACTAAAGAGAATCATTGTCAACAGCAATAAATAAAGATTTTTGTGGCATTTCCAGCTATGTGACAGTTGTATTTTGTGTTGTTAAAAGATTGTGCAGATGTTCTCTTCCAATAAAAAGACCTTGTACATGCCAGAGAGGTACACAACATTTATAAATCATTTGTAGCCCACATGATGTAACATTGTGTGTACTGTCAGAGTGAAAGTCAAACTTTCATAATATTCGTTTAGCTCCTAATAACGCCTGTTACGGAGATACATATGGCTTGTAATTCATCTCCATAATGTACATGGCCTTCCTATATCGTTCAACAGTAGCTCCGTACCCATACTGGCAACAGGTCTGCACGTAATAATCACCGGCTCAGGTCGCTCTGCACAAAATTCAAGTCTACAACCGAGCAGCAAATTTCACTTCACGTATTCTAACGTGTTTTACATGGCAGCTATTTACAACGATCCGTTTCTGCTACAGGACATTTTTTCCTGCATGAACAAAACGTCAAGTCTCTAAACAACTCCACAACAGTTTTGATGTTTGGCCCAGAAAAACAAGACAGCTTTCACAACATATCAGACACTTGTGCTGTGATAATTAGATTAATAATCCACCATGTAAACATTGTAAGAGTGCTTCAGAAAAGACTCGTCAACATAGATTTATAGATCAGATGCATAGAGTTCAGTTGGTCCACTTTGTTCAATAATAGGGTCTTTTTAATTATTCAGGAACATAAATACATCTTTTTGAGTCCTGAAAATTAACATTACTTTTAAGATGGTAAACAAACAAACCTCTTATAAATATATATATATATATATATAAATATATTTTTGTTTTAGTGTTTTTGTAAACCCATTGTATGTTAGATGGTACAAACGGTTAACGATTAAGTGATTTAATAGTGATTTTTTTTTCCTCTAATCTTTCTCTTAACTATTAAAAGACAAAACAAGATCAAACAATAAATAAATTTTTTACCGGTGCAACAAAGACTGCGTGTTTTTCTTTGTATATCTCTGTACAATGTTTGCACCTTAATGTCATCTTTTAAATGTCAGATTCAGACCAGTTCTGGTGTGGATCAGCAGCCCTTTAGCAGAAGTTTTTCATCTCAGTCTGGAGTCTGAAGTGAAGCATGTGACAGTGCCTTGAATAACTACTGAACTTTTCCACATTTTGTCCACATACTACCAACAGTATATATTTTATTGGGATTTTGTGTACCAGACCAACTCAAAATAGTGCATGAATCTGAAGTGGATTCAAAAGGATACAGGATTTTTAAAATTCCTTTCAAATGGAAATCTGAAAACTGTTCGTTTTTCCCTTTTACCCTGATACTTCTAAATAAACTCAAGTACAACCAACATGGTGGTTGCTTTACTTCAGTAGGGACGGGACAGTTCGACATGTTTGGTTGGAAACTAGATGGAGCTAAATACGGATTAACCCTGAAAGAAAACCAGTGAAAGGCTGCAAAAGGCTTGAGACTGGTGGAGTTTCACCTTCCAGCAGTACAACACCTCATATATATATGTGTTAGAATGACCTAGTTAAAGTACAGACCTAAATCTAATCGAGGATCTGGGGTAAGACTAGAAAACCGATGTTCACAGATCTTTTCTGTCCAACCTGACCGAGCTTGAGCTTAATACAAATAAATACACATCACACTCTTCAGATTTTCATTTGTCAACCAATTAAAAAAACATGTATTATTGTCCCAACACTTCACAACTATGGACAACTATTTTGTGTTGGCTAATTCTTTAAAATCCCAGTGAAACATTAAAGTTTGTGGCTGGAACGAGACAAAATGTGAAAATAAATTGCAAGGCATTGCACAGCTGAATGTTAAAGATGTTAGCTCATTGCAGATCTGTGCTCACTCTGGGGTGAGGGATGTGTCAGATATTTTAACTCACATGTTGCTACTTAGCAAAATATCTTCTCAATGTATGCTTTTCTTTTTTTTTTTTTGTTGAAATAATCATCTTATTATTTGGCAGTCAGGTGTTTTTTTCTCTTAAAGAAAATGAGGTGAGATTTAATCTTTCCTCTGTAACGCACTGATGACAGACCCAGACGGGGCTGTAAGGAATGTTTGCAGTAATACACAAAGGTTAGAAATAACATAAAAAAAAGAAGTTAAAAATGTAAACAAACCTATAAACACTAAACTGATCCTCCAAATCTAATCAATGTAGAGATGGCTTCTCTTTGTGATATAACCTTTGCAGGTAACCGGCAACATGAGGTCAGCAACTTGACAACCACACATGATGCTCAACTAACGAATCCATTCTCATTCACTCACTCATGCACACATATATATTTATATATAATCTGATGAATCACAGTGCTCAGAGATGTGCTTTCATCAGATTTCTCTCGCTCTATGCTGTCCTCACAAGGGACACAGACAAAGGACGAGGGTCAACAGAACAGAAGGCATTGAGGGTGTCAGGCAGTGTGCTCCGTTGCAGGGTAGACAGACAGAAAGACGAACCAGGACAATCTTTCAAGTACCACATATCCATCGAATAATCCTATAAGATCACATATTTCCTTTGTATATATTATATATATTTATATGATCATATGTAGATTTATTGAATTATAAATGTAGATCTAGAATAAGAAAGTAAAAAACTTGAATGATCAACTAAAAGTGCTTTCTTTCTAAAAATGTTTAGGCCTGTTTGTGTTGTGTGGACAGTTGGTCCGTTGTGCTTGGGAATGGTCTTGGCATATTTCAGCAACTATCTGTTGGCACTTGTGGTCCCTTCTCTGAGTGGGCACGTACCAGGGAAGGGATGAGAGGGCAGAAACTTAAAACAAGGCAGAAAAAAGTGAGAAAGAAAGCTAAAAATATTTAGAGGCTACAAGATGATTCTCAACCTGACCACTCGGGAAGTTTCTGTTTCTTCACGATAAATAAGGTAACTCTACAGCTAAAACAATGGTTAAACAGATCAGCAACAATAAAGACCCTGGTGAATTTAGTGATGCTTCTCTTTGCTTTGTGTCTTCTCCACGGAAATAAACGTATTTACAGTACTGAGTGTGTGGTGACTCCTGTCTTATCTCTGCTTTTGCAACACTGGATTACCCTGGCAGTGACTTGCAGTGGCTCAGAAGAGCCCCAGGGCAGTGGCTGTCTGACTGAGCTCCAGACGCGGCATTTTAAGCCCCACTCTGCCTTTTTTTTAGCCACGGCCCTCCTCTGCGGAGCGCTGGTCGGACTTCAGCTTGACAAACTCCTTCGCCACGTCATCGTTGTTTCGTTGGGAAAGAATGCGCAGGACGGTGAGGCCTGTCTCATCCATGTGGATGCGCTTACCCAGTGGCAGCCAGCAGGCGGCACTGCCCTTAGACGCCACGTCCTTCAGCTGCAGGACGGCCATGCCCACGGTGCGGTCCTCTCGGGCGAAGCAGTAATCCTTCACACACACCTGCAGCTCATAGCACTCTGGACCAACCTCGTTGCTCAGTGTGCTGCAGAACAGTAGAACTATAAGTGTTACATAACCTTCCACAGATCATAAGCCCTCTGTGAAACTAGCGATATCACCAGCAACTTACAAAGTGAAGGTTTCATTGTATTTAGGAGCCCAGCTGTTGTTCTTTGACTTGGTGGCGTACTTCCTCTTCTTGTCGCTCAGGTGGGGGCCAATGATGTAGACCTCCACAAACGGACGGAATATTCCCTGCGTCTGCCACCTCAAGTCGTTGGCAGCCACCACTAACGCAGAGATGGAGAGAGGAGACGAAGAAGAGCAAAAGTGAGTGGGAAGGTGTGGAGGATGATGAGAAAGAGGCACTTGTGGAAAAAAAACGTGTGACACTGTGGAGTCGTGAGAATCAGCAAATGAGCAGGAAAATCCTGGTTCTATCTTTCTGCTTAGATTCAGCCTCTTGCCCACAGAGCAAAAAACAGAAAAATATAATACAATTCCTTCCTTTCACACTTTGTCATTTACTTTGATACCCATAAATAAAATTCAGTGCAATTAATTACCTTCAGAGGGAAGCTAACAGAGATATAGAGTCCATCTGTGTGTAATTTAAGCTTTTCTGTAAATTCAGATGTGTTTTAGAGAACATTAGTGAACAAACAGCAACATGAAGACCAAAGAGCACAGCAGACAGGTTAGGGAGAAAGCTCTGGAGAAGCAGCCAAAAGGCCAATTCAACTTCTGGAGGAGCAGCAGAAATGCATTGCTCAAGTGGGAGAATCGTTGAAAGGACAAGTATAAGTTGCCCCCTGCCCTCCATATTTATAAAAGAGTAGTAAGATGAGGGACAATGTTGAAATAAAGGCATAAGAAAATCTCAATAAAAATTTGGCACAGACCATGCAGGGAATACAGCAAGCTGGTCTTCAATTATGCTATGTGTGTGGGAAAATTAACACTGGACGCAATCCTGAGCACACCAGAGTCACTATGAAACATGGCAGTTGTAGCATCATGCTGTGGGGATGCATTTCTAGATAGAATTGATGGGACAACGGGTGGAGCTAAATAAGGAGTAATCCTGGGAGAAAATCTGTCATTGGCAATAAAACACTGGGATTCAGGTGGAGGTTCACCTTCCAGCAGGACAACAACCCTAAACATACAGCCAGAGCTACAATGAAATGGTTTAGATCAAAGAAAATCCATGTGTTAGATTGGTCAAGTCAAAGTCCAAATCTAAATCCAACTGTGAATCTGTGGTGAGAATTGAAAAGTGATGTTCACAGATTATTTACATCCAATCTGACTCTGCTACAGATATTTCCAAAGAAGAGTAATAAAGAATAATAGGAAAAATAATCCCTTTACCTTTTACTGTGATTTTATGTTCGCCAGTGTTTGGATGAGTGAAAACCTCCACATGGATGGACACTTCGCCCACAGCATCATCCACTCCAGTGCCTGACAAGAAAAACGGAGAAAAAAGTACCATAAATACTTTGAATACGGGAAAAAAAACAGACTCCCCGTGCTCTTATCACTAAATAAAGATTACTTTCTCTTCTACAAAAACAAAGATTTGCAGACCAATTTCCTTTCAGTTACATACAACACACTGAAGAGAGTTGGGTCTTTCTTTATTTGACAATAACATTATGTAACAGCAGGACATAAAATAGTGCACAATGATCCGATAAAGCACACATCATGGTCTTGAAGAGGAAAATCAGACAAAGCTGTCATGAGTGGGCAAAGGTGTTTCATATAAGGAGGACGGTCTTTTTTATTTGTGCTGAAGAGCAAAAATACAACCAGTTGTGGAGGCGTTTGGCGGTAAAATGGCCTCAACAGCTCTGAAGCTGCAATATAAAAGAACATTGATCATTGTGATGAGATCGTAACTTACAGCAACAGCTTTTACATACAGTCCGTAGCTGAGATACAGTACTGTGCAAAAGTAAGACAATGTTTCAATACATGAAGTCTTTTAAGGTGGTCTTGATTATTAGTTCTCCAGGTTTTTTAATAGATTTTTTTACGTTGAACTTTGGTTGCTTTTTCATCTTTTTGATGCAGTTCTGAGACCCTAGCATGACAATATTTGTGCAGTGCAGATAAGATGTCAGGCATAACTTTCTACAGCCAATTAAAGTTGTAAGACTGAGGTATTAAATCCTTGCGGTATGCTTTTACAATTTAAATTATTTGAAATAGACTCAATATCCAATTATAAAATTAAAACAGACATACGTTAAGGGTGACAAATGTGGCAGGAAAAACATTTTTATCACAATTTCCTCACATAAAAACATAATCCTGAAAGAAAAACACATTTCTAAGCAGATTTTAGTCAGTTTGCCAACTTCTAACAAGTACAATTAACATTTTATAAGTTTATATATTTATTACTTGACTGATTTGGTCTCAGACTAATTTGACCCAAAAAATATTTTCATTTGAAAAGCTCCAATAATGTGCTCTCTTGCCACAGGGTTGATGTTACGTCAGAAACACTGAGTTCAGTCATCAAGTTAAGTGATGATCATCTCCTGAACACTAAGTCTTCAGCTAGTAGCTCTTTAAAATCAAGTTGCAACTTATTATTGTCAAACTGTGCTGTACTAAGTATTTGCACAGACTCAACTAAAGAAATGTGAACAAAGTGCATATTTTGGAGAGGCTAGTGGTAACAAAGTGCCTAAGTTGTCAACGCTGATTTATGAAAAGACCTCGCTAAAAGATTATGACAAGGTCTCGCTCATTGGAAGCAAAACATACAGAAACGGGTGTGGTCGCAAACATTTGCACAGGACTGTATACAACTCTGAGTTCAGACTGGCATGTTACGCGCTCATTTTCATAGATGCATGGTATCTGTATGGATGCAGGGTGGTTGGTAAGAGGCAGAGAAGAAGAAAGGACCATGTTGAGGGTCAGTTCATAGTGTGAGATACCTCCTGACATAGATGAGGTCAGGTCATGCTCAGATGGATCTATACAAGTGGACACCCCATTTCATTATTCATTGGTAAACACTTCAACACAATCATTGTGAAGGCAGGTTGTCATGGTTTATGTTTCTTGTATCGTTAATAGTTTCATTTGTCATTTTGCCATGAACTTCCACCAGCATGGTTTAAAACACCCATCTGTGGTCATTAGTTTGCATACACTCACCATGGACATGCCTGACATTTTAATTTTGGACCTTTAAGGTTACATTTGAGCTGCTCTTTGTCCAGGCTAGAATGATGTGGCAACATATAACTGCAGTGATTTTTAAAAACAAGACTTTTGTGCACAATCTTGAACTTATTCCAGATTTTCTGTAGTCTAAAGATGTCAGAATAATTCATACAGACCATATACTGTATATACACAACCCTATTTATATTTTAATAAATCAAGTTACAGAAAGATTATGACTACACACTCTTCGTTATGCTTGTGGAATCATTTTGGCTGAAAATTTGACCACTCTTCTGAAATGGGACATTTTAATTTATATTGGTATCATGGAACAGACATTGCATTAAAAGATAGTCCACTCATTTTCATTTGGGTTGAGGCTGGGTCAAGTCCTTAGGCTTAATGTTTGTCTTCTTTGTACATTTCATTGGAAGGTAGACCTCCTTCATTATTTTATCCACTGACGTACCAGCATGATACTGCCACCTCCATACTTAACTGTTAATACTGTATTCTTAGCTTTGAAAGCCTTACTTTGACTCCTCGAAACATTTTTTGTCATTCTTTTCAAACAGCTAATTTTTTATCTCATCTGACCTTTTCTCCAGAAGGTATTTGGCTCGTTCGTGTTGGCTGCTACAAAATTCAGTCATGATTGAAGGTGCTGGTTTTGAAGGAGCTGTTTCTTGGTTGGTTGACAACCTCTTCGCCCCATGCTTCATCATGGACATTGAACCTTGTGTTATAGTAGCTTTCACTGTATGATTTGTTTAAGCCTGAGTAGTTTTAGAGTTGTTCTTTAACAGCGTATAACATTTCTTTTCTTCTGAAGGGTGACAGTTTGAGTCAGATAGTCTAATCTTAGAGAGTTGGGTGATTCAAGAAGATAATGATTTCAAACAAACATTAGAGCTAGTTTTGGATTGGATAAAACAGGCTAACATTAACGGCCTTGATCCTCAACCCTGCAGAAAATTCATGGGCTATGTTTAAAAGTCTCATCCATGCCAACCAAGTTAAATGAACTCTGCCAATTCTGCCAAGAAGAATCTTCCAATATACATCCAGAACCTTCAAAGAGGTATTTATTTAAATTTCAGTGGGCTTGCATGTAGAGTAGCGTAGAAGAAAAATCAACAATAAATTCAAACATGCACACCCATTTCCTGTTTTGAAAAATCCTTGAAGTTATATGCTGTATTACAATTCTACACTGGAAAAAGAACAGTTCAAATGCATCATCAAAAGCCCAAAATAATATAAATTGAATGTACATGATGTCTGTGAGTAAACATCTGACCTACCTAAACTTACTACTGTTGTCTTTCCCTCTCTTTTTTCTGTCCATATTTTTTCCCAACTCGGGCTTCATCTCCATCTTTTTCTGGAGTCTTGCTGTAAAAGTCGATGTTTTGGGTTCAACAGGAGTTATTTAGAGTCTAATCTCTATAATCTGTTTAATTGGCTAAAGTATGGCTACACTTTCACTACAAGGTCATTCTGAATCTTTTGGTTCTGCAGTCTTCTGCCTCCTGTGCCCTGCATTTGGATCTTCACTCCAACATTATACCTTCTAACATTTCTGACACAGATCAAAAAGGAAAAAGAGTAGAGTAGATGCTTAGCCTCCCATTGTTGATGGTTAAGATCAGCATAGTTGATAAAAACTCCCTGAGAAACTGATCACTCTCCATTTCAGTAGAACTCTTTTGGAACCAAACCCTGCGATCCTCAGCCTGATACCTCCAGCGGGGTAGCTGATTTCGGATGATGTTTGTGCCCTGCCTTAATAGCTTTAATCAGGCTTTTGTTTTGGAAGGGGACAATGGACAAATCCTTCTGCAGTGTTTTTGTGTTGCAATAGGTTTATCTCCACAAACACCTCCGGAAGGATATAGTGACAGATGGACATTAATTTTTAATGTTTTAATTAGTGTCTTCACTCAACAACTAGAAGTGTGTGCGTGTGTTTTAACCAGTCGCCCACTAAACAAGGTGTCTGTGGGAGTAAGACTGCACAGTGTTCTTGGCATGCAGCTCTCTGGGGAGCATTATGGGATTGTTGGTTGGTCTGCCAACAGGACCAAAGAGAGCAGCAGCCATCCATCTGGCACTGGCTATTCTGAGGGGGACGTTCATGGAAAATGAGAAAGAAACTTTGCTGGCAAAGAAGTAGAAAAATGCTTCAAGAACTTGAACTATTTTCATCTTTAGGAAAAACAGCAAAAAAGCAAATATTGCATCTTCACATGACATTTTACTTTTTTCAATTGGGAATAAAGTAGCTTTTAGCTTGCAGTATAGAGACAATCAGCTCCACCATTGTTACACACTTTTTTTGTATCAACTGATGTAGTTAAACAGAGTTGAAACTGACTTCCAATTAAGCAGTGTGGTAAAGGGTTGTTTTACTATTCTTCTAGATAGGTTAGAATCTATATCACTGAAACACCTGGATTGGATTATCTATCATCTCTACCTGGCTGTCTTTGCAGGGATGGAGGGAGGAGGATGCCTATCTCCAGCAGTCACTGGGCGAGAGGCGGTATGCCCTGGACAGGTCAACAGTCCACAGCAAGTGGATTATATTAGGAAATAAAAATAAATATAGGTTCTCAATCAGTAATACCTTAATCTCCCAAAAATGCTAGATAGAACCTGGGGTCTGGTTTAAAACACAGAGTAAAAGTATTTGGAAGCCATAAACATTGTGAAATTGATGTTTTTTGATTTTTGAATAAGTTCATATTCTCACCATGGATGCGTGGGTTCCCCCCTGCGTACGCCGGCTTCCTCCGACAGTTCAAAAACATGAATGTTAGGTTAATTGGCCTTTTTAAGTTGCCCTAAGGAATGTGTCTGTGTTTGCATGGTTGTCTGTACTGTGTGTCTCTGTGTTGCCCTGTGATGAACTGGTGACCTGTTCAGGGTGTACCCCGCCTCTCGCCCAATGACCCAGCAGGTGTAGACACTCACTGGATGGATCGATGGATGTATTTTTGTCTCCCTGGAATTTTTCCTAAAGAAAACACTTGTCTTGTGGTGTGACAGACTCACTTTCAAGAGTCTTTTGCTGGAGCTCTGACCATTTCACACTCAGCTGAGTGCCTGAGAGCCTGAAGTCATTGAGCATCAGATGATTGTCAAAGCATTACACAGGAAGCACACAAATGCTCACTGAATGCATCTAGCTACAGCACTGCTCTGTACAAGTGTGTAAATCTGCTGAATGCAGAAGAGTCACAGCTTTTCCTCCTGATCTAAATAGAATTCGAATCACCTGATCTGAGGGATCAGTTTGTGGCTTTCAGATGAGCAGAAAGCTATTTCACTGAAGGATCGTACTGCGTGTGCGAACTATGTGGGTTTTTCTTTGTATTTGTTTGTGTTTGATGATGGAGCAGTCAGGGGTAGAAAGTCCTCCCAGACAAAATGAGCGAGCAGCCATCATCTTCTTAGCAAGAACCCTATTCATCCTTATCTGCAGTTTTTCATTGTTCAGGATAAAGATAAGGGCAGTTCTGCAGAACAAACGGGATTTCCTCTGTGGATCCCAGCACAGACAAATAGAACTTTGTACTTCTACACCTTAAGGGAAGTGATAGTCGGATTGCTCAGTCACTCACTTGCCTGTGTACACACACACTACCTCACACATACGGACTCATTTGGCCCACTGGCCTCTCTTGATGACTTCATGCTATATTGCTCCACACTTCAATGCATTTCCATCATGTTTTTCCTGATGTCTGCCCATCATGCTTCAGTGTCTGCTCATACATACTGTCAGTGCCGTATGTATTCACTGCAGTACATACAGACATCAGTGTTCATGTTTCATGCATGAATGCATAAGATTCTTTCTGGTGTGCCGAAGAAACCTGTTTGTGCATTGCATTTCTCTGTTGGGATGAGTTTGAGCAGGCAGGAGTTATAAGGGTTCTGGATGCATATGAGGGGTTGGAGGTGGAGGGAGTTGGGCTTTGGTCTGGAGACTTTCTGATAGTCTCGGATGTCTCAGGACCTGAGCCTGAGAGCCACATACCCTTTTCTGGGTAAACATCCTCACTAGTGGTGAATCTCACCCCCTTCCCGTCGAACACTGGCCCACAGATGGGGCAGGAGGAAGAGAAAGGAGAGAAACGCAGAAATAAGAGGTTTGCAGGGGTTCAAGGTCACAGTCACAGAGTTGTAAAAACAAACCAACATGTAAAAGCATTTTCAATAAAAAGTATCTGTGTTATTTCTTTTTATTATTAGCTATTTTCCCTTTTAAGTAGCATTGTGCAGATATTTTTTAAACCTTAGAAGCTCACACAGATTTCTGTCAAATCTTCTTTAGCATGCCTTAAATACTGGACGGCATTTCGCCGAATTAAAGTTGAATCGTTCATCCGTTGAACCTCCCTCTGAGCGACGCTCATGGACAGTGTGTCAGCATGAGAGCTTCCACAGAGACAATGGTTGTTACTGGTGGGACGAAGACTAAGCAGTAAACCAAAGTGAGTGAGAGATCAGAAGCGGTGGATGTTTATTGTTTTCCACAGCAGGTAGCTGTCACATCAGATAAAAGAGTAGTTTCAGTGCTCCCTGTGGTTTGGCTAGCAAAAAGCTCTCCATTTAAAAGATGTTTATGGTTGCACTCCTGCTGGAAAGTGAACCTCTGCTCATTTTTGACTTTTGTGGCATCTAATAGGTTTCCTTTAAGGATTTTCCTCTGTTTAGCTCCATCTATTTTTCTGTTAACTAACTTCTTTTCGTGTCTCTACTGAGGAAAAGCATCCCCACAGCATAACACTGCCATCACAACGTTTCACTATGGGGATGATGTTTTTAGGGTTATGTGCTGTTTTAGCTTTCTGCAACACAAATAGTTTTGAACGTAGGCCAAAAAATTTACTTTGATCTCATCTGACCTGAGTACCTTCTTCCACATGATCAAGGTGTTTCCAACATGGCTTGTAGCAAACTGCAAACAGGACATCTTTCTTGTTGACGCTTCCACAAAGGCCAGAATTATGTAGTAGACTACTCAACAGGATGTCTTTCCTTGGCCGTCCTGTATATTTAGGTGGGCGGCCATGTCCTCGAAGGTTTGCATTTCTCTCATACTCTTTCCATTTTCAGAAAATGGATTGAAAAATAAAAAAGTCAATGTATCTTTTGCTTTTGACTTCACAATTATACCCTATTTTCTGTTAGTCTAACACATAAAATCCAGACTAAATACATTGAAATTTGTGGTTGTAACATGACAAAATGTGAAAACATGTGTATAAATGCTGTTGGAAGACACTGCACATCAAACAGCAATGTTTAACAAAAAATTAGATCCACAATGACCAAATACTCGTACTCGTACTCGTCGTCCCCTTTATCCAGGACTGGCTCACGGGGGCAGCTGACTCAGCAGAGACGCCCAGATGTTCCTCTCCCCAGACCTCTTCCAGCTCCTCCTGGGGGAGCCAAAGGCGTTCCCAGGCCAGCTGAGAGACATAGTCCCTCCAGCGTGTCCTGGGCTGTCCCCTGGGCCTCCTCCCGGTGGGACGTGCCTGGAACACCTCCCAAGGAAGCCGTCCAGGAGGCATCCGATATAGATGCACGAGCCACCTCAACTGGCTCCTCTCAATGTGCAGAAGCAGCGGCTCTACTCCGAGCCCCTCCCGGATGGCCGAGCTCCTCACCCTATCTCTAAGGAAGTGCCCGGCCACCCTACGGAGGAAGCTCATTTCAGCCGCTTGTATCCGGGATCTCGTTCTTTCGGTCATGACCCAAAGTTCATGGCCATAGGTGAGGGTAGGAACGTAGACCGACCGGTAAATCGAGAGCTTTGCTTTTCAGCTCAGCTCTCTCTTCACCACAACAGACCGGCACCATGCCTCCATTACTGCGGCAGCCACACCGATCCGTCTGTCGATCTCCCGCTCCATTCTTCCCTCACTCGTGAACAAGACCCTGAGATACTTGAACTCCTCCACTTGAGGCAGGAGCTCCCCTCCAACCTGAAGAGGACAAGCCGCCATTTTCTGGTCGAGAATCATGGCCTCGGACTTGGAGGAGCTGATCTTCATCCCGGCTACTTCACACTCGGCTGCGAATCGCCCCAGCACATGCTGTAGGTCTTGGCTAGAGGGGGCAAGCAGGACCACGTCATCTGCAAAAAGAAGAGACGAAATCCTCTGGTCCCCAAACCAGACCCCCTCCGGCCCTTGGCTGCGCCTAGAAATCCTGTCCATAAAAGTTATGAACAGGACCGGTGACAAAGGGCAGCCCTGCCGGAGTCCAACATGCACCGGGAACAGGTCCGACTTAGTGCCGGCAATGTGGACCAAACTCCTGCTCCGCTTGTACAGAGATCGGATGGCCCCTAATAAAGGGCCCCCGATTCCATACTCCTAGAGCACCCCCCACAGGGCACCACGATGGACACAGTCAAATGCCTTCTCCAGGTCCACAAAACACATGTGGACCGGTTGGGCAAACTCCCATGAACCCTCAAGTACCCTGTAGAGGGTATAGAGCTGGTCCAGTGTTCCACGGCCGGGACGAAAACCACACTGCTCCTCCTGAAGCCGAGGTTCGACTATCGGCCGGACTCTCCTCTCCAATACTGTGGCGTAGGCCTTACCAGGGAGGCTGAGGAGTGTGATCCCCTGTAGTTGGAACACACCCTCCGGTCACCCTTCTTATGAAGGGGGACCACCACCCCAGTCTGCTAGTCCAGAGGCACTGTCCCCAACCGCCACGCAATGTTGAAGTGGTGTGTCAACCATAACAATGACTGCCCCACAACATCCAGAGACTTGAGGTATTCAGGGTGGATCTCATCCACCCCCGAAGCCTTGCCACCATGGAGCTTTTTAACCACCTCGGTGACTTCAGCCTGGGTGATGAAAGAGTCTAACCCCGAGTCCCCAGCCCCTGTTTCCACCAGGGAATGCGTGATGCCAGGATTGAGGAGATCCTCGAAGTACTCCTTCCACCGCCCGATAATGCCCCCAGTCGAGGTCAGCAGCCTCCCACCCCCACCGAACTCCTCCCAGGCCCAGGTTTTTGCCTCTGCCACAGCCTGGGCCGTGCCACGCTTGGCCTCACGGTACCCGTCAGCCGCCTCAGGAGTCCCACAAACCAACCACAGCCAATAGGACTCCTTCTTCAGCTTGACAGTGTCCCTTACTGCCGGTGTCCACCACCGGGCTCAGGGATTGCCTGCTGTGACAGGCACCGCAGACCTTACGGCCACAGCTACGGGCAGCAGCATCGACAATAGATGCGGAGAACATGGTCCACTCGGACTCTATGTCTCCAACATCCCCCCGAATCTGGTCAAAGTTCTACCAGAGGTGGAAGTTGAATACATCCCTGGCCAAGGGCTCTGCCAGACATTCCCAGCAGACCCTCACTATGCGCTTGGGCCTGCCAAGTCTGTCTAACTTTCTCCTCTTCCAGCAGATCCAACACATCACCAGGTGGTGATCAGTGGACAGCTCAGACCCTCTCTTCACCCGAGTTTCCAAAACATGCAGCCAATGACCAAATAAAGATACACAAATGTCAAAAAATCCCTAGTTTACCTTGGGCGTTTTGCGACTGGACAAAGGTCTTAATGAGTTTGTCCGTGGCCTGCGTGTACAGGGACAGGGCGTAGTGCAGAGACTGGAGGTCGGGACTCTTCTCCAGGAAGGTCTTCTTCAGACCCACACCACCAGCATGGAAGTATTGCTATAATACACAAATGCAGAGAGATAAATAAAACAGACAATTTCTATTTTAATTCCAGACCGTCGATCAATGCAAAGTAAATTGAAATTCTTGGACTAAAGTAGCATTATAATTGATTTCCAACACTTGTCTGACAGGATTTCATAATATTAATATTGATATGATCATTTTACCTTAGAAACACATTTCAGGCTTTCTATTTTTTTAAAACAAGCATGTGAGAAGAAAACGAACCGCATCTCCCAGTCCAAACAAAATGGATGTATTCATACTGTATTTTCTGTATATGCTGCATTTGCAAAAACGTAAAAACCTAGGCAAACAATTAAAGTTCTTACATTACTACTCCAAATATTATTTTAACCAATATTTATGAAAATATTGGCTGCACGGTGGCGCAGTTGGTAGCACTGTTGCCCTGCAGCCGGAAGGTCCTGGGTTCGACTTCTGGCTGGGGGTCTTTCTGCATGGAGTTTTCATGTTCTTCCCATGCATATGTGGGTTCTCACTGGGTACTCCGGCTTCCTCCCACAGTCCAAAAACATGACTGTTAGGTTAATTGGTCTCTCTAGGTGTGAATGAGTGTGCGCTTAGCTGCAATAAACTGGTGACCTGTCCAGGGTGTACCCTGCCTCTTTCCTGTAGACTGCTGGAGATAAGCACCGGCCCCCCCTGTGACCCACTATGGAATAAGCGGTATAGAAGATGAATAAATAAATGAATATTTATGAAAATGTTTCTATCCAAACAAATACTAGAAATTGTAGCAATAGTGGAACTAAAGTCATATTCCTTGTTTGGGTGCATAAAATTGGCTTATAAAACTGATTCTAAACATAAACCCTGAAATACCTTTACTGTGCCAGTATGTGGTGATAAAGTAAACACGAAACAACACTTTAAAGTATGAAGCAAGAATATTCTTCAATGACTAGCAGTTTTATCAGAGCAGCTGTAGTTTGCTTTTTATTTTCACGTTACTTTTTACTATGAGTTTCTCAATCAATAACCATTTTAGCACATGACGGACATTTATTAAAATAAAATGTGAAAATATTGGAATGGGTTCTAACCAACAACATTTTTTGGCATGCATAAAAAAATGGAAAAGTAAACCTTTATTTATGTATTTTTCTGTAAGTTACTAATAGTGCACATTCTCAAAAATCCAAGTAGTTTTTCTCTCTTAGATTGTGTGAAAAAATTAATCTGCAGAAACCTGGCGACACTTTTGCCACACGAGGTAAAAAAGCTTCACAACAAACAAGGATGTCACAGAAGGTAAAACTTGTGCTCTTACCAGTGATGTGTGCCACATATTTCAGTAAATATTTTAAAATTAAATTTCCTCAATTGTGTTTAATATCAGATTGTTGGGTTTTTTAATTCAGAAAAAAAAAATTATGATTGTGGAACATTCCTACAGATGCTTTACATGTAGAGGTTCAAAAATATTTGTCAGATTAACTCTGTGATTGTGATTGGGGTGAGGGCTTACAGGAATGAGGAGGTGGCAAGTTAGCACACAACCAACATCCTATGATAGAAACCTGAGACTCTCTTTCATTTATTGGGTGAAATTAACGCAAAGAAATCACACACAAGTGTTTCTTTTTTATTCCAACATATTTCTGCTTGATTACAATATATTAGTATAGACAATATTTTTCTTTCTGCAAAAATAGGTGCAAGGTGTTCCAATATACTGGAATTGATTAGCATGTTTGGGCCAGCATGCAGTTAGTGCAATGTGCTTTCGAGTAAACGCATTAGAGAAATGAAGCAAACAACACATGCAAAACAGTTCTCTCGTACGGTAAATATCTCCTTTAAAGCAAAAACGTTTTGAAAACTTGCATGTGGATGACTGGTGCCAATGCAGAAAAAAAAAAATACATTATAGTCTGTACATAGCCTAAATATGTATTTGGCGAGGTTGGAGCTCCTGCAGGTGTTTAAGCAATAGGGAATTTTGTTTTTTTTATTTTTTGGCACTTGTGACTTTCATTTTACAGCGCGATGACAGGAAATGGCCAGAGCGTGAAGGGGGGAAGACATACAGCAAAGGTCTCAATGATGGGAATCAAACCCCAGACGGCTGCATCGAGGACTCATAGCTTTTCCATATGGCACACACGCTCTACCCCTACTCGATGCGATGCACCCTGGGAATTTTGTTGTCTATCCCACTACTTATGTTTCATATTTAAAACTTGAAATTTTAGATTTGTTTTAATTTTTATTTGTTTCTCATTTAACACCAGTAAGACACAGATTTTTGTTTGTAGCTTTAAACGATGTAGTTAAGGATGGCAGCTCTATTGTATGCCGTATTGTATTAGAAATCCTAATATTTACCTTGATGGTGTCCAGAGCCAGCTCGATCACAGCACACTGCTTGGGTGATAGTGCTTTGGCCTCCTCACGAACCATGTGCTCCTAAATAGCACAATTGAAATGGAATAAAGCAAAATGACAAATCTCTCCAGTCGTAAACTAATCTTTATGTGTAATAACATAATATCACTTTAAGCTGCAGAAGAGATGTCAGACTCCAAACAATAAATTTACTGTACCTTCAGTTTGGACAGCTGTCCAAGCTCCTTGGCAGCATTGAAGATGAGCTGAGTGCCCTGAAAGAGACAGAGGAAGAGGAGGAGGAAAGGTAGATAAGTGGAGTAAGAAGCGTTTAGCTATCAGGAGAAAACTGCACTATGGGGCTTAGTGTCACACAGAGGACAGCGACATTTCTAACACATACGCACTTACAGCATAAACATTCACTCTAAGCAGCTTTACTCATGTCAGGGTAGTTTCCTTCAAGTGCTGCTATAACACTTATCTGCGTTTTACTAATTTCACAACATTACACTCAGCTGCACAAACAAACACACACAGAGACACTTCAGTACGAAAAGAAGGGAATGAGGCTCAGCTCAAAGGAGGCGGTGGAAAGAAGAACAAACACATAATCTCACACAAACACACACGCTGTTAAAGAGCAGCTGTACAGTTACACTGTGGTGTTGAGCAAAAAATAAAAAATAAAAAATCCTGCAGGTCCAGCCTAAAGCAATACTCTGACAAGAGGATCTGGTAAGTGCTGTGAACAGCACCTTCTAATCAATGTTTCTAACAGCCTTAAAAGTTTGAAAAAAAGGTGCAATAGACTGGTTTTAGGAGGCTTGAGAATTCCTTGAAAACTGAGAAAAGTACATGCTTTTGAGAAATGTTATTATAAAAACAAAGAATGTGTTTGTTTTGTCTCTGACATTCCCAATTAAAACACCACCAGTCTGTATAATATTTGAGAGAAATGAATTTTTCTGCTGTATTGTCAAAAACTAAACAAATATGTCGTTGCTGCTAATAATAAAGGAAAGATTTATTTGCCTTTGAGTTATGTATATAAACTGATTTGTAATTAACTAAGCTTTTCTTATTTCACTCTGATGCTACTTTAGACTGAAATAAATCCCTGAAGTTTACAAACATTCATTTTTGCCATGAAAGTCATATATATTTAGGGCTTTTAAAGATTTATTTGAACCTTTCTATTTCAAGCTGGACAAATAATACAGCAAACAATTTCAATAAATTTTCAAAACAAGAATAGGATGCAAAAGTCTGCATTTACTGCAGATTTTCTGTAAATCCTACCCAGTTGAAATTATACATACAGGCTCAAATATTATTATTAAACAGAGCTGCATGAAAGTAGTAAAATATGCGATATGCGATAATATTTTTGAATATTGAGATAACGATAAGACATGTGATAAATAACTGTTTAAGAAATGTTGATGCCTCTTTGCTTTGGGTTCATTGTAAACACAGAATCCATATGACTCTATTCAACCACTGGAAAAAATTATACTATTCAATTTTCCCATCTTAGCTGCATGGTTGTATTAAAGAAAGGTTACTTCTGGCAGGCATTTCCTATATTTCTACATAAACAACATAGTTCTAGTTTCTTGTGCACCTTACCACCTCTTTACCTAGTAAAACATTTTATCCCACATTAAAAAAATTCACAAAATTAATAACCAGCAATGAGACCCAAAATCTCCATTCCAACATCAAGGTTCTTTTGACATCTGCTGGTTTTGGCAATGAAACAAGTTAGTTGTAGTTTCGTAATGATTTTTAACTTCTTACCACATCTTTTTCCTCTAAAACATGTTTCTGCTGCATTAAACAACAAGTGTTTTACCAAATTCATGATAATAGAGAACCTGAATGCATGGCACTAAAATAATGAGCTAATAGTCATTGCATTTTAGACAAATCTTCATGGTATGCATATTGCATACAGTGAAGTTGCAACAACGATAAATTTGCAATATATTGTTCAGTCTTATTAAATGTGCCTTAGTAAGTTTAGGAGAAACCACACACTCTTTGTTGCCGTTAAGGAGCCTCTGAAGTAATTCTGGCAGGGCATTTGAACACTCTTCTTAGTACAATTGATGCACTTCATTTAAATTAGCTGGTTTCCAGGCACAAATCCAGTCTTTCAGCATAGTCCATAGACTTTCTGTAAGACTAAGGTTAGGGCCCTAACCCTAGAAAACCAAATTTTATCCTGGTTTATCCAACCCAAAAACAGATTTGATGTATGTTTGGGGCTGATGTCCATTTGGAACACATTGTTGTTAAGTTTTCAACCATTTAATTACTGATCTGAGGTAAGGTTGAAGAATTTGCACGTAGCTCTCCTTTATTATTCCACAAAA
The DNA here is from genome assembly GCF_021462225.1 of Girardinichthys multiradiatus. NCBI lineage: Eukaryota > Metazoa > Chordata > Actinopteri > Cyprinodontiformes > Goodeidae > Girardinichthys > Girardinichthys multiradiatus. The sequence continues at coordinate 31,782,194 of NC_061802.1, forward strand.
TTCGTGTACTACAATGTCACCAGTGGTCCCTCACTATGTTGCATCCACCTTGATGCCTGGTACATTGTTCTCAGGTTTGAAAGCCTCACCTTGAGTACTTTAAACATTCTTCTTGTCATCTGAACAAATATTTCAATAAAACTTTTCTCTAGAAGGCATTTTATTTGTCCAGGTGAGACGCTACAAATATCAGTGGAGCTTGAAGGTGTCAATTTTGCAGCAGGCATTTCTTTTATTATTAAACAAGCTTCTTTGTGGACAGTACAACGGGTGTTTTTTCAGCTTCCAGTATATGACAAGCTTGAGCTTCAGTTGTTCCTGGTTTGTTTTTGAACATCCTAACCAATTTATTTTCTTCCACACATTAAATCTAACTTAGAACTGAACAAAGCATGCTAACATTAATCAGTTGAAATTATTCTAACTACAATAGTTTTGAAGATTTAGGGACTATAGCTCAAAATAAAGTCCATCCCATAACACTAGTGGATTTAAAGGGAAAATATTCAGCCTGGATAATGCCAGAAGTTTCTTGATGGCTATCAAAGCATCTAGTTTTTCTGGCTGAGGGATGTTTATACAACTATTGGTGTAGATGTATGCAAATATTTCAGCCTATATTAAAAAACTTTGACCCTGAATGAATTAGAGAAAATCCCCAAACAGAAGGTGTTTGTTGTGATTTAATTATATGTTGAAAAAAAAAAAAACATTGGTATAAATAAATATATAAAAGCCCAAAATGAATATGCCTTAAAGTCACTTGTACAATAGTTTGTGGCTTAGAATGGGAGTTTACAATCTGATAAAGAAGGATTAAAACTTTGCAAAAAATTACCAAATTGTAAGCAGAATGAAAAGTAGAGAAATAATATCTATATTTATACTGCTTTGTTTGACTAGGGAGCTGAGAGGACAGAGACACAGAGAAAGGACATAAAGGAGAGAGACAAGACACATTGATCTGGAGGGGTTTAGTCCTTACATCACTGTGAGAAGCACTCTTCAGCCTCCCCTGGAAAGAGAGGAGTGGTTAATACTCGGAGCAATGGCCAGTGCCTGCTGTCTTATTTGCTACATGAGATGTGTGCAACGTTGCTTTGCAAAATGTTCAAAAGAAACGTATTACAGCCAGAGATGTTGCCTTTTCAGTTGCCCTAAAGCAACATGTTTTGTGTTCTTAAATCACTGTTGGGCAAGAAGAATAGTAATAAAACAAGAATACCAGGAATTATAAAAATATGCATGTACCATATTTGAAATCCATACTTCATAGTACATAAAAAGTATTGGACCGAACCAAGGAATACCCAGAGACAAAATAGAAGTTAGAAACTCAAAAAACGTCCATTTGAAGTATGTCATCCCTGAAATAATAATAACAAATCTTACTCAACATAATTATTGTTTTTTTATATGTTGAAAGACACCAAGTTAGATTAATAACTTGACATACCATACATCTGACTGAGAATAATTTAGCAATAGCCTGGACACTATTTGTGGAATTTAACCAGAACATTTGAGTCTAGTTTGACCAACATTTTATCCCCTGAAAATATGAGTACAATTAGTTAAATGAAGCCACTCCAGAGGTGAAAAATTACCAAATATTTCAGCAGGTTGACTCAACTAAACAAGAATCCTTTGACTGGTTTGTAACCAGAATCAGACGATTTTTAGACTGACCAGCTTGACCAACAGGTCACTCATAAATCTGATTTTTAAATGAAGAAAGTTGGCTATTGATGACAGAGTTTTTAAATAGGATTTTAGAAGAATCTAGCTAGCCTCGAGCACTGCATAGATGACTGTAAGTTCTGAATTCATCTACTGTTAGTCTTCAACATTTAACAATATTATTTTTCAGATGCTGTAATTCAACATGTAAATGGGTGTTTTGAGCAGCTGTAATTTTTTTTTAACATTAGAAATATAGGTATGCATTTAGTTCAATAAAAAAACATAAAATAGTTTGACATGTTTATCAATAATTTCTGAATGAATTAAACAGAAGGTGCTTTTATTCTGAAGAAACATAAGTGTCTTTGTAATGATGCAATTAACAGGTGTTGATTCTCATCTTTAAATTGTCCATTCATTTATTCTGTGCAGTAAAAAGGTTTAAAACCATATTCTAAATCTATATTTAAACCTCTGTTATAAAGTCTAAGCACTAAAAGATGCAACTAAATAAAAAGTGAGGAGCAATTTAATGAGTCAATGAGAGACTGCAGGGTTGAACTAACGTGACAGGAAGTTATTTTACTTTGTAAGGAGGAAGTAGTTTATTTAATGACATTTAGCTCAACAGCAAGTGATGTGGGAAGTGAGTTAGGCTGATTTTGTTCAGAAACGACCCAAAGTCAGTTTCAAAGAGTTTAGATTGAAAGTAATCATTGTTGTTATTATTATTACTATACTACAGTTAACATTAATAGATTTATTAATGAATACTAATTGATATTAATAGTTTACAGTCTGCAAATGTGTTTGTTTAACTGCTTGTCCCTGTCAGGGCTGTAGTCTGTGACTTACTTAGAGACTTACTTTTACCTTAAATAAGATAAATATTGTTCCAAGGATTTGAGTCCCAGGCACTGAGTCCAAGCCTAATCTGGAGTCTTTAGAGTATGAGTCTAAGTCAAGTCTTCAGACTTTGTTTTAGTTTTTTAAGTGCAACTTGAGTCCAAGTACCTGTTTGAGTCCCTGTCTCTGCTTCACAAGCTAACTACTGTGATTTAGTACTAATCATCAAGCTCCACATAGATACAGTTAGTTATGAGCTGTTTTCCTCAAATCTTATGCCTGATACAATTGCAATTTACAAATGTGTAAAAAAATAAGGAGGTTCTATAAAAGCCTGTGTGTTTGTATAACATATTTTACCAATACTGGGAAACTCAAGTATAACAAATAAATAAAATAAACTAAAGAGTAAACCTTTTAAATTTGCACAAACATGTAAAATGTAAAATAAAAAGTGCAATTTCTGGTTATTTCTGGAAAAAATTAGGAAACCCCTACATTTATTCTAACTTAAAACGGATAACTATAGACACAGGCACATCGCAGATGATAAGAATATTGTTACTCATTATTTTGAAGGAGGTTTGTCCTTTAAAAGTTTAAATACGTTTAGTTTGGTGTGCTCGTGACTATTGAAGTGTGAGTGAACCCCATGCTAAGATTGAAAGAGTTGTTTCTGGCCTTCAGAAAGAAGGCTGTAGGAGCTTCAGAGTTTAGTAAGAGAATTAGAGGTCTCAAAATAATTTCAAATCAGCCTGTCTGGAAAATAGTTTACAAGTGAAGGACATTCAAAACAACTGCCAATGAAAGAAGACCACAAGATGCTAAAAGAAGTCTCCAAATGCTTGACTTCTTTACACAACTGTCATTAAAGTGAAGCACTGCTGGATGGGTAGTTTGTCCTTCTTTTATTATGTTGTCTTGTGCACTTTTAGGATAGAAAAAAAGACAAGTTAAGAAGCTCTAACAAGCTCCAAAATGAGATTTTCCGCAATTCTTTTAAGCTTTCATCTTACATCATATCCTTGGTCATCAGAAGCTATGCTGGATGGCCGGTGACTTTATAGAGTCGGTTTGGGTTCCTTTAATTCAATTGGCATTACAGTACGATCAAACAGAAAAATCCCTGGTGGTGCAGATGTTTAACACTGCCTTGCAGCAAGAAGGTCCTGGATTTGAATCCCAACTAGTACCTTTCTGCATTAATTTGCTTGTTCCACCTGGGTAGGCCACTTTAAATTACCCTTATGGGTGAATGAGTGAGTGCATGGTTGTTTGTCCTTTAAGTCTCTGTGTTCCCCTGTGATGGACTGCCAACCTGTCCTGGATGAGTTTACACTGCCTCTTGCCCTCTTGCCTGGAGATAGGCACCAGTGGAAAAATTGATAGATGGATCATAATGAGGATTGAGTTGAACTGTATGTTTTTGGACCTGAATGTTCTGAATTAATTTGAATTAAATATGGTCCAAACATTTGTTGTATTTGGAGCTGTTGTATTTGTTGTATTATAAACCAAATGAACTGAAAATGTTAATTAGCAAGCTTTAGAAGCAGAGGTAGGCCTAGCTATTCTGCAGTCCAGGTTATCCGTTTAAATTATTCTTAGGGAGCAGTGATATTCACCAATGTACTGCGAAATGCATTACAACTTCTAGACAAGCTGTTTTTCAGGTAAACCTGTAACAGTTGCAGTCTCTTTGATGTTTACAAAGCAAAGAACAACAAAAACAAGATCCTATGTGACATTTAGCCAGTGTGCATTAAATAGACTCAATATAGGGCTGAAAATGATGAAGACTCCTAGCTAAAGTGAGTGCGATTAATTTCTGAAGAAATCAACTGTGAGGTGACAACTGAAACAAATAGATCATGAATCCAGCCCAAGGAGGTTTAAGTCATACAGACAATATTTGTTTAGGAAATAACATTTTGTGCCAGTACTGTAAATAGCAACACATTGTTACAACAGAACATGAAAGTAAACCAGGACAGACCAACATGACAGGTCTGCAGAGACATACAGTGCAGTACAGTGTTGTACACACTGAGAGAAGACTGAAGTGTTGAAAAAGATCAGATGCAAGCAACAGACTCACAGTAACGAATAGGAGGGCGGAACAAAGTTTAAATGGGTAAAAGAGATAGAGGACTAAAGAAAAAAAGGGGCAGGTGATGGGGTCAAGACTCCTGAAACCAAGCCACCGAGAGATCAGGGTCACTCCACTGAAGTCCCAATAACAGGAGACATTGGATGAGAAGGAACAAGGCAACATCAGGCGAAAAGAGAAGTACCACTTCCTGTTTGAGGAAGAAAAGAAAGCAGAGAAGGGGGTTCTGATAGACGAAGATTACTAAGGGGGACTGGGACCTATAGTACTTATTCAGGAATGCACCATGCTTCTGACTTCTCAAACAAGAGGCAGAGTTAGAGGAAAGGTAAGAAACAGAACAGATTGGAGCAGTGACATTGTGAGGAGGGGGTAATGGAGCTACGTTAAAAAACAGGAAGAATGGGTGGCAGCCACATAAAGCAGAGATTTGACCACTGTGACAGACAGACAGACACGCAGAAGTGCTGTACTTACAATCATCTGTGGAGGGAGAGCGGAGCAGGATGTAATAATAACCACAACAACAACCAGAAAATAGGGTCAGTCAAGCTGCAAAGAGCCCCACATCAAGCAAAAACACATGTTTGGGCTCCAAGGATGAAGGTACGTGGACTAGTTAACACCTGCATGGAGTCTGAACTGAGTGCAGGTAAATACTGATGAGGGAGCCAAAACAATTCACGTTTTTACAGCAAAATGTATATCTTAGCAAATGTAAATATTGATTAGATTTAGTCTCCTTTTATTACTTTCTTTTTTTCCTTGCAGTAACCTCATCTGGAAAACATACAGAACAAAAGTATTCACACCCCCTGAAATTTTTCATGTGTTGTCACACTACCTCCATAAACCTCAGCATATTTTCAGGGACTTTATATGATAGAATGCTGCATAATTGCTAAAGGATAAATGGTTTTCAAAAATTTACACTGAACTTATATAGCGCCATTTCAGTCATACTGACTACTTAAAGCACTTTACACTAAGGCCGCATTTACCCAGATGCACTCACTAACACGCGCACATTTATACACTGATACACATCCACATGTGGCAGGAGGAAGCTGGAATCGAACCCACAATCATCAGATTTCAAGATGACTACTCTTCTAACTGAGCCACAGTTACCTCTGTAGGTCCACCTATAAATACAATTAAAGCTGCAAGTCTTTGCTCTGGACATCTACAGGCTGATTTTTCTGCCCAGACCAGAGCACCTTCCTGTACATGTGTGCTGGTCCTCTACATAGCATGTGTCAAACTGCAAACATGACGGCTTATGCTTTCTTCTTGCCTTTTTTCCATAAAGGCCAGATCTGTGGAGAGGAAGATGACTAGTTGTCATGTTAACAGATTCTCCCTCCTGAGCTGTTGATCTGTGCAGAGTTACCATGCACCTCTTGGCTTCTCCTCTGAGTGATTTTTTTCCCTGCCCAGCTTGTCAGTTTAGGTGAACGGCCATGTTTTGGTAGGTTTACAGTTGCTCTATACTGCTTTAGACTTCTTCACAACCTTATCCCAGAGCTTTCTGGTGTGTTTCTTGGTGTTCATCATGTTATTCATTCAATAAGATTCACTAACAAACATCTGATGCCTTTATAGCTGTATTTAAACTAAGAGAATTACACACAAGTGGATTTCATTTGCTAATTTAGCGACTTCTGAAGGCAGCCAGGTTACCTAGAGTGTCAGGGTAAAGGGGCCAACACAAATGCATGCTACACACTCAGATTTGTAACAGTTTTTGAAAAACATAATTTTCCTTCCACTTCACAATTATCCCCTGCTTTACATTGGTATAACACATAAAATCCCAACAAATTAATATGAAGTAGTTTTAATTAATGAGAAAAAAAAATTCAGGGGGCATGAAAATGTTCATTAGGCAGAGTATGTGGTAGTAATACCATCAGTATCTATCTGTAATACTGTATGCTATAACTAGATGTATTAACTTTATTATCAGTGATATGAGGCTCTTTAGATAGTAACCCAACATAAACAACATATATAAATATATATAAAACAAAGCAAAATAAGGAAGAAAAAAAGGCTGCTTTCCATAATGTAATAGTCTTTTTGGAGGTGGGTCAGATCCTTAGGGCAAACAAATTTATGCCACACTATTGCTAACCACTCATAAAGCAGGGTTCTCTCCAAATATTTGTAGGGTGACACTCTGGAGAGCAGCCATGAGCTGATGCTGAAATGATATGGTGCAATCCATTTTCCTTGAGCTCTTTATTAAAACACTTGATCTTGATTGCTTGAATGAACGAAGACACTGGTGGCAATGTTGAATACTCTGTACGCAGGGACTGAGAAGGGGACTGGGTGGCATGTAAATGCAAAGCAAAAACAGTTTGGTCTTTAAAACAAATACACACAGAACCCATTTTGTTATCCACCTTCTCCTTTTTCATTTAATCCCGTCTTCAACCCGTGGTGTGATTAAGCAAGTGTTTTGGCATGTGGTGTTATATATGCTGCTTGCTTTGCTAATAATTTGCTTTATGCTGTGATAACAATTGTAATACAGAAACATTTCCTCTTTGATCATAAAAACATTCACTGCAATCAAAGACTGATATAAGCTGTGTGCAAAGACAGTGTGAATGTATGAGTTTTAATTCACGTTAAAAACATTATGTAGGTATCTGTCTTTGCATGCGATGTTTATTGGGTGTAATAAAGCCAGAGTTTCTGGTAAGTATTTTGTGGAGTTGTATAATTCTGCCTGGGCACTCCTACTAGTCTGAGCTCTCACCGTTTGGTCTGTGAGTGGAGGTAGAACGATGGTTTTCTCCATGGTGTTCATTACCAGCTTCCACAGCTCCTTCAGCACACGTTTCAGAACAGTCTTCTCACAAATCTTAGCGAACAACGAAAGGCTGGAAAGTGAAGAGGGAAATGGGAAAATAAATATAAATATATATATATATATATATATATATATATATATATATATATATATATATATATATATATATATATATATATATATATATATATATATAGTCAGTCAGTCAGTCATTTTCTACCGCTTATTCCATAGTGGGTCACGGGGGAGCTGGTGCCTATCTCCAGCAGTCTCTGGGCGAGAGGCGGGGTACACCCTGGACAGGTCGCCAGTCCATCGCAGGGCAACACACAAACAACCACACACACACTCATTCATACACCTAAGGGCAATTTAGAGTTACCAATTAACCTAACAGACATGTCTTTGGACTGTGGGAGGAAGCCAGAGTACCCGGTGGGAACCCACGCATGCACGGGGAGAACATGCAAACTCCATGCAGAAAGACCCCAGGCCGGGAATCGAAACCAGGACCTTCTTGCTGCAAGACAATATATATATATATATATATATATATATACACCGGTAACCCCTCAACAAACAATTTTTTAAGAAAATTTCTTTTCATTTAGCAGATGAAAAGTTATGGCTTAACAAAATTCATGGATGGCAGTAGAATTAGGGAGAAATATGTTGTGAATGTTGCTGTGTCTGGATCACTCGTTTGACACCTCAGCAGCAGCACCTAAGCTTTAATCCTTCTTTAGAGTCAGTGAAAATGCCATACTGCCTTACTTGCTGTCCAGGAACTCCATGATTGGCTGCAAGACGTTGTCGGCATCCTGGGCCACGCTGCTGGCGTTTCCCACGTTTGACGTTCCCTTCACCTGAGCCAAAATGTCTCCCATCTGTTTCACATTTTCCTCAATGTGAGGCTGGAAACTATAGCGACACAGATGGAGCTCTATGTTAGATATGTACGGCAGAAAGCAGGGTTGTGCTGCATATTTGAATGTGAGTGAATTTCCACCTGACAGCAAAGACCCTGCTCAGATCATCCATGACATTATTGAGCTTAACCTGCAAATCTTTCAAGATATCACTGGCCTCCACACACAGCTAAATCAAAGGCACAAAAAGAGATGTATACATTTTTAATGCAAACAGTTATCAGTAATCGGTTACTGAAAAATCCTCATTCTCATTCTATTTGAAAATATGACAACAAGCAGCAAAACGGACCAGGTCAGTGCATGGGTCCAAGAAAACTACCTAAACTCATGTTGAACTTTTTTATTTGATTGTTCAATGTTATTTTTTTTTTACGTGTCAATTTATGTTTTATGTCAATTTGGTCAAAATCTGAAAAATATTATAGCCAGTCCACATCTTTTATGTCTTATATATATATATATATATATATATATATATATACAGTATATCTTATGTGTTAGTCGAATGTCACGTTTTTTGACTCAATCACTACAGGGTGAAATAAAACCCTCTCTGGTTCCTGGTGTATTTCTGTCAAGGGCCTTCTTCCAATGCTGATTCTAACAATTTACACAACAATTCAAATAATTTTGTGCCATACATATTGTCTTGTACATAACAGAGAAAACTGTTGTGAAAAGATATGAAAACTCACCCAGTTTCACTGTTGGGATTGGGAAGTTGTATTTAATTTCCTTCTCAGCTTTTTTTGTGGACTCCACCATTGTAGTTTAAGCAGTTAAAGCAGTGCTGTTCTAGCAAATGCTATTTTTTTCTACTTTACTGGTGATCCTTCTACCCACTGCAACATTAAAACAGCCCCCTCATTCAAAATCTATACCAAAACCCAAGGAACCTTCAGGTCTTAATTCAGTCCTCTAATATAAAAACGATGCACATTGACATACTGAAAAATAACTCTACTCTCCTTAGGCAGCATGACTGCTCGGGTGTAACGAGATATTGTGGAATGAGATCTTCGCATATTAAACATGCCACAATATTTCTTGCCAAAGCTATGTCTGTCCTGCTGAGTGCTATCCAGTTGCTGTCAGCTTTATCTGGTGAAAGCCATTATTATGGGAACTGGAAATGAAGCTGCATGCTTTAACCCAAGCCCTCTGTTGGGTCAATGTTTGAAAAAAATAAGTTTTTATTGAATTGCCAAGTTGTGTTGATAGAGTCGACTAATAAAGTCTGCTAGTGACTGATAGCACTCAGCAACATGAGAACTAAAGAAACTCTCCCCACTTTTAAATTGCCTGTGTGGTAATGTTTCGCAGGGGTACAGGAACAGACAAAATGTAATTGATTTGTAAACGCTGGGAGAATACTGCAACTGGTTAACTATTGGTGTTGTGGGAGAATAACATCAGAAATGGTCGTCTTCCCAATAGACGTGGGTTTTCTAAAACATTTATTGGAACAGGACAGAAACTAATCTGGTTTCATAAAGTGAATATCACGTTGACCTAGGGTCAGATCATTAAACTGCTTTCCATCTGGGGAGGAGGAAAAAAAGTGCCATTTCACGTGTATGTAAAACTGTTTGTTGGACGTGGAAAATGTCACATTGAGCTTACAAAGTCTGACGTCGGTGGAGAGTGTAAATATGTCAGTTTCCCACCATGTTTTCATCTACTTTGAAGGTGCTGTTTATGCAGTGAGGGTGCATTTCAGAATAGGTCTGAGAAGGTCGAAATATTTAAATGTGTCTAAACAAGTCTCTCTCTTTTTAAAATATAAAAAATAAATTTTTACTGTCAATGTGTTCTTGTTCAAACCCTCTGGTTAAAATCCCACAATAAGGTAAAGAAACATGACACTAAAATTGGCATCTGATTTGAAGCTTCCTGTTGGCACTAAAATGTGAACAAACTGCATTTAATGATCTCAAGTTACAAATTAATAGCTTTCCCAAAAACATTACTAAAATTTAACCTCGTCTTGCATGTCAAGGCAGCTGGATGTATCATTACACTAGTAATAAGTGTTAAATTTCAGGTGGGTCATATCAATGGGTTAGGGTGAGTTCTGGCTAACATGAATTTATTGTTGATATTTTCAGCCCAACTAGAACCATGTGGAATGATTAGATGATCATTTGAGCTAGCTTTGGAGTAAGTTGACAAATTATGCCAAACAAAACCTTATAATGAATTAAACTTAACTTGATTTAAGACTGCCATGTCTATAAAGGACCAAAATAATTTTGAGTAAAAGCCCCTCTACTGGTAACGATGGAAAGTCCGATGGTCCAGCCTAGAAGGAAACAGAAGGTGCCAACATGGCAAAGTTACTCACGTCTTTCCCACCCATGGCTTCAAACATCTTCTCTAACTGAACCCTCAGCTGTTGGATGTTGTTAATCAGGATGCAGGGCTGAAAATGAGATTACATGTGCACATCTGAACTGAGTTCTTTGAAAACATCTGGAGACAATTCAGTTTATTTGCATTGCTGAAACAACTTGCTTTCCTGTATCAAACAAAAATCACTTCACAAGCTCAACGAGTCACTTACCACTTTCTCCATGTTAACATAGTTGGCAAACAACTTGGAGATGATATCAGCATAGGACAGAAGAACATTGCTGATGGTCTGCAGAAGACAAAGAATGCTGAGTTGTATTTTTTTTTTTTTGAAAACAAAAAAAAATGCCCTGCAAAAAACAACTGCGGTAAATCTACCTTGGCGAACCGTTTCATGTAGTGCCCTACAATCTGTGGATCTGGACACTCTAACTTTCTGATGATCTCAAAGCTCTGGTTGAGCTGGGAAAACACGTCCACCACCGAGCAGGAGAAGAGCGCATGTTCAGACGTGACCTGGAACTGCAGAGCAGAAAAACATGTGCAAGAAAATGAAAAAGCATAAATAAATTAGGAAAGGTTATGAGTTGGAGATACATGACTGCAGCAGGAAGAAAGACAAGTTTTCAAAAGCACTGGGAAAATTATGACGGTCATTGAGTGTACAACTGCTGAGATCAGACAGTTCAACAGGTCGCCAGTGACAGGTGGGGAGACCCTGTCTGTCTGCCTGTAATTGGCTGGTTAGCACCTGCTCTCTAATTAGATGGGGTGTCTCAGTTTGACCGAAGGGGGTCTGGCTAATGAGGTTAGGACAGCTTTAATGCACTCACAACTGTACAATAAAGCTATTATTCACAGTACCCTGCTGTAACTGTACGTTCTTCCTCTGCTGCTTATTTGAAGTAGAGAGGAAAGGTTTGGGGCAGGGCAGAAGGAAGATACTTTGAAAAAAAAAAAAAACTGAAACCTTACCCCGTCTTTTTTGTCTCTTTCCAAAGCACCATGCAAAAAGTCTCGAGAGACTTCCTCATTTTCATCCAGCCACTGGATGACAAATGGCTCAAACCACCTGTAGAGCCCAACCCGAAAATGCTTAAATATATTTGCACCGTGTTAGCACACATTGAGCCTTGTTTTCTTTGCAAAACGATGAAACTTACGCAGGATATTCAGGCACACGGCTCTTGAAGAAGGGAAGGTCTTTGCAGTACTCGTTGTACAGCCACTTAACCTTAAAGTGCAGGTTCATGTAATCAGCACTCTTACAAAGGCGGTTTTTCTCATGTTCTGAAAGAAACAGAAAAAAAATAACCGAACACATAAATCCATTAAGATGTTTTCCTCAATTTTCAACAAATCTGCAGTATATTGACACATCTCCTTTTGTTTATAATCAGTGTCTTTCAGTGAACAGGCACTTTTTATAGTAATCATTAAAACAATAAAATGACATGTTTCACCAGTTTTAGATTTAGTAGTGCACAATTGTTTTTTAAATGTGTCCGAATATCTTTTTCTGTATTTTATCTAAAATACAGTTAATAAAACATCAAGACATATGCAAGACATATCATGCAAAATACACCTTTTTTGGCCTTTTAATACATTTTATTGTGTACGTTGAGTCTGTAGGAGTGCAGGAAAGTTGAATTTAGTCTCTCCAGGTGTTGCAGAGATATCTTTATATTCTGTTTGGGTCACATTTTTCAGTCTGTTCAGTTTTCTCTATCATCTGTTATGTTTTTCCAACTGTTATTTCACAGCATTTGATGTGAAACAGCTAAATAAGGCCATGGACTTCCAGCCAATCAATCCACCATTTTTATTTCTCGCTGCAATTTTGTAGTCCAAGCTCAGGTATGCCTACGCTGAAAGAGGATAAGATCTGTTCGGTGTTTGGGTGTATTAACCCACACAATTCATTACACCGTACCCCAGCATCAGAACCTCTTCTAAGTGTCTGGTTAAATTTTATTTGTCATGGAAATGTTCCCACTTCGAGGAGGAGTGCTTCAGCAACCTTCGCCAGTATCAAGAATAATTTGCTGAAAGACTTCATCTGATTAAGGCGTCAGTTCCTTCTGTCTATGGAAACGACTGACGCTGCAAAGCAGTAAACTGCAAATAACACTAAAATGACAACAAACTTTATCTTAGACATGAATTTATTGTGTGTTGATATGACGTCCTGGCGATTGTTTTGATAGCAGTAGCATTGTGCCTTCTGCTTATGTTAGTGCTGTGTGATGGCTGAACGAGTTAAAGTTCAGCACTCTTTGACCTGTAGGGAGGCGGGGTATGAAGTCCCTAAGAGCATTTAAAGAGACGGCACCAAAACGAGTTGCTCTCAGAGGCATCTCAGAACAGGGGTAAAAGAGGGGCCTGTGGAACTACAAAAAGTTCACACCAAAGCATTGCAGTTCCACTTTATATAGACCACAACTGAATGATTTAATTGTGAAAAGGAAAAACTTAAAGGCATGATATGTCCCCTTTGAGAACAGTCCCACATGGGGCCAGGTTGGTTTTCCTTATTAAAGGAAATCATCATTTGAATCATCTGCATTTTTATGTACTGAGGTTCATATTTGATACAAATATTTGCTTGATCATCTGAAACCAGATGACAAAAAAATGTTTTCTGTGAAAAACACTAAGCTAGTTGTTCATTTAAACATCTCTACATCAAGCCTCAGTAGTTCAGATGCTAAAGAACTGGGCCCATATTCACAAAGAATCCTAAGACGAAAAGTAGCTCCGAGTGACATAATTCTAAAAAAAATCTTAAAATTTCTCGAATTTTACAATTTTTCTTAGAATTTTACCTCGGTAAGATATAAGTGATTCACGAAGCATCTTAGACCTTAAGAGAGCTCCTAATGTGAGGAAATGTTAAGAGTAGTGAGGAGGACTTTTAGTGTGTCTAAGAGTATCTTAAGCAGAGGAGATGATGGAAAGACTGAGAGAAAGGAGAGATATTCTCCGAATAATGAACAGTGAAATGATAAAACGCTACCGTCTCGACCGTGCAGGGATCCACCTCCTTAATAGTCAAGTAGATGAGCACATAAACTTCTGTAACAATTATAAACATAGAAATAAAAATTCATGTTATTATCCCCCTATGGGGTAATTAAACAGTTTAAGATTAAAGTTGCAGCTCTAGTAAGGTAATATTAGGAAGGATGACTACAATAATAGAAACAATAATAAATAACCATGAATAAAAGGGAACACAATTACAAACAATATAGTACCCCGTCTGTGGAAAAAAAAAAAAAAAAAATATATATATATATATATATATATATATATATACTTGTACTCGTACTCGTCGTCTTCCGCTTATCCGGGACCGGGTCGCGGGGACAGCAGACTCAGCAGAGACGCCCAGACGTCCCTCTCTCCAGACACCTCCTCCAGTTCCTCCAGGTGGAGCCCAAGGCGTTCCCAGGCCAGCCGAGAGACATAGTCCCTCCAGCGTGTCCTGGGCCATCCCCTGGGCCTCCTCCCGGTGGGACGTGCCTGGAACACCTCCCGAGGAAGGCGTCCAGGAGGCATCCGGTATAGATGCCCGAGCCACCTCAACTGGCTCCTCTCGATGTGGAGGAGTAGTGGCTCTACTCCGAGCCCCTCCCGGATGGCCGAGCTCCTCACCCTATCTCTAAGGGAGTGCCCGGCCACCCTACGGAGGAAGCTCATTTCAGCCGCTTGTATCCGGGATCTCGTTCTTTCGGTCATGACCCAAAGTTCATGGCCATAGGTGAGGGTAGGAACGTAGACCGACCGGTAAATTGAGAGCTTTGCTTTTCGGCTCAGCTCTTTCTTCACCACAATGGACCGGCACAGCGCCCCCATTAGTGTGGCAGCCGCACCGATCCGTCTGTCGATCTCCCGCTCCATTCTTCCCTCACTCGTGAACAAGACCCCGAGATACTTGAACTCCTCCACTTGAGGCAGGAACTCCCCTCCAACTTGAAGAGGACAAGCCACCCTTTTCCGGTCGAGTACCTTGGCCTCGGACTTGGAGGAGCTGATCCTCATCCCAGCCGCTTCACACTCGGCTGCGAACCGTCACAGCGCATGCTGTAGGTCTTGGCTAGAGGGGGCCAGCAGGACCACGTCATCGGCAAAAAGAAGAGACGAAATCCACAGGTCCCCAAACCAGACCCCCTCCGGCCCTTGGCTGCGTCTAGAAATCCTGTCCATAAAAGTTATGAACAGGACCGGTGACAAAGGGCAGCCCTGCCGGAGTCCAACATGCACTGGGAACAGGTCCGACTTAGTGCCGGCAATGTGGACCAAACTCCTGCTCCGCTCGTACAGGGACCAGATGGCCCCTAATAAAGGGCCCCCAATTCCATACTCCTGGAGCACCCCCCACAGGGCATCACGAGGGACACAGTCGAATGCCTTCTCCAGGTCCACAAAACACATATGAACCGGTTGGGCAAACTCCCATGAACCCTCGAGCACACTGTAGAGGGTATAGAGCTGGTCCAGTGTTCCACGGCCGGGACGGAAACCACACAGCTCCTCCTGAAGCCGAGGTTCGACTATCGGTCGGACTCTCCTCTCCAATACCCTGGCGTAGGCCTTACCAGGGAGGCTGAGGAGTGTGATCCCCCTGTAGTTGGAACACACCCTCCGGTCCCCCTTCTTATAAAGGGGGACCACCACCCCAGTCTGCCAGTCCAGAGGCACTGTCCCCGACCGCCACGCAATGTTGAAGAGGCGTGTCAACCATGACAGCACTACAACATCCAAAGACTTGAGGTACTCAGGGCGGATCTCATCCACCCCCGAAGCCTTGCCACCGCGGAGCTTTTTAACCACCTCGGTGACTTCAGCCTGGGTGCTGATAGAGTCCAACCCCGAGTCCCCAGCCTCTCTTTCCACCACGGAATGCGTGATGGCAGGATTGAGGAGATCCTCGAAGTACTCCTTCCACTGCCCGATAATGTCCTCAGTCGAGGTCAGCAGTCTCCTGCCCCCACTATAAACAGTGTTGGCAAAGCACTGCTTCCCCCTCCTGATGCGCCGGACGGTTTGCCAGAATCGCTTCGAGGCTAACCGGTAGTCCTTCTCCATGGCCTCACCGAACTCTTCCCAGGCCCAGGTTTTTGCCTCTGCCACAGCCCGGGCCGCAGCACGCTCGGCCTCACGGTACCCGTCAGCCGCCTCAGGAGTCCCACAAGCCAACCACAGCCGATAGGACTCCTTCTCCAGCTTAACAGCATCCCTTACTGCCAGTGTCCACCACCGGGTTCTGGGATTGCCGCCACGACAGGCACCGCAGACCTTACGGCCGCAGCTATGGGCAGCAGCATCGACAATAGATGCGGAGAACATGGTCCACTCGGACTCTATGTCTCCAACATCCCCCGGGATCTGGTCGAAGCTCTCCCGGAGGTGGGAGTTGAATACATCCCTGGCCGAGGGCTCCGCCAGGCATTCCCAGCAGACCCTCACTATGCGCTTTGGCCTGCCAAGTCTGTCTGGCTTTCTCCTCCTCCAGCGGATCCAACTCACCACCAGGTGATGATCAGTGGACAGCTCAGCCCCTCTCTTCACCCGAGTGTCCAAAACATGCGGCCGAAGGTCTGATGATACGACAACAAAGTCGATCATCGACCTCCTGCCTAGGGTGTCCTGGTGCCAAGTGCACTGATGGACACCCTTATGTTTGAACATGGTGTTCGTTATGGAGAATCCGTGACTAGCACAGAAGTCCAATAACAAAACACCACTCGGATTCAGATCGGGGAGGCCATTCCTTCCGATCATGCCTCTCCAGGTGTCACTGTCGTTCCCCACGTGGGCGTTGAAGTCCCCCAGCAGAATAATGGAGTCCCCGTGAGGGGCACTATCCAGCACCCCCGACAAGGACGCCAAGAAGGCCGGGTACTCTGCACTACCACTCAGCCCGTAGGCTGAAATGATAGTCAGAGACTTCTCCCCAACCCGAAGGCGCAGGGATATGACCCTCTCATCCACTGGGGTAAACCCCAACACGAGACGGCTGAGCTGGGGGGCAACAAGCAAACCCACACCAACCCGCCACCTCTCCCCGTGGGCCACTCCAGAGTAGAAGAGAGTCCAGCCCCTCTCAAGGAGATGGGTTCCAGAGCCCACGCTGTGCGTGGAGGCGAGCCCGACTATTTCTAGCCGATATCTCTCGACCTCCCGCACAAGCTTTTTTGCACAAGTATTTGCTGTATTGTACTTGAAGTCAACAGCCTCAGCCTAAATGATCATCTACAACGCTCCCAGTCTGTGGAGAAGTTCTCTGGTGTTCTGCTATCTCCTCTCTAGCTTCTGATTGCAACAGGAACCAGAGCTGCTCACATTCCAGGCTGGTGCTGAAAGCAGAGGGAGCGATACATTGATCTGCTCGGGAATGCCTGTTTGTTCGCACTGTGATCTCAGGACTAAATCTACCTTTCAGCACTCCTCTCTTCTCCTCCACCAGCAGACTCTGCTCCTCTGTTCAGTTCGGTTTGGTCCACCTTTTGTTCTCCCATTTATTTTGGTCATTTTACCAAACTAAATCTCAAGAAGGAGATCACAGTAAAATGCTAAATTTTAATATTAATAGGAAATTATTTAATATGAAATAGATGAAGTAGGAAAATGACCAGCATGGCGAGTAAACATAATACGCAAATCAAAAATAATGGCGAGCATGTAAATAAGCTACATTCAAATATGTTGATGCTGTGTGACAATTAATTTATTTCTGCTAAGTTTTATCAGGATTTACACATGTCTAAATCCAGTCTAAATTCTATCATTATCGGTTAATTGCCCTGCAATGATTACTAGGAGCACATTTGTTTTTTTTTCTTTTAGCAACCAATCACAGCCCTTAGAAGACAGCGTCACATCTATCAACGGGGTCAACTACACCTCCTCACTAAGATCGGAAGTTCTGTCGTCTCCTTGCTCAGAGCAGAGAAGAGAATCACTCCTAAGCTAGGAGTCCTTGACAGGACTTTTTAGGCTAAAATATGAGCTCTCTGAGAGGACTTTGAGAATCTTTGTGAACACGAGCCTAGGTTTCCACTCACCTTCCATTGCATACTTCATATCCTGAGCAAATAGATTCCACATCACTTCGGCACTTATTTTACCCACGTTGAGCTCCTGGGGAAATCTTGATGGAGAAGAAGAATGTATATGAAACTTAATGAGTCAAAGAGAGCCTAAAGGTGTAATTTAATGCCACCAGACAGAGACTGGTCATCAGAATGATCTGTGATTAATTTTATTAAGTTTTAGTGGAAAACAATCAAAGAAGTACAAATAAACTATTGATACATACTGGTTTAAGCAGGGAGTGTACGAGTTTTTGTCCTCCTCAATGATGGAAACAATAAGTGTGATTAGTTTGGACCAGAAGTCCAGGTTCTTGATACTGGGTCCCTGCTCCTCTGGAGGCACAGCTCCCTGCTTGGCCTGGAAAAAGCATTAGATAAAAAAACAATTTACCATTTTTTATGCGAGCTGCAAGTCTGGAGACAGGAGAAATAAAAAAATGCTGATGAAGCTAACAGCAGCGTTGATGGTAAGAAATGAAATGCTGTGTTAACAGTGTTTTGTAAATGAATAAAAAAAAACATATTTGAAACACCTTTTAAATATTCTAAAAGAGGTAGTTAAATACAGAAAAACCTCTGCAATAAACACTGGTTAAATCCACTTGTCACATTTACTTGGATGGTTAAAAATGTCTCTGAAGGATGTTTCAGTTGAATAAATGCTAATTTTGTTTAAATGAATTTGTCTTTTTTCTGTCCTTTCAGCGCCTATCTACAGCGCCTTGAATGCCTTGTTGCTGAAAAGCGCTATCCATATAAATAAACTTCACTTGACTTTCCTCCTCCACTAATATCTCTGGAGTGAAGGACAAAAACCCAAAGAATTTAGTTGAGAAGAGAAAGATAATATTCTGTATTTCACTCCTACAGAGTTATAATTATAACAGCCTTGGGTACTGAAGGAGATAATCAGTGAAACAAAATATATAAATGTCAGCGAGAATTTTACAAACATAAAAAGTTTTTGGAGAGAAATGTAGACTTCACTGAGGTGACTCTTTTGAAGTAGCTTAGGAAGTGGTGTAAGAAAAAAAGCTGCAGGGGTTAAAAAGGAATGAATTATCTTGCAGACAATTCCACAAAATATGGCTTCATCCCCCAGCATGAAATGTTTTATTCAAAGGGAAAGATGTCTATTTGAAATTCAAAGGAGGCGATTTAATGAACGCTTGAAACAAATTCTGGAAATCCCTGTTGAAATTTGCTGAAGGAATTTTGGATTGAAGAGCCTGGCGTACAGCGACCGCAGAGATGATAAGAGCTCAGCACTCATGAAAGACACACACGCAGAGCAGCCACAGTGCTTTTAACACATCAAATAAGGACAGCTTAATTAGTGAGCAAGAATGGTGTCCCAACAAGGACAAATCTTTTTGTTCTGTTTTTGCTCAAGGTAAAAGTGTTGTTTTTAATGATTACCAAGTAACGTTCTGAATGAGTTCCAGGTTATGTGATTCAGAGGTCAGGGGTGGGCTACTCTGATTCTCAAGGGCTGGTGTTTTGTAAGTGTTACATCTATTTCTGCGACAACACACCCGATTAAAATGGTTCAATTATCCCTCTGTCAAAAGGTTCTGCGGGAGCATACAATTAATGCATTATTTGAATCAATTGTGACTAAGCAGAGCAGGAGAACATCTAAAACAAGCAGGACTTTGGCCTTCAAGAAAGGACTCTGTTTTAAAGCTTAGAAAAGAGAAAGCAAAAAATATTTAAATATATTTTGGGTACGATTTGACATATTTGCAGCAAACTATAGTACGTTTTCTTAATACTAACATAATGCCTCCGTACCATTCACGTTTCCAGCACCGCACAGCTCCACTCCGCTCTACCTCTTTCTATTCAGCACGAAACTGCTACCTCAGCAAACACCTTCTCATTTCTCCTCGTCCCATCAAGCTGCTGCTGTATGTTGCAGTCAGACTCATATGGCCGACCACGCAAATAGCCAATCAGTGACCAGCAGTCTGCTCACGTGACATTTCAACCCTGCTCTGCCCCAACGGGACTTGCTGCCGAGCAGAAAAAAAGTCAGTACCGGGCCAGAAAAGCCAGTAATGGAAATAGTCGAAAAACGGGCTGAGTGGAGTAGAGTCTGCCAGAGTGGAGCACATGGAAAAGGGACAATAGTAATACTTAAGTAAACAAAGTTGTTCCAATCCAACACAGACTAAGTATAATACTGAAGAGTAAAGCTACGGAGTTTTCAGGCATGTACATTGCATTTATTCTATTTTCTTTTATGATGTGTCAGAGATTAAAAATCCTTTTTGGGACATTCCTAATAGATACTTTCACCAACAATCAAGCATTTTCACACCTGAACAAACATTCAGTCTGGTGCTGTTACTTCTTACCGGGTCCGTTTGGTACTCCCGGCTGTAGAGCTCATGACAGTTATTAAAGATGTACTCGTAGGTGGAGTTGAGGCAGGCTTTTACACAATCTTTGACAACCTGACTGGCTCTGGGTGGAGACTGGAGCTCCTGAACCTGAAAACACAAACAAAACAACACAGTTAAACCAAATGATACATCTATTCAGAAAATGTTTAATCACCTTCCATAGATAATTAAAAACAAGCAAAACAAATGTCAGTGATACCTTGTAGGGGGGATAAATTTAAATGTAGTACAAAAACACTAGATGATAGGGATTGTACCTTCATTCTGAAGAAGGTAATACTGGTGAGGAGGTCGACTGTGGACTTGAGGTCCTGTAGCCTCTCAGGACTGCTGGCTGGGAAGTTGTTCTGCAGTCACAGATGAAAAAACAACAAAACACACACACCAATACTAATACTCAACACCACATTTCACAGCTGCCTTTATCCAATGTGTCTATGGGCAACATCCAGCACTGTCACACAATTTTCACTGTCAGCGAGATCTCAGCTGAGTGTGTGGGTGGGCAGTGTTTCCTGAAGGTGTCTGGGCATGTCTGAGAGGAAATGTCACTCTAATTAACACAGTGCCTCTTGTTTTTAGTGTTTTTCCAAAAAGGGAGATATAAAATTGATAGACCATGCAGAAGACATTGCAGAGAATAAGGAGTGTGAGTGTGTGCGCCCTATAAAGAAAGAGCAATCTTACTCGATACATGGAGAGGTCTATCCTCAGAGAGTTGTGCAGCTGATCTAGAAGCTTGACAAACCGTTCTTTCTGTAGGTAAAACAAAACAGGATGACAAGTTTAAAGAATTTGAACAAAAGAAAACATACAGCTTTATAATACATCAATTTCATTAGGATACTAAGTTTAAGCCCCTTTACAAAAGGACAAAAAAACCAATGTAATAAAAATTCCTTTTCTATTTTGTGCATAAAATATGTATAGAAAATATAGATCTTTTAGTGACTCACTCCAAAATTTGAAGCAGCGAAGCGGTCAGACGCAGAAACATTGTTGGTTGCCTGGGTGGTGTGGGCGTAGTAGGCGTTGATGTTGGCCAGCAGGGTGCTCATGACTGCAGGCACACCCGGGCACATGTACTTGGATGACAAGCAGGCAAAGTGGCTGCAAAAGAAAATGAAACCATGAGCAAACACCGGCTCCTAACAGCTTCAAGACATTAATACATGAAATCACATTCTAGGTCCCCTTTTTAAATATTGATATTCGGAAATTTTTCAAATGGGATCATACGTCATGGCTTGGTAGATGGACTCCACTCCATAACGCATGGCAAACTCATCTACTATTTCCTGGGGAGTCTCCTCAAAATAAACTTTCCAAGCATCATCCCCTTTTGCATCAGGGATCTTCACCACACCATTATTCTGGATATCTGTTACATAATGAAAGAGGTTCTAGATACAGGAACAAAAAATGAGAGAGATTAGGGTGGAAGGTAACAAGATAGGCAGAAAAAGAACAAGAAACAAAGATGAAAAAGGAAAATACATACAGTATAAAGGTTTGAAATGGATGAAAAGTAATTCAATAATCTTTTACATCTCAGTTTTACATAGGTACAATTAAGTTTCACATACATTTAACTACACAGGTATAGTGGACGCTCCCAGTCCTCTCAGAGAGCTCATAAAATGTTACACCACTGTAACACACTCTAAGTGAGTTTATGGGCACGTATGCGAAGCAATAAGAATGATCATTTGTCAGTTAAGGTTCACCTAATATGCTCTGCTGAGTAATGAGCCGAGTAATGACTCCAATGAAATCTCTGATTCCCCTACAATCAATCAGGAGAGTTTTTTATTTTTTGCACAGAACCAGAATATAAAAGGTTCTGCTATCTACGCTTTGTAGAAGGCGCAACTGTCATTATAGAGAAATGCAAACTTCAAAGAACATTAATCAATGAAGAGAGGGAATATTAGTGGTCATCGTGGCTATTTAACATACTCAGAACCACTTTGGTTCTTATTTTTTTTTTACCAAAACCAGTTCAGAATAGAAAGCAATGCTTCCTATACCATTAGTATCCCAACTGGTATTTTTACACTGGTCAAAGTGGGCTTACATTTGACCAGTTTAAACAAACTATATGGCAAGATGGAGTGTTATTAAGTCATCTAAAACATTCAGCTTCAGTTTTGACATATATTCAGAGGAGGTTCAGAAGACTTTACGCTGAAAAAAAACTGTCTTCAGAACTTAGAGCCGAAGCTCCCATCAGCATGTTTCGGTGTGTAAAAGGACTATGCAATTCCCAAACTGACCTAGTCGCCCTGGTGGTACAAAAGCTACATATACCCATTGTACACATTCATTTTGTAATAATGTGTAAATTTCTTAAAATGCTTGAGGGTTCTCCACGGTACCTTAGCTGTTCCCAAGACTGCACTTTTCTGGACATAGATCTTAGAGGTTGGTCCCGGAATCTGCTGTACCCACTCCCCCAAGTTGGGGGTTACGGCTCCTAGTGCACCTATAACCACTGGCACCATTGAGGCCTTGACTCTTCACAACTTCCTATTTCCTTTCTGACCCCATTACTCAAGTTGGAGACCCCTGCTCTAGATTGTTCATCACCCATAGTCCTTGGTTTTAGTATGCTCTTGGAAAATTCAGCTTTCTGGCAGAGGCCACAGGATTTGGTTCTAAAATGTCCTGGTATTACAAAGAGTTGCTGATGCCCTACACTCCAATGAGATTCTCGGGGGCTTTGAAAGAGAAACAGGCTTACAGCATCTCAGAGCCAACACCCTACTCAACACTAGGCATGAGGTGCCTCTTCACATTTTCCTTGATTGTTTTGCACCAAAGCCACCGGTAGAGTGGTAGAAACACTACCTGTTCACATTGGAGATGGTAGCACCCTCTATACAACCAGTTGGCATGTAGATAATATCTGGGGTTAGTTATGTTACCATGATGCCACTTTTTGCTGCAGGTCTCCAAATGTAAATTTACCTCTCTTATTACCCTAATCACGTGTTCCTGATCACAGTTCAGGTTGTTTCAAACTTGCTCTCACTGCAGTAATGGCCAAGGTTAGGTTTAGGTACCTATCATTTTATAACCAGTTACTGATTATTAAAGATCAACACATATCTGTCTCACCTAAAGGTCATGTTCTGTTGTCTTTCCCATTTTGAAGGTTTACTATACGATTATTTTGCTAATCAAATAATCTCTTGACTATTTTTCTCAATTAACTGATTAATAATCAGATAGCAAAAGGTGCTTAATAGGAGATTTTTTTATTGAATTTAAACCAGGTGACACTAAAGCTCTGATACTTGAGGAGTTCTGGATAGAGCATATTTACAGAGAAAGGTTTTTCATCATAAATGCTAAATGTATATTTTTTTTGTACAGCCTAGTTGCTGCACTGAGTGGGTGGTTCTTTCAGCAAATGGGATATTTTATAGTCTGTATACTCCAGTTAATGATTATTCGATTACTAAATTAGTTGATGATTACTTCAATAATTGATCAATCATAATTAATTTGATTAATCGTTTCAGGCATAGCTAAGACAAATGTACCTCGATGTAATGTCATATTTATATCCCACGGAAACAAGAAGACATGAATTACTGATAAAATGTCACAATTAAATTAAAAATGCTTCACTTAAATTTATCTTATAGGAATTGTTTGGGGGTACCATTGCACTGCGTACCAGCCTGATACTGGTGATTTTGTTTTAAAAAAAACAATCAGTTTTTTTTTTCACATAGTGTTCCCAATTTAAAGGTTGGATTCTTTTTAAAGTTCGTTTGTTCGTCGTCTTCCGCTTATCCAGGACCGGGTCGCGGGGGCAGCAGACTCAGCTGAGATGTCCAGACGTCCCTCTCTCCAGACACCTCCTCCAGCTCCTCCAGGGGGAGCCCAAGGCGTTCCCAAGCCAGCCGAGAGACATAGTCCCTCCAGCGTGTCCTGGGCCGTCCCCTGGGCCTCCTCCCGGTGGGACGTGCCTGGAACACCTCCCGAGGAAGGCGTCCAGGAGGCATCCGGTATAGATGCCCGAGCCACCTCAACTGGCTCCTCTTGATGTGGAGGAGCAGCAGCTCTACTCCGAGCTCCTCCCGGATGGCCGAGCTCCTCACCCTATCTCTAAGGGAGAGCCCGGCCACCCTACGGAGGAAGCTCATTTCAGCCGCTTGTATCCGTGATCTCGTTCTTTCGGTCATGACCCATAGGTGAGGGTAGGAACGTAGACCGACCAGTAAATTGAGAGCTTTGCTTGTCGGCTCAGCTCTCTCTTCACCACAATGGACCGGCACAGCGCCCCCATTACTGTGGCAGCCGCACCGATCCGTCTGTCGATCTCCCGCTCCATTCTTCCCTCACTCGTGAACAAGACCCCGAGATACTTAAACTCCTCCACTTGAGGCAGGAACTCCCCTCCAACCTGAAGAGGACAAGCCACCCTTTTCCGGTCGAGTACCTTGGCCTCGGACTTGGAGGAGCTGATCCCCATCCCAGCCGCTTCACACTCGGCTGCGAACCGCCACAGCGCATGCTGTAGGTCTTGGCTAGAGGGGGCCAGCAGGACCACGTCATCCGCAAAAAGAAGAGACGAAATCCACTGGTCCCCAAACCAGACCCCCTCCGGCCCTTGGCTGCGTCTAGAAATCCTGTCCATAAACGTTATGAACAGGACCGGCGACAAAGGGCAGCCCTGCCGGAGTCCAACATGCACTGGGAACAGGTCCGACTTAGTGCCGGCAATGCGGACCAAACTCCTGCTCCGCTCGTACAGGGACCGGATGGACCCTAATAAAGGGCCCCTGATTCCATACTCCTGGAGCACCCCCCACAAGGCATCACGAGGGACACAGTTGAATGCGTTCTCCAGGTCCACAAAACGCATGTGAACCGGTTGAGCAAACTCCCATGAACCCTCGAGCACCCTGTAGAGGGTATAGAGCTGGTCCAGTGTTCCACGGCTGGGACGAAAACCACACTGTTCCTCCTGAAGCCGAGGTTCGACTATCGGTCGGACTCTCCTCTCCAATACCCTGGCGTAGGCCTTACCAGGGAGGCTGAGGAGTGTGATCCCCCTGTAGTTGGAACACACCCTCCGGTCCCCCTTCTTATAAAGGGGGACCACCACCCCAGTCTGCCAGTCCAGAGGCACTGTCCCCGACCGCCACGCAATGTTGAAGAGGCGTGTCAACCATGACAGCCCTACAACATCCAGACACTTGAGGTACTCAGGGCGGATCTCATCCACCCCCGAAGCCTTGCCACCGCGGAGCTTTTTAACCACCTCGGTGACTTCAGCCTGGGTGATGAAAGAGTCCAACCCCGAGTCCCCAGCCTCTGTTTCCACCACGGAATGCGTGATGGCAGGATTGAGGAGATCCTCGAAGTACTCCTTCCACTGCCCGATAATGTCCTCAGTCGAGGTCAGCAGTCTCCTGCCCCCACTATAAACAGTGTTGGCAAAGCACTGCTTCCCCCTCCTGAGGCGCCGGACGGTTTGCCAGAATCGCTTCGAGGCCAACCGGTAGTCCTTCTCCATGGCCTCACCGAACTCTTCCCAGGCCCGAGTTTTTGCCTCTGCCACAGCCCGGGCCGCAGCAGGCTTGGCCTCACGGTACCCGTCAGCCGCCTCAGGAGTCCCACAAGCCAACCACAGCTGATAGGACTCCTTCTTCAGCTTAACAGCATCCCTTACTGCCGGTGTCCACCACCGGGTTCTGGGATTGCCGCCACGACAGGCACCGCAGACCTTACGGCCGCAGCTATGGGCAGCAGCATCGACAATAGATGCAGAGAACATGGTCCACTCGGACTCTATGTCTCCAACATCCCCCGGGATCTGGTCGAAGCTCTCCCGGAGGTGGGAGTTGAATACATCCCTGGCCGAGGGCTCCGCCAGGCGTTCCCAGCAGACCCTCACTATGCGCTTGGGCCTGCCAAGTCTGTCTGGCTTTCTCCTCCTCCAGCGGATCCAACTCACCACCAGGTGATGATCAGTGGACAGCTCAGCCCCTCTCTTCACCCGAGTATCCAAAACATGCGGCCGAAGGTCTGATGATACGACAACAAAGTCGATCATCGACCTCCTGCCTAGGGTGTCCTGGTGCCAAGTGCACTGATGGACACCCTTATGTTTGAACATGGTGTTCGTTATGGAGAATCCGTGACTAGCACAGAAGTCCAATAACAAAACACCACTCGGATTCAGATCGGGGAGGCCATTCCTCCCGATCACGCCTCTCCAGGTGTCACTGTCGTTCCCCACGTGGGCGTTGAAGTCCCCCAGCAGAATAATGGAGTCCCCGGGAGGGGCACTATCCAGCACCCCCGACAGGAACGCCAAGAAGGCAGGGTACTCTGCACTACCACTCGGCCCGTAGGCTGAAATGATAGTCAGAGACCTCTCCCCAACCCGAAGGCGCAGGGATACAACCCTCTCATCCACTGGGGTAAACCCCAACACGAGACGGCTGAGCTGGGGGGCAACAAGCAAACCCACACCAGCCCGCCGCCTCTCCCCGTGGGCCACTCCAGAGTAGAAGAGAGTCCAGCCCCTCTCAAGGAGATGGGTTCCAGAGCCCACGCTGTGCGTGGAGGCGAGCCCGACTATTTCTAGTCGATATCTCTCGACCTCCAGCACAAGCTCAGGCTCCTTCCCCCCCAGCGAGGTGACATTCCACGTCCCTAGAGCCAGCCTAAGCATCCGGGGATCAGGCCGCTGAGGTCTCCACCTTCGTCCGCCACCCAATCCTCTTTGCACCGGTCCCTCACGGTTCCCCCTGCAGGTGGTGGGCCCACTGGGGGATGGCCTCGCGTCTCTCGTTCGGGCTTGGCCCGGCCGGGTCCCGCGAGGAGCAACCCGGCCACCAGGCGCTCTCCGACGAGTCCCGACCCCAGGCCTGGCTCCAGGGTGGGACCCCGGCTCCGCCGTACCGGGCGACGTCACTTTTTAAAGTTTCAGTGTGAAATTATGCTATTGCTATAAATCATTTTAAGGGCTTTCGACACATTTTTACCAGGGGTATCAACATATGTGGAGGGCAGTGTATGTCCAGTTTAATGGATGATATAGACATGATAATATACAGACTCTGCAATGCCATTAAGTATTTGCAGTTAAAACATTTGATGCAGTTATATTGGGCATTGATAGTTTTATTGTACAGGAAAAATATAGATATAGATAACACAACAAATATCTAATGTTTTTAAATGTACAAAGAAAAGTAAAGGTTACCTCATGCAGACAGGTGTATTGTACGTGATATGGAGCAACAGTCTCCTCTCCTTTAATCTCCACATTAATGCGCATTCGTATAGCCCCAGACACGGCTGATTTGTCCGTTCGTTTGTCTGTTAAGTGTGTAAAACAAACAGCAACACCTTCACTTAACGTCATCCTAAAACTACATTAATCATAACGATTAAGTTATCTTTACAGCTGCTGCGTCATCAGATAACCTGAAGCGGTGGGATCACTACACTGAGAGAGCAGGGCCAAAAGAAAAAGCATACCAAGATTATACCATACGTCCATCTCTCCGCTCAGAGTGCGGACCTCGATGATAGTTTGACCGAGGAAGTCGTCAGACTCTCGCTTGAACTTCTGCTTCACCCGAGACTTAATGTCATCGTCTTCATCCCACACTCGCACCTTAATGCGGTCTGAGGAGTTGTGACATTCACTACACAGGCAGAACAAGAGAATAAACCGCATGCATCAACAACGGTGGCCATTTGGATTACTATCTTGGCTCAAGCCAAATGATTTCCAGAGAACAAATAAGACAAAGAATTGATTAAAGTTAACCCATGCTGCAATTAAGAAAGACATTTATTTGGCAAAAAGTATATTTGTATGCAAAATTCATGAATTAAATAATTTGCTGCCTTTTGCAGATTTGAAATTTTATATTTGATTTTGAATGAACTACCACTAAATAGTTTCTCCTCTAACAGCTACACATTTCCAACCTTTGCAGTGAAATTAATGTGACTCACAAATTAAACGTTTCCTCCCAAACAGGGTTGAGGTTACCATAGATAGTTTTGGTCCTCTTTTTGGTCTTTCCCACCTGGACAGTTACATAGGGATCACTAGAACCAGTTTTATCCTTGGCTTGGAGACCCTGAGCACACAAAACTGAACAGAAGAGAAGAAAAAAAACTGACTCAGGCATTGTAACTGTGTATCTACTTGGGTGTAAGCGGTTGCTCTTCTGTTGACTTTCTGCTCTACTAAACCATAAACGCCATCTGTGTTACTGGCGCATGGATGGCTATTTGTCCCTTTTTATAGACCCAAACACCTGACACGTACCATCTCCTCTGACGTTGATGCTGAGCATACTGACCAGCTCCCTTCAGAGCTGAAAGTGGCCCCCCTCACCTGTGATGCAGATCTTGGCTGACCATTTGGAGGTGCCGTCGAGCACACTCTGCTTGATCTGCTTCATCTGGGTGACATGAGAGGACTTGGGGACTGCAAACACTTCCTGGATGAGTTCAAAGATCTCTGGTTTGTTCCTCTCGCGGATCTTCATGCGATCTTTAAGAACCATGATAATGTTCTGGGTTCTGTCCTCTGCGCCATGTTTGGAGCTCTTCTCTGCGGCTCCTGGTTAAAAAGAAAGTCAAAATGACATAACCAAAGGGATTATTAAATCATTAATCAAATAAACTTGGTTTCACATAAAATGTGTTGACAGATTATAAAATAAGTAAACAAATAAACAAATAAAAGCATGAACAAAATTTCTTTATTTGGAAGCAATGTCTACAATATCTAAGAAATAAAATTTCAATGGATTTCAATCCAGAGAAGAAAGTAAGCTTATGGCGTAAATGAAAAAACTATGATCTATTTCATAAATCAAAAGCGAATAGAGCTCCGAGCAATAAAATGCTAAGCAAAACCGATGGAAAAGAAAGCTAAATGACAACAAAAGACAAACTGCCTTTAATATCTTTCATACACCCCCCCCCCCCCCCCCCCCCCCCCCCAAACACACACAAAGGGAAATAAAAATGAAGGAGGATGACTCTTTGCTTGAATTTGATTATTGAACATAAAAAGAAATAAATACACAGAATGTTTTTTTCTGTTAATAAGAACACATTAGTAAGTGAAATGAAGTACACAATAATTATCTCACTAATTATACCATCACTTCAGCAAAATCCAAGTTTACATTTAGTGTACAACAGAAAGAACCGGTCGAAAGTTTGCATACACTCATCTTTGGCATGAATGTCACGTCATTCTGGTGTTTGGAGACAAATTTTGTAAGCTTTCTGGATCTAACAAGAATCAGATGATGTGAATATAAGAAGCTAATATAAGCAAACAACAAACAAATCTGTGTTCTCTTTAATGTTACTGCTAAGAACAGTAACTTACCACTATTTTCTAAAAACATAGTATTTTGTCTCAGATCTAAAAGTTTGGATCTTCCAACATGTGTCTAAAACAAGGGACCAGGGATCAGTACTTTAATTCCATTTAAACAAAACAAATAAAATAAAACAAAAAACAAATGAAGATAATCATTTATAAAAACCTAGTTGAGTGAGGAAATTCACTAATTAAAATTCATTAATTGTTAATAGATCTTTATGCATTATGACACTTAGAATCTTGATAGGTTATTTCTGTACACTTGCGTTAAACCCTCATGTCATCAGTTTCTTGCCAACACTTCTCTTACTTTGTAGACAGTCAGCATTGAGCAGGTCCTGGCACTTCTCATGGCATTTGACTCCACACTCAGTGCAGCGCATGCCTTGGCGAGCAATACCCCACAGCAGTCCTTCACACTCGTAGCAGTAAGTTGGAGTGGTGGCTGTCCACACTTCGAAATTGTGTGGCGTGGTGCAAGAAATTGGATATATGAGGGCCTGCAGGGTCTTCTTGTAGACATGACTCTTCTATAGAATGAACAGAAAATATTAGTTAAGATTAATGCATTGCTTCACACTTTTATTAGTGTATAAAATGTGCTGTTTGAATAAAGGGAAAACAGACCAGTTCTTCATTATGCAGGGTGCTGGAGGTTAGGGCTGAGGTGATTCCGGCCTTTCTGGAGTTCTGGACCAAAGACTGAGTGACAGCAGAAGAGGGGTTACTTCAGGTCTCACATTTCATATTTGTTTAGTAATACATGACTACACATGTTCCCTAAAATCACTTATCTCAGAGTATAGTTTCTTTACTCTGCTCATTAAATACATTCCACTGAAAATGAGCTTAAAATGGGGTTTTAATTTTAAAGGAACATACAAACATTAAAGAGTCTATCCCAGCATTTAAAAAAGATTTATTTTGAAGTATAAAACATGTCTCAAATAGGTGAAACAATGTTAACAGTGAGTACAATACAATTTTCTTTGTGCCTCAATTTAGATAAATGAAAAAATGTATACCTTTAAGATGACTGAAGCTACTAATCATTCATGTTTATGTGGTTGTAAAAATATAAACAGTTAGAGCTCTATTTGTATACATACTGTAGAGAAAGATCAATCTCAGGGAAGCCAGTGAATCAATATTTATTTTATACATACTGTATTCTTCGTATGCACACCTGTCAGCCCTAATGTGATTTCTTTAACTGTCCGGTCCAATGGTAACACAAAAGTACAAACTACTTTTACAAACTAATTAATTAAAATATTTAAATACCAAATAATACTCACCATTGCCTGTGGTTTAGGCAAGGAAGAGAAGGAGGAGACATTTAACATTAGAAATAGCAGGAAAAACAGAATTGTTCAGAAAGCTTCCCTAAACCATAACCTAAATCAGTGTTTATAGAACTAGTGGTGAAATGCTGTTAAAATATTATCTAATTAATTTGAGGCTTTTGCAGTGAAGTCATTGTAAGTAATCACATTCTTATCAAATTGCAAAATTTGACATATTAGCAACATTTTTCAGTTCAGATAAGTTTAACTAAACACAATGTTGTAATAACGTTTTAGGGTATAGTGCAATTTAGCCCATAGATCATTCTGCGCTGCATTCACTTGCACTCAGATATTTAATATTTACTTATTTAAACACCAGTCCAAATGTGTACATTTTTATTTGATTAACTATCAAATTTAAAGTACCAGTCCCAGTTTAAATGTTTACAAATCAATCAACAAAACAAACCAAAATGCAGGCGATTGATGAAGCAGCTCTTGCAACCACAGCTGTTATTTGATAGCAGAATGTAATAATATTTACTGCTTATTCAGGCAGCCCACATCCATTTCCAATTAATTACTGGAATCGCTTTCACAAAACAAAGGAGTGTGTGTGTTGGTGTGCAGGAATGAGACCATTGGGGGAACATAATGCAAGTGTGCCAGCCTATGTGCTTCTATCTGAGAGTGCTAAATGTTATTAATAATTAAGAAAGTCCTTGTTGGCAACTATTTGCCTCCAGTACTCCATGGAAAAGGCAGAAAGACTGCACAATAAGCTAATCCTAGCAATTAATATGTGCAGTGCCTTAAAAAAGTTTTCATACCCCTTCACAAAATTCAATGTACTTTTTCTAGATTTTATGTGAAAGACCAACATAAAGTAGCACATAATTGACATATGGAATGAAAATGATATATGGTTTTAAAAATGTTTTACAGATAGAAATTGGGAAAGTATGTTGTGGATGTGTATTTAGTCCCCTTTATTCTGACGCCCCACCCCAAAACAATCCAGTACTACCTAATGCCTTAAAAGGTCCCCTAATTAGCAAATCCTTGGGTGAGTAATTATTGAGTCCATTAACGAACAATTAGCATGATGAAGACAACAGAACACACCAGATAGGTCATGGATAAAGTTGTGGAGGGTTTTAAACCAGGATTAGGTTAGAAAAACCATATCCTGAGCTCTAAATGTCTCACAGGGAACTGATAAGTCCATCAACATGGAAAGAGTCTGGCACAACTGCAAACTTACAAATTTGGCCTACATGCAAAGCATTACGTGTCTGAGAAAACTAACAGCGCATATCACTCTGAACGCACCATCACCAAGGTGAAGCATGGTGGTTGTAGCATCATGCTTCCTTCATGTGTAACAGGGAAGCTGTTTGGAGTTGATGGCAACATGGACGGAACTAAACACATGGCAAAACTTGAAGAAACTTGACTTAAACTGGAGCGGTGGTTCACCTTCTATCAGGAAAATTACTATAAACGTACAGGGGTTGGACAATGAAACTGAAACACCTTGTTTTAGACCACAATAATTTATTAGTATGGTGTAGGGCCTCCTTTTGCGGCCAATACAGCATCAATTCGTCTTGGGAATGACATATACAAGTCCTGCACAGTGGTCAGAGGGATTTTAAGCCATTCTTCTCGCAGGATAGTGGCCAGGTCACTACGTGATACTGGTGGAGGAAAAGATTTCCTCCAAAACGCCCCAAAGTGGCTCAATAATATTTAGATCTGGTGACTGTGCAGGCCATGGGAGATGTTCAACTTCACTTTCATGTTCATCAAACCAATCTTTCACCAGTCTTGCTGTGTGTATTGGTGCATTGTCATCCTGATACACGGCACCGCCTTCAGGATACAATGTTTGATCCATTGGATGCACATGGTCCTCAAGAATGGTTCGGTAGTCCTTGGCAGTGACGCGCCCATCCAGCACAAGTATTGGCCCAAGGGAATGCCATGATATGACAGCCCAAACCATCACTGATCCACCCCCAAGCTTCACTCTGGGCATGCAACAGTCTGGGTGGTACGCTTCTTTGGGGCTTCTCCACACCGTAACTCTCCCGGATGTGGGGAAAACAGTAAGAGTGGACTCATCAGAGAACAATACATGTTTCACATTGTCCACAGCCCAAGATTTGTGCTCCTTGCACCATTGAAACTGACGTTTGGCATTGGCATGAATGACCAAAGGTTTGGCTATAGCAGCTCGGCCGTTTATATTGACCCTGTGGAGCTCCCGACGGACAGTTCTGGTGGAAACAGGAGAGTTGAGGTGCACATTTAATTCTGCCATGATTTGGGCAGCCGTGGTTTTATGTTTTTTGGATACAATCCGGGTTAGCACCTGAACATCCCTTTTAGACAGCTTCCTCTTGCATCCACAGTTAATCCTGTTGGATGTGGTTCGTCCTTCTTGGTGGTATGCTGACATTACCCTGGATACCGTGGCTCTTGATACATCACAAAGACTTGCTGTCTTGGTAACAGATGCGCCAGCAAGACGTGCACCAACAATTTGTCCTCTTTTGAACTCTGGTATGTCACCCATAATGTTGTGTGCATTTCAATATTTTGAGCAAAACTGTGCTCTTACCCTGCTAATTGAACCTTCACACTCTGCTCTTACTGGGGCAATGTGCAATCAATGAAGACTGACTACCAGGCTGGTCCAATTTAGCCATGAAACCTCCCATACTAAAATGACAGGTGTTTCAGTTTCATTGTCCAACCCCTGTATATCCAGAGCTACAACTGGTAGCCGGTTCATGTATTAGAATATAATTTTTTGCTGTATAGAATATCCAAAAATAAGATCTAAATCAAATTGACAATCTTTGACAAAATTTCAAAACTGAGGTGAACAGATGCTCTCTAACCAATCTGAATGAGGTGTGCAAAGAAATATTGGCATGTGCAAGGCTGGAGAAACAACCCCCTAAAAGACTTGCAGGTGTAATTGCTGAGGTGTGGACACTTTTGTAAGGCACTACAGGTCAGGTTTCCTTCAGTACTCCTATTAAAGAGCATATTTGCATTAAATTAATCTGTATAAACAGCAAAGTATGAAAATAAAACCAACCTATCCCTCCTTACTTATGCTGAGCTAATGTGTTTTAAGAATGGCTGTTCTACAAATTTACAAGTTAAAATTTATCTTGAACGGGACAAGAATTAAGAGACATCTGTCTTGATGAGAGCCTCCCCATTCTTGAGAATCATATAAAATTATATATTTCATCCCTGAGAAATACATAATAGAAATAACAACAAAAGAAAGAGATGGACTGGGGAGATATGAGGTACTTAGTCAAAGACAGAAATGAGATTAGAGAAGAAGCTCACCAGATCTCTGACCAGAGGCATTGCTTTCCTCTTTCTAAGGTCTGGCATGCTGTCAATGCTGTACAGAGCACCACCCATGCTGAAAAAAAAGACGCACAATATATCAGCTTTATTTAAAATAGCAGCTGTCAAAAATATGGACACAGCTAATCAATTAAACAACAGGCTTGCCCTTCATTTGACAAGATACAGATTTTCTGCCATAATGTCAGCTTCATAGTTACTTACCCTGCAGATAAAAGCAGTGAGGCAATCCCAACATGTTCTCCTCGGGCCTGTGGAGGGAAAAAACAAGAAGAGCTAATGTTTGAAAAACATTGAAAGCATACAAAGAAATTAGATTTTTTTCTATCTATTGTCAACAGTATGGATAGGAGCAGCAGTATATAGGCGTATCAAGATGTGTCAAGGTTTTATAAAATAATGGCTTAAAATCCACAGACATTTTCTTTAATGGGTGTTGGTGCAGTCTGTTTGCTTAAATCTATGTGTCAAAATCAAAATATTAAACACATGTTATTGATAAAATTAAAATAACCATAACGATTAATGTAACACTGTTTTAGCAGCAGTAGAAATATTTGTTGCTCTTCTGTTTTAAATAAAAGCAGCTAAATCATGGTGTTTGACATTTTTGTCTTAATACAATGATACCATGAAACTGTGGTATTTTTACTCAATTGGCCACTATGAGACTCATATGATGAGTCTCATAGTGGCCAATGCTTAGTACTATATACTGCATCTCAGGAAAATAATTTGCATCAAGTTTCTCCATTAACAGCTTGGAAAACGGAATACTAAAAAGCAGACTGTAAACGTAAAAAATAGTCATACAGTGTTGTGTTTGGGGTTTAGTCACCTTCAAAATGCCTATGTGAGAATGCTCCAGAGAAGACACTGTTGACAAGGACTTAGTTGAACAATCGATGACTTTATTTCAACCAGGCCAATATCAAAAATTACGGATCTGTGGGAATCTTAAGTCAAATGTAGAAGAATACCCAAAGAACTATGAACACAGCCCCTCTTTATAGGAATACAGCCAGCACATAGCATACAGCTCCAACTATAAGCACAGTCATGAATTCATATCTTGACAAGATATTTTTCAAGGTTCAAGTCTAACCTGAACCCTCAAGATCTAATGTGTTATCAGACACTACAACAGCTGAAACACACAAAAAAGCTGACGACATGAGAGTGATATAGCTGAGCTGTGGGTATATCTACTTATACCCCAAACATTAGGCAGAGTAAATACTATTTCAAGGAAATAATTACCCATGTAATCATTTATATAATTGAACCTGCGCCATAAATGCCAACCAGATATTATTTTCTGCTTACTTCTTCAAAATAAACACACACACCCCGTTGTTCTCAACATCACGCTGATGTGCAGAAAAAGGCTTAGCTAAGATGCATCCAAAGGTTTAAATTGGACTTAAATTAGGCTTGCAGCAGTTTATCACTAAATATCTATGAATGCTGTGAGATTCACACGGTATAAACGAGAACGCGTATATGTCTACACCCACCTGAGAGTCTTTTCCAGCCATGGGTAATCAGAATGGACTACATGCAAATCGTTACGGGGATGGCAAACAACTGAAAAAAAAAATGAAATGGCAAAAACAAGAAACTATGCTAACATAACACATAAGATTGCACAGCAGTAAAAAAGAAATTGTGAAAAATAGGTGGAAAAAATCTGTAAACATGTAAAATAAAACACTAACATGCAGGGACTGTTGCAACAGATCATCGTGGTCAAATAATATTAAATTAAAGCATAAAAGCAACAGGGTAAACATACAATAACAAAAATCACAGACAACCTGGCAGCTATGCAAGCAAACAACAATGCTCTACTGAAACAAGTGCAGTCTGTACCTCTTGCAGCTGTAGTCGTACTCTACTGAAAAGGCGAAGCCAGTTGGCTTTGGCTCTAGCAGGGCCTGGCTCCATGATTTCTCTCTTTGGGAAGCTGAATTAAAGATTGAGAAGAAATACAGTAATCTAAAAGATGTTTATATATAAAAACCTATTAATTTAGACCATCCATAACACTTTGTGTTTGTTAATAATACGGAAGCCAAATGTGAATCAGCAAAAGGGTTTCAATTTAACACAAAGAACCTACAGTTCTGGTCAGACGTTTTTCAACAACTCATCAAGGATTACTTTTTTTTTTAAATCAACACATGGACAAACTTTTACATACAGGCACAAATACCTCTTTTATTAGCATCTAAAGCAAGCAAGCTTCTTGATATTTGACCACTCTCCTAACCAGATATGTTACAGTTAAAATTGGTTGTCTTCCTGCATTAACAGCTATATATTCAATGAAAACTCGGACACAGCTGGTTGCTCCAACAAGGCCATGATCCCAAACAAGCATCAAGACTGGTTTTGGAATAAATAAATAAAAAGTATAGGCTAACATTAAGTGTCAATACTTTGGGTCTCGTTAGCTGAAAGCTACTAAAACATACCGTACGTACTGTATATTTGCTGTTTTCAATGCACGTGAACCAAAAAAACAATGACACTTCATGTCTCCAATGAGATTAGGATAGAAAGACTTTACCTTGGAACAGGAGCCTCTTCTGTTTTCTCCTCAGGAGCAGGTTGCACAGTGTCTGCTGCTGGAGGTTGTTCAAGAGGATGAGGTTCCTCCAGAGGGGTTTCAGATATGGGCTGTGGCTCCTGGGGCTTGGTGTCCAGAGGTGGTACTTGGGATGGGAGTGTTGGGGTGGATGTTGTTGTGACAGACATCTGTTGCTGTGAGGGAGCAAAGGAAGGCTTGATGGAAGCATCACAGGGCAACGTGCTGTCCTGTGTGACTGGAGGTAGTTCAAGAGCTGCACTGGGCGACTCGGTCTGATCTTGAGCAAGCCTCTGCTGATGCAAGGATGCTTGTTTCTCCAAAGGTGGCCTGGTGGAAGACAGGCCATCAGATGGGGGCATCAAGGTGGGTGCAGAGCCTGGTGGCATTTGAATGTAGGTCGGCTCCTTGTCTTGGCTTTGTTTGTCAGCCAGTGGATACATATCTTCATCTCCATATCGCAACCCTTCCTCATCTTCATAGTTGTACTGCCGTTCCTCTGAGTAAATGTCACCTTCCTCTTCATCATACAGTGCACTCTCTTCCCCTCCATCTTTGAGATAGCCTCCCTCATCACTGTAAACCCCTTGGTGGTCCTCCCCATCCCACCCTGGGGAGTCTTCTTTGCCATAGCTGACAGAGGAGTGGCAGGAGTGGTACGAGTCGTTTTCGTCGTAGAATTCTGAACCTTGAAAGCTTTCCCCATCCTCTGGAGCAAACTCCTCACTAAGCTGAGAGCTTCCTCGGCTCAGCTCGCCTGACGAGGCATAACGGCTGTCTGTGGGACTGACATGAGGGGGAGATAAAGACGTGTTAGATACATACAACCCACATAGATTTGAAATATAAATGACAGGGGATCCTCACATTTGCATGATTAGTTAGGTTGTCACAGATAAGGAGCTTGTGCTGGGGCCAGGAAGGGAAGCAGCTAATCAAAGACTAGTGTAGCTTAAAAAAGTATTAATACCCCTTTAACTTTTTACATTTTGTTACATTGCAATCACAAATGTCATTGTATTTTATTGGACTTTTATGAGACAGGCCAACACAAAATAGTGCATAATTGTGAAGAGGAAGGGTAAATGACACAGCATGTTTTACAAATAAAGATCTGTAAATGGTGGCATGAATATGTACTCAGTCTAACTCTGTCAGTACTTTTAGGACCATCTTTTGCTGCAGTTACAGCTACAAGTCTTTTGGGGTATGTCTCTGCCAGCTTTGCACATCCAGACACTAAGGTATTTGCCTATGCCTATAGAAAAATACCTCACATTCAGAAGGTTTGGATAGTGTCTTTGAACACCAATTGTAATAATAATCATACATATTTTGTTGCCTCTTACAGGATTTCAGTAAACGCTGCCCTGTGTAGAGGTCCATCCATCATCCTTCCATCAGTCCTGACCAGCTTTCCGTTCTCTGCTAAGAAAAAGCAACCCCGCAACATGATGCTGCCAAGCATAGTGTGTTGAGGGCAATGTGCAGTGTATGTTTTTTACCACGCATAGCTTCACATGCTTCAAAAAGCTCAATTTATTTTTATTTGAAAGGAGAAACATTTTCCAGATGTTTGCTGTGTATCCTAAATGACTTGTGGCCAACTTTAATGGATCTCTTGGTCAATTTTATGATTAATCCTCTCCTTGTCTGACCTGTACTATTTTGACAAAGCTCAGATGTTCTGGTGACCTTGCAGTTGTGTCATACTCCTTTCATTTTTAGATAATGGATTGCACACCCCTTCAAAATATATAAAAAGCTAAGGATACTGTTTCATATCATATCCCTGCCTTAAACTATACTGACAGTCGTCTTACTCCAAAATCTTTGACCTGTCGTGTTCCTTGGCCTTCGTAATGCTATTTGTGTACTAATTTACTCTAACAAACCTCTGAGGCCTTCACAGAGCAGCAGGATTTAAACTGAGATTGAATTGGACACAGGTGGACTTCATTAATTGGTGACTTCTTGGAGCACCTGGTTACACTTGATTTTATCTAGGTGTATCAAAGTAGAGGGGGTGAAGACAAATACACGCCAACATTTTCAAATCCTTGTTTTAAACAAAGGATCAAAGGACCGCCCCGACCCCCCCCTGCCCAATTCACAATCATGCACAACTTAATCTTGGTCTATCACATAAAGTCTGGACAAAATACATTGATGTTTGTGGTTGTAACCAGACAAAATGTTAGTTTAAGAGTTGTGAGTAATATTGCATGACAGAGTACTTCCAACCAGAGGCTTTTGGTTAGCTATGCATCTTTTTCGCTGCAAGATGCGTGTTTTAGTAAAAGATAGAAAACTTTCTAGAGACACTAATTCAAACACCAATTAAACCGAAAAATTCTACGTGCCAACTGACACCTGAACACAACACCATAATAACACATCTCTCCAAAATTCAAGGTTTAACTTTGCTTTAGAAGGAGGAAAAATAAATATTTATTTCTCTTTGCAGATAAATATATGAATTACATGTTTACAAAAATGGACAGTGCTGTTACTCACTGGGGCAGACCATGAGTCACAGAGGATGTGCAGAAACACAGGAAAACATCTTCCTAAACACGCAACAGACACTCACACTTCACTGTTTCATCTACATTGACCACAATGGAGTTAGCTCAGTAATGTACGGGGCAGGATCAGTAATGGAGAAAACTGTATTATGGCTTTTGGGCTGTGGGCTGGAGGGAGTACACACCAGTATGGATGAAGGCACACAGAAACAACCACAGCACCGCCTTTTTTTCCCCAGTTTATAACCTTATCTTACAATCTCTCTCATCTAATACAGACTGACTCACATAGTGACAAATTCTACATATTGCTTGAGTCTAAATACACATCTGACCTCTTATTTTCTGAAAGAAAAAAGGTGAAAGGCAAAAAGAAACAAACTTTTCTTTGCTTCTCTGTCAAGACGACATTATCAGAAATACAGCATTTTCCTGCATCAC
The DNA here is from genome assembly GCF_021462225.1 of Girardinichthys multiradiatus. NCBI lineage: Eukaryota > Metazoa > Chordata > Actinopteri > Cyprinodontiformes > Goodeidae > Girardinichthys > Girardinichthys multiradiatus. The sequence continues at coordinate 31,822,090 of NC_061802.1, forward strand.
AAGTGGGATTTAAATGTCTATAATTACCAAGTGTGAAACACCCTGCACAAGACAAGACCTTTCCTCAAGTCTCACATTCAGGGTGAGGCTGTAATAACAAGCTGTCATGACAACAGACACACACAGACAGACTCTCCCACAAACTCCAACCAACAATTAATCCATCTGCCTCCAACTGTTATAAAATATCAGACGCATACACACATCCTGTCAGTCTTTCATCCCCTTCCCACACACGCAACAAGAAGGCTGCACAGGCTTTCTAACAATAAACAAATGCATAATTGGTTGGATCTGCGAAGTTTTATTTATTTTATTTTTTTTACCAAGAACACGATAAGGACAGATGCAGGAACAGTAGTTTTCTGTAAAGTTAGATAGAATATACATATACAAAGGTTAAGAGCGCATGCATGCAAGCACATCGAGCGAGGAGGACGGGACAAGCCCACCACTGACGTCACAGCGAGACGGTGTCACAGGCTGGAGCAGGATAAAAAAGAGGAGGAGGAGCAGAAATTGCAGAGGAGGCACAGAGACCCACCTATCGGACAGAGAGTGCCTACTGTCTAGAGAATACTGACGACTGGTGCGCCGGCTCGACCCTGAGCCGGAGTCCATATCGCTGCGCCCGTTGGTGGCAGAGTCTAAACTATCATAGCGTCTGGTAGGAGGAGCAGGAAAGGAGATGGGGAGGAGTGGAGAGGTGGAAAAGGAGCATCAGTAGAGCCCAGTGCAAATCCTTCAAAGAAAGCTCTAACTAGTCTGAGCCTCTGACCTGCCTGGTGAAGGACTGGTTCACAAATCTGATTTAAGGGCAATAATCAGATGGCCACTAGATCAGTTTACTCTGTGTTATCCTGGCCATGGTGAGCACCCTTCTTTAGTGATTCCACAGTCATTATTCTCAGTTCAAATTAGTTGGGTGTATTTCAGGCATTTGTTTGCTTTTTTTTCCACATCTACTGACTCCTTACTCTGAGTTTAAAAATACCAACCTGGATGACAAAAGGATGTTTGTTAGGTTTATGATTCTGAATTGAAGATATTCACTTTATTGCAAAAGTAGTAACGCCTCTCGAAGCTTTTCATACATTTGGTCATGTTAAAACCAAAAACTTCAATGCATTTTATATGGGATATTAGGCTGTAACCAACACCTGGGGGTGGATTATTTTGAAGTAAAATGTATAGGATACATGGTTCCCAAAATGTTTTGCAAATCAAATAAATAAATGTGTGCTGTTACGAAGGACATTCATATCCCATAACCCCGGAAACAGGCAGCAGGTGCTCAGGCAGGATGTAAGTAATAAGAAGAAGGCTTGAACTCAGGACTGCATTCCTGGCTCCTCTATTGTATCACTGCATCGCACCAAGGAGATATTTTGTACACTCTGCTCTTCAAAAGACAAACTGTATACTTAACTTCAAATAAAAATCTAAAATTTGTATTCCTATTCTGCCTTTTGAGTCAGTACTTTGTAGAAAAATATTTCGGTGCAAATACAGCAAATTCTGGCTCAAGCTCAGTCAACTGGATTAGGAGCCGTAGTGAACATTGATTTTCCAATCCTGTATTTAACTTCATTGATGTTCATTTCAACTCTGATAAGCTTCCATGTCCTGTATAGGAAGATCCCTGCAGCATGATGCTGCCACCACCATGTTTCGCCAAGGGGATGTTGTGAAACGGGTGAAATGCAGTGTTACTTTGCATGTAGGCAGCTTTGATAATTGATCACTAATATTTTCTAGTCAACTTCTGAGGCCTTTGTAGAGCTGTTCTAGTTATGACGAGATCAAATTATACAAAGGCATTTATTAACTAGGTGACTTCTACAGGCAAATTGGTTGTACTGGATTTTATTTCGGGGTGTCAAAGTAAAGAAGGCTGAATACAAGTGCATACCAAACTCTTCAGATTTCTATTTGTATCATTTTCCTTTCACTTCATGATTATACACCACACTGTGTTGGTCTATTAAATCAAAAATAGCATATATATATATATTAAAGTTTGTGGTTATAACATGACAAAATGTGTAAACGTTTAAAGCAAATGAACAGTTTTGCAAAGCACTGTAGACTGATAAAGAATTCTCAGAGCATCTCCCCTTAAGAACATTGAAGTTGAATGAAAATTTATATTTTTATTCCTGTGAAAATATTAGTAGAAAGTCATAAAAGGAAGAAATACTTCTTTAGATTGTAAACCAATCCTTAAATATTCTTTAAAAAAAAAGAGATCGCACTTGAAAATGTACTTTCCTACCAAAACCGTGGCAAAAATAAAGGTCTATGGTAGATTTAAGCATTTCTGAGAAGTACTTCAGCTTTGATCTTCTGTTGCGATTTAGTTTTCTGCACACAGCTGTGAACAGGAAATGACATGGGGTTTCATTCATTCACACATGCATTCACATGATAAAAGATAATCACAAGGCCCACTTCATACATGACCTGTATACAAGAACTCTGAGCCCCAGCATGCTTGTATACACTGAGGCTGGGGTTGTTCTCTAGAGGAGGAGAGCACAGTGGGAGATGTTACCATGTACAACACTGAAGCAAAACAAAGCCACATGAGCTGGGTGGTCTCAGATGTCTTATAGGATTTGTTGATTAAATAAGAACTTGTTTAATATTGGGATTTTCGATATCAAAAATATTTTGGGTTCTTTTTGTCCTTTTACTGTGAAACAAATCCCTACCTTCTGTAAAACTGCTGACCACCCCCACATTTTATCAATTAGACTCCAGAAATATATTCTATCCGAATTTTGGTGGATCCAGTAAGCATTTTTAGCATGCATGTTACCTCATGGTTCTGTGATCGTAGTCTAGCTCATGGATGTCATCACTGTAGGAGTGCCTGTAGTTTTGTTGCCTCATCGGATACTGGTGCATGGAAGCGTTGGGCTGGGAGGTGGTGTAGAAGGGAGGTGGGATGCTGTTACTGGTCTCGCTGCGGTAGTCGCTGTCCCTGTCATCGACAGCACTGTCTGGGTCCTCGTCTGTTCCAACAGAAAAGTGGGAGACAAGACAAAGTTGGGTTGTGAGACTTGGAGAGAATAATTAAGATGGAAGACTTTAACTTCACACTAATTCATAACCTAGATGGTTGAAACGTGGACATAATTGGGTGTTCCAACAGGGACAATGGTCCTAAACACAAATTAAATTTGGTTTTAGAATGGATAAAGAAGGCTAATATTAAGCGTAGAGAATGGCCCTGATTTTAAACTACGGGAAAATTATATAGCTTACCTAAATGCTGGCTCTGCGGCTGGACCATCTAACTAAAAATTGTCTCTACCGTATCTAATAAGAAGAGTTACTCCAGAAGCTTATTAATTATGAAAAAAGCATGCAGTTGAGGAGCAACTTTTATCCAAATATTAGTACGGACAAATGTATATATCTGAGCCTGTATGTGTAAACAGCTATAACCCTGATGAGTGTGTGTAAACCTTTCTTTATGTGCATGGGTATTTGTTAGTATAGTGTTTCTTTACTGTGGATACATACTAGATCTACTTTTGATTAGGGATGAGTACTGAATTCGGTACTTTTATAGGTACCAACCAAATCAAATAAAATCAAACGGTACCACGATTCGGTACCTAAACGCATCATTGTGACACTGAGGGAGTGGATAAGCGGGCAATTTTCCATGCCGGACATGAACACAGCATTCTACACATGTATCTGTTTAATTATCTTCTCATGGCCATTCTCACACCTATGCCCCATCTCCAAAACCTATGCCCCTGTGAATAACTTGTGCCTCTTCATTGAAATTAATGTTATATATTTGATCATTTAGTCAAAATATTTGAATATAAGCTGAAGCCAAGTTCGAAGATGGGAACCCGTTTTTATGCAGTTATGATCTCTAAGATAAACTGCACAGTCATTACACTAAGATGTGGACAATAAACACAGTTACACAAGTCATTAGCAGAAGTGCATGACAGAAACTTACTCTGCTGGTCTCCCCACAGACTCCAATTACCTGCACAGAGAGAAATTGTTAACTAGTAAATATTCATTTGCAGATATAATTTAAACACATTAGAAATCCACATGGGAAGTTACACAAACATGTGAAGATCTGCAACCCGGAGAAGTGATCATCTTACAGTGTAAATCTGTTAGCTGAGAGGTTATGAAAGAGGTGACTGAGTGCATATCTTTGTATGAGTAAAAAAAAACAAAGACAAGGCCACTGAAGCAGCTTATATAGAGACTGACTGTTTAAAAGCAGCTGACCATGACGCTTTAGAGTAGCTACAAGCAGAAAACACATACATGCTGTTATCAATCACACAAACACATTAACATCAAGAAAGAAAAGCCATTGTAAGCAGACTAACCGCACACTCTTCTCCACCTGCTCCCTACGTCCCCATCACCAGTCACATAAAGAGACAGCGAAAGTGTTGGACACGCAGCATATGTCAACTCAATTTCATCACACATCTATCCCCTTTAAGTCATTTTGGAGCTCAGACAGGCATGTATTTATGATTAGTCACATCAACTTCCCTTGCTTTTCCCCTCTCTACCCTCTGTTGAGTCTAATAGCTTCATTGCTACCTCCTGTGTAGTCTTTTTCTCAATGAGTCAGGGCAACAGAGCTGAGGGAATGGGGAGAGTGGAAAACGGGAGGCACAAAAAGGACACAGCAGGTGACGGCACAGAGGGAGGTGAATGCAGAAGATACCGGTGACACTCACAGCACTGTGTGGAGGGGGCATGGAGTGATTGCTCTTGTTCTTCTTGGTATGCATACTGGCATTAAGAAAAGAAGCAGTGGAAACAAGCCTATTAGCAAAATAATATTAAGATCTTTGACTTGAAAACAATACAGGCAAACCAGATCTTAACTCTGGCAGCTCTGCCAAATTAATCAGAAACACGAATAGAGATATCACACGAAACCAAACCAACAGCTAAATTCAATTTTGGAAGAATGCATTATAAGGAGAAACCATTAAAAAGATAAGTAAATGCATGTGGCATTTAGTTAACAGTTTGTGTAAAATAGTGAAATTCTTACATCTTGATCTCTCATTGCATTAAGTTGTTCAAGTTTTTTGGCCCAGTATCTAGCCTCTTCCTCTGGAATGTCTACAGAAAAACAAAAACAAGTTACTCCAGTCATTCTGCAACAAATTCCAAGCAAAGTGTGCAGAATAAACAATAGCCTTTTTTTCCATTTCAGTACGGGTAAATATAACTGAAAGCAACAGAAAGCCACTTAAACAGAAAGAGTAAGGAACAGTACTTCTCTGTGCAATTAGATTACATTTTAAAGGCAGTAGCCTAAGTATTGCCTTCATAATGTATGTTATGCAATGTATGGCTTGTAATATAAAAAAAAATAAGCCAGTGAGTTTGCCTTTTAGTAGCCAGAGTAGGCCATCCCACGTGAGAGAGTAAAACTCACAGTGATGTGTCAGTGCTTTACAGTTAGTGCTGAACCTGAGAGCAGCATGATAGGCAATGTCAACCATATGAAGACAGTGAGCAGAAACATTAGATAGGATCTCCATAATGCAGCTGCAAGTCACTTTTTTACATTATAAGAAATGAAAAAATTTGTTCAAAAATAAAAACCCAACTTTAGCCTCAGCTACTTCGCAAATTTCTCCACATAGGAGTTAATAGTGAGGGAGTCATCAATCAAGACACCAAGGTATTTATACTCGCTAACCACTTCTATTTCATTTTCCTCCAGTGTGGTCACTGAGGGAGTCATTTGCAATTGCTTTCTGATGTGGAAAACAGTAAGTTTAGCATTATCTACATTAAGAACCCATTAAAATTAAGAGTTGAAGTTTTTGGATGTGGATGGATGTGGTAGGTACAGTAGACAGCATGATATTAATAAAGCGCTCAAATTTAAAAGAAAACACAGAAAAAATCTAATAGGCTCAAATGGGAAGATTGAACCTTTTGCATAGAATAAATAAAAATATGCTAAAAATCAAACCTAATGGCAGTTCAAAGCGGGTATCGAGCAGCAGTCTGTGAAAGGTCGGGTCTTTGGTCCCACAGATCTCATTCTCAGCCATGATCACATTTGAGTCCAGGGTCAGCCACTGACCGGGACCCTCCTGAAGAACACGAGATGGGACAAGACAAAAGTATGCATTTGTGTCGATGAATTTGCGGTGTGTATTTTTAGTACACAGAAAAAAGTTGTCAAAGTGTAATATTTTGGTATCTATCCTGAACCACGAGTGGAGCTTTGTGGTGGGAGGGAGTCAGTCATCTCCAGGTTTAAACTCATTTTACAGTTAATATTTTCTGTTTACTTTAAATTATGCAACTTCACTTATAAGTATTTTTTTTCTTGAACACAGAACATTCATTCATGTTGATTAGAATAGTGTTTTCCAGGCTTTGAATACAAACTGCTCTGTGTGTAGTGGGGTTGTGCTAGTTTAACTTTTGAAAAATCAGCGAATGTTACAAAACTTTCTTTAGATTTAATGTGACCACTATCAAATAATCACAGCTTGTGTCTGCAGACAATCTTAATCCTGACCGAAGATCTCCCTTCTCTGCTTTGCTCCAAAAGCGAATAATTAAAGAACAGAATATGACCAATTCAAAATACAATATAAAACTCATGCTAGGAACATTATCAAATGTTAATTGTTTTTTATTATTTATCACTCAGATTTAAGTACTGAATTATTATTAATGTTAGAAATAGAGAAATAGAGCAGGAGAGGTACTTCATTGGACTGTCGTATGCTGTGCAGGGGGATCCACACAGTTCCCACCATGGTGTCCCAGATCAGTCCTTTGTTCCACACCTCCACTGTGAGGCCCAGATCCAGACGGTTTATTTCACTGTATGTCAGAAAAAGTAAATTGTTAAAAAATTACATGGAAAACAAATCATAGTTGTATATGGATGACTTTTAGCAGTAAATGGCATCAGTAGCTGCATTTCTATGTTGTAATAGATGTGTGCCAAGATTAAACCTGTTTGGCTAAATGAGTCATTCAGCATGAACAGTAGACTGTCAACAAGGCTACTGACAAGATAGATAAGAGCAGAAACTGTGTTCCTGTCGGAATAACAAGAATAAGCTTCAATTTTTCTCATTGCAACAAACATAATGCTCATATAGCGTATGTAAGGAGCTCACAAAGCACTCTAATGAGAGTAAACAGCTGGTATAGATTGCTGAGAGATGCAGCGGGAGCATCTCTCAGCAATTAGCAAGTCCCTTTTCTATAACAACCAATTTAATTATTCAAAACTTTAAGTGAAATGTTTTACTTCCATTTCCCAAAGACCTGATAAAGTGGGCAGACTCAATGATTTGCTCCTGTTTGAATGGTAGAGTAGTTACAAAGAAAAGACGCATGTGTCAGAGTAAAAACCATTCTGAAGAAACATTTTTGTTTTTGGCAGATTTCCAGTATTACTGAGTTCAAAAGAACTCTTTAGATAAAATAAATCCACAAACCCTCTGGGTGTGGAGACATGTTATGTCCTTCTCTCACTCCTCAGCAGGAGGAAGGCTAAATAAAAGCAAAAAGCCAAAAATAACTTCTTTTAGAAAATGATGCTGCTGATCCTGTTGGCCTGGGTTACAAAACAAATGTTTTCAGCAGAACTGGACGCTTGAGGGAAGTCTCCCTTTAAGTGAAATAATATAATCTATTATTGATATTCTGCTAATAGCTTGATGCTATTATTGTGTCTGTACTGACAACAGGCATGACTGTTTAAACCAACTCTAATGCTTATATTTAGTTTCTTTCGAAGGAAGCCAACAATTTATTTTGCACAAAATACTCAGTTTACAGGACAATGACAAACAGTACAGTAAAACGCTTTCAAGTTGGTTTCAGCTGTTTACATGGGAGTGCAATTAACTGCAGACTACATATAAAGTTTACTCCAACAGGAAGAGCAGCAACAAGTCAGTGAAGACATTTTTTCTTTTCGTGTGAAGACATTTTTAATTAAATGTCTATTTTAGCAAATTAGCAGACAGGAAAAGAGACTAACTGTGGGAATGCATGTTGAAATTAAGGCACAGGAGAGGTGAGTGGAATAAGAAGACTCACAACATAAAGTCCTGTTCCCAGCATGGTTGACTGCCACGCACAGCGATGGTTGTGCTCTTAACATTTTGCACTTTGAGGGTCACGTATGTGTTAAATTTCTCTGTAAGAAATTAAATACAAAACGTTTTTCCCAACATATACTTTTTGCTCATTTATATTAAACAGCTTGATACATGGAGTTTAATGTTCCTAACTCACCTTGGGGTCCATCGAGCTTGCCTTTCTTTACTGTGTGCAAATTGAAAACAAAAAACAAGACATTAGTTTGTTTTGTCCTAAAGTTCTTGATGCAGAGGTTCTCCAGTTGCTGGATGTGGGCCTATATCTTGGTATGTAGTACCACACAAGTGACTTATGACAGCAATTGGATGCACTGCATTGTATTTAGGACTCTGGGAGTAAAGAAGATTTATTATACCACATTTTTTAGATTTTTATTAGTAGAACATTTTGTAAACCATGTATCAATGTCTATCACAACAAATTTACAATAAAATGCGCTGAAGTTGTCAAAATGTGAAAAACCTTAAAGGGTATGAGTACTTCTACAAGGCACACGACTTAATCATTGCTTCTAGCTTACACACTCTGAAGTATAGCTGGCTGGTGAGAGACAGCAGTTTGGCATTTTAGAGATGAGGTGGGAGGTCTGCAATTCTCAGTCTGGGATTCCTCTGTTCTCTCTGGGTAGAATGCCAGGATCTCAATATGAAAGCCTGCATCCATTCAGTAGATGTGAAAGTCTCTGAGTCATTTTTTTTGGAGGCTAAAGGAACAGCTCGTTCAGGTAAAAGTGACGGTTACACTAGGGACAAGCGTGGCCATATGGCTTCTAATCTCTAAAAAATGCATGTGTGAAATCCCTCAAAGTTTCCAACGTGACCTGACAGACTTAGCAGTGCAGTCATTTTCTCTGAGATGATGAACAAGGCATTGTCAGGATTTGACTGCCAATCGCCCCTAACAGAGTACTCTAGAGGTACCAGAATGACTTTTAAAACACCAGTGATGTCAAATCCGCATTTATTATTCATTGAATTGACCCCTACTGATGTCTACCCTCTTTCTGTTCAGCAGTGAGGTATTAATATTTAGAGTGCTAATATTTAATTCCTGCTGATTGCCTGTGTTTATTCATATTACATTTACAAGATCAGGCACAACTACCAATAAATCTAAAAAAAAAGAACATTAAAGACACCAATTTGTAAAGTTTCCTAGGTACATATGAGAATGACAATGGACAGTGACAATTATTAATCTTGCATTTTAAATCTCCCCAATTCTAGACTTACAATTTAAATTTTTTCCATTTGTGAACCATTTGCAAAAGAACATTGGGCAAATTTGGAATAAATTCTAGTAAACTGATCATTCTAACCTTGAAAAACAACAGACTTTATAATAGTAGGATACCATGGAAAAACACTTCTAGATAATGGAAATCAAATGTTTTTACCTCTTGTTTAATAACAGGATATTTTGTTTAGATACTTAAATTATATAACTGTCCCATAGACTGTTTATTTACAGTCTTTGGGGTCGCCAGGAAGGTACAAGCACTAATCATTGGCATGAATTTCATATTAATTTTTGACTTTTAATACTTTTATTAGAATTGATTTTTGGGGGCATGGGATAATAATACAACACACAAACTTCAATGATTAAAACAATTTGGGTACATAAGTTTGAATTTATAGTGGACTTTCTCCAATCCATCCATGGTCAAAATTGTACATATAAAGTCAAATATGCACATTAAACCCCACTAATATTTTGATCAATGTCTCTAATTTAGTTGCACATAAACCACACTTATTTGTATATTTGACCACTCTTTTTGGCATATTTGGTCAAGCTTGATTTAAATGTTTGGTTTCCTTGCACGAACACAGTTTTTAGAATTAGTTTAGCCACAAACTTCAAAATATTTCAGGTTGGGGCCATTCCAGAATCTTAATGTTAACCTGCTTTATCCAAACAAAAACCATCTTTGGTACGTATTTGGGATAATTTACAAAATGTTATGAATCTAGCTGTTGATTTGGGGGGATGTTGATTAATTTGGAGGTAGTCCTTCTTCCTTATAATACCATCCACTTTGTGCAATGCACCAATAACAGAAGCAGCAAAACACACCGTTAAAATGATGCTACCTCCGCCATGCTTGATAGCTGGTATAGTATTCTTTGTATTGAAAGGATCCTCTTGACTCTTCCAAATATACTTTAATTCATCACAGACAAATAACTCAATCTTTGTCCGGTCTGACCATAAAACGTTTTACTAGATAGTATTAGGCTTGTGGAAAGCTGCAAATTTTAGTCGAGCTTGAAGGGGATTATTTTTGAAGAGGCATTTCGTTCTTGGTCAGCAGCTACTCACTCCACTGTGCTGCTAAACCAGGTTTAGCTAGGACCCTCCCCAAACTGGTGTTTCTAGTTAATGGTACACTTGAGCCTTGGTGGTTTCTGGCTTGTTCTCCAACATCCTAACAAGTTCTCTTACATTAGGTTTGCATGAAATTCGTTCAAATTGCGACACATTTGGCTAATCCAAGAGCACAATGATCCCAAACAAACAAGGAAACTAGTCTTGGAATGGATAAAGCAGGCTAACAAGAGGTTTCTGGAACAGCTAGAACTCAACCTATTGAAAGTATACAGGCTATTTAAAAAAAGATAACTGAACACCAAAAGCTTTTTAGCACAAGTATCATTCAATGAACAGTAGCTTGACAGGAAAGAGGGTGGAGGGTAAAGGGGAAGAGATCCAGCAAATGTTCCAAAACCAGGAATTAAACCCAGGACAACTATATCAAGGACTATAGCCTCTGCACATGGAGCACCTGCTCTACCTACTGAGCCACCAAGCACCCTAGAAAACCAACCAATTTAAAGGAACTCCACCAAATCTTATAAGGACAGAAGTGAAATATCCAGCCAGAATAATGTCATCACCTTGTTGCCCACAAAGCTGTGTGGTTTGTCTGCAGCTTGCTAAAAGACATGTAATCATATATTCGTGGCAGTGTATGTATATATTTGAGCCTGTATGTTAATTTTAAGACTTTGAGGATTAGGGAAGTACACAACAAATAACTGATATGTACCCACAATTTAAATTGTTTGTAGTGCTATTACTCCATGATGAAAAACTAACAAATTATTTCTTTAAAGCTAAAAAATAATAAAAATCCATGGTGATAATTACCAGAACTATATGAAGCTGTTTTTTGAGCCTAACATGTGGAGAGGCAATGGATTGATCTGCAAATCATGTCATTTCAGTGGCTATTCTTCATCCTAACTGAGGCATACCCACTATTGGTCCTCGAGTGCCTCTGTGGGTTCTCAGTCAGTAACCCAAACATACAGATGGCTAATACATTAAATCTAATGGCATAATGTAGACTATAGCTGCATTTTTCGGGCCAATGTGAGAACAGGGAAGGCTTTGTCTTTTTTTAGGAAAATGAATAACAGGTAGTTTAGAAAAAACTGATTTTCCTCTTTTTGCACTTATCTAGATCTGTAAAATACTATAAAATTTTTAGATTGAGTAGGATTTAAACACAACTGTCAGTCAAGTTGTCCACTGTGGTAGTAAATAAATGCAAATGCCTTTTGTTGAGTAAAGCAAATTAAAAAAAACAAGGGTTTGTAGAAGAGAAGATGACAAAGCAACACATTCTGAGTCATTTTCTTCATTAGTGAAAGCAGGAACGATAATCACTCTGGACAAATAGGTTTCTTAAAATAGCATTTTCCCCAGCAAACCTCTGGGAAGATGCCCATCTCTTCCTTAACCACGGCTCTGATTCACAAGTCAGGTGCCAGCGCTGGTGGTGTGGTGAAGCATGTGCTTGCTAGCCAACTTCAAAGTAAAATCAACTTCCAGACATTTACCTGCTGACAAAGCATTCACATCCGAAAGGGTAGGGAAGATTTAATTCAATCAATTCACATTTGACTAACATGTGAATACTAACAGTCATTGACAGATGCACCCTAGCACCAACCCTCATGCACAGCGGCCTGTCCTCATCCAGTCATCGCCCTTTTCCTCTCACTCCATCACTCACTCCTACAAGCTTCCCTTGCCATGTGGTGAGTGTGCACGTGCACTCTCTTTCTATCTCTTTTGCTTGTGCTCCATTAATCTCTCTGTGGAGCCGCCGGATGCAGTCAGAGTGAGCTGCATCCCCAACTCTAAAAATAACCGTTCTAGTGTGACAGGGCTGGGGAGAGGGGTGCTGGAAAGAGAGAAGAGGGGTGTTGTGTGTGTGTAGATGGGGGGGTAGAAGGAGTACATGCTGCTAGGCATAAGACTGAACCAACGCTGTTGCATTTACAGCACAGTGAGAAAGTGTTGCATATTGTGTTGAGTTGCATCGACAGCAATTACAGGATTCCACTTCTCATTCTTCACTGAGGAGAAATAAATGAGTACAGTCCTAAAATTAGAATTTGATGGAAAAGAAGCCAGTGTTTTGGTAGTGTGTATATTTTCTGTCTGTCTAGATGTAAAATACAATAAACAGGCAGGATTAAACTCTAAAGGTTACAAACGTCCATAAGATTTCGATAAGTTCCATTAAACTGCCAATGTGAATATACTAATTTAAGGTTCTGATGCATTTGGACGGTTCTTTCTACAGGTTTGAATGATTATGCAACAAACAACTTCAAAGACTAGGGTACTCAATTTCAAATTTGTTGCGGATTTACACTGATCTACACACATACCAACTCAAAAATGGACATACATCCTCACTAAAATGTGGACACGTCTCACTGAATAAGTTGCAGACAAATGCAATATGGCTGAGGTCTGGCGGCCAAATCATGAAATATTTACTGTATCTCGTCTGACCTTTTCTCCTGAAGGTATTTGAGTTGTCCAGCTGGGCAACTGAAAATTTCGGTCCTTGAAGGTGTGAAGCAGGTGCTTCCCTTTTGATCACTATGTCCACGGTGATGTAAAACTCACTTTGTGAGCAGTGACACTGGTGTTTCAGCAGCTTTCAGTTCATGATAGACCTTGCCCGTGGTGTATCTCGGGTTGTTCTTGGACATCCTACTAAATTGCTTTTTATCTAAGGGTGCAAGTGTGGGTCAGATGTTTAAACTTGGACACAGTTGGATAAAACAGGTCAACCATCCTAAAAGACACATCGAAAGTGGTTTTAGATTGAAGGGGAGGGCGTCAGGCTTTTGGAATGGGCCCAACCTACACCTTCTTGAAAATATTTGGACATGGAAAGAAAGCTCTGTTCCAGGAACACAACTGAAGGAAAATAACTCTACAACTTTGGATAAGAAAGGTCAATGTCCAACCAGAATTTACGCCAGACGCTTGTTGATGGCAGTTAATACTGTGCAGTTTCCCTGCAGCTTGCTAAAGCAGACTTATTCATTTATAGTAATATGGAAGTATGCATATATTTGAGCCTGTTTGTATAACTGTGACCCATCAATTAAAGAAAATTCACACTATACTCAAACATGTGCACTTAATCCTTGTTTGAAATGTATTGTTGGGATCGCCTGTAGGATCTGATCTTGTTAATAGAACAGTTTAAATAAATGTTTATTACATATTTACATTTACATATCACATTCATCCGTGTGATGAGTGTACATAAATCTCATCTGGCACTGCAAGGATGGAATGGGACCATGCCAATACCATGTTAAATTTCAGGTTCTCTGATTTATTAAGCACAAAATAAAAAATCTAAACAAACATTGAAATCAGTATTGATAATGAGAGAAAGTGGAACTGATGCCTTTTAGGCCTCTGCATTGTGTTTGTCTGATGTGTTCATTGCCATCTTGCAGCCGGGTGTCACAATCAGGGTGGCTGGCAGATTAAAATGTGCTTACTCAGCCTCAGTGACACAGTTTATCATTTCAGATTACTTCTAACAACACGAGACATGGAGGGGGGAGGGACAACTCTGAGTAGCTAATACTACATGACCTCTGGAGCAAAGGTGGGAACAGGCATAAGTCTTATCCTCTTCATTTCTGTGTATCCCCACATTAATATCAAACAATATGTTATTGATGCAAACATAGCAGTTGGCCTTCTAAGGGGTGTGAAGAAAGTAATGAGAAAATGCCTTTGCTGATCTTCAGTACCAGGAAGGATATAGAACCACCAAAGAACCAGTGTCAATTCTCAATATATGTAGAATTAGCTTCAGCAATGCAATAATAAACTGGTGCAATCTGGAAAACACACACCGAACACGTGAGAATTAAACAGAGCTCATTAGTTACTAAAATATGGGTGTAAGAAAATGAAAGGTAACCTAAAACTGATGTGCACACATTTAAGGACATGGTACCTATTATGGAGGCTTGAAACTTTGTAAAACTTTCAGCATTAGCAGATTTTTAGAGTGTGAAGAGTGAACACAAATGTACGCATAAGGCAACTTGCAGGTCATTTGTAAATTGATACAAATAATCCAATAATTTATGTATATTTGTGTGTGGCAAAAACATGTTAGCCTTTGCTTGAAGGATCTGTTGCCCCCTTCTGATGGACTTAATGTACCTAAATGTTTGGTAGCCATTGTTATGCTTGGAGCAATGTGTTTTCTACACAGAATAAACTTAAAAACTATATTATTTTTTGGCTATGTATTGTTGAGTTAAGGTAAATGTTTAATTTTACTAAGGCCTGCTGTTTTACTGGATGATCAAGTGTCTGTCAATATTCAGTTTATGGACAGATTGTGTACGCTCTGCTTCATAATTCACTAATATACTGTAATGAAGCTATCCATGCCCAGACAAGTACATAATAAGATATCTAAATAAGGTGCCTAAAGTTGATACTGCTATTACCATGTCCTACAAGCGCTTATACCAGGATCGCCTCTACTATATGTGGAGGGCTGTGTGCATACCTTGTCATTAAAAGGATGCTGATTGGTCTCCTGTGAAAGGTAAACAATCCCTTGAATGTTCTCAAATAAAGCAAATTTCACACAACTACTGCTGAGTCTTTTTCAAAACACATCATGTTCACCCTGGCACCAAACTTTACATTTGACAAATGCAGTCAGGCAAGTACTGTTCTCCTGGCATTCGCTCAACTCCAACTCGCCACTGGATTGGCAAACAGAGAGGCATAATTCATCGCTCCTGAGAATCATCTCCACTGCTCTGGAGTCCAGTGGCCATGGAAACCCATCTCACTGTTCTTGAACTAATCTGAAGCCTGCATGAGGTTTGGAGGTCTGCAGAAAGTTGTCGGCCTCTGCGCACCTTTAACCTCGTCATCCTCTGACCCAGGCTCTGTGATTTTCTGTTGCCTACCACTTTGTGGCTAAATTGCTGTCATTCCCAATTGCTTCCACAATTAGACCACTAACAATTTATGGTGGAATATGTAGTAGTGAGAAAATGCAATCATTTGGAGGGTTGACCCAGTAATTTTGGCAATAAAGTGTAGTTTTCTATAGGTTAATGAACATAAACAACTTTTTCTTTGAGGTTTTAAGAAATCTCCTTCCTTCATACCACACAACACAAAAATGTAAGACATGGATAAATTCCTGTTCTTTAGATCTTCCCCATGCCTGAAATCATCTGACATCAGCATCACCAACACATTAACAACTAATCCTAAATAACCATTAGATTAATAACCTGAACAATGAAAGTAAAATAAAGTTTGAATATTCTAAATACTTACTATCATCATTTCCTCCTTAAACTAGCTGCACAATGTTTAGGCATGTAAATGGGTTCACAAATTCAACATATATCACTTATATATCAATTATATTTTTATTATACATCTGTAAGTGTGTGTGTGGGGGGGGGGGGGGGGGGGGGGGTGTTAGGGAGGTTTCTGGATGGCCTTCAAGATCTAATTAATGAAAAATCAGTCAAGCTCTTACCAGATAACAAAGTGATTTTCGTTGTGCAAAATATCAACTCTTGATGTTCATAGGACTCCTACCCTACCTTTGCAGGTCCAAATACAAGGCATGCAAAAGAAGAACCTCCAGAGAAATACAGTAAATAATATAAAACTTATTCAGAAAATGTGTAAACACATCAAGGTGGACCGAACATCTATGTAATAATATCTACATTGTACGAGCCAGAGAAAATATGATCCAGTTTTATTTTTTGGTGGGGTAACTGACAAAGAAAAATTAAGATGAAGGTAAGTAGCTATAAAAAAAAAACATGCTACCTTTTCTTTTAACAAAACAGTTTACAAATAGGAACAAACTGAACGTAGGTTACATTTTGATTTCTTATGTTTGACTGAGGTTGCCAGGAACACACACATGGACTAATCTGTAGCATCGATCTGGTTGGAGCAGCGCCAGGTTCTGTGATATCCGCCTGAAGAGTTATTAGATCCCACATTACTCAAATACTTTGTGAATTACCGTGAAATTCGCAAATATATTTCAGAAATACGTATCATTTAGCATTTAATCCACACACTGGTTAGCGCAAGAATGTGTTTTAAAAAATACAGATGGCCGTTTTTTTTTTTTTTACTTTCCTCAGTAAAGCCCTAAGATACTATTTAGAGCTATTTTAAATGCTCAGATCAGCTGGTCGGGGAAACTGACAATATATCGTGCCAAGACATATTCTGTTAGATTCGTCTTACCTCCAACACACAGCAATGACATTTCTTATGTGCTCCTTTAGTCCAGGGTCCAGCTCCTTCACCAATTTCCTATTTGGCAGAGATAATCTTTGCAAAACACACTCCGGGAACGATGAGCGGCTGGGCAGGAGGTGGGTTAAGCCAGGCGTCGCTGTTCAGCAGCTGCAGCGGAGCCCGACTGGCTTCGTGACAGCCGGTAAAACAAAAAAAATAACAGACCGTCGACCGTCCTCTCGCTCGGACAGAGAAGGCCGGCGTCGCAGCCCCGTCTTTCTCTTTTTGTGGCGTGTCTAAGCACCTCTTTCCACCCCTCCCGCTCTCTCTCAGCTCTCGGGTGCCCAACACACAGCCATCTTGTTCAGCTTCAGCACCACCAGCTGCGCGGACAGCAGTGACGTCAGAGCGCGTGGTGATGGTGTGGGGCTTGCCACATTTAAAGGTTTAATATTAACAATACATTTCTGACATTTGTATTCTGCGTCTTTAGTTCTGATACCCCTAAATAAAAGCAAGATACACCAAGTGTCAGAAGTCACGTAATTTTTCAACAGTCTCTCTGTGTTAAATTTAATCTCAGTTTAAACACTTCCAGTAAAGTGCTCAGAGATTTCTTAGAAACCATAAGTGGACAAACAAGATAACGAAGGAACACATTAAGGGACACACCAAGTAGACTTACCAAAGCACGTCTGTCCAAGACGGGTAAGGAGAGCAATAACCAGAGAAGCAGCCAAGATGCTTCTTGGTAACCTTGGAGGAGCTGCAGAGATTTATAGCTCTAAAGGGATAATCAGCCGCCAGGAAAACCATTATTCCTGTACTGAAGAGTGGCAAGATACAATATATTGCTTAAAGAAAATCGCAAGAAGTCTGGTTTAAAGTTTGGCCACAAGCCATGTATGGTACAGAACGAACATGTGGAAGAAGGGGCTGTTCACACCATCCCCACTGTGAAAAATGGTGAAGAACAAAAGGTGGTGTCACGCTGTGGGGATGAATTACTTTAGCAGGGAATGGAAAGATGGTCAGAATGGATAGATAAATGGAAGGAGTTAAATACAGGGAAAAAACCTGTGAGAGGCTCCAGAAGACTTTGAGACTGCGATGGACGTTCACCTTCAGCAGAACGGTGAAAGAATAGTTGTGTGTTGGTATGGCACAACCAATGTCCAGACTAAAATCCAAATTAACATCTGGGGCAGAACGTAAACATGATGTTCACAGATGATTTTTACCCGATCTGACCAACCTGAAGATATTTTTCAAAGAAGAACGGGAATAAATTTCCATTTTTACATGTGCATAGCTGGTGGAGACATACCCCATTGTAGGTGTAATGCAAAAGGTGGCTCTGACAAATATATTGCAAAACTGAGTTGAGCTGGTGTATCATGTAAAATCCTACCAGTGACAAATTGTGAAAAAGTTTAATTGGTATGAACACTTAACCCCATTTACAACACTATTAAATTTACATATTTTACCAGAAACTCAGTAAAACTGTGATATTTGAAGACAAAGAAAAAGTTGTTGCAGTGCTTATTTTATCTGATAGCACAAATTGGATTTTGTGTTAGTTTGAACTGAAAATTAACTAAATTTGAATAAGCTGACTTGAATAAGGATGAAGCTTATAAAATAATTGCACTCTATATGATCGTTTCAAAATGGACTAACTGCATTTGGCCGGGCTGCAGTGAACACAACTGTACTGGCTCACACATGAATTAATTAATTAAAGTTAATAATTGGTACTTTATAAATACAGCGCGACTAATAAATACTACATCACATTACAGCGCTCTAAAAGTGTCATCTTATCCGTATTGTTCTGTAAAAAGACTTTTATAAAACAGCTCACAAAAAACTGTTTAAATACTTCCTCAACTCCATACCATACAGCTAGAATTACACGTTGGGATTTTTGCATTTTCTGAGATAAACATTACACATTAAACTTTAAAGGATACACAATGTCTTATAAATGTAAAATTGTACTCATCTAAAAATACCTGTTTATTTTGACTATCCAAAAGTGGCAAGCTGAACCATGTCAAGTCACTAAACAAGGAATTAACCTGTCGTTTACACTAAAAATAATTGGGCTTGATAAATAATGTGAAAGGGTCAACGTACCCCCCTGCTGGTGGGCTTCGGTTTTGCAAGAAGCCAGTTTTTATCCCATTTCACCAAAATCCTTGTACAGTATTTTAACTTTATGGCTACTGCAGCTTCATAAGCTGTTCAGGGACGTGATTCTAACCTTTAGTTGTACATTTTAAGGCCATGTCTTTCACCAATAGGAGGAAATTAAATTTAACACATTCCTTTTTTGTTGAAAACAATGAGTTCAATATAATTTATTGAACATCTGTAAAAAAAATACAAATACACTGGAAACACATAATGTTCTGACAACCTTTGAAACATCATGTTCATCCCACAACCTGGCAATTTCAAAAATCCAACATTTTATACCCCAGCATTTGAGATTTAGCCCTGCCAATACTTTTTCCTTTCGTCAATGCATTCGAAGCACAATACAAACAATTATATACATGCTATATTTAATCTGCCATGAATCTGTGGACAACTGCTGATAAAAAGCTATAAAACACAATTAAAGTCAACCTTATTTGTCCAGCTGGGTCAGTTCAAGAGAAAACTAGACTTAGTTTGACAGAATATTTGCATGCTGCCGCACAGATTCACATTCAGAATAACATGTGTCATACAAAATACATGTATCTACAAACAATAGACGTGTTGTTCAGAAGAATTTGTACCATTTACTTTGCAGATGTGATCACACCCACATGCTCTGTTGATAGGAACTGACATGGATTATTACTATCATGTGTCCTGATGAGGCATAGCTGGATGGGCATCTAGTTGGAGTTTCCTCATAACTTCTCACTGTCAAAGAACAAAGTTAGAGACAATAATAACAGAACTAAGAATACAACTGTATGCATTTTGCAAGTGCCTTGAAAAAGTGTTCATACTCCTTGACTTATGAACATTTTGTACCATAGCCCCAAACCTACATTTTTTGGGGGGATTGTATGTTATCCTCAGCTCAGCTGGAATAATCTGTTGACGGGATAGCTATTGGTCCTGCACTCCAAAAACTGGCAATAAGAAAGCCACTGTTGAAAGTAAGCCAAAAGAAGTTTAGTTGCTGGCCACAAGCCATTTAGGGGACGCTGACATAGTGTGGAAAAAAGTGTTCCGGTCTGGTGGGACCAAAGTTAATCTTTCAGGCCTAGAAACAAAACGTTCACTCTTCATGTGTTAGAACTGTCCAGTAAAAGTTCAATCTAATCGATCATTTGTGGCAAGACTTGAAAATATCTACATACAGATGTTCTTAATTCAGTTAACTGAGCTGGAGCTATTTTCCAAACAAGAATGTGCAAAAACTTAAGACCAAGATTTGCAGATGTTGTTGCAGCAGAGGTGATCGTACAAAGCTGAACTTATGAGGGAATGAATATGTATTCACACTAAACTCAGATTTTTATTCTAAAACTATTATCAAAACGACATATCATTTCACAACAGAATGCTGCTTTGTGCTGGTCTGTTTTCACAAAACGCATTAAAGTTTGTGGTTGAAAAAGCTTAAAATTTAGCAAAGCTCAAGAAGTGGGAATACTTCTGCAAGGCACTACATTATATAAACCAATTTAACAATGTATTTCAGGCAATATTTTCTTATAGTTCCACTGATTTACATTTCTATTTTGTGATGCATTCCAGTTTCAATTTACATGTCGAAGAAATCCAGCAGTAGAAAGTTTGGACACTCAATTGTCAAAATGTAGAAATAATAATTAAAGAGCTCTTTATAACCAGCTTTGGTGTTTTTTTATACTACCTTGCTAACATAGGACAATAACCTGCTCATTTAAACATTTTAGCAAACAGTTTTTGCTCTTTTGATGCAATGACTAGAGTTGTTTAAACAAATAATTCTATCTAAAAGCAAAGACAAAGATATACACGATTACAAAGAATGTACTGAAGCAAAGCATTTCCTTTTTTGGACACTTCTACTGTGCCAAACTGACTCTAATGTAATATTTACCTGTCAAGATGAGAAAAGACCTCGTGAAGTTGGCTGAGCAGGGCATGATGTTTCTGAGGATTTCCCTCCAGGACTCCACTGAGTCGACTCAGGTATGAGTCAAGATTACCAAGAGATGCCATCTCCCCTGTACCTGTTAAGGTATTAAAACATACAAAATCAACACGCATGATGTTTACAGATTTTATTTGATCCTCTAATCATAAATATTAGGGTTTGATTACACTGAAAATATCTTTTTTCTTAAATAACACCTGACACGAGCAATTATTTGTCAGCTTAAATGAATACTAGCGTCTACCCTCTCCTTCCCTGTGTAACCAACATGCAGCTTCTGACCTGGCAGAGGGACTGATGAGAGACTGCTGACCAGCGTGTGTTTAATGGCCAGCAAGTGCTGATGAAGAGCCTGTGTACGCTTCTCGTCCTGCCCCAGTTCAGCCTCCAGACGTTCTTTAGCGTTGTTCATGTCGTTGATGTGGCGCTGAAGCACGGCATTCTGCTCTTCAAACTCAATGTTTGCCTTCCGAAGCCGTCGCAACTCAGCTTCTCGAGCTGAAAACACAAACGGAGGCAAAGTTTCGGCAGGAGAAAACATAATCTTTCTATACGAGTTCACAGCCACAAAATGCTTTGGTACCTCTAAATACTATCTTTGTAGGGCAGCTACCTAGTTTTAGTTTCGGTTACCTTTATTTTGATCCAGGAACTCTTCAGTGAAAATTGGAATGTCAAATCTGCTTGGGAGCTCAGAAGCCTAAAACAGAAATAAAAACACCAACTGATAACTTAGCCTCCAAGATGTATGGAATAAATATCAAAATAAACCTCATAAGGGTCGCCTACCTTTGTTAAAGACAATCCTGAACTAGAACTGACAACAACTGACAGACTGTCTTCTGAAAGAAAGAAATTAGCATTATACAAACCTATTTCATGGCAGATAACTGCTTTACATACATGAGGTCAGCTGTTACCTTTTTTAATCTTCTTGTCGTGTATCTTGGCACTGGTGATGTGGTAGGCCTCAGTCTGCTGATATTCCTTCAGCTCCTGGGCATACTGCATCTTCTCTCGCTCCGCCTCATCAAGATAGCGCTGTCAGTGTTCACAAAACATTGAGTTATTGTACCAAAAAACTAAGTTTCTCTTGGTAAGGATAACAGTTTAGCATATAATGTGCATTAAAAAGAGAAAAACAAAAAACAAACACAAACAATAACCTGTTTGTCATTTGGGGCTAATCGTGTCCACTCTGCTCCGAGTCTCTTTGTGATCTCTGGAAAAGGTAAGTCGGGGTACTGGGCTCTCATAACTTCTCGTCGCTCATTTAGGAAGCGGACGTATCCTGTTACTGGCGCCTTAGGACCATTAGGTAGAACCTTCTTTCTTTTCTTTCCCTTTGGCCAACCTCGCTTCTTTGGCTGCAGAGAAAAATGAAAAACAGTCTGCTTTAAATTTTGAATCTATACAACAACAAAAAAGTTATACTAATTTTCATCTACATTATTTATTGTTTAAACTGCAAATTAGAATCTTGATGGACAGCATCAGTTGGCTTCATCTGGCCAGTCACGTTTTTTTTGTGTAACTTTTTGTTAAACAAACAATCATGAAAAGAAAAACAACACAAAATCACCACAAGTATAACATATAAATCTAATTTGCATGAAAAAGAAATATACACATGTCTAAGTTTTTTTCTCTAAAAGAAAATGGAGTATTTGCTGTTAAACAACAAGAAATAACAATGTTTTACATATTAAATAAAAGATAAACAAAAATGTGTTTTCTAGCTAAGGAACAAATGTTAGGACAGCGTACCACTAATAGCTGGTGTTACCCGATAGC
The DNA here is from genome assembly GCF_021462225.1 of Girardinichthys multiradiatus. NCBI lineage: Eukaryota > Metazoa > Chordata > Actinopteri > Cyprinodontiformes > Goodeidae > Girardinichthys > Girardinichthys multiradiatus. Next base: position 31,844,792 of record NC_061802.1, read on the forward strand.
ATCTCAATGAGATCAAGATCTGGCCTTTAACTAGGCCCAGGACGTTTCATGTCTTTGTTCTCAACCATGTTTTGGGCCAATTTCATGTTACAGGATCCAGTTCTGCTTCAGCTTGGTTTTTGTTTTACTGATGTTCTCACATTTTCCTCAGGAACCCTCCGATACATTTATGATGGATTCTATGGTGGTGAGCTGGTCCCATGATGAATGAGCTAGCATGGAATAATGGAACAAAATGTTTTCATTTTTATTACCCAAACATGCAGTGAAGCCAGTTTCAGGATTACAACTATCCTGCAGGTTTACCCCCAAAGCTAAACGTCCTCTGATTAAGAATATTCTAAGCCTGTATCACAGAGCTTGTAGGTTGTTTTTTTTTCCAACAATTTAAGGACCCAAATACCCAGCATTAAGAATCTGGGCATATTTAAGACTTTTAAGGATTTCAAATAAGATGATTAAATGTAAGGCTTTTTAAGACCTTGCAAAAATCCTGCTTGCCAGGGTACTAGTCATCTCCTGGATGACTGAGATTCTACACCAGCCTGCTTACCAGACTGATAAACTGTTACAATCTTCTTTTTGAATGTTTTCAGAGTTGTTGATCTAATCAAGGTGTTCACCCTTATTTGGACAAGCCGGAGTAATACAAATGTCTGAGGTTTTAACTGGGCAAACCTCATGCAAAATGCCGAGTAATGAATTTCTAATAATGTGCACCTGTAATGATATGCCTAAATAATTCTTTAGGCATTTTAAGGGTAAATAATTTCTGTGGGTTTCCTAATTTATTCTTCATCAGAAACTGCATTGTTAAATTACATTATACAGAAATTTTCAAAACTTGTTTTTTTCAGTTTTTTTTTTAATCTGAATTTCTCAGTATTGGTAAAATTATATGTAAATATTAAAATCTTTAAATATGTTAGGAAAATCGAAGAGGACAAAGAACTGCATGTCTCTACTGCTTCAACAGCCATAAAATAGCACTCGTAATGAGGAATTTCTTAGCTTCTGCATTATGTTTGTTTTTTTTTGGTTTTTTTTTTGCATGCGTTTATGGTCATATATGCGGATGTGTGTGTTTTTATCGCTTTTCCTCTGCAGCAGCTCCCACCTCCTCTTGTTGGTCCACGGTGTGTGACGCTTTGGGCTGCTGAGATCCATCACTCTGCTCTTGTTTAATTCCTCCCATCATCACTTGCTCTCAAAGACTTAAACCAAGTCAGGGTGATTCTGTGAAAATAAGTATGAGGATAAACAAAAATGGAGGGACGTGTAAATTTAGCAATAATTGCCAATGAGGAGCAGCGCTTTTAAAGCTAACCAGCCTGCTAACAGTTCGTTATGGCTAACGTTAACTGGTCGGAGCCACACACGCACGCTCAAAAATGAGCAAAATTCACATAAAAGGGAAAGTTAAAAGGTTCGATTTTTCACCTGAGAAAAACAATAGTCATGTCTGAAGTAAAGACCGATATCGGCAAAAAGTGAGACTTTTCTTTATATGAAATTTCTAAATACTTTTAGAATAAGCGTTTATTTCTCACCAGATAATATGTGTCCGTCGGCCAAACAGGAAGAGAAGTGTTTCTGCTTTCTGATTGGCTGATATGGAGACTCGTGATTGGTTAGTTGAGAAAACCCAACCTCTGTGTGAATCAGAACCAGTATGCACTGGCTCACAGAGGACGATAAAGTACGTTTAAAGTTTTGACTGTTGTGCAGGTATCTAACGCAACGTCTTACGCATAACAAGGAAATGGCGAAAACCAAACTTCAGGGAAGTTTTATTTACTTTAGATACTGTAGAACTTGTGTGAACAAAATCACCCAACCAATTTCTCAAATGTATTTTCTTTTTACTTGTCCAACGAAATTTGCTGCTTTTTACAAGATTAAGTCGGCCATTTTGACGTAAAAAAAAAACCCGCCGTAGGGTATAAATTGATTCGTCCTCTACCGCTTATCTGAGATCTGGTCGCAGGGGCAACAGGTCCAGGAAGGAACCCCAGGCATCCCTCTCCCCAGCGACTTCCTCCAGCTCTTTCTAGGGTATCCCAGGCCAGATGGGTTAGACATGTTTAACTGTTCCAGAGCTAAATAGAGAAGAACAGTCTACCGATATCTTTTCTTATTCATTATCCAAATGATTCACAGCAAGCACCAACTTGCTACGTGTTTTACTGCCTTTCAAACAACACTGTTCAGAAGAAATTCAAGTTTACCAGCAAATCCACCTTTAATTAAATGGCAATTCAAATGCATTTTCTTTCCACGGTAACCAGTCTTTGACGTCAAGCACATACTTTAAAACATCACATATGCAAGCGGCTTTCAATATAACTTTTAGGATTTACTCTACTATACCCATTTCAGCCAAAGGCCGTTTATTTTGACCAAAAGGTAATCAAGCCTGACACCCAACAACAAGAGTTAAATGTTTTGGGCAAACAATATAGAGGCTTTCTACAATGTTTAGGTCAATTCTGTTCTTCGCTCAAGTTTGCCTCTTTATAAGATTAAATTTAATCTAGATGCATTAGGATTTAAGACTACTTAGTCCAAACAAACAGTACCTCCGCCTTGTATAGTAATATGCTTTCAGTTACTTCCTGCTATTAAACTGAGCATTTCCAACATGCACCAGTTATAAATACATTCCTTGGATTAGTTGCATGGACATCTAATAAGCCACACATTTTCCTGCAGAAGAAAGAAAACACAAGTTCCAGGTTTTTATTTACCTTTATTTATCGTTTACAATTTTTGTGGTCATTTCTTTATTATGGTCGTTCCTTTTGGCAAACATTGGTGCTCACTGTTCTGTACAGTTCGGTCCCACGAGATAATCAAATTTGGTGGGTAGAGAGGAATGAGACAATAGCCTAGTTGGTGGGGGTCCAGGCCATTACAATTTGTCCAGGTAGTTGTCCAAAGCTGGGACACCTTCTTTGAGACCCTTGCGTTTGCGTGTCTCAAGGACAACAATACCAGGCTTGCTTGTGGGCTCCATGGGGTTTCCTGGGAGGATCTGCCAGTGGTCAAACACACACTGTGGGAAGGCCTGGCCGCCGGTGTTGGAACGAAGGTCAGCTGTGAATCCTGGAAACAGAATCAGAAAACCCATTCAAGCACATAACCTCCGCTTATGAGAGAAAAAAACCAAACAAGATGCCACATAAGTGCTTTTAAAATTGTCAGGGAATATATAGCGAGTAAGCTACAAGACAATTTGCAGCACTGTACTTGTTGATTCACATTTCTCTATTCAGATAAAAGTAATTAAGCCTAATTACTTTAAAACCTTAGAAATTGATATCTGCCTTTTCATTATATTTTTGTTGAATTGTAAGTGGCCTAAAATGTCACAAGTGAACTTTTTAAGTTAAAACAATTACTCAAAACTTACCAAATGACTCCATGACAGGCAGGTAGGCCTTGATGACATACATAGGTGTTCCCATTACCCTGGACTCCTCAAACACATGACCACGTCTCCGGGTCAGCACACCATAGATCCCACCCATTGCAGTTTCAGGGCACTTTTAAGTGAACAAACACATAAACTTGAATATTAGGTTCTGACCAACAATAGCATTAAGCAAGAAAACATGAACACAAAATTTAAAAAAAGGTCATTTCTAAAATTTAGGCTGTGATGTGTAGACCAAAAAAAGGCTCTCACCTGGATCTCCACCAGGTAGACTGGTTCCATGAGTCTTGGATCTGCTGTAAGCTCACAAGCATACAGGGCTCTGCGGGCTGTTGGAATGATCTGACCACCACCACGGTGGATGGCATCTGTGTGCAGGGTCACATCGTGGATGTCAAAGCGACAGGCGCGCATGTTCTCTTCACAGAGAACACCCTAAGAAAAGAAGATTTGTAAATGCAGGATTGATCTGCTGGTACCAATGTGCAATCCGACTGTAAAGTATCTTTTGGCCCTCACCTCCTTGGCTGCCCACTGGAAACCAGCCACAACACTGTCCTTGATCTCATTAAGGTACTGCACTCCTTTAGTGACATCCACCAGCAGGTTGGGCCCGTTACCGTCAGGTCCGAAGCACCAGATCTTCCTGGCCTCACCGACATCCCACTCGTACTTGTCGGCAAGGTAACGGGCACGGGCCTTCAGCTCCTGGCGAGCGGCAACATCACCCTTCTCGATGTCCTCTGCCAGGCCCTCTTCGAAGGGACGGGCCTTCATGAACAAACGGTTGTGCTTGTTTGGCGACTTGGACAAACACATCAAGCTGGATTCTTCGCTGACGGTTTCTCTGTAGGACACCACTGGATCAGATTTCTGAAAAGACAAATAATTTTAGCACTTCAATATCAAATGAGATAAGATATAATTTCAACTTCAATTCTTACTTCAAATTATTACCTTGATTGGAATGCAAGCATGATCCTCCTCCAAATCCTTCAGACAGATCTCCAGATGCAGCTCTCCAGCACCAGCAACAATGTGCTCTCCAGACTCCTCAATGATGCACTGCACCATAGGATCGGACTTTGACAGACGCTTTAGACCCTCCACCAGTTTGGGCAGATCTGCAGGGTTCTTGGCCTCCACAGCGACTCTCACAACGGGGCTCACACTGAACTTCATCACTCTCATGTTGTGCGCCTGCTCAAATGTGGTGATTGTTCCGGTCTTAACGAGGTACTGGTCCACTCCCACCAGGCCCACAATGTTACCACAAGGCACATCTTCAATGGGCTCGACATAGCGACCCATCATCAAAATGGTCCTAAAAGAAATATGATAAAAGCATAACTCATACATGGCAACTCACATGTACCTGTGAATGATAACCAAGACAGAATGTGATGCTAACCTCTGAATAGGCTTCAGGTAAAGATCCTCCTTCTTTCCTGGAACAAAGTTTGGTCCCATGATGCGCACTTTGAGTCCAGTGGACACACTCCCAGAGAAGACACGACCAAATGCATAGAAGCGACCCTTATCACTGGTGGGGACCATCTTTGAGATGTACATCATAAGTGGGGCCTTGGAGTCACAATTCTTGATTCCTTGGTGTCAAATTCATGAGTGAATTAGAGCACACCAAAATTATCCCAAATAAATTAAACCACATTGAAGATGCTGTAACAAAGTCTCAGAATAGGCAGCAGTTGTCAATATGGAAGCACCCAGATAGTGAATATGAACAAAAGAATAATTATGTTGCATACCCATAGCAGCTTCATCATCTCCAGGTCCTTCATAGAGCAGCTCACAACGGTACTTCTGGGCAGTGACGGGGGATGGGAGGTGAATGGTAATCATCTGCAGAAGGGCTTCTCCAGCAGGCAGCCAACGGCGCATCACAGCCTTTAGGAGAGGCTTGCCCTCCTTGTCCTTGTCTTCAGTGTCCAACTTGATATCCATCTTCTGGATCAGCTTTGCTGCTTCTTCCTTTCTGAAGTTCATGATGGCATCAAACACCTAGCAGAAGGTTTAATTCATGTTAAATAAGCCCACATAATGTCACAAACTACCCGAGCATGCTGCACCTGCTCAGGGCGAAGAACATCATCACTGTTGCTCAGGTCAAAGTGAAGAATAAGTAAATCATCACTTGCAGGTATATAAAGATATAATCTAGTTACACAATCTTAAAACTCATCTTCAACATGTTCTATTCATGTTTACAAAAAACTCAGTATGGTTACCTTGAAGATGGGGTCGAGGACAAGAGCACAGAAGGTGCGAGGGAACTTTTTGCCATCAGCACCAATAGCATTCTTGACAAACTTGCCATTTTCCGTGTCGTAGTACCTAGAATAGATGATGCGTTTGTCAGCAAAAGCCTGTCACGTGTTTTTAACAGGAAACTGGATCACGTTTTAAACTGACCTGTCACCCCACAGCTTTTTCATCATGTCCTCCACCTTCTTGCAGCGCTCCTGTGCAGTCATCTGAGTGTTGCCTTTGGCAGCAAACTTGGCTGCGTACATCTCAGCAAACTGCTTCAGGGTGAAAGCCCAACCATGGAGGCCGGAGCCAAAGCCAACAGTACCGATGACTGGATCAACCTAGCAGATCAGAGGACACAAGAGTTTTCTGTTCAAATCTGAGCTACATTAACAGTTGACTAGCTGTTAAAGTACATACATTTTGATTTTTGTTTAGGCTGATAGAAGCATCCAATACTAGTATAAAAGCAAAAATTATTAACACCTCCTTACCATGATGTTTCCCATTGGTCCATTTTCATCCTCTCCATAAGTGGAAATGATTACATTGACTGACTCAACAATACGCTGGAAAGTCTGGTAAAGGTCCTCAGGCTCCAGCTGCAACTCCAGCAAGGCACGGTCCATCTTGTTCATCATCAGGACTGGCTTAATTCGCTCACAGATGGCCTGGCGGAGCACAGTCTCAGTCTGCACACACACACCTGGAATACAAAGGTTGACAGTCATTCATTCCTGTTAAGTTTTTACATACTCAACACAAAAGGTACACACAGACTTCTGCATTTGCAGAAATTTGATAATTTACTGTAATCAAAAGGGTTTCATTAGTGAAGAAAATGGCTGCAGAGCTCCAGTTTGAACTACATAAAATTATTTTAAACTCCAACATGTTTTTGTAGGATATCCAATTGTTTAAACAGCCCTAACACAATGTGCTGTCATTCTCTGAAACTTCCGTAATGAAAATGCTTTTAATATCTAACATTTAAATTGGAATGAAGTGCTTTCTGGGAAGTTAAGAGTATGTCCTTACCAGACACGCAGTCGACGACAACAAGTGCTCCATCGGTAACACGGAGAGCAGCTGTCACTTCAGAGGAGAAGTCAACGTGCCCCGGCGAATCAATCAGGTTGATCAAGAAACCAGGACCGTCCCTGCTCTGCTTGATGAAGGCCAGATCTTGTTCACTCAGCTCATAGTACATGGAGATGGCTCTGCAGATCACAATAATATGGGTAGAGTGGCAGTGAGCAAACAATTACCTGCACCATGTGAACAAGAACATTAAAGTAAAAAAGAGAAAGGAATAAATAAATGCCCATAATACCTTAAATATTTTAGCTTGAAAAGAGTATTTGGTATTAGGATACCCTACAGATGTTTACCCAAATAATCCATTAACTGGGCATATAAAAACACCTAAATATAAGGGTAAACCATTTATCAAGTGAAATCTTTATATACTTAAATGAAAAGCACATTTACCTACAGACCATTGTTTATTATGCATCTACAAATCTGGATATGCAAAAAACATCCAGATCTATAAAACAAAGAAAACTCCATAATTTTCCAGACTGAAGAAACCTTAAACCCATGAAATCTAAATTAAGCAGGACAGTTCTCATCCTACCTGTCAAAGCAAAAGAGTACAGTCCCAAGTTAAAATAAAAAACGTGACTTCTTTGGCTGTATTGTTAACATACTGAAGACCATGTGAATGAACAGGGACACTTACGTAGACTTGATGGTAATGCAACGTTCCTGCTCATCTTTGCGAGTGTCTGTGAAACGTGTCTCTCCAGCACGAGCTGAGGCAATGATGCCAGCTTTGGACACCAGTGAATCCGTCAGGGTGGACTTTCCATGGTCAACGTGCGCGATCACGGACATGTTACGAATGTTGGCCTTTTTGTCCATGATGGTACGGATCTGGTCTACGGTAAAGTTCACCTGTGGAAATAAGTGAATTTAGAAAATTTAAAAACTTTGTTTTAATAATTGTTCTGCACTAGGGCCAAATTAAAAATACTGTAATGTTTCATAGTTATTCCTACTGTCCCTTACTAACAATCAAAAGATCCACAGAACTAAATATAATGGGAGACCTGGTAGAAGGTACTGCCTAACCTACTTGCAGGTCTTCGTTTTGATCACATGGAATGGGAACTTTAACTTTTTAAAAGGATAATAAAACTCGTGTCTCTGCACATCGAGTATGGGATTCCATTTACTGCTGACTAAATGTGAACCGATTGTGCTGCAGTTCCACCCTGGGCGTTGGGTTTCCGCCATAATCAAAGATGACGTTATTGTTGTCTACGTCTCGAGTAAAACCTGTTCAATGGCTTCCAAGGATTTCTGCACTTTTGTAGAACTTTACATCCCTGCTCATATTGACAATTTAATACACATTTGCTAAAATGCGTCCTTCCAACCCGTGACAGCCGGCATAATTCTAGGCCACGTGTACGGACTTTAAGACTAGGCTAAACGCTAACAGTAGCAGCACCAAAATACCGGCAAGTTCATTTTATATTACAAATAATTCATTTGGTACGTTTGAGATATTCCATCCAATCTTAAGTTAAACAAAAATGAACAAAACTAGACCCATGTCATTATTCGTGCGGTACTATAGAAACTACAAAATCCTTTTTTGAAAAGGCTAGCATTAGCTCAAAAAAGCCGACACTAAAGTTCACACGTCAGTGCCACAAATTTGAAGCAATTTTAAGTGTTATGATTACACAACGGAATCCACAAGTCTAACAAATACGTCGGCATCAGTATAATATTTTGACAGCAGTTTAGTCTCTTTATGCCGGAGCAACAAGCCTTTACATGCTAGCGAGAGGTTACAAAATCGGTGCCATTTTGATCAGATCGTGTGAAACAAAATACGTGCTAAATATCCTTAAAATGTTGGTACATTAGGAAGAAATATTATCGCGGAGAATATGTAACGTGACCGACAATTCACCGTTAGCTCGTAGAACAGTCAGAAACTCACCATTTTGACGGATGGTTTTGGATTCTCTTGGTGGAGAAAAGAGACAAGGACTTTTACACTGCCCACCTCACGAGGGCATAGGCAGGGAAGAGGCCGCTGACGTCAGAAAACCGGTATTTATACTGCGTGCGTCAGTCCTGTGCGTACAAACGTCCCGATGTTACCTAATGTTACGCTGTGGTTGCTATGCGACATTTTCTTGATAGGCAACGTTAATAAAAAGAAAGAAAGAAATAAAGCTCGACAGTAGCTGCTATTCATATACTGCATCACTGTGAAAACTGTAATATATGAATTTATGTGAATTTAAAATGTACTCTAGTAGTTTCACCAAGAATTTTTTTTAATGAACTAAAAAAAAAAAAAAAAAAAAAAAAATATATATATATATATATATATATATGTATATATATATATATATATATATGTATATGTTTGACACTTTAGACTCATAATGTAAAGACATAACTAAATAAATGAAAATGTTTTAAAATAATGTCTTTGTGTTTGCATCAAACTAAGGTTTTTTTGAGGAAAAGAACGAAGTTCTTGAAGAAAGAAATTAAAATCACTATAATTGACTTGACTTGACATTAAAATGGAAACCAAACCAGAACTAAAGCACTAGAGCATGGACTACCGCTATAAAAAATGCATTGTGTAACCAGCCAGTCTCTTTAATATTAGTCTTTGTACCTTTCTCCGTTTGAAAAAATAAACACAGTGTGTACGTATTAGAGACTGTGTCATAGATTGCAGCAGTTTAGAGGGCTAAATAGCTCAACTTTCGAGAACTGAAGACAACTGCTGTAAAATGTCTTGACTAGAATTACTATCATTAATACATTAAAATTTTCCATAATTTGTATTTCCAACAAATTGTTGGTCTGGTAAACAGTGCCTTGCAAAAGTATTCACACTCCTTTTTTGTTTTACAGTTTTTCACAAACTTAAAGGTATTTTATTTAGATTTTATAAGCAGAACCAACAAAACACAAAAGGCCTCCCCATAGCATGATGTAAACTTGAAAGCGTATGTTCAGGGTAATGTGATGTGTTAACATAGTACATATGTAGGTCCAAATGTCATCTGACCAGAATTATACCAGAGGCGCTGCTCATTACTGTTTCTTTATTAGGAATGTAATAGCTTCTGATCTGTAATGTTTTTGTTCATAAACATCTTCTGTTTGAAACTCCCTGGGTACATTTTTACACACCTCCATCCATTGCTGATTGACTGTGTCAACAATGTCACTTATACAACCTGTTATACAACCTTAAAACATAGGGATGGGATGTATTACACGTTTATCAGTATTGTACGACACTATGTAGCTCACTGTGTAGATAAGATTTTGTTTTCTTGTTGTTTTAGCAAAGAAGTAAGCTAGTGAGAAATGTTAGAGACCATCTAATTTGTGAAGATTAGTTTGTAACATGTATAAATTTGGGGAGTGGATACAACCAACCCCCTACCTTCAGATCCTCTGCCTGCACTAAAGACCTCCGAGGAAGAGGTAAACAGGCTCTTTCAACGCATGAAAACAAAGAAAGCTGGAGGACCTAATAACGTCTCCCCATCATGCCTGAAAGCCTGTGCAAATCAGCTCGCTCCGATCTTCACAAGGATCTTCAACAAGTCACTGGAGAAATGTGAGATCCCCTCCTGCCTCAAACGATCCACCATCATCCCGGTGCCCAAGAAACCCACCATCATAGGATTAAATGACTACAGGCCTGTAGCCCTGACGTCTGTGGTCATGAAATCCTTTGAGCGGCTGGTGTTGAAGCACCTGAAATATATCACAGGTCCCCTGCTGGACCCCCTGCAGTTTGCTTACTGAGCAAACAGGTCGGCAGATGATGCTGTTAACGTAGGTCTACACTTCCTCCTGCAACACCTCGACCGTCCAGGGACGTACGCCAGGATCCTGTTTGTAGACTTCAGCTCGGCCTTCAACACCATCATACCAGACATCCTCCATCAGAAGCTCACCCAGCTCAACGTCCCAGCCTCCACCTGTCAGTGGATCAACAGCTTCCTGACGGACCGACAGCAGCAGGTGAGACTGGGTAGCATCTTCTCCCGATCCAGATCAATAAGTACTGGTGCCCCCCAGGGGTGTGTTCTATCCCCACTCCTCTTTTCTCTATACACAAATGACTGCACCTCATCGGACTCGTCCGTGAAACTCCTTACGTTTGCAGACTGTCATTGTTCTGATCCAGGACGGTGATGAGTCGGCATACAGACAGCAGGTGGATCGGCTGGTACACTGGTGTAGTCAAAACTACCTTGAACTCAACCCACTCAAGACTGTGGAAATGGTGGTGGACTTTCGGAGAACACCACCCCATACACCACCCTCACCATCCTCAACAACACTGTATCGGCCGTGGACCACTTCAGGTTCTTAGGAACCACCATCTCTGAGGACCTGAGATGGTCTTCACACATAGACACTGTTCAAAAGAAGGCCCAGCAGAGACTGTACTTCCTGAGGCAACTCAAGAAGTTCAACCTTCCACAGGAGCTGCTGGTCATCTTCTACACTGGACAGGACAGGTCCAGACTGCAACGAGTAATCAGGACTGCAGAGAGAATAATCAGGGCTGACCTTCCCTCCCTCCAGGACTTATCAGAATCAGAATCAGAAAAGCTTTATTGCCAAGTACGTTTTTGGACATATAAGGAATTTGTTTTGGCGTAGTCGGTGCAATACAATACAAATTAAACAGTAAAAACATATCTACAATATAATATAAATATATGTGCACAGTTTTAAGTGAGTGAGAGTAAATATAGAGCAGTATAAGATGCAAGAGCAATACAACAGTGCAGGTGATCATTGTGCAAGTATGGCAGTGCAAGTAAAGCAGGAGTCCAAGCTGAACATTAATGTAATGCATAGAGTTACAGGTTACAGGTGTCCTGTCAGCAAACACAGGGGGGGTGTGGGGGAAAGGGAGAGTGTCAGGGTGGTTTCCGGGCTTTGTTAACCAGGCTGGTGGCAGATGGGAAAAAAACTGATCTTGTGGCGTGAGGTTTTGGTCCGGATGGACCGCAGCCTCCTGCCAGAGGGGAGAGTCTCAAAGAGTCTGTGACCAGGGTGGGAGGGATCAGCCAGAATCTTCCCTGCCCGCTTCAGGGTCCTGGAGGTGTACAGTTCCTGGAGCGACAGTGGACTGCAGCCAATCACCTTCTCAGCAGACCGAATGATACGCTGCAGCCTGCCCTTATCCTTGGCTGTAGCAGCGGCGTACCAGATGGTGATGGAGGAGGTGAGGATGGACTCAATGATGGCTGTGTAGAAGTGCACCATCATAGTCTTTGGCAGGTTGAATTTCTTCAGCTGCCGCAGGAAGAACATCCTCTGCTGGGCTTTCTTGATGAGGGAGCTGATGTTTGGCTCCCACTTGAGATCCTGGGAGATGATGGTTCCCAGGAAGCGGAAAGATTCCACAGTGTCAATTGTGGAGTCACAGAGGGTGATGGGGGCAGGTGGGGCTGGGTTCTGCCTGAAGTCCACAACCATCTCCACTGTCTTTAGAACGTTGTGCTCAAGGTTGTTCTGGCTGCACCAGTCCAACAGATGGTCCACCTCCCATCTGTACGCGGACTCGTCACCATCAGAGATGAGTCCGATCAGGGTGGTGTCGTCCGCAAACTTCAGAAGCTTGACAGACTGGTGACTGGAGGTGCAGCTGTTGGTGTACAGGGAGAAGAGCAGAGGAGAGAGAACACAGCCTTGGGGGGAACCGGTGCTGATGGTCAGGGAGTCAGAGACGTGCTTCCCCAGCCTCACGCGCTGCTTCCTGTCAGACAGGAAGTCAGTGATCCACCTGCAGGTGGAGTCGGGCACACTCAGCTGGGAGAGCTTCTCCTGTAGCAGAACTGGGACGATGGTGTTGAAGGCAGAGCTGAAATCCACAAACAGGATCCTGGCATAGGTTCCTGTGGAGTCCAGGTGCCGGAGGATGAAGTGAAGGGCTAGGTTGACTGCATCATCTACAGACCTGTTGGCTCTGTAGGCAAACTGCAGGGGGTCCAGGAGGGGGTCGGTGATGTCTTTTAGGTGTGAGAGCACAGGGCGCTCAAAGGACTTCATCACCACAGAGGTCAGGGCGACGGGTCTGAAGTCATTAAGCCCTGTGGTCCTTGGCTTCTTGGGAACAGGGACGATGGTGGAGGACTTGAAGCAGGCTGGCACATGACATGTCTCCAGTGAGGTGTTAAAAATGTCTGTGAAGACTGGAGACAGCTGATCAGCACAGTGCTTCAGGCTGGCTGGTGAGACAGAATCCGGACCAGCAGCTTTCCGGGGGTTCTGTCTCCTGAAGAATTTGTTGACGTCCCTCTCCTGGATGGAAAGAGCCGTCCTCGGCGTGGGTAGGGGGCTGGTGGGGGGGAACTTCAGGGTGGGGGTTGGAGGTGCCAAGGCCCCTCTTGAGGTTGGGGAAGTGGGGGTGGTGGATTGTGGCTGCAGCTGTTGGGGGGCGTCGTGGGGGATGGTTGCAGGACTGTCCCTTTGTCTTTCAAAGTGGCAGTAGAACTCGTTCAGGTCGTTGGCGAGGCGTCGGTCGTTGATGGAGTGGGGGGCTTTCGGCTTGTAGTTGGTGATTTGCTTGAGCCCTTTTCAGACAGACGCAGAGTCGTTGGCTGAGAACTGGTTTTGGAGCTTCTCAGAGTACAGTCGTTTGGCCTCTTTCACTGCCTTGCCAAACTTGTACTTTGCCTCTCTGTATATGTCTTTGTCCCCACTCCTGAAGGCCTCTTCCTTATCCAGTCTTAACCTTCTGAGTTTAGCTGTGAACCAGGGTTTGTCGTTGTTGTAACTCACCCTGGTGCATGATAGTACACAGCTGTCCTCACAGGTTATACAGGTCCAGGGTCAGGAAAAGAGCTGCTAAAATCTCTGCAGACCCCACACACCCTGCACACAAACTGTTTAGAGTTTTACCTTCAGGCCGCCGCTACAAAGCACTGTTCGCTAAAACCAGCCACCACAGAGACAGTTTTTTCCCCCAGGCTGTTTCTCTGTTGAACAACAGCATACAGATGTTGCAAATGCACCTTTTTATTATATATGTGTATATTGTACATTGTAAATATGTATATTCTGTAATGCAAAAACAGAACAAAAGAGCAAAGTGTACCGGAGTCAAATTCCTTGTTTGTATGTATGAACTTGGCAATAAAGCTGATTCTGATTCTGATATACTTTTTGGAAGAAACAACTTGTAGTTTAGAGATGAAAGAAACTTCTATAACATTAAGAATCCATTACTGCTATAGAGATAGGTGTTGTTATAGATAAATTGGTGGTGCTTAGAAAACTTTAAGAGAATACAGTTGTATCCTGTCCTTTTGGTCTTAATCATGTTCCTCCTTAGACTTAGACTGCCTTTAACCTAACCTTAGAAGTGTAATGGTTCTTCAGTCCAACTGCTCTTCTCTTCAAGTCACTCAGTGGTGTTAGTAGAAGAAATTACCATTTTAAATATCTAAAAGTAATGTTTCATTTGTGATATGCTATTCAACATAAGTTTCAACCTTTGACTGTAAAAATAAACACAACAGGTAAACAAAATCTATTTCTTACATATTTATTGCATGTAAAAATATCACTGCAAGGAATAAGTGTGTATTTATGAATGGATAGGTGTACACAGTATTGAAGAAGTGTAACACTGATAGATTAATATGGACATCTGTGCAAAATGTATCATGTTGTGTCAAAGAATAGCTGTTTATGTAATGTAGTTTGAGAAATTTACCAGCAGATGGCACCCCTGTACCAGCTTTCATTTTTTAAAACGCTGCTCGACCATATTTGCATGATGATCATTTTCCTTCTCTATTTAAGCATCACACAGATAATAAATACATAATTACATTAATAAAATCACTATTTATTTATGGCTTAAATTAAAATCACCATTAGAAAAATACTGAAGAAACCATGCAACCACAAAAAACACATGCTCATCCGGCCTCTAAATACATTATTAGAGAACTAAACTGGCTAATAAGGAATTAGTTATCTTGGTAGCTTGGCCTTCTTCCAGACAAGTCCGTCTTGTGCTCTGTGTTCATTAATGACTTCAAGTGAAAGAGGAAGGAATGAATGCTTGTACCGGTTATCCTTACAGAGAACTCTGTACCTTTGTCCTGATTTTAGTAAGACATACTCAGAGTGCAGGACACGAGAGGGATCTGTTAAAATAAAGTCTGCCTTTCTGAGGATGGCACTGCTCTAACTGTTCTTGAAGAGTTAGAGGAACTGTAGTACCCATAATCTTTCCTGGTGTTTTAATCAAGGTTAAAATCTGAGCTTCTGGTTTTACGGTTAAATTCCTAAACCAGTATGCAATGTCATGCCTTAAATTGACTCAGCTGTTGCTCTGTAAAAAATCATCACAATATCTGTACAAACACTGAGGTCATTATCAATGTGAACTCCCAGGCATATGAAGTTCACTTGCTGGATGTCATGCCCATGCACGGCCACCAGAAGATGATCACCAACTGACCTGGGATCCACCAGCATCTTCACTGTATTATCTATGTTAATATGGAGTTGGTGAGCATCACACCAGCTCACAGAAGCTGTTTTTGTGGCGAGAGGTTTTGGTCCTGATGGACCGCAGCCTCCTGACAGACGAGAGAGTCTGAAAAAGTTTTTATCCAGGGTGGGAGGGGTCAGCTGCAATCTTTCCTGCTCACCTCCGAGTCCTGGAGGCATGCAGTTCCTGAAGAGAAGGAAGATTGCAGCCAATCACCCTCTTTGCAGAGTGAATGTTACACTGCAGCCTGCCCTTGTACCTGATGGTGGCAGCAGCATATCAGATATTGATGGAGAAGGTGAGGATGGACTTAGTGATGGCGGAGTAGAAGTGCATCATCGTCATGATGGGTGGAGTCATCCGCAAACTACAGGAGCTTGACGGACTGGTAACTGGAGGTGCAGCTGTTGGAGTACAGGGGATGATGTGTGGTTGAATGGAATTAAAAGCAGAGCTAAAATTAATTAAAAAAAAGTGTCTTGCATATGCAGAGGGACTGTTCAGATGTTTTAAAACCAAGTGCATAACAGCTAAAATGACATCAGTTGTACTCAGTTTCCTTTTGTATGCAAACTGATATTGATCCAAGTGTGGCTCCACCTCCACTGGTTAGTGCCTCCTCCCAGAGGCACTAACTCTCTGTGAGGAGATCCCAGGACAGTTTCAGAATTTTCTGGAGGGTCTATATATCCCTTCCGCCCTGGAAACAGCTCATCCCTCAAAATAAGCTGGACAGGGTTGCTGAAGAGATAGATATCAGGGTTTCCCTATTGGACCTCATTCCTCTGTGACCTGATGAATTCAGCATCTCCAATCTGGGGGATGGCTCTACTGGAAATGAACAGAACAACACAATTTTTGGGTCAGTAGCATACATAGACATTAAAAGAAAATCTCCAGCCTGGGTTGGTGGTTTGGGTGGGGGTGAACCAGCATCTCTAAGCTGGGTCAGTGGTTCTAGTAGGGTGGAGCAGTGCACCCTCCACATAGGTTGGTGGTTCAACTGGGATTGAACAAAACATCTCCTGCCTGGGTCAGTGACTCGAAGTAAACAAAGCATTTCCAGCCTGCATCGATGAGCCTTAGGCAGGTGGTCATAATGCTTTACCTTTTTTGTGTAACTCTTTCGTCTGCTGAGCCCCCTAGTGGAATCATCTGGTAACATGCTATGTACATAAGCATGAATGTGAATGATACACAGCTGGTAACAAGTAAAATGCTTAACAATTTAAAATACTCTGGACTTCATTCTCCTACCAACCTTCAAATTTCAAATCAGCAATTTATTACCTTGAGTGTTACTGAAAATTGAGAAACTGGTGCAAAATAGGTTTAGAAAACAGACATACTGGTACATGCACAATAAACTGGAAAAATTTGACAGTGCGTATAAAACGTTCCCCCATTAAAACATATGATATGCATGGCTAACATTGTCCTGTTACACTCATTATCCAAACGTCAGCTCTCAAACTGACTGACGAGGGAAAAATGGCAGGTCGCTCAGCCTGATTAATTGACTGTGGATCAAAATGACGGCAAATTTCTAAAGGAACATGATTTTATTTCCCCACAGCTGCTTCACTGACAACATGTTCAGTTGAATTTTGGCACTGTTTTAAATACCAATAGGACTACTGTTAGCAACAGTAGTTGGATATACCATGTTTTCCACGTTTTCTTCAGAATAATCCTGAAAAATGCAGTAAGACATGAAAGTCTTCAGTTGTTTCTGATTTAATCAAAATTGCCACTAGCTCTGCTGTGTTGCCTTGATCCTTGGACTCATTTAGTCCTTGCAGGAGAGACTGAACATCAAGCACAGACATCAGAGATACAAAAAAAAAAAACACCTGTTACTGCGTTATTCTCTTCAAAGGAAACTGGAGTTAATTTGATTACTTTATGTTCCCAAATTAGGTTAAGAGCGCAAGGAAATTTTCAAATATAACAATTCATTTTCTCAATCTAAGTATAGATCTATCCTCTGCTTTCATGTCCTTGAGGCCTCTCTGAGGTATCATTATTGCCACAAGATGCAGAAAGTCTTAATAATGAATGAAGCAAACACACATCTCTCTATTTCATCTTACCTCCAGTGAAAACACAAGCAGCTCAGCCCCCTGATCACTGTCTAAACCCTGAAAGAATGTGAGAAAAGAGACTCAAGAGC
This sequence comes from Girardinichthys multiradiatus, assembly GCF_021462225.1. Taxonomy (NCBI): domain Eukaryota; kingdom Metazoa; phylum Chordata; class Actinopteri; order Cyprinodontiformes; family Goodeidae; genus Girardinichthys; species Girardinichthys multiradiatus. The sequence goes on from NC_061802.1 coordinate 31,862,261, forward strand.
AAAAATAGAGAATAAAGATTTGAGAAATTTAAGCTACTGAAAAAACTGGTCACATCCGCAGTCCAGGCCACAATTATTTATATCTTTGTACAACAAAGCAATAGAACAGCCCTTAGTCTTCTTTTATAACATCCACAAGGTTGGAGATTACAGAGGGTGGGTGAGGTCTTTGCATATCTTCTCTAGATCGTCTAGAGTTCCGCCTCCTCTCATAAGCTCTCCTGTCTTCAGCCAATCCAGCAGGTTTTTTTTGTAGGTTTTAGACTGTGATGGCCATGGAAGAAGGCTGATTCTGTGTCTGGGTAACCATTACAATGTTGATCTGGCCATAAACTTTGGATCATTTTCTGCAGGAGGTATAGACTCCATCATATTTTTATTTAGAACCTTCGAGTCATTTTCCAAGAGTTCACGATGCCACACACTTAACGTTCCTAGAGCCTTTGGAAGAGAAACATATCCACAGCATCAGTTTTGCTCAGATAATGTTCCAAGAACAAGCGACAAGAACTCTAAAACCAGGGCTGCAAGGACAGAATGATGTCATTTTGTTCTTGGAGAGAGAAAAAAAACCTCTCTGTTCTTGTGGAGCATGTATAGACCTTAGGTCTCAGAGACATAAACCCACTTTGGATGATTGGAGCTGGTCCAAGAATACTTTATCTGGGGGAAGTAGGGATCAAATCAAGAATCCTGGGATTGGTGAATTGGTGCTTTGTGGAATTATGAAACTAGAGAACTGACAACCTGAAATATTTATTATAGTCCACTCAAAGAGAAGCTTTAATTGATTTGGAATCAAAACTAAGAGCAGTGACATGCAGGCTCAGATAATTATGGTTTCTGGCCAACACAGCTGTCTAAAACCACCTTTCAAGAAAGCTTTTAGTGAGATAAAGGACAGCTTTCATGATATCTGCCCTTCAGGTGTTGCTCTCTGGACCATATAATTTACGTCATTGCACTTAAACAAGCAACACCACCCAGGTGAACTCAGCCTAAATTTCCTGTCATAAGTCAGTTGGAGAAGTCTGCAGACCCAATCAGGGGCCTCATTTGATATTTAGATTAAAATTATAAGTAGAACCACTACAATGGATTTACTGCATGACTAGATTAAGTTTTTTCTTCATAAATTAAATAATTTAGTTCCTTTTAAGTCCACCTTAAGCTTTTCTTTTCTGGTGAAATAAAATACACAATAGAAATGTGAGCTTGTTGTAAAATGAGTTTTTCAGAGCGTTAACAAAAGATCAAAAGACAGCATGTAGCTCTGCTGCTACTGAGACAATAATTTCAAACAGCAAGGTACAACAGCTCAGTGCTTTGACCTGTTCTTGTACCACAAAGGCATGATGCATTTTACCAAAGCAGCATCTGGGAACTCAGTGTCAAATATTTCATATTCCTTAAAGCTCTTTTTCCTCTCACTGTCATTTGGCATTAACTTCACGTGTGCATGTTTCAACTGGTGCAGGAACTGAGTTAATAGAATTTAGAAATCATGTGTGCGTATGTTCAACTTCCAGTTTAATTGAAATTTAACTGGGGAAGTGAGTTCAGTGCACTCTGTTTTAGTAACACTTTCAGAGGTGCAGTTCTGGTCACTTTTGCTTAAACATTTCTCTCTCATGCACAAAATAGCACACACCCATTAAAAATTGAGAAAACGGAGAAATTAATTTACTTCAGTAACTCATTATATGGATATACAGGGGTTGGAAAATGAAACTGAAACACCTGTCATGTTAGTGTGGGAGATTTCATGGCTAAATTGGACCAGCCTGGTAGTCAGTCTTCATTGATTGTACATTGCACCAGTAAGAGCAGAGTGTGAAGGTTCAATTAGCAGGGTAAGAGCACAGTTTTGCTCAAAATATTGAAATGGACACAACATTATGGGTGACATACCAGAGTTCAAAAGAGGACAAATTGTTGGTGCACGTCTTGCTGGCGCATCTGTTACCAAGACAGCAAGTCTTTGTGATGTATCAAGAGCCACGGTATCCAGGGTAATGTCAGCATACCACCAAGAAGGACGAACCACATCCAGCAGGATTAACTGTGGACGCAAGAGGAAGCTGTCTGAAAGGGATGTTCGGGTGCTAACCCGGATTGTATCCAAAAACCATAAAACCACGGCTGCCCAAATCACGGCAGAATTAAATGTGCACCTCAACTCTCCTGTTTCCACCAGAACTGTCCGTCAGGAGCTCCACAGGGTCAATATACACAGCCGGGCTGCTATAGCCAAACCTTTGGTTACTCATGCCAATGCCAAACGTCGGTTTCAATGGTGCAAGAAGCGCAAATCTTGGGCTGTGGACAATGTGAAACATGTATTGTTCTCTGATGAGTCCACCTTTACTGTTTTCTCCACATCCGAGAGAGTTACGGTGTAGAGAAGCCCCAAAGAAGCGTACCACCCAGACTGTTGCATGCCCAGAGTGAAGCATGGGGGTGGATCAGTGATGGTTTGGGCTGCCATATCATGACATTCCCTTGGCCCAATACTTGTGCTAGATGGGCGCGTCACTGCCAAGGACTACCGAACCATTCTTGAGGACCATGTGGATCCAATGGTTCAAACATTGTATCCTGAAGGCGGTGCCGTGTATCAGGATGACAATGCACCAATACACACAGCAAGACTGGTGAAAGATTGGTTTGATGAACATGAAAGTGAAGTTGAACATCTCCCATGGCCTGCACAGTCACCAGATCTAAATATTATTGAGCCACTTTGGGGCGTTTTGGAGGAAATCTTTTTCTCCACCAGTATCACATAGTGACCTGGCCACTATCCTGCGAGAAGAATGGCTTAAAATCCCTCTGATCACTGTGCAGGACTTGTATATGTCATTCCCAAGACGAATTGATGCTGTATTGGCCGCAAAAGGAGGCCCTACTCCATACTAATAAATTATTGTGGTCTAAAACCTGGTGTTTCAGTTTCATTGTCCAACACCTGTAGATATTATATAAATGACACACAGGCCGATGTTTTTAAATCGTTAATTATGATTTTCTGTTTACAGTGAATGTAAATAACATTTGAGATTAGAATATTATCAGACCAATAAGAAATTGCATTAATACAGAAATGTAGACTTCATGAAAACTATGTTTATTACCTGCTTAAACGCTGTTATCTTTAAAAGGTACTTTTAATCTGACCAACTAGCCTCATCAGAAAATGCAATATAAACTACATCCTTAAACCTTAAAGTATGGCTTCTAAAAATGAAAAAGAAAAAATTTTTGTATTGGCATTTTGATTTGTGTAAATCAAATAACAATTAACTGACTATGTTTTGTTCTGAGAAGAAAACAAATAATTCATAAACTTTGATATAATGGCTTTGCTTATGTCAAGTGTAAATTGTGACAGTTTTGTTAATATTTTCACTTGGTGTAGTTTATGGTCCTTTTCTGTTAGTTATTTTTTATTTTGACTCCTTTTAGATCCCCTTTTGTGAGATCACAGTTGCCAATAAAACAAATGCTCCTAAACTATCCTGCTCATCTTGTTTCATAAGAGCTTCCTGACCCTCATGCAGAAACAAAACTCAAGCCTCAGATAAATGCAAAAAAGGAAAATGAGAGAGAATGGAAAATGCAACAGGGAGACTTCAAAAAAAGGCTTCAGCAGCATCTGGGGAAGAACAGAGGTGCGGTTAGATGAAGCAGAAAAATAAATGCAGCAAATGTGAATCTTTGATTTCAGAAAGAGATAATGGCTCTTCGGGAGATAATTCAGGGAAGAAGTGCAGATCCTGGTGACAATGAGGGAATGCAGATTGTCCCATGTAAGGTGGATTCCAGTGAGTAAGGAACTGTTGTAGGCTTGTGATCCAAGCGAGGAGATTAGAGAAAATGCACGTAGGGGACAGCTGAGGATGTAAGAACTGCTTTGGAAGACCGAGGGAGAGATCTATCTTGGAGAGTTTGGTAAAAGCAGGTCAGAGAAGCATGGAAACCACCAGAAGAGATGCACTCTGAGAGGCACAAAAAACACAAACAAAAAAAAAAAAAAGAATGCAAAGCAGACAAGATTACTCACAAAAACATTTCATGAAGTAACTTGAGACTAAACAACATACACAAATACTTCTTGCTTAAAAAAGCAGAAAAAAATGAACACTTCGTTGGAGAACTGTTGTTAGATTCAAAAGAGTCAGCAGCACAAACACTACTCTGCAATCTGCTATTAATGTTGTTGATTTTTTCTTCTGAGTGTTTTAAAACTGGACGGTATGCTGTGCACATATGGGCTTCCCCCAAACAGGAAGATGCAGTTTTTCCTATCTACATGAAAACGGAGAACAGGACATTTTCAAAACGTTACACTCTGGAACCCATTTTCAAATCGTATCGTTTTCATAGAGCACTTGTGTATACGAACAGTAGAAACTCCACAAAATGTTACGTTTATCCAAAAAACATTGCCATGTACACAGAACCAAGGTTTTTACGATGTGGCTTGACTCTACCGGTAAGGTTGAGCTTCAGGAAAAGACTGGTCTTCCAGCAGTGCCATAAATCCCCAGCAGCTGATATGAAAATTGCAGGCAGGTGTGTGAAGCTGCATCCAGCAGCCACGCCTCTGGGATCCTCTATTTGGAAAGAACCTCACACCACTCACAGCCACTTATTTAACTTAAATAAACCAAAAAGAAACAAGAGTGTGGATTTTTGTTAGTCACTGGTTATTTTTCTCCCAGTTTTGTAAATCTGTACTTACACAGCTTTGTGTTTATCTCCTGGCTTATTTTAGAAAGTTTTTTTTTTACTCCTGCGCTCATCTTCCTTTGGTCTCCTGTGTTTGATGAGGCCCATTTTTATGTGTTCAGATTTTAAGATTAAAGGTTTTGTATCCAGTCTGCAATATTACCATGACAGTAACAGTTACAGTCATGCAGAAAAAATTTGTTAATACTGCCAAACTAAGCATGCTCCCTCATTGTTTTACAGAATTTGAGGTGTTCATGTCAGACAAAAATAAAAGTATGCACATAATATAGCAGTCAAGTTATTTGATTTATTAAGGGAAAAGGCCTTACAAACCAACATGGAGCTTTGTGAAAAAGTTATACACTGATGGAGAAAACATGGAACTTTCCCAGGAGTGGACAATCTACTACTCAAAGAGCACATTTCCAATTTAATAAGGAGGTCACAAAAAAAACCAGAACAACACCTACAGCGCTACAGGCCTCACCTGCCTTAGTTAAGGTCAGTGTTCATGATTTAACAAGAAAGAGACTGGGGAAAATGACATCCACTAGAGAGCTTCGAGGTGAAAACCAGTGCTGAGCAATAAAAACACAATGCTATAACAGCATCTAAATGATCCCCAAGACTTCTGGAAAAATATTAGGTGACATAAAATGTCTTTATACATTATTACATTCTATAAAATGTTGATAAATTACTAAATTCAACCTTTAACAATGTCCTCAAATAGTTACCATGATCCCAGATGACCCTGAGCTGAACTGTTTTGCAAAATCCTACAGCATAGAGGAAAACTGATGTTCTCAAGCTGTTTTCACCCGGTTTAGTTTTGCTTCTTCACATATATTTGTGCTAAAGAAAGCTCTGTGAAAGGTGTCTGTCCCGCTTGGCTGGGCTTCAGTGATTTGAAGGTGTCTTGATCATGAAAGACACTGGAACAAAGATCAAAGTGGATTTTCCTGTTACAGCTGGCACCTACTTAACAGAAGGCACAGCAGCCAAGCAGTCAGAGGGGCAATCCTCTCAAGCTTTTCTGAAATTAAAACCATCTCAAAGATGGTCAGAGAGCCGCATGCAACTAAATGGAGAGTATTATAGGCTACAAAAGAGGAACAATCAATTTCTCAGATAAATATAGATATTGTTATGGTTTTTTTAGTTCTTTTTATTCTAATAATTCAGTAAAAATGTTTTTGTCTTCACTCTGAAATGAGAACGGAATTCTGATCCATTGGTTTTCATTGCATTCCACTGCATGTGATATTAGCTGTTTTCTTGAAGCTTAATGCATTTCAACCATGTCTAGCTTTTCGTTTAACTTTGTCATATTAATGCTCCTTTTTAATGTCATTGGGTTGCATGTTTTTATGTGATGCTTTGTGTTTTTTAGTGTGTATTTGGATTTTTTTTTTATCTCCATTTCTCTGTTTTCCTATAAAGCACTGTGTATGAATGGTGCTATACAGATATACTTGATTTGGTTTAAAAACACCCAAATAGTGATCCCTGGAAATTTCAAACGTGTTTTTTGTGGTAGACTTCCTGCCATCAAGCATTTTGTCATCTGGGTTCATTTGTTCATGCAGTGAAAGAGATCATTAAAATATTTTCTTCCAGTTCCTTATTTTTATTTTCCTAATTCAACCAAAGGAAAAAGAAACTAAAAAAACAAAAAGAGCTTCCCAAATATCCAACAGTGTGTTTTTTCTTGAGTTTCCTGATCCATTTGATGCTTTAGTCAACTAGTGGTGGGTAAAATATAAGCTTACACACAAAAAAATCGTGGATCATTATGTTCCTTGTTGTTTTCATTCTGGGTTCAAGTTCTGTTTTATCTGAAGGTAGAAAAAAATGCCGTCCTTTCACAGCAGTTACCAGGAAACTCTCCATAATATTTGCTCTGTTTTGTGTTTTTTTTAATTAAAGCTTGTAATTAAACGCTGCTTTAACTTTTACATGTTTTAGTAATCACAGTTCAAACACAGACAAATGAACTGCAAGCATATGTGTCTGATGGTATGAAATGGGGGTGCAAGGCTGGACAGGTTCAGAAGGTTCCACCATTAGAATATGTTTAACCTTACTGTGTTCTCATCCAAGTTTTTTTTTTTATAAAAGCACCTCTAACCAAACCTGCCAGAAAGCAATAACAACAATGTAAGTTTCATGTAGCCTCTGTGAAAGCCATCAAAGTCATAAATGGCTATTGTGGTGTGAGGCCCAAAAAATGTAGTCAAGAGGCAGGGAGTATCATGATTTTGGTAAATTTAGAGTGAAACCAAGACCTACAAAACACAGAGTCCAGAGCAGGAACCGCAAAACAGGACAACCTTGGGTGGAGCACAAACACTGGAAATAATGCACAAAACCTCAGGAGCAACAACTGCAAATCAGGAGTTGGATCTGACAAAAACTAACTGAAGACATGGAGCTAAAGATTGGTGAGTTTGATTAATGGATGTAAAAAAGGTGAGTATCAGGATCTGGGTTTTTGTCTGTTGTTTTGGTGCTGTTACTTTGCTTAGCCCCTAGATGGCGAGGAACCTGGAGGAGAGGTGACAGGTGTTCATCATTCCCTTGATTACCTGTTGAGGAGTATATTAGGAGGAGGCTGCCAGTAAGTCACTGCCAGAGTGTTGTCCCTTAGTGGTACAGCTTTAGCCACATTGCCTTGTCTTGTTCCTTGCCTTGACTTCAAGTAATTTTGTTTTTTTGCTCCTTTGCAGGATTACCTGAACCTGACCTTGCCTTTTGTGTGGAACTCTTCCTGGATTTACCTCTTCCAGAAGGAAGCTATTAAACTCCATGAACAAAGACCCAAACCTCTTGGACCTCGCTGGTTGGCAGCCTCCTGAATTCCTCACTCCTTGCAGACCATTCAAGAACCTTGTCCACCCTCCTCCTTTTCCACCGCGTCTACTTCTGAAGACCTGCACCCGTTAATCATTTTAGCACACAGTTACTCCATCCTCATCAGTCTCACAGATAAACAACATATTGGTCTCTCCACTTCTCACCCTCTGGCGGATATTTCCATGAACTCTGTAAGACTAATTCTTTATTCATTAGTTCAAGACCCTGAGTTTACCCTGCTCATCATCCTGTTTGTTTTGCCGTTGGTTTCCCAGTTCCTGTTTCCCTGCTCACGTCACTTCACTGTAAATAAACACGTTACCGCAAAACTTTGTCTCCTGAATTGCTTTTCTGCATGTGGGTCAGATCCGTAAGAACCAATATGACGGTGAGTATGATTAACTGGGTGCGACCGTTGGGAAAACAGGAAGCTAGAAAGAACTGAAGGGGCTGCCTACACTAAATAAATACAAAAGGGATCACAGGGATAAAGAAAACGATAACTAACAGAACATTGCTAAACATTAAAGCAACAAGGAATGTGAAACACAACATTTAACTGAAATGCAAATTAATGCAATGCCTGTTTTGTTAAAGATTAAATGGTTGATCCACATTGGAAATTCTTTTTATCATGTAAATTTAAATTACCTACTCATATAATTCATGCCAAAATCTTCACTGGAATATTGTCTCAATGTACGCCATCAGAAGAAAAATAACTAATTACAGCACCATCACTACCACGGGCTCATGAGGTTTACGGGATGAGTCGGACTGAACTAACTCAAAATAAGGGAGGGTAGGAATAGTATATAGCAATTATTTCTAAAATCCAACTTATGCATTCTTGTTTAAAAAACTAAATTAATAACTTTATCTGAATTTATCTGGGAGTGAGTTGACCTTTAGAGTCAAAATTGATCAGCAGTTGTACCACTTGTCAGGCGTCTATAACCACAGCTGCGAAAGATAATGAAATTTGATGAAACCACAATTCTTTGTAGGTGTAAAATATCCTGCATGCTCATTCTCACTTCTACAAAATAAAAACCCTTTAGTCGAAACAGTCACTATTGGCCCCGTACAGCATGTTTGCCTTTGAACAGATGACCAGAGACTGTAGAATTCATTCCTCAGCTTTAAGAAGGCAGCTGTAGCACAATCGGCACAGTTTGCTTCACTCTTTTCTTCCAAACTCTGTGGACTGAATCTTGTTTTATGTTTCATTTACATGCCAGAGTTGTCTTCAGCACTTATGCTATATTTAAGTTCAAACTGAGGGAAAATAAAGTGACAGCAATACATCAGAACCACTACCTGTACTGCATTATGTCTGACTGTAATGGTGTATATAAGACAAAGACTGATTTGGCTTTAATGTCATGATGTGGATGTTGTAGTGGGACCAAAGTGCAGAGAAGATACCAGGAGCCAGTGGAATGAAGGTAAGTCGATATTTAATTCTTGTCCATACAAAATTCAGACAGCAGATTTACACGACCAAGACACCAGACAAGACACAACAGCAAAACATGGGAGACAACACCAGGAACCAGCGGGTAACAATGGAAACTAAACAGCTTAAATACAAACGAGAGTACAGTGAAAACCAATGAACAGAGAGACTGATTAAGTAAGAGAAACAAATAATAGGTGTAGGCCAGACTGCAGGGAGACAGAGGGAGTGTGACCAATTAACATGTTGTACACAGAACAGAGGGTAAACTAAGACCCAGACTAAGTGAAATGAACAAAAACATAAAACTTACTGGCTGGATATGACATTTAGTGTTTAATAAATGTAATATGTATTAATGTGGAAGTAATCAGTATTATAATCTCACAAGGGCCAGCATAACATTTGCTATAAACAGCATCTAAATGACATAAAATGTCTTTATACAGTGTTACATTCTATATAATGTTCATAAATTACTAAATTCAACCTTTAATAATGTCCTCAAATTGTTACCATGTTCCCAGTTGACCCTGAGCTGAACAGTATTATAATCTATGAAAATTCTGCCTGGAGGATAAATTATTGACCATTGTTTGATCAAGTTAATTACATGCAGGGATTATTTATTGTTATTCTCATAAGCACCTACGAAGTAAAAATAAACACAAAAAACAAAAAAATGCAAACACCCTTTTTAGACAATTAGTATAGCTAAGAGGCAACATTTTCTGAATAAGAAATTCATGTTTTATGTAAGCTGAATAAAGGTTTAACTTTTATAAAAATTTTACAGGCCTCTGAGGAGTTTTAAAAAAGGCTTTCATTGGTTTGAATGCTGAATTCTAGGATGTTACATTAGTTTGAGTTTGAGAGACATTTAAATAAATGAGGAAGGAATTCAAAGTGCCCGATCATCTTTGACATCTGAATTTCCAGCACTAGGATCCAAGGGATTCATGAGCTGTGTAGAATCAAAGCAGTGTTTGCTCCACCCAGCATGGGTCTTCACATCTTAGCATACCAAAGTGGTAACCAGCAGGGGTGTAGAGCGACCAGTTTTACATTTCATGTAAGATGTATTGCCTCACAGTTTGATTCCAAGCACATGTGTTTGCTGCTGAATTTGTCATCAACTATTCCATCTCCTGTGGGTGATTCATTCATTTATTGTCAGTTTTTATTACACTTAAGGAAAAAGGTCACTTTAATCCAAAAACATCAGCTTGTTGTGGTTAAGTAAAATCTCAAATGGCTTTTTCTTTTAGTTCTTTGTCTCTGTTTCTATCAACCAATCAGAGCCAAATTTGTATTATGTGTAGGTTAGTCTAAGACGAGGGGCCACACTATGAATTCTGACCCTATTAACAAAATGATTTATTTATGAGGAAATAAGAATACAAATATGATTGTTTCTAAGGTCAAAGTCAAATTTCTTAAAGCAAAATACATTACTGAATATAGAAAAAACATGCATGTAGTCACAGTTTATATCAATGGATTAAATCCTTTTTACATATGAAGTATGTAAAAGTAAATTCTTTCTTCTGAAACATTCAGAATAAATAGAATCAAGTTTATGTTTCAATTTACCTAAATTCTGTGAATGTTTTAAAAATCTCTTTGATACTGTCGATGAACTCAAAATCTGTAAACCAAATGGTGCAATAATGAGTGGAACGCATTTAGAGTGACTTGCAAAATCATTGATATCCCTTGAACTTCTTCACATTTTGATATCTTACAACCACAAATCTCAATGTTTTTGTTGGGATTTTATTTGACAGACCTATACCACTTAGTCTAATTGTGAAATGTAAGGGAAAACAAATATACTTTCAGAACAGTCAGGCATGTGTTTTTAAAACTAATGCTTCTAAGTTAGGCAAACAATGCAAAAAAGAAAATTAATTGGGAAAAAAAGAGGACAGATCCGAGACAAGCAAGATGAGTGACACAAGTGATAAAAATGCAATAAAAAGAGCAAGAGATGCCAAAGAACTATCAGGGGACAGCAGGTGAGGGAGAGCGCTGGAGGAATACAAAACCAGTTAATGTAACACAGTTCGTTTTGTGGATGAATGTGATTGGAGCAGAGAGTTTTGGCAGACAGCTTTTCATTTTTCTTCATCTCACTTCTTTCTTTTTTGAGTATTAAGTGACAGAATTGAAATAACCTCAAAAAGGCAATGACGTAAAAAAAATTCAAATGTTCAAATGTTGACCCAGTTCCAGCAGAACTCTTTGAGTGCCTTCAGAGAGAAAGAGAGAGAGATAGAGAGAGAGAGATACAAACAAAAAAGCTTCAACAGAAAGCAGTGTTATTAAGTAAGTGCTCATCATGGATTCCCTTTAGAATGTCATTTCACAATCAATTATCTTTGCACAGACAAGTGAATATATCTTTGGTTGCTAAGCAGCATTCTATTGCACATGTTTGTGCTGAGAAGCTTTTAAAGATTGTACTCTTGAAGGATGTTTTGTTCACTTTACAAGGCCACCTTTATCTATAAACACTAGTCAGTTGGAGATATATTGACGTGCCATTAAAAATATTGTTTAGATCCCCCGAAATCCACAGAAATAGCTCTGACAATTAGAGGATGTGTTCTAGAAGAGCTATTCAGTGTTTAGAGGAGTATCGTTTGGAACATTGCAGCTATTTCCTACCCCACAGGTATCTGATAATAAAGTTCAGAAGCTTCATTAGTTCCTTGGGTTTTTTCTGTTTCTTTCTTTTTCTTAAGCCAATCTACAATTTTATATCATGTCTGTCAGGCTCATTTATAAATAGCTTTGGGAACCTGATCAGTAACTGAGAATCAATTTTGTCATTCATTTTTGGGGTTGAATTCAAAATTTTGCTTAATCTTTAGCAAAAAAGATATACTCTGAAAACAGGGTATTTCATTTAAGCCAATAATTAACAATCTGAACTGATCAGATCCTATGCATATGGATGAACATGGTGCTTAGTTCTAGAATTTTGCCGCTTTAAATGTGGCAGCAGGTTGGAGTAGCTCTGTTACTTTTCATTCTGATTAATTCTTTTTAAAAATTGAAATTCCTCTTGTGGTGGATAAAAATATATTTTTTTGACTATTATCCTCTCTGGTATCAGATGCTGTGCAGCTGGAAGGATTTTTGCTGATTTTTACTTTTGGACATTTGTAATGATGCATCACCATGGCAATGGGGTGGTTCTTTAGAACTGGGAACAGCTGATTAATATCTCAAAAGCTCATACAATGCTACAGCTCTTAAATCCCTTATGAGTTGAAAAGGAGGCACCGGGGATGCAGAGCAGGAGCAAAGAGAAGAGAGAGACAGAGGAAGTTCTAACCATCTCTTCCATTGATTATTATGGGCAATGTGAAGTAATTGGGAAACATGTTGGATGAACTCCAAGCCCTGCAAAGGACCCAGCCAGAGTAACGGGAATGCAGTATTATGTGTTTCACTGAGACATGGCTGGAGGATCCCATCGTCTTTCTGCCTGGCTTTCTAACCATACGAGCAGACAGAGATTTAAAGAGGAGCGACAAATGCAAAGGAGGTGGACTAGCAGTACAGATCTCTGCAGTCTCTGCAGTCCAGATATTGAACTGTTAGCAGTAGGTTTTCATCCATATTATTTACCCAGAGAGTTCACCAGTGTTATTATGGCAACAGTTTACATTCCGCCTGTAGCTATTGCCAACACTGCATGCGATGCCATCAGCTCAGGTGTTGCTAAGCTACAGACACAAAACCCCAATGCGTTTTTGGCAGTATCTGGTGATTTTAACCATGCTCAACTCTCTGCTACACTTCCAACTTTTCAACAGTTTGTCAAGCGCTCTACTAAAAAAATTAAAACGTTGGATTTGTTGTATGCAAATGTCAAGGACTCATACATCTCTAAAGCAAGACTTCCTCTAGGCAAATCAGATCACCATCTTGTTTTTCACTGCTCTAAATAAAAGCCCCTTGTTCAGAGGCAACCTGTTATAAAGAGAATTGTGAGAAGATTGTCACAGGAAGATAAAAATAGCCCTACGAGGTTGCTTTGAGGCTAAAGACTGGGACACACTGTGCCTGCCACATGGAGAGAGCATCAATGCCATGACTAAGTGTGTCAGCAACTATATAAACTTCTATGTGGATATCATCATCCCCACCAGAATGGTGAGATGTTTCCCCAACAACAAACCCTGGATCACCAGTGACCTGAAGGACCTGCTTAACAAGAAAAAAAGAGCCTTCAGAGAGGTAGACCCTGTAGTTAGACAGGGACTCGAGGAGTTTACATAGCAACTTAAAGTCAAGATAAGAGACAACAAGGAGGTGTACAAGAAGAGGCTGTAGAGCAAGCTCCAGCAAAACAATATCAGGGATGCATGGTCAGGGATAAAGAAGATCACAGGCTTCAAGCAGAAGCAGGATCGGACTGATGGATGTTTGGACAGAGCCAATGAACTAAACACATTCTTCAGTAGGTTCAGTTCAGAAACAAGCTCAGCATCCTCCTCTTCTGCTCACAGCGAAACAGATATCCCAACCTCCTTTGACCCACAGCTTTTCTGTCACATCTCAAATGTTTTATCTTCCACCTGACCACTACCTCTCTGAGGCTGCAGGTACCGATAGTGTCAGACCTAGAATCCCGAAGGCCCGTGCAGAGCAGCTCTGTAGGATTTTGCAGCACCTATTCAACCTTAGCCCTGAAGAAGATTCCAGTGTTGTGGAAGGCTAATGGTGCTACCAGTTCCACTGCATAAACTGATATTGAACTGTGGGTTGGTACAGGGAGAGGTTGTCATGGGGGTGCGCCCTGCACTTCCTCTCGAAGGGGTGTATGTTATTATTGGCAATGATCTTGCTGGAAGCTGGGTGTGGGCTGATTGTCCACCACCTTCACCCATAGTAACATTTTCACTTGTTGCAGGTAAGACAGATGAGAGTGCTCAGTGCTTTCCTGAGGTTTTTACAGCCTGTGCGGTGACACGAGCCACGTGCCATGCTGAGTCGGAGTCACCTTCCTGACCATGAAGGTGGGAGAGCAGGAGAAATTGAGTTTTTCTCTGTAGATATCTCTGCTTCTCTTTTGTCTGTTTGTCGCAGTGACCTGATGGCGGAGCAGAGAGCGGATCCTTCTCTTCGTCATTTGTTTGACCAGATTCTCACTGATGAGGAGAGTGTTGAAAGTTGGTATGTGCTGAAGGACGGGATGTTGGTGCGGAAATGGTTGGCACATGGAGAAAATGTTATTGGTGATCCACTCTGGCACATGGTTGTTCCCGCAAATTTTCAGAGAAGTCATACGGGCTTCCCATAATCAGTTAGGGTATCTGGGGGTCCACAAGACTTATAACTACATTTTGCTTTACTTTTTCTGGCCCCGGTCAAAAAGGGATGTGTCAGAGTATATCTGATATATGCCAGATGGCAGGGAAGCCAAACCAGAGTATTAAGCCGGTTCCTTTGTATCCAATCCCTGCAATAATGCAACCATTTGAACATCTCATTATTGATTGTGTTGGTCATTTGCCCCGTTCTAAGGCTGGGAGTAACTATTTGCTGACAATAATGTATCAGACAACTAGATATCCGGCTGCATATCCACTTCGTACTATTACTGCTAGGTCTGTGGTAAAGGCTCTGACCCAGTTTATTTCTTTGGTATTCCAAAAGTAATTCAATCTGATCAAGGTTCAAATTTTTCTTCTCACTTGTTTTCTCAGGTTTTGAAAGAGTTGCATGTAAAACATAATCAGGCTTCTGCATACCATGCTCAGAGTCAAGGTGTTCTGGAGAGATTTCACCAGACCCTAAAATCCTTGCTGCGTAGCTATTGTGTGGAGTTAAACCAGGACTGGGAGGATGGCTTGCTGTGGCTTCTGTTGGCTGCTCATGAGGTGGTGCAGGAGAGCACTGGATTCAGTCCAAATGAGCTTGTTTTTGGACACACGGTGCGTGGGCCGCTGAAATTGTTGCATGTAGGGCAGTCACAACCTCTTAGTAGATTAATTGACTATGTCACTGGTTTTAGGCACCGATTGTATGTGGGGGGAGAGATGGCTAGGCAGAAGCTAACCTCTTCCCAGGATAAAATGAAGCATCTTTATGACCGTAAGGTGGCGCAACAGAGTTTTAGCCCTGGTGATCAGGTACTTGCCTTATTGCCAGTTGTAAGTTCTCCCTTTCAAGCTAAATTTACAGGCCTATTTACAATCCTGTGCCAGCTGTCAGATCAAAATTATCTGCTGTCAACACCAAGGCGTAGGAAATCAACACAAATTTATTAAAACCTTATTATACTCGAGAGTTGCGGGACTGAAGGCTGAAAAGGCTGTCTCTATAGCTACTGCAGTGGGAGGTTTGGGTTCCTTGTCTGAGTTGGAAAATGATGGGGTAATTCCATCTAACGAGAGTTTATTGACTGGCAGATTGAAAAATTCTGATACCCTGAGAAATTTGGACTCTTTGTTTGGACATTTTGTCTCAGGAAGGAGGCGCAGAGTTGACTACTCTGATTTATGGGTACCCCTGTTTGTTCGGTGATGTGCCAAGCCGAACACACCTAATCGAACATGATATTGATGTAGGTGAGGCGCAGCCAATCCGCCAGCTTTTTCATCGAATATCTGAAGAAAAGCGGAAAGGGATGGATGGAGAAATTCAGTACATGCTTGATAATGGTATTGCCAAACCTTCTGGATCTAGCTGGGCATCACCTTGTCTGTTGGTGGAGAAGTCTGACAAAGGTTTTAGGTTTTGTACAGATTATTGAAAGGTAAACATGGTTACAAAACCAGATGCTTACCTGTTGCCACGAATGGAAGATTGTGTCGATCAGGTTGGTTCAGCTCAGTGTGTGAGCAAGTTTGATCTATTGAAGGGTTATTGGCAAGTTTCATTATCTGAGAGGGCTAGAGAGATTTCTGCCTTTATAACTCCCTTTGGTTTGTTCTCCTATGCACCGGCAACATTTCAGCACCTTATGAACATGGATTCTTCATTAAATGAAGAACATTATGGAGAACCCTGAGCATCTTCTTGATGAGACTGTCATGCAACAACAGAGTGTCTTCAGTCGGGCTTCTTTAGATCTGTTGTAAAACAGAATGCTACAGGAGATCCTTCCTGTCCACGGCCATCAGCATCTACAACAGCTCTTTGAAGAAACCTGACAATATGAGCTACAACAACATTTAATTTCACTTTGGGATTAATAAAGTATTTTTGAATTGAATTGAACTGAATTGATCAAACGTTTGAAAAAGTGTGAAGAACTTTTTCATGGTGGAATGATTCTACAACAAAACACTTTAAATATTCGAAAAAATAAGCATGCACAAGTTTGACTATATTGTGATTTTTTTCTAATCCGCATATGGTCAATATTATAAATATTGTATTGTAAACAGCCATCAATGAACTTCACATAATCTCTTTTCTAGGCAGAAGTGCTATAGCTCATTGAAATTGGTTAATTTCCTGGAACCGACACAAATTTTAAGCAAAGCCTACAAATTGAAAATAGAGCTGGGGTTAGGGATTTGAACAATGCCATTTCAGAAGCCTGGTTTGTCCATTCTGAAATCAGTTTTGATGTATATTTGGGTTCATTGTCCTGTTTGAAGAACAAATCATACCAAGATTTCAAATCTGCTTTTTGCCACTGCCTACACAAACAAGCTAAAAACCTTTCTGAGGACATGTTTTATAGTGAAAAGAGACAGAGATTAGGCTTTTTGCTCACAATGACAGTGTTCAAAGGACTCTGGTGTGATTATTTTTCTTTTTTTATCAAGAGAATGCTGCAACAGCTGCCAAACATGGTGGTGGTAGGATCATGTTGAATATCTCCTTAGCCAGTAGTGCCGAAGAAGGACTGTTTTATTCAATATCATGTCACATAGACAGGGGGTTAAGTGTTTGAGCAGGACAATGTCCCAAAAGATAAATCAAAGCTGGTTTTGAAATGGTTAAATCAGGATAATATTTGGCTTCTGAAACATCCCTGATCTTAACACTAATGGAAATTTGAGGACTTATGTTTAGTCTGAGCTGGAAAACCAATTTGGTTTGAATGACCAGTTCTGTCAAGAAAGGTGGTCAAATAGCCAATTATAAATATGCCGGAATCATGCCAAAAAAACAACCAGTTCTATCATTAAGAGGATAAAGTCAGTGGAAAAAAGACAAACAAACAAAAAAATAAAGTAGCATGAGTGAAGAAAGCTAACTTAAACACCGTTTTCAAAAGTGATTTTTCAAAAAAAAGGTTTTTGTCTCTAACATTCAGTTATTTCTATAGCAGAGAAAACATAAAGGACCAAAAATAACACTGGCATGCAGTGTGCAATTAGCAGAATTTGTCCGTCAAAGATTGCAGTTTTTTAAAAAACCTTTGGGGAAATTTAAAATAGAATTGGGAAGTGGAGGGTGGAAGAATTAAGGTTTTCTAAATTACTGGCAGAATATATGAATTCTCACAGAAATTAAAGAGCCGACTGAAAATACATTTTCATTTACGCGTTTTACATATACAGTACATGAACAGGACTCCAACTCTCTAATCTCTAATATTGACTAATATCTAAGAAGACTTAATTTTGTTTCTCTTATTACATAGTGACAGGCCATACCACAATGAAAAACAAATATGCCAACTAACTAATGCTTCATTTACACATTGTCTTCTGCTTCTCCAAAATTGGGTATTGGGGGAACAGGTGCAGAAACCCAGACATTCCTCTCCTCAGCAATACTTTGCAGCTTATTCTGGGTGTTCCTGGGGCATTCTGAGGCGAAAGGTCCCTCCAGCATAAGACTCCAGCATCTTGGTTTGCTTGAGGGGGCTCCTCCCAGTGGGACTTAATAGGGAAACCTCATAAGGCAGGCAACCAGGAAGCATCCTGATCAGATGACCACCTCAAGTGACTGATGCGGAGGAGGTCATCCCATGACGGAGCTCCTTACACTATCTATGAATCTTAATCCAGCCACCCTACGGAGGAAGCTCATTTTAGCTGCTTGTATTAGTGACCCAATTCTTTCCCCCATGATCCATTTGTCATGAGCATAGATTAGAATGTAGATAGAGCTGTAAATGGAGAACTTTTGGCTCAACTCTTTCTTTACCCTAACAGAAACAATGCCCTCATTGCTGATGACAAGGCTCCCATCTGTCGAACCATATCTCAGTCATTCCTAGAATGACTTGTGGACAAGACTCTAAGACATTAAAACTCCTCCAACTGAGCCAAAGACTGACCCCTCCAGTATATTTCATTTATATGAAATGGTTAATATAATGCCGTCATCCCTGAAGACAGTATGGCCTTTGCTTTAGTCTACATTTTTTACATTGACTATAAAACAGAAGGTGGCAAAAATTTATTTATTTTACATACTGTTACCATGATCTTTGTATCTTTATGTTGAGCTATAACTAGACTTTAGTAGTTTGCTTTCTCAGCATCAATATTTAGATGTCAAAATAATATCCTCTTAAACACTTGTCTCAATATGTACAATATAAGCAATTACAACAAACCTTGAAACCCCAAAGGAATTTAAGACTGAGCTCCATGGCTGGATGGTGGTTTAATAAGCACGGGGGATTGCTATTTATTGAGAGCTGACAGTCATGCTGACTTTAAGCCAGCTTTTGTTGACAATGAAAGTGGCTTTGAGGCCTTGCAGTGGGGTGCCAATTGACATCAAATGTGCTAAAGCCATCAAATTTCACTGACCTGATTTTTAAAAAGGTCTTTACACTTGAATTTGCTTTGCTGATGTCAGTGTTGCTGTGTCTAATATTCCCCATTCTGCTTTCCTGTTAACCCCAGCGGGTCCACAATTCCAGCTGAATTAATATCATGGCCGTATTTGAAACGCTTCTGGCATTTTAATGTTGTTCACTGAACAAAGCAAAGAATATAACTGGTTCTCAAAGCAATAATGCATTGACGTGTTTTTTGTGGCACTTGGAAAAAAAAGAATTAATTTTGTCCAATATTGTTTATCACACAGACTTCACATTCTTCCACCCGTTGAGTAAACACTGCCCTAAGGTTGCTGTTAATATTTTGTTGTCTCCATGTACTATTTGAAATAGGACTCTTAAGCCATGATATGTATTTTATAACAAATGTAAAGTTCAGTGGATATAATGAAATTGTGCAGTGTAATGAAAGTGTGCATAACCTGCACACGTGTTTACTGACTAACCTAAATTTAGAATTTCTTCTTAACCAAAATGACTGTAAAAGAATGTATAAATCATTGTTAATATTACATGGTGGTGCTATGGTGTTAAAAAAAAAACCTACATGTATATTGAAAAAATATATTGACAAAAACACTGTATAAAAAGGCACTTTTTATCAAAATAAAACACATTTAGTATTTAGTAACAGTTAGTATTACCCAAATTCTGTTTGCTAAATGCCAGGATAATAGGATACATATATTTTCTATTACTCTTAAAAAAAAAATTAATTGACACACCCAAAGACTGCACTGCTTTTAAACAAGTTGCAAAAGTCTAGATGATGATGTCGGGGCTTTGCAAACTTTCGATTTGCTACATCTGGGTCATTGTAGACACACCTGTTGATACATTTTAAGGCAAGAAATCAGAAGGAGGATTGTGGATCCTAACACGTTTGGTTCATCATTGGGTCCAATTTCTAGTTGCCTGTAGATGCCACATTTATTTTAAACAATTATATGCACGTATAAACAGCATGGGAATGTTCAGCCATCATACTGTTCAGAAATGAGACAGATTCAGTGTCCCAGAGACAAATGGGACACAAAACCCATAAAATGCAAATGCACACAAGGACGAATAGCTTAACTCTTGGAGAAATGTCCTGTACTCTGATAAAAAATAAAACTGATGTGTTTGGTCATAATGACCACTGTTATATTTTTAGAAAAAAAAGAGGGAAGTGTGCAAGCCTGAGAACACCCCGTAGTTGTAAAATTATGGAAGTGGCAACATCATGTTGTGGGTTGTTTTGCTGCAGGAGGGACCAGTGCACTTCTCAACACAAATAGTATAATGAGGAAAGAACACTATTTCAAAATACAAAATAAACAAATTTAAGAAATTGGCCAAGAAGGTACAGCTTGGGAACAAATGGGTCCTTCAAATTGACACTTACCCAAAGCATACAATCAAATTAGTTTTAAAGTGGTCATTCATTCATTTATTGAAACAACTTTGGTCATGACAATTAGTTTAGCTTTTTCCTGGCTGTTGCACATGAAGAATGGCAGACAGCAGGTCAGCAAACCATTTAAATAGCACAGTGTAGGCAAAAAACGTTATTCACAAAACTTGCTGTCACTTATTGGCAAGATTTCTTTAGATTTTCCAGCTCCTGCCCAAACTTGAAAGGCCTAGCCACAATCAAAAGGAGGCTGGGACAACTCAGTTCCGATTTCTTTATTTATCTTCACCTTTGTCCTTAGATAAAGTTCAGCATCTTATGAGTAGGGTGATAACCTACAAAGACAAAATGCACACTAGTTAACACAAATGACATTGAAATCCCTTGATTTCTTTTTAGCTTTTTTAAACCAGCTTTTCACATTTAATTGTAAATCAAAGAAAAAACCGGCCTATTGCAAGTAGTACATACCACTATATGCCAAACCCAAGTACCTGTGTCCAAGTACTTGGACAATCAAAATTAATGGCTTAATTTTTACTTGGGTGCAGCCATATAACACAAAAAATCTAGATGATCAACCTGGAAATCTTATGATATTGTTTGCTGTTTTTCTTCTTTACCCAGGTAAACATGTGAGGCCTTTTTTTATGTCTCAGATGTAGAAATTCCTTTTCCATCCATCCATCCATCCATCCATCCATCAATCCATCTATCCATCCATCCATCCATCCATCCATTGTCTGTCCCTGCTTGTCCTTGTCGGGTTATTGGGCTAGAGGGTTTAACATAACATTATCCTTTTACAAGCTAATTAGTATAAGGGAGCGCTAGGTACGTGCTTTTAAGCACTGCCTTGCAGCACGAAGGTCCTGGGTTTGAATCCCAACCTGTGGTCTTTCTGCATAGAGTTTGCATGTTCTCCCTATGCATGTGTGGGTTCTCTCAGAGTACTCCTGCTTCTTTCCATAATCCATTTCTTATTTCATCTAATGGAGGAGGTTCAGTGAGATCTAATCATATCAGTGTAAAGTTCAAAATTTATTTGATTGGATTTGATTTCTTTATTTTCATTGTGCCCTGTCTTTACAATGAAATTATTTAGAAAAACTCACCTTTGTGCAAAAGATAATAAATAGCATAAATAGAAAACAATAAATATGATTTAAAAAAACATAAGTCAATAAAACTAAATACTAAATCTGACACACACATCCCTCATGTATTGCACGTATATTATTCCGCCGTCAGATTGCCCAGGGGTAGAAGGTGTTTCTGAGGCTGCTCGTACGATGCTTCAGAAGCCTGTACTTTCTATACCTCCTGCTGCAGGGCATTGGGGTAAAGTGGCTGTGGCCAGGGTGAGATGGATCAGCAAGGATCTTCTCCACTCTGCTTAACCCCCGAGACTCTGCAGTATTTCAAGAATAATGAGTTTCCTTCTAGTCTCTTCTCTAACCCAAACAAATGAGATCAACATTTTTGATTCCATGTTTAGTTAAACTTCTGCCCCTGTGCTTTGGTTTAGGAAATAACCCAGCAGTTTTTCTGTTTACAGTATGTGTGAAAATCCTTGAAATGACAGAGGGTGTACTTTTTCCCTTTCTAACATAACTGTAGTGCACAGTGAAAGAACAATGCGAAAACGGAGGTAATAAATGAAAATAGTCAAGAATGATATTTGAAACTTGTTAAGAAAACAAAATCAAAATGGTAATATTAGTTTATTTAGAAAATACAACATTTGATGCTACTTTCAAACGGCTTTATTTTTAAAATGGGGCCATTTTCTTTAGCTAATTATTGTGGCTCTGTTCATTTTATGTTTTCCATGGCACACATTTTGGGTTTCACACATATGGTGAAAATCACATTGTTCTGCTATGATAAAAAAAAGCTTAAAAACATTCTTATCTCTCCTCGCAGCTACTGAGTGAAATTACTTGGTATTTTTACGAAGACAGTCATATAATTGATTAGCCATGTGTTTTAATGTTTATCCAAGACATTTAAAAACACTGAATATGCCACTCCTTGAACCGTCACCTTAACGTGGTGGAGGGGTTTGAGTGCTCAAATGATCCTAGAGGCTATGTTGTCTGGGGCCTAAATGCCCCTGGTAGGGTTTCCCATGGC
Organism: Girardinichthys multiradiatus; assembly: GCF_021462225.1. Lineage (NCBI taxonomy): Eukaryota > Metazoa > Chordata > Actinopteri > Cyprinodontiformes > Goodeidae > Girardinichthys > Girardinichthys multiradiatus. The sequence continues at coordinate 31,884,617 of NC_061802.1, forward strand.
AAACAGGCTCTAGGTGATGGGTCAGACAAAGAATGGTTCAAGAACCCCTCATGAAGAACAAAATATCGAGGCACGTGACGTCGCCCGGTACGGCGGAGCCGGGGTCCCACCCTGGAGCCAGGCCTGGGGTCGGGACTCGTCGGAGAGCGCCTGGTGGCCGGGTTGCTCCTCGCGGGACCCGGCCGGGCCAAGCCCGAACGAGAGACGCGAGGTCATCCCCCAGTGGGCCCACCACCTGCAGGGGGAACCGTGAGGGACCGGTGCAAAGAGGATTGGGTGGCGGACGAAGGTGGAGACCTCAGCGGCCTGATCCCCGGATGCTTAGGCTGGCTCTAGGGACGTGGAATGTCACCTCGCCGGGGGGGAAGGAGCCTGAGCTTGTGCAGGAGGTCGAGAGATATCGACTAGAAATAGTCGGGCTCGCCTCCACGCACAGCGTGGGCTCTGGAACCCATTTCCTTGAGAGGGGTTGGACTCTCTTCTACTCTGGAGTGGCCCACGGGGAGAGTCGGTGGGCTGGTGTGGGTTTGCTTGTTGCCCCCCAGCTCAGCCGTCTCGTGTTGGGGTTTACCCCAGTGGATGAGAGGGTTGTATCCCTGCGCCTTCGGGTTGGGGAGAGGTCTCTGACTATCATTTCAGCCTACGGGCCGAGTGGTAGTGCAGAGTACCCTGCCTTCTTGGCGTCCCTGTTGAGGGTGCTGGATAGTGCCCCTCCCGGGGACTCCATTATTCTGCTGGGGGACTTCAACGCACACGTGGGGAACGACAGTGACACCTGGAGAGGCGTGATCGGGAAGAATGGCCTCCCCAATCTGAATCCGAGTGGTGTTTTGTTATTGGACTTCTGTGCTAGTCACGGATTCTCCATAACGAACACCATGTTCAAACATAAGGGTGTCCATCAGTGCACTTGGCACCAGGACACCCTAGGCAGGAGGTCGATGATCGACTTTGTTGTCGTATCATCAGACCTTCGGCCTCATGTTTTGGACACTCGGGTGAAGAGAGGGGCTGAGCTGTTCACTGATCATCACCTGGTGGTGAGTTGGATCCGCTGGAGGAGGAGAAAGCCAGACAGACTTGGCAGGCCCAAGCGCATAGTGAGGGTCTGCTGGGAACGCCTGGCGGAGCCCTCGGCCAGGGATGTATTCAACTCCCACCTCCGGGAGAGCTTTGACCAGATCCCGGGGGATGTTGGAGACATAGAGTCCGAGTGGACCATGTTCTCTGCATCTATTGTCGATGCTGCTGCCCATAGCTGCGGCCGTAAGGTCTGCGGTGCCTGTCATGGCGGCAATCCCAGAACCCGGTGGTGGACACCGGCAGTAAGGGATGCTGTTAAGCTGAAGAAGGAGTCCTATCGGCTGTGGTTGGCTTGTGGGACTCCTGAGGCGGCTGACGGGTACCGTGAGGCCAAGCGTGCTGCGGCCCGGGCTGTGGCAGAGGCAAAATCTCGGGCCTGGGAAGAGTTCGGTGAGGCCATGGAGAAGGACTACCGGTTGGCCTCGAAGCGATTCTGGCAAACCGTCCGGCGCCTCAGGAGGGGGAAGCAGTGCTTTGCCAACACTGTTTATAGTGGGGGCCGGAGACTGCTGACCTCGACTGAGGACATAATCGGGCGGTGGAAGGAGTACTTCGAGGATCTCCTCAATCCTGCCATCACGCATTCCGTGGTGGAAACAGAGGCTGGGGACTCGGGGTTGGACTCTTTCATCACCCAGGCTGAAGTCACCGAGGCGGTTAAAAAGCTCCGCGGTGGCAAGGCTTCGGGGGTGGATGAGATCCGCCCTGAGTACCTCAAGTCTCTGGATGTTGTAGGGCTGTCATGGTTGACACGCCTCTTCAACATTGCGTGGCGGTCGGGGACAGTGCCTGTGGACTGGCAGACTGGGGTGGTGGTCCCCCTTTATAAGAAGGGGGACCGGAGGGTGTGTTCCAACTACAGGGGGATCACACTCCTCAGCCTCCCTGGTAAGGCCTACACCAGGGTATTGGAGAGGAGAGTCCGACCGAAGAAATGCGGCCCTCCAAAGAAATACCACCCCACACCATTACTGACCCACTGCCAAACCGGTTATGCTGAAGGATGCTGCAGGCAGCAGATCGTTCTCCACGGTGTCTCCAGACTCTGTCACGTCTGTCACATGTGCTCAGTGTGAACCTGCTTTCATCTGTGAAAAGCACAGGGCGCCAGTGGCGAATTTGCCAATCCTGGTGTTCTCTGGCAAACGCCAAGCGTCCTGCACGGTGTTGGGCTGTGAGCACAACCCCCATTTGTGGACGTCGGGCCCTCATATCATTCTCATGGAGTTGGTTTCTAACCGTTTGTGCAGACACATGCACATTTGTGGCCTGCTGGAGGTCATTTTGCAGGGCTCTGGCAGTGCTCCTCCTGTTCCTCCTTACACAAAGGCGGAGGTAGCGGTCCTGCTGCTGGGTTGTTGCCCTCTTTCAGCCTCCTCCACGTCTCCTGGTGTACTGGCCTGTCTCCTGGTAGCGCCTCCAGGCTCTGGACACTACGCTGACAGACACAGCAAACCTTCTTGCCACAGCTCATCCTGGATGAGCTGCACTACCTGAGCCACTTGTGTGGGTTGTAGAGTCCGTCTCATGCTACCACGAGTGTGAAAGCACCACCAACATTCAAAAGTGGCTAAAACATCAGCCCAGAAAGCATAGGTACTGAGAAGTGGCCAGTGGTCCCCACCTGCAGAACCACTCCTTTATTGAGAGTGTCTTGCTAATCGCCAAAGATTTCCCCCTGTTGTCTATTCCATTTGCAAAACAGCATGTGAAATTGATTGTCAATCAGTGTTGCTTCCTAAGTGGACAGTTTGATTTCAGAGAAGTTTGATTCCTGTCATGTTAATTGGTCTCTCTAAATTGCCCTTGGGTGTGTGAATGAGTGTGTGCTTGGTTGTTTGTGTGTTGCCCTGCGATGGACTGGCGACCTGTCTCCCGTCCATAGACTGCTGGAGATAGGCACCAGCTTCCCCGTGACCCACAATGGAAGAAGCAGTAGAAAATGACTGATTAGACTGTTTCAACATAGATAAATTAAAACTTTTTAAATTGAGAGCTCAGAAAAAAACCCCACACAGAGCAAACCAAGTGCTCTTATGGCACAGAATGAACAGGGAAATACTTGACTGCCAGTGTTACCAGCCTGGAAAAAACCTTTTATGTATCCTGTTATGCTTCCCACTATGGACCATGGACTTCACTTTCTGTTATGTTCATAGGCTTTTAGTTGCACCTGTGTTTGCATCAGGTCACAGTTTTCTTCTATTCAGCCAAATACACAACAAATGTAGAAGTGACAAAGGAGACAGGGATTATTTTTTCACTTTATATATTTTTTAATTTTCATCCGAAGAAACTTTAGGCCCTAACCTGACAATACATCGCTCAAAACCTTAAGAACAACATCTGACTCTATCAGTAAGGAATCACATTCAGGAATGATGTTCTAAGTCAGTAAGTTCAGTAGATTGTTTTTGCAATGCAGCAATTTGTAAAAGACATTGGCTTAGTCCAAAATAAAGTTCATGAGATTATATGAGAACACAATGCAATACTATTGACTCGGGTTCTACCTTAAATTGTTAAACAGCTGTGTTCAAAATAATAGCAGCGTCTCAAAAAATGAGTAAAGTTCATCATCCATACAATAACTTTTATTTCTACATTCAATGGGTAAAAATAAATTACATATTGTAAAAAAATGGTGGTGTTTGCATTTTCTTTACAAACTCAAACATTTATTGTATAAAGTAAAAAAATGCTCGAAGATTTAGCTATCCTGGGAATCACTGGGATGAAACATGGACTGAACTGTACATGAAAAAGAGACTTGGAAAAACTCTGCACAAGGACAATCTTGCTTTAATAAGTTCAAATATTGTGCCATTTCTGTTTGGGACAGTAAGTTTGTTCTTTGACAAAGTGTAACCTTTTCAGCCCTTGCAATTTTTTCAACAAAGGGACTTTGCAGCTTCTTGCCAATAGCTGTCTTGAACAAATATGTCTTCTAATTGTTTTAATACTCACGGGTAGTTGTAGACCTTCTTTGATCACCCTGGAGCTGGCAGGAATGCAAGCAGGAACATTCCACATAAAACAGGTCATATGACACACCTTATTCATACAACTCTGAGCCACTTAATAAAATAAAAAAATGAATGAATGAATCAAAGCTATTAACAGAAATATAGAAGCCTAATGTTTTTGTATATTTGTAAAATACCACCTTTTACACATCTTTTATTTAAGAAAACTGATAATATCTGTCTGCTTTTCACTTTCAGAGATATGCTGGTGATATTTATATATTTTATTAATTTAGACGTGGACATGAGAGTAATTATATGTTGCACGTTTCATTTTACTCGTACTTGTCGTCTTCCGCTTATCCGGGACCGGGTCGCGGGGGCAGCTGACTCAGCAGAGATGCCCAGACGTCCCTCTCTCCAGACACCTCCTCCAGTTCCTCCAGGGGGGGCCCAAGGCATTCCCAGGCCCAGTAATGGGGGCGCTGTGCCGGTCCATTGTGGTGAAGAGAGAGCTGAGCCGAAAAGCAAAGCTCTCAATTTACTGGTCGGTCTACGTTCCTACCCTCACCTATGGCCATGAACTTTGGGTCATGACTGAAAGAACGAGATCCCGGATACAAGCGGCTGAAATGAGCTTCCTCCCTTAGAGATAGGGTGAGGAGCTCGGCCATCCGGGAGGGGCTCGGAGTAGAGCCGCTGCTCCTCCACATTGAGAGGAGTCAGTTGAGGTGGCTCGGGCATCTATACTGGATGCCTCCTGGACGCCTTCCTCGGGAGGTGTTCCAGGCACTTCCCACCGGGAGGAGGCCCAGGGGACGGCCCAGGACACGCTGGAGGGACTATGTCTCTCGGCTGGCCTGGGAACGCCTTGGGCTCCCTCTGGAGGAACGTTTCATTTTAGTGAGACAAAAAGCAAAAACATTAGAGCAATCTAATTAATCATCCACCTCAAGTTTTACATTGTTCGTGTGCCATATTTTATTAACGGTTAATTCAAAAGGTAAGGTAAGGTAAGGTAAGGTAAGATAAGGTAAGTTAATTTATATAGCGCGTTTCAGTAACGAGACACTCAAAGCGCTGAACATACAATTACAATACAATCACAATGAAAATAAACACAGATACAGACACAGAAAAATAAATCAAATGATACAACAATCCTTCTAAGAAATCTAAAAAACTATGAATCCTTCTGAGAAATCTAAAAATCTCTGGCCAACATTACAGTGATACAGATAGCATTAATAACCCTTTGGGTTTTGCTCGTAAGAGCTGGTTCTAAACCAATCTTTCTAAAGAGGTAATTATATCATTAAGTCCTCTATGTAGGGGAAAGCATCTTGTACTAAGAGAGAATGATCCTTGGGTTCGCTAGTATAATGCAGTTGTAGTCCAATAATAACAGTCATTTGCATCCATTGAAATTTAACTAAGTGTAACAGTGTTCATTCTGCGTTGTGTCTTTTGTTGAAATAAGCCGGACCGCAGCTGATGTGAAAACACCTTTATTGATTTCGCCACCTTCTCCCACAAGCTCCACAAGAAAAGAGGCCGTCTAATCTCATGATAGAGCGTTTACCCCACTGCAACGGTATGGCCCGTTAGACTATCTGTTGAGCACTGAACTGAGACCCCACAAAGACAGTCTGTGAAATCAATGTGCTCAACAGTACTAACAATAATTCACCATTACTATTATAAAACACATTGAATACAAATAAAATTAACATTTCTACACCAGAAGTTACCCACAATTTTTCCGCAGTGGAGCTTTCGTCTTTTCAAAATAAAAGTTACCGCTGCCTGTATAACTTCCTACAAACTAACTAACTGTTCTACAATCTGGTGTAACAACATTACACTGCTACATAAGCAATCATTGAGTTCTAACAAAGGAAGCTGAGTCACTGGTGTAAAAACAGCTTTTGTTCAAATTTTTAAGAAACTAGTATTATTTTCCTTTCACTGGTAAATCTAAAAATCTATGAAAAGGAGAAGATATGAAATCCACATTTAGGTAAAAATAAGGAGCATGGGAAAGCAACATACATAAGCATAGATTTTGCAGGGGCATGGTGGACTCGTGAGGGTGCCAATATTTAAGTATGATCATGTGTGGAAAGAATTAGACTGTCAACACTGACGAAGTTGCCATTGTTCTTGAAAAAGAGATGGAAGTTTTATCAAACAGTCATTGCTGGGGCAGAGCGTCGTATTTACAGAACATCCAGGAGAAATGTTTTGATAAGAAGCCTGTGAAGGCCATATCGGGGCGTTTGAATTAGACAAACAAATGGTTTGGTTCAGGCTGGCTGTGATTTTCCGCCTGCCTTCAGAGTCTTACTGGCATTCTCAATTTCAAATAGCCACATTTCTTGTACTTTCAGTAGATCCTGAGCAAACAACTTTCTCCAATATTAAATTATATCACCTTTGAGTACAGGAAATGCAGCCAGCCTGCAATTCTGCTCTCTTAACATATCAGTCTGAGTGCTGAGAGCTCTAAAGATCCCTTCAAACATCCCAGGCAGCTTTGGAGTGCTTTGAACAGCTGCCGATGTTTTACAAATGGTAAATGGACTGAACTTATATAGCACTTTTCCAGTCATGCAGACCACTCAAAGCGCTTTACACTAGAGCCACATTCACCCAATCACACATTCATACACTGATTGGTAGGCAACTTGAGGTTAAGTGCCAGGGGCACATTGACATATGGCAGTAGGAAGTTGGAATCGAACCCACAACCTTCTGATTGCAAGATGACTACTCTTCCTACTGAGCCACAGTCATCTCTTTTTGATAAGCCATAAGTTGGTAAACGCCAACTCCGAAAAGTGGAAATCCTGTTATCAGAAATCCAATTATGTACAAATCTTCCACATCCTCGACTGACATTGTTGTCAGGCACACAATCCTCCACTGCTGCCAGGAATCCATTGCATATCCGGAGAAGAACATCCCGTCTGGACAAGAGGGTTCCCCTTTACCCTGTCCTCCCCTCGAGAAAATTTGATTGATTGCGTTGAGAGACCAGCTGACCAAATCCATAATGAACAAATTAGGAGGATATGCAAACAGAGGCTCTAAGAAAAACATAGACAAAAAGCTGAAGCAGGGCAAAAAATGGGGGAGGATCAAGGAGAGAGTGGAAAAGTGTCTGACCCCACCGAGAGCAGAAGAGAAAGAGATTTATATGAAGAGACCAATGTCTCCTGTGCTCTAGAAAATCAAATGTTGAGCAGAATTTTTTTGGTTGAATTTCAATACTGGGATTGTTTGATTACTTACTGTCAGTTTAACCCAATTTAAACAGCCAATTGGGGAAGTATGGAGCAAACCAACATCACAGTCCCTTGTAAGTGAGTAAAATCGAAATGTTTTTTTAAAATCTTGACAGATTTAGGTTTAAAGTAATCTTAATATTATTTTACACAAAAACATTCTCTCTGGAAGTAACATTGATGTTTTGGAGAGGCCCAGCCAGAGTATTGATTGAATCCAACTGAGAATCTGGAGGGACCTAAAGATTAGGGTGATGGCGAAGAAGGAGTTTATTACAAGATGAATTGCCAAAAATGCCAGTGAAAACACACAAAAATCCTCAGCATTATCAGAATCCTGTTATGTCCAAACATTTTGGTCTCAGATATGTGCCACTGCGTGGCAGGCCCTCTTCCACACCTGTCTTTCTTTTTAAATGCACACTACAAGAACGAGCATTGACACCACATTTGTGCGGGTGGAGGTAGGCTTAGGGTCTTTTCACACCCCCTTTCCATGTTTGCCATCTAGGGTCGGAAGCCTGGAGAGGGAGCGGGCCTTCTGGTCGGGATCTGAGCTGGGCTTGGGGTTCGGGTCTTGGGAGTTGTCTGGTGCTAGAGCTGGTGTTTCAGCTCTCTCAGGATTGCTTGAATTTCCTTGGCTCTCGGTCCCTGGCTTCGGCCCCCGGTCCGTCAGTTGGAGGAGTGCCGGGCTCTGGCAAGGGGGTCTTGGTCGGGCAGTGTGCAGCGTTGATTAGGATGTGGCTTTGCTTTAGTGGAGGAGCTGTCCGGCCGGCCTGCTTGGTGCGGCAGGGTGTACCGTGCGGGAGTGTGGGCTGAACAGCGATGGTAGAGCTGAGCTGGATAATATTTCTCCCCGGGCTTTCATTGCAGTGGCGGTGATGTGGTGTGTTTGTGTGGTTGCGGGAACGTGATGGGGGACGCCGGCCCCGGGTGCTTGCCGCTGGCCGGGAACCTCTTGCCGGGTGAGGTTGTCTTCGTGGGAAACGATTTTAAATCTGATTCTGGTATAAATAATTTGGGGGTTATCTATGTCTTTTGAGCAACATTCTAAATTCTTATTCATCATTATTTTTATGTTTTTACACTCTTTTTGGCCCAGATCTTGCTGGCCTGCTTTTACCCTGCAAATGGAGTTGCAGCATTACACTGATGCTTTTCTTAATAGAAAGCTTAACTTACACCATGGTTTCCCCTCTTGCCTTGCGTGTAATGTCTGTGGGCTGTTATATATGAACTCTGATAAAAAGATTGAGGTATAGTCTTTCATCTAGCACCAAGGTCTGTCCATTGCAGAAGTAATAATTGCCCTCTGCATACTTCCTAGTTCCTTTGTACTTTCTCTGCTGAGGAAATCATGTTTTAAGCGTTATTTTGGCCAGGAGGTTAATTTGATGCAAAGTCAGGCAACCCGTGTCTCTGCAAGAACCATTCCTGATAGGTAAAAGAAATTTTGTAATAAAAGTATCAAGGACTGTAGATTTCTATGAATTGCACATGACATCCTCTACAAGGTTGCGCTTTTACAGAAATTCAATTTGCTTTTGCAAGGCCCTCAAAAAAATTAAATCATAAGACCCAGCCTGACATGATTCCTGTAATCCAGAGTTTCTCAACAAATAATGGAACATATTAACACCTGCTAAAGTGGGAATAATCATATATTAAACGAATGGTTCTGCTCCTTCATAAATTTTTTCTAATAAATCCATTATTCACAACAACTTCTTCAGATTAAATTGTTTTTGTGGCCTGGCAGCCAGAAGTGGATTCATTTGAAATGTACAGAAATCCTGTTGATAAATGGAAAAGTCTCTAATCCCCGGACACCCCTAGGACCATTAGACCATTTAATTTATATTAAAGAAAATGATGTCCAATTATGTCTTTTGAAGTGCTATAGTGAAATAAAATCTAGTTGGGGATTAAACTTAATTGTTCATTTTTCTGTTTAAGTTTAAACACTGCAGTGTTTGTGTTTGTTTAGTGTCTGGGTATAACCAGAAAATGTCAATGCCGGCCTAAAAATAATTGTCTGCATTTAACCTGAGCAGAGAACTTCTGAAATACAGCTGTGATCAAATGAAAACTTAATAAAAAGAAAAATTTAACAGCAACTCTGCTATCATTACAATATTTAAAGTATGAAGAATTGGCAAAGAGTTTCAGCAGCAGAACATTTGGATTCATATAAGACAAGACTGCTGCTGCGCTTCTAAATTAGTTGAGATCTCTTTGAATTGTGTGCACTTATCTTTAAACAGGATCCTGATGATTATCAATCAAAGCACCTGGAGAAATGCAAAGAAAAACATTTTTGAAAAGAGATTGTTGAAAATTTCTTTAAATTACCGAAGCTTCATTAAGTCACTGAGTAGATTTGACGTCATTAAAACATTTATTAAGTTTGATATTTACAATTTGATCGGGAAAAAAACAAAATTTTGGCCAACCGTGTCTCTCTGTGATGTTTGTCTTTGTTTCATTGAAATGAATGTTTGTCCATATGTTGCATGCTATAATAATTCATGTTTAGAATACTGTTTTCTAACCCCAGACTGATTAAAACCTTCAGTTTTCAGGAAAGCTTCTTAACTCCTAAGAAGCAGCGTGTTTTTGATGTAAGTTGATGTTAACAGTTCTGCAGTCTAAGGTCCACTAAGATGGGTTGGAAGAACAGAACCGTGGGGACCGCCCACAGCCCACCTATAGACAGTCTATCAGAGGTTGGTTCCACCTGGCTCCGCCCACCTACCAGGTTTGAGCACACCTTAACTTCCATAGAAATGCTCACCCCTCCCTTCCTGAGTTCAACACTGTTTGAAAGAAAAGTGAGAATAATAAAGGGGCCTTGTTGTGATGACTGTGTAAAAAAATTTTGTTTTGCTTGCAGAATCATTGGGGATTTAATGGACTGAAAATGTTATCCTGGTGCCAATAAATTAAACTAGAAAGTTCAAAGTATGCCACATATAAGGAATATATTTTGATAACAAACCTGAGTCATGATCCTACACTATAATTAATGATTAGGTTCTATTGGAAGGATTTATGCATTAAACCTGCATGATTTAAATGTACTCATCTTTAACCAAGACAAGTCAAGATGATGTGACTCATTTATAATTGAAACGTTAAAATGAACTTCATAACAATTCAATTAAATTCAAAGATACTTTATTGATCCCCGAGGGGAAATTAGAATTCCAGTACAACCCATCCAACATACATCGTGACACAAGACAAGGGGGGGACGGGTCACCGAGGCTTTGCTTCCCACTCACAGGCGCTGCCCTTGCTAGATGAGAAAAGAGGCCACATTAGGTAAGTACAGGGAAAAAAATCATATTTCAGACTTTATCCTTAGCAGGATACAATTTGAGATTGCAAAAAACCTCAGCACAAAGAAGCAACAAGTTTACAAAACAACATCATGTCGGGAACGGTGAAGGTGGTGTGAGGGGGTGCATAGGTTTATCTTGAGCATGTGTGTGTGTGCAAGTGAGTGTGTGCAAGTAAGTCCATGAAGCATTGTCCCAGATGCCATTGTCCTTGATGGTTCGTTGAAATGTTCATCAACCGGCCACAAAGTTCTGAGCAGGTCCACAGATGTCCTCAGGGAAGGGAGGGGGCAGAGGGAGCAGAGCGTCATGTTTACATAACTTCCAGGAGAAGTTGAAGATAGCCAGCCATCAAGGCCATGCAGGGGAGCCAGATTCAGAAAAACAATAATTATTTGGGTTAGGCTGACTCTTAATTTTCCGTCAGCCTTGAGAGTCTCGCTGGTGCTTCTCAAAGGCGAATCCAAACAGCCAAATTCCTGGTCTTTCGCCAGATCCAAGCGAACAACTTTCTTCAAGATTTATCCCATTTCACCCCTGAGTCCAGGAACCGCAACCTGCCTGCAATCCTGTATAAGGATCACATCCAGTCTGTGATTCAGCTCACGTAACATCTCAGTCTGAGTGCTGATCTCCCTGAAGATCCCATCACACATGCCAGGCAGTCTCAAAATTGCCAGAACAGCTGCTGACATTCTCCGAATTTCCCGATATGCCAGGTAACCGCTGACTCCAAAAAGCAGAAATCCTGATATCAAACATCCAATTATATACATATCTTCCACATCCTCGACTGACATTATCGACAGACACACAATCCTCCACTTCTGCCAGGAGTCCACTGTGTTTCCAGTGAAAAACGTCCAGCCCGGACAAGTTGGCTCTCCTTCACCCTGTTTTCTCGTCGAGAAAATTTGATCAGTTGCATTGAGAGACCAGCTGACCAAATCCATAACTCAGAATTTGGAAGATATGCAAGAAGAGGCTCCAAATAGAAGACAAGACACAGAGCTGAAGCAGGGCAGATATGGGAGGGGTGCGGGAGACAGAGAAAAAGCATCCTCCTCCAACAAGAGCAGAAAGAAAAACATTTAATGCTTTATTGTTAAAACTGAGGTGACTGCAAATAGAAACAACCAGGTTGTTTTTTCCAAAATTTATTAAGGTAAATTCACAGTGGTGAACTCTGAGACCAATTTAATTATTACTAATTCATTTGAAATACATGATGATAAATTAATTCATTCTTAATGAATAATTCTAATGATGTAAATGGCTAAAACATAGAGCTAACAAAAGCTATAAATATTTTAAATACATCAATCCTATGTGGTTCTAACTAGGTTAAAATTATATGCATGACTTCAAATGAAATTTAAAGGTTACCACATTACCAACACAAACTGAATCTAATGCAATTATAAAATAAACAGTGAAATAGGGAAAATAGACCTTTATATTAAAGTACAAAATGAACCTTTTGAGGAGCAATCTATTGGCAAGAAGAAAATAGATTCTTAATTTCTTTAAATTATATTTAATGTGGTCTTGGTTGCTAAAACATTTTTTTTAATCATTAAAGACAAAAGACAAATGCTAAATTGACTAATGGGTTGTACCATGCGTACAAAGAGGGGATGTCAGCCTTAATAAAAAAAAAATGAAACACTGGGTTACAAAAGTTTTAGCACATATGGGAGCAGTACTGTAACTATGGGGAAGGTTGCTCATATCTCCAGTGAGGACTTAGTGACATCGTGAGAGAAGATTACACTTTGTGTTTTGTCTATAAAACTGGTGCCCAGCTCCCCAAGGCCTCATCCTGAGAACCTGTCTGAATGAACGGGGTTAATTCCTCTAAATTAGTCAAAATATTAATTCTCCTTTGCTGGATATTTTGATGAAGATCCGTGTAATTATTAAAGTAGTTTCTGCTTAATGGAAAAGGTAAAAATACAAACAAAATTATTTTAACGTTTGGTAACTGAACCAACTGTTGGAAATAAAGGAGTTCAGACTGCAGCAGATCTAAAGTTTGACATCGCCAAGTGATACAGTGGATAAAATGCAGACTCAGAAAGGACCAGTCTTACTTATCAAAATAAATATCCCTATTTGAAGATTTTTGAGCTTTAATATGATACAAACTTATGGAGGTAAATTTGTCTCAATATTATTCAATCAAACAAAAAACTAATCTCAATCAAAAAATATTAAGTTGTGATCAAAACGTTCAGAGTTGTAACAATTAATTTTTTTTAAATGGAATATTTTATTTTGGGGAGAAAAAAAAACTGTTTGAAAAAACTTTTTTTGATTAAAATGACTCATTTTTTCTCACGAAGAGAAAAAAGTTATTTGCAAAACATAAACTTTTATTTGCGCATTTCAAAAATCTTTGGTTACGAGTCTCGCTCTTTTGGTTTTGATGCTCTGTTTTTGGTTAAATTCAACGAATTTTGAGTCCTGGAAACATGAACATCCTGGACGGGGCCTAAAGACGAACGATGTAAGACGTTTCCCTATTGGTTAGCGCTGACTAAAGCGGCCGCTCGAACTGCAGGGCTTGCAGCGTCGCTTCAGTGAGGAGACATCAACTGTACAGAAGAAAACTGCGGTCAAGTGAGCCGACAGTCAGAAATACGTGGTTCTGCCAGCCGACACTAGCTCTCTCTTAAAGATTAGCGTCACGCATACAAGGCGCAGGGTCATCTATATTATAACCAGAATTAATATTTCATAATTTTACTGTAAAGGTTTGGAGAAATACACAACTACCCCAAGTGCAGTATAAAACAGAATCCATGTCGGGCAGACGGCATCCCATAATCCTGTTGGCTGTCCTCACAACCTGTGATACTTCCTTCCTCTCCTGTGCAGTTCCCACACCACAGTGTCATGCTGAGACACAGAGTGCTTTCCACCGTGGCCCTGTAGACATCTGTAAGCAGCTGAGGAGAGAGAACAGTCTGTTTTTATTTCCAGATGAAGAAGAGCTGTTGTTGTACCTTCTTCAACAGGCGAGGGGCGTTTCCGGTCCAGGTGAGGTCAGAGGAGATCTGGAAGCTCTTGCACTTTAAGGTGTCCAGACCACTTCCCACAGGACCTCATCGACCTCACCGAAAAGAAGCGTTTGTGGTACTTTGGTGGGGTAGTTGTATATTTTTCCAAAAATCTACAGTGAAATTATGAAATATTAATTCTGGTTATAGTGTAGATGACCCTCTAATATAATCTGAAGAGATTTTGTTGTTGCCTTTCATGGTTTTGGAGAAATAAATTCCTGAAAATGGGACAAATGCATAGAATGGTTGAGCATTTTGAGGTACATTGAGTTGTGTATTTCTCCAAAACTGTACAGTAAAATATTAAATAATTATTTTTTTACATAAAATATGAATGTGAAAGTTGTAAAAATGTAATTAATATAAATGTTCTGTAGGTTACTTTTCTGTTTTCCTCTTATTTTCTCAACCGTTGCCAGGATTGGCATCCTTTTTGCTCCATTACCGTATGCGTGACGCTAATCTTTAAGAGAGAGCTAGTGTTGGCTGGCAGGACCGCGTATTTCTGACTGTCGGCTCACTTGACCGCAGTTTTCTTCTGTACAGTTGATGTCTCCTCACTGAAGGGTTGCTGCAAGCCCTGCAGTTCGAGCGGCCGCTTTAGTCAGCGCTAACCAATAGGGAAACGTCTTACAGCGTTCGTCTTTAGGCCCCGCCCAGGATGTTCATGTTTCCAGCACTCAAAAAATGTTGAGTTCAACCAAAAACAGAGAGCGTCATAACCAAAAGAGCGAGAGTCGTAACCAAAGATTTTTGACATGCACAAATAAAAGTTTATGTTTTGCAAATAACTTTTTTCTCTTCGTGAGAAAAAATGAGTCATTTTAATCAAAAAAGTTTTTTCAAACAATTTTTTTTTCTCCCCAAAATAAAATATTCCATTTGAAAAAAAATAATTGTTGCAACTCTGAAAGTTTTGATCACAACTTAATATTTTTTGATTGAGATTAGTTGTTTTTGATTGAATATTCAAAAAGTTTTGACCACAATTTATTTTTTTGATTGAGATTTGTTTTTTTTTGGATTGAATAGTATTGAGACAAATTTACCTCCATACAAACTGAATTACACATCTGGGATTATACCTTGAACAAAGGCCCTGGGAATAGGTTATTTATTCTAGAACTGCTGAAGGCCACTGAAAACAGCTATTACTGTAGAAGTTTGTCTGCAACCGTATATCGAGCCTTCTCTCCAGGTGAAGCTGTCTGCCATTAGCAGGATGCGTCAGATTACACCAACTGCAACAAGGGTTATTGGACCAGCCAAGGAAGAGACATCGAAGGTCCAAACGCAAACAGAGTCCATTCCAAGGTGCTGTTGGTGGCTTGAACAGTGGCTGTGTATTGCAGACGGCTTCCCAATCCACCAGATGACTCCACTCCTGAGGGACGTCGGCCCAAGCCAACGGGCTAGAGCACTAGGCCTGTTCCAACCATCACAGGATGTAAAGAAAGGAGATCTCCCCATGAAGGACAACGGCCCACCACAAGCCAAAGAACTGTAAGCTAATCACTGGAGAGTGATTGAAGAGGTGGGTGAAGAACACTGTTTTTACAATGGGCATAATTATCCCTTGGGCAGTGCAACGTTTGCTTTAAATAAGATCACGGATGAGAAGAAGATGTCTTTTATCTACCTCAAGTTTCCCAAATTGAAGCTGTACAGAAGATGGGACTTTTTGCATGTTTGTTCTCTGTCTTCATCATTGTTATGTTATGTTGGTTTATTCTTTCCATGTTTTTTTTTTTTTATCAAAGCTTACCAGATCTGACAGAGCTGTCTCCATATCAGAACAACTGAGACAGGTAACCGTAAAGGTAACCCTAAGAATACCCTAAGTGGCAGCAAGGATTGACCTCTGTGACGTGGTACCCCGCAGAGGTTATGACAGTTGGTTTCAGAATGCAGATGTGTACATTTGTTTCCGCACACCTGGGAGGCTAGCAATTGGAAAATGGTGTCCTGACCGGACTTATGTGTACTGGAATTCTAATCCAAAAGGTTGTCAACCTGAACTCTAACTATATTCCACAGGGCCTGCGACAACACATCAGTTTGATTAGAGACAAGTCCACCCAACGAGCTGACACCACTAGATATAATCCCCTGGTAATAACTGTCAGAGTAATGTGGAAGGATCCCTGGCCTACTGTTAATCATGCAAAACTTAATGAACTTGTTTTGGTTTTAGGAGCTGATGTCCTTGGAAGAGACCCACTGGGATTGTATCGAATTCAGTTTGTGGATCAACCTAAACCTTCTGATGAAGTTCTAGATATTACCTTGTCCTAAGCCAACCGAACCTCCTCAAGCATTGGTCACTTACTTAAATGTCTCATCACCTGAAGTAATATTGCAGATTGAAACTGGATTTTCTGACAAAAACACCTGGTTAGAATGGATAACATTTACTGCTAAAATATGAGAGACCAAAAATGACAAAATGAAAATTAAATATGTAAATAAATAAATAAATACACATATAAATGTATAAATAAATAAATATAAGAAGAAATAAATACACATATAAATATATAAATGCATAAATGAATAAATATAAAAATAAACAAATACACATATAAATGTATTTATTTATCTATTTATTCATTTATTTTCTCCTTTTTGTGCATTTATACAGTTATGTATTTATTCATTCATTTATTTATACATTATTTCATTTATACATTTATTTATTCATACATTCATTTATTTCTACTTTTATTTATTTATTCCTACATTTATTTCTGTATTTCTACATTTCCACATTTATTTATTTCTGCTTTTCTGTCTCTGTATGTTAATGAGGTGGGTGGTTCTAACATTTGTCTTCAGCACCATTGGTTAGAATTGTGTGTATGATCCCGATCCTGCTGCTACTGCCTAGACTCCGGTACCGAAGTTCTTTTGGTTGGCACGATGGAGGGTTCTCTTACAGCCATTGCCAATGATTTATGGTCATTGGCAAATGATATTGACCAAAATGACTACCTCCATTTTCGTTTTGCACGAAATGTCATGGTGGATTCCAATCAGCTCCAAGCTGATTTATTACTGCAGGTGTGACTAATTTTGTCACCTTCGCAGGTATCTTCTTTTGCTGTGCCCTAATCAATAGATTGATTACCTCTAGGTCATATCAGATGTCCCTCCTCACAGGTGAAGGGGAACCCTTGGATTGCTCTGATGAGTCTGAAAGTGACTCTCATGATGATGTTTTTTTTATAAGTTTTATCAATGTTCGATTTCCATCTGTTCACATAATCTTCTTGATTCTAATGATGTAGATGTGTGTCAAACACACACACAGTTGATGATTGGTAAATCATTATTTCATTTTATTATTATCTTTTTTATTTTTCTTACTTTAATTGATTTTTGAGAGTTCTAATTCATTATATTCTTTGTGTATTCGGTTTATCTGGTTATTCCTTAAAATGTTGTTGATTACATTAATTTCCCCCTACAGAGTTAGTTGATATGTGTTTTATACGCAACGTTTTCCATCTGACAGATCGTTTTTGCCCACACAGAGGTTGACAGTTATGGTAGTTTTAATTTGTGATTTTTAGTAATCAGTTTTATTTCTAATTTCTTCCTACCAATTCATGCATTTTTATTCGTTTTTATTATTATTAATCATCTTTTTATTCATTTTTTTAGTACTCATTTTATTGTTAATTTTTATTATTAATCAATTCACTTTTATAATTAAATTTTCTTATACTTTCCTTCATTGTCATTCAGTAAAATTTCTTTTATTGTTTTCTTCAATGTTTGATAACATATGAAACAAGTTTCATTATGATCAAAGAGGATGGATTGTTATGGAAAATTTTAGTGCCTTGCTTTCTTTTCTACTAGATACTCTGCAAGATCTGATAAAAGTATTCAAACCCTTCAGTGTTATTCTCTTCTGCCTCCAGGGTTAGGACAGATGGTTCTGTTTAGTCTTACAGAGATGGTTTTTCAACCTTCTCCTATTCACTTGTATGAGATAACATGTATGCCACACTGTGTAAGGTTTCTATCGTCAACATGTCTAGGACAACAGGGTTCACCTCGTCTCTCTGGGTCTCATGAGAGTTACCTTGAAAACTGTTGTAGCTTACAGGGGAAACTTTTGCTTTGTCTAGGCAGAACGATTTGGCAGCACTACTGAGAGCATCTCCAATGCTGTAAAAAAATCCTTCTCTCTTGCAAGATTATAATAAAGCTGATTCTGAGTGACAATCATCGGTCTCTGTCTTGGTAAAAACACATTTTTCTACAACTCTACCCAGGGGAGATCACTTTCAAGAAAGATGGCTCTCTCAAAATGAATAAAACGTAACAGTAAGAGAAAGATTGTAACTTTAGCAGCATTTTCAATACCCTCCTCACTTACTGGCCCTCCTAGAAAACATATGTAACAAACCTTAAAATAAATTAATATTTTATCGTGGTAGCACGATCTCACACTGAAAAATATTGAAAAATCCAACCTTTCATTGAGCACATTTATCCTGTGGAAAAGGTTTTTAAAAAATACTCACTGGTGCAACATTTATTAATATCCCTTTAGTTCACACACTACACAATCCCCTATTTTCCAGCGGGACAACACTTATTTTCAACATTTACTAAATTAGAGTATACAGAAAGAGTGATCTTCGAACACTCTTTCTGTAAGAGGTGTATTTAAGTGTAAAGAATGTTCAGTGTCCTGCGTGTTTTAAATGTGTTCCTGTTCCATCGGAGCTGCTTTTAAAGGCTCTCAAACAGCTGGTTGGCAAGTAGATAATCCAGCTTTTTATGGTTATTGTGACTTATAGAGTCCAAGATGGCAGGTTGTTTCTGTAAGCTTTGGAGATGTTTTTACCTTCCTTACAATCCAACTCTGTTGATGTGGTGACAAGATGAGTTGTGAACCTTATCCTGTCTTGCTTGTCCCAAATGATATTATTTTGCACTTTTAGTTTTTCTCTCTGACTGTAGGTATAGACAAGCTTTGGGGACTAACTACTTTCTTGATGAATTTCCTTGACTTTTGAGCATCAATATATATCTAATTTACTCGAATGGTATGTTCTCATTTCTTTGCATTTTGAAGGATGGCATCTCTATCCTCATCTATTTATACCAAAGAGTAACTGGATGTTAAGGAGTACTGATAAAAACCACAATAATGTATGTAAAAAACTTTAGCTGATCTATTTATTTGGAACTACTGGGAATGCCAACAATTATGGCATTTGTGATTTTGTTAAAAATAATTATCTTTTTACCTGTCTATTTTTTTTTTTTACATTTTTCTTACCCCATTGAATAAATCATATTAAAAGTTGGACTTTTCCTCATTTTTTCAGTTGGAGCTTATCCTACTGTGATAGATGATCAATTTATTTTAAGGCTGTTTACACATCCTTAGACACAGAAGGTTAACCAATATAATGATTTGGCCAGACCCTTTGCACACAATTGCTAAGGAACAAATGATGTATATAAACCTAAAAGCCCCCTTGCTGCCAAGCAAATAGTTGGTCCTGCTGAGCTGGCATTATGCTTTCAAAGTCCTCAGCCCTTGGCCATGCCTCTTGCTCGGACAGGAAGCAGCCAACTCCCCAAACCAGGTAACTCAAAAAGAAAAATATAATTAAAAACAAAAAAAGTAACACAGTGCTATCATGTGTGTGCTTCATAATATTATTGTTAGTTCTTAAGTAAAGAAATCAATAAATTACATGACTAAATTACATATTTGATTGCAAAACAAATAAAATAATGAGGTGACTGTGTGGACTGATGTTACCAAAGTGTGGCTAAGGCGATCACACCTAACATATGTTGACAGCACTGATATTTTAAGAGAATGTACTTTCTAATTTATTGACAGATAATTCAAAACTCTGTACCGTTTCGACAGATTTCGTTGTGATAAAAAGATTTGCACACAGGATTCAAGATGTTGCTTGATTTGATGTCCCAACTCCTCAGATCCTAATTCAATTAAGTATTTTCTGATACACATATGCCTGACATACAGACCCACACTAACCAGGCCAACGTTTTAATTTAACATTGCTGTGTGAAAATGTCTGGTAGGACAATATAGATTTGCACACTATAGGCAGATTTTAAATCAATGAGTCCTTGTATCACAAACAAATATTAAGTCAAACAAATATTAATTTTGATTTAACAGCTATTTGTAATGCTCCTAAGATGCTTTTTCTTACACAGTTCTTGCAAAAGTAGTATTTCTTTTTGATAATGCAACAATATTAATGATGGAAATAATCAACATTTTTGAAATGGGCTTGCCTTATATTTGCACCGGAAACCTTGAAAAAAACAAACCAATCTGATATGTTTGTCAACTACTTTCAGATCAATAATAATGTCAAACATAGCAGAGATTATTGTATTATTGTCAAACATTTTGCACAGCATATCGACCAGCTCAAAAATGGATTCATAGCAATTAGGCATGGAGACAAAATACAACACTGGTATCAGTCTGAGCTTGATTTTTCATCAAGGCAGTTATCTGAATATGAGTCGCTGCTTTTTGAGACATTTTCTATCATCTCTTCTGCCACAACACACAAAAAGAGGTATGATGAAGTAAGATTACCGATGATTATCAGACTGCTGATAAAATTACTGGCCACAGAGTAGGTTTGAATACCTGAATAACAATAAAGCACAACCCTGCAATCAATAATCAAAAAAGCTTTGCTGGAATCTCATTCAAAATAAAAGTCCAAATAAAAAAGCAAAACATTAATTCCTACATTTCACATTTTTGTAAAGTATGACACACTGCAGAGGAATGTTACTAGAACTATCTATTTCAGAGAGATATAGAAAGAGTCAAGGTCTTTTGAAAATAGGGTCACTTTGAAATAGTTGTCTAATCTGTACCATCTGATGTATAATGAGAGGATTTTAAAATGAGTGGAGGCACACAGGCTAGTTTCTAATATACTGAAAGCAGCCAGATGAAGATCTGGATGACTGCAGAGGGTAATTCTGAATCAAAGCCCTTGTTTGACTTTTTACAACCACTATAATCATAAATAGCTGTTCTGATCTGGTAAACATGTATTGTCTGTTTGTATTTTCTATATGAAAAACATTAATTGTTATATTGTATATATTTCATACATTTGTCATGTGCCTTCGTCACATTAACAGCTAGTGTTGTAAAGCCTATACAAATCCTGTGTCTCTTCCCCTTTTGATATTTAGTGGACCTTAGACTTCGTCACAACTTACTGGAGTCTGACAACACTTTGAAGAAACTCATCATATTGATTTTGCATCAGGGATGTCAATAGGATTGAAAGATGCAGGGGGCTTAGCCTGTAGGAAGCCATGTGCGTGCACACAAAATTGTGTTTCTCACGTCATAGGGATATCGATGAAGTAGTATCTCCCTTTAGAAGTTAGGAGATCAAACTTAGATCACTAGGGGGCCAGCCCTGTAACATCTCCTGCAAGCAGCAGGTGGGCTTGTCTTAGAAATCAGTGTGATTGCTTGGTCGGTACTAACTTTATCAAGTATGCATCCAGAGTTTTCATTATTAAAAAACTGGTTAGCTGGTTGATGGTTGGTGGAAGTCCATTTTAATTCAAGTGACGCTTTGGGTTTTAGCTTAGATGTACACCACAGCATCAGGATATAAGTTTCACTCAGACCTACTGCTGCACCAAAGGATGTCAGCTGCCAGCACCACCTAGCTGGTGATGGAGACATTGCTATGAAGGCCTTCAAAACCAAAAACACAGCAGTCTTCTTACCTGCAGGTTTACATGCTTAATGTGTAGTTGCATCCTCTTATTCAGGGGATGAACATTAGTAGGAAAAAAGCAGGGGTATGACAGTTTTAAGCATTCTATGTTTTCAGAATGATTTCTTTCATATCACTGAAGGTTATCATAATCTCCCTCAAAATAATAATAAAAAATGACCCTACAATGAACAGGATGGACCCGATATAAACTTTACCTGCAGAGAAATAGGTCAAATTCAGTCAATCTCTGAGAACAATTTTAAAAATGGGGTTTAACTTTCCCTAAAATATACCTAAGAAATTCCACGTTGTAAACAAAGTACCTAATTCAAAGAGCACACACAGTTAAGACAAAAGTATTTATATCCTTAAAAGATTTAGATTTAAGTGTATTTTCATTCAACCGTAAAAGTTATTCCTCATAGCACCTGACAGATGTCTCCCAAAAGAAAAGACAATGTGTGAGGGGCATCATTCAAAAAATAATTATTTATCAGTTGTTATTAGCATTTTAATAATTACATGTTAAAAATTATTTATACTCTTCTCAATAATCAATGAAAAAGTTTTAACTGGCTTTGCAGCACTCAACTGCTTCTTATAATTGCTGACCAGCATTTTGGTCCCTGTGGTAATTTTCAGCATTCATCTTTTGCGAGGAGCTCATAGTCCTCCGTCCCATCACCCTAATCTTTAGCTCTTTCCACAGATTCTCTATTAGATTCAAGTCAGGACTCCAAAATGTTAATATTACTTTTATGAAACATATTAGAAAGATTACTTTTTTAGGGCTAAAAAAAGGGTATGAATATTTTGGGCTTAACTGTACATCACAACAGGTGCAACAAGTTAACCTTCTTTGTAGTAGCTGAAAAGTAATAGATTTTGGTAACGAAGATGCTCATTAGATTTGTGTTTCATCTTTGCTTTGATATTCTTTTAGTGTGTTGTGCTTGCAGAGAGGCCATTTCCAAGAAGCCTCTTCTCATTGCCTACATCAGTTTCAAAATACAACCACACTAAAGACTTTCCTCTTTTAAAGATGATAAATTCCCAGAGCATTTTTACTGGCTTCTGCAATTCTGCTGGAAAGCTGCTTTTGTTGGACAATGAAGTCCTAGAGTTTTACCTTAATTTTTAAGAATTCAGTCAGGTATTTTGGTTCCAATACTGCGTATATTTTACAAACTTCTTGTTTCACAGAACGCGCAGAATGTGATTTCTGCAGAATGCTCCAAGGATCTCAACATTTAACACACTAAGGGACATTGCACAGCACAGCCTGCATGTTTTGGAGTTCCTCAGTGACTGAGTAAGATGAAACATACACTGCTTCATCATTTTTTGAAGTCTCCTGTAAGCAATGAGAGTAATTGAAACTGACTCCTGTGTCTTTTTCTCATTTTAATCCATTAAAATATTTGCCAAGCCACGTTTTTCTTCAGTGTTTTAAGACTTCAGAGATTTTTGCCTATGGCAGTTAGTTTTATTTTTACCTTCTTACTGATTATGCCATAAGTGCCAAATAATCTTTATGGAAACAATGCATCACAGCTGCAGCAACAGCAGCTGTCACATTGTCACGTCTTTTGCAATCAAGTCATTGTGAACTGTTGACAGACAGACAGATAAATATTTAAACAAATTTAAACAAAATTTGAAATATTAGTTTCACAGATATGTCTAATTTGCAAAACAGCTGCTATGCAAATTACATTTGTACAGGTGGCTGCTGAGCTGCATATAGGTCTAAAATCTGACACTGTCTGTCTATTTTAGAGCCTTTTTTTATTTCTTCAATATCTGAATGCTCACTGAACTGAAAAATAGGTCAACATGGAAAACGTTTTTGAAACAAAAGGACTTAAAAATAACCTGTAAGTATTCAGTGTTTCTCCTATTACTCCATATATTACACAAGAGAGCTTTCCAGCAGCACAAAGTGATCTGCTTTTGTTCACACACATTTCCAAACATATCCGGTTTTTCTGTATGACATTCAGACCCTGAATCAGGATATCATTATTCATTGCATGTTCTTATTCTGTTGACACTCTGCAAGACATTTTTACCACCAATAACAGAGGTGCACATTTAGGTTCATCTGAACTTACTTAATTAAACTTCTGACATTTTAAGAAAAATTTATATTCAAACATCTTTGTGGTTTTTTTGGCTGGAAAGAAGTAAAATCATGCTGTAAAATATGGTATAGTAATGTGATTAATTTGTTTCAGATATCGTCATCATAATTAATTTGATTATAGAAACATTCCTTTGCTTAATTATTTGTATCTTGAGTTAAACTGAACAATGGTCAGTTCTTAAGTGCTTGTCTTTTTTTTTGTTGAGTAGGTCTTGTTTGTACCACCAAATCAGATGGTTCTGCAGGGGTGTGTTGTTATGTGTGGGGATGTGAATGATTCCAGGTTGGTCGTTTTCTTTTTTTCTGGAATTTGTTTTTGAGACACACAGATTTTGCCATCATCACTCTACTCACTCATTTCCTTTTTATTTCATAAAAAAAACTAAGCCCAGAGCAGCATTCGACCTTCAAATTAGATAATGCTGTAAAACATGAAATGGTTTTTAATATTTTACATTGTCACTCAATTTTGCAGCAGTAATAATCATTCAAAGAATGTTAATGAAGACAGAGTGTTTACTTGGACCAAATAGTTCTGGGGTCATTGCTGAGGACGGTCCTTGGTTTAGTATCATCTCTTGATTGCATTTATGCCACAGACTGGAACATCTGTAGCAGAACAGAAAATGAGCAGATGGTCAATTAGGTATAACCACATTGCTATGCCACGTTATTTTATGGTCAATACATCTCTGGTTATTGTTAAATTCTTTATAATTTACCCAAAAAAACATTTTTGTCTTTTCTTAAAGCTTTTAAAATTGTTAATGTTTGTCAGATGTTTTCTTTATTTCATAATGGTGAGTAGTGACAGTTCTGTAACTGTGTTCCAGATTCACATTCATGTTTTCCTTCAACCAGTGTACATGTGTGTAGTCTGTACCAGTCAGTTATGTGCCTACTCAAGAATTACTGCTACATACAACAGCACAAACCGTTATTTTATCAACGTTTGTTATCTGCAGTCAGATCAAATCTACTGATTAAAAAGAACTATAAGGAAATGCCACGTGTGCGGGTAAAGGTGATCATAACTGTGTGTTATCAGTGACCAGAGTTTGAGTTTTTGTTCAGGCCCATGTATAATAATGCTGTGAAAAGCTTTGCAATGCATTAGATTAACCCACTAACTAATTTCCCTCTGTGTTTCTTCAGTCCCGTAAAATCCAAAATATTTACGAAAATGGTTATGATTTTGGGTTGTTTGGTTTTTGGTTTCTGGGTTTTTCTTATATTTCTCTCACCGTTTTTGAATCATGCTTCTGTTTATTGTTTTTCTGGTCATGCTTTAATGTCTGTTTTTGTCTGTTCTGCCTGCCCGTTTGTTGTTTTGTTCCTGCCTCTTTTGAGAGTGAATTTTTGTTAATTAAATTTTCTACTTGCCGACATGCTGCCTTATGGTCTGCATTCTGGGGTCCTATATTTCGCAAGCCATAACAGAAAATACTGAATAGATCCAATAAAACATGCATCCAGACATACAGAGGCTAGACAACTTTGCCTCATTACAACCACAAACTACAGTTAATTTTAGTGGGATATTATGCGCTGACCAACATAACTGTTAAGTGAAAGGAAAATTACTTTTTTTTATTACAAATGAAATCGGAAAAGTGTGACGTTCATTTGCATTCAGCCCCATTTATTCTAACACCACTAATGGAATTGCAGTGTAATCCTGTGCTTTCTCACCAGCTGGTATACAGTTCTGTGTGTAATTTGTTCCTAGAATAAGTCCAGCTATTTTATGAAGGAACACAGCAGACAGGTCAGGTAGGAAGTTGTGGGGAAGTTTAAAGTAGATTTGGTTATAAAACAATAACCCAAGGCTTGAACATTTCTCAAATTACTGTTCAGGCCATTTATGAATTCAGAGTATGCCACAACTGCAGCCCTACCAAAACATGGTCATCCAGCTAAACTGGCAGACCGGGGAAGGAGAGTACTAATCTGAAAAGCCAAAAGGACGTTGGTAGCTCTGGATGAGATACAGAAATATGCAACTCATGTAGGGGAATCTTTTCCTGAGAAAAATGTGAGATTAGGTAAGAAGAAATCCGTTGTTGAAAGATAAACAGTTCTGTATTTAATTTGCCACAAGTCAAGAAGGGGACACGTAAAACATGTGGAAGGTGGTCAGATAAGAACAAAACTGAACATTTTGGTGTACGGCTAAAGAATAGACATTGTGCAACAACCTGAACACACCATTCTCACTGTGATACATTGTGGTGGCAGTATCATGCTGCGGGCTTGTTTTAATTCAGCAAAGAAACGGAAGCTGGTCAGAGTTGATGAGAAGATTAATGGAGATGAATGCAGGGCAATACCAGAGGAAAACCTATAAGACTTCAATGAATACAGACAGTCAGTCAGTCAGTCATTTTCGATACCGCTTCTTCTATAGTGGGTTGCTGGGAAGCTGATGCCTCTGGACAGGTCGCCAGTCACATTGCAGGTTCAATGAATATGATACATGGTAAATACTTCAAATTGTTATTCCTTAAAAAATGTAAAATCATGCATCCATTTCCTTCAACTTTACAATTTAGCACTACAAAACATGTAAACATTCAAAGGTATGAATCCAACACTCCATTGATACAGTAAATGAAGCTGGAAATGAAACCTGAAAAGCTATACAAGAATTTATTGGGAATTTGGTGCTTATAATAACTCTGATGATTATTATTATGACCATCCAGACAATGATGATGATAGTGCATCAGCAATGCCACTGAGCTGATGCTGGTAAATCCTGCCTATTTCAGCATGACCGAGTACAACATTTCTTCACATAATAGTACTGTTACAGCTATCTTTCTAACACCAGGGAAAACAACTGTTCTTCTTAAACCTCGTCTCATTCACAACCAAAGAGGAATTATTTTGCAACATAAACTGAGTTAGAGAATGTCAGAAATTTGTGTTGCATGTCTAACAACCACACCTCCAGATATATGAGACTGCTGTCTCACGCAGCCCAGGCTGGCATCTGTGATAATGGCGTTCCCAAACATGGGCGACTACAGATCATTGCGGTTTTATTTTCCCTCTGTGTGTCTACAGCTTTTCTGTCTGCTGACCAGGGCTTCATTACGTGTCAGAAGAGAACTGATAAGGCTTTAACTACTGGCTGGTATTTTAGTTGATCTATTGTTTCTCATGGCTTGGCGACATCATCATTAGCAGGGAAAAGGTCAGAGAGATGAAAGCAGTCAGTCCGGCTCGGTTCATCAGCACAACTGTTGCAGGTGACCCAAGGCTTTTTGTGAAAGGAAAGAAGGTTATTTAAATTTAGCCTTTAGACATATCTGATTGATGTAAAGTTAAAAGCTTCAACTAACTGTATATGTGGCATTTGCAATGTCTCCCTGATCGAGCCTGTCTTAATGTGAAGACATTTTGGCCTCTCAGAGGGCAAATGCATTAAACTGTTAACAGAGCTGGCTTCTAGAGAAATGTCTTGACAGCTAATGGATGGATTGTCATAAAATATTTGTGCAGATAAGCATGGTTTTAATCAGCTCTACAAAGAGGCTCGACATTTCTGGTGAGATTGGGAGCATTGTAACTTACCTAGCTCTGTTAAATTAAAAAGTGAAGTAATTATTGACGTTTTTCAGATCAAGTAGAGAAGAGAAAATAGAAATCAATAAAGATTTTAGCTTTCTTTTAATCTAACAACAAAATGCCTTTCACTAAGGGAAAACACACAAGATGAAGCAACAGATGGCTGAGCAGGAGCCCTTAGATCTGGTGAGCGCTGGTTTTAATGAAGACCAGGCAGGTGTATTTACGTTGACCGACTGACCAATTTTAGGGCAAATAGTGTTTTAAACTCCCCCCAGTTGGATGGAAAGGTCTTTGCATGCTAATTTAAGTAAGGCAGTACTGGGAATACTGGGGAGAAAATAAAATGGTAGATGGATGCATTTTTAAAAGGAAAAGAAAAGATAATTTAGCAGTGAGCGAGATGTCATACATACCTCTGTTTAATGTTAAACCTGGGACCTCCTTGTAAATTTCACCCTCTGGTTTACCTGAGAAATAATCTGACTCTGTTTTCAGGGCATTCATCGCCTCCTTTGTTAATCTGCAGGGATTTCAGGTGCAAAGGGAAGTTTATCTTTTTAACACTGTGTTGTTTTCCCCTTGGGCATAATAACAGCAACAGGATTCATGAAATTTTCCCAGTATGATGGCATCATCTCGGGTATCACGCAGAGTCTGAAGCTGCCAAGATCCTTGAATGACTCAAACAAGCGAAGGAACCACCAAGCAAAGAGGTACAAGAAGATTTTTGTTTTCTGATAATCAAAACTGGTTTTGAATACATAATTTAATCTATCTGCAATCAGGGTTAACATAAGTTTAAGAGTGACTGGACAATCCTCTCTGCGTAGTAAGTCTATCTGTTTTTTAAGAGTGAATTAAATTCAGAGATGTACATTTTATTGTTTGCGTGTGTGCAAGGGGATACGCACTGAAACAAATATGTTCCACCCAAAGATTGTTGAAAGAAAAATCTGTGAAACTGAAGTATCATATAAAAGTATTCATAACCCTTCATAGCTTTTTCACCTTTTGATACTTTACAGCGACCACATTCAGTGTTTTCCATTAGAATTCATTTAATGGCCAAATAATGAGTAGGAGATAATTGTGAAGTGAAAAAAACGAGATATGTTTTTCATCCAGCTCTACTACTACTCTAATGCTTTACTCTCATACTCTGATAGAACCACATTTCATCGCAAAAACAACTGGAAGTCTTCTGGGATATGTCTGTTTTTGCATTCTAGGATTGCACTGTGTTTAGCTCCATGCATGGTTCCTTCTAGTCTGAAAGCATTACCCATTGCATGATCATGATTCTGCCACTACCAGGTTTCACAATGGGAATGGTGTGTCGGGATGATGTGTAGTTCTGGTTTTGTGCCACACATTGTAGACTGAAAAGTTACATATTGGTCTTCTCTGACCAGAGCACCTTCTTCCACGTGTTTGCTGTGTCCCTGTCATGGTTTGTGGCAAATTCATATAATGCATTCCTTGCAGGGAATATCAGTTTTAGGGTGGCAATCATGTCTTGGTAGGTTTGCAGTTGTGTAATCTTCTTTTCATGTTAAGATGATACTCCATGAGTTGTTCAAAGCTTGGGATACTACGTACTGTGTTGCTAGGGCTATATTATACTTTGTTTGCCCATGTTCTCTAACAAACCCTGGAAGCCTTTAAATAATAGCTGTAATGCTACCGGGTTGAAATTTAGGTGGACTCTATTTCACTCAAAAAATGCAGTAAAGTTTGTTTCTGTGACAAGAGAAATCTGGAAAAGCTCAAGAAGTGTGAATACTTTTATTTAGTGTGAGTACTGCAAGCAGAAAACAGCTTGATTTTCCATCTGTCTGTGGAAATTTTAAACAAATCCTTTACTTGCATATTTTCACACCCATCTTCTGCGAATCACTATCATATTATGATCATTGATAATAATAAATATTCTGGACTTAAATGTGCAGAATCCTTACTTTTTTGAATATGTTTTGGTTCAGAAGCAAACCTCTATTGGTAGATGAAATTTTATTGGTAGGATATTTTTAAATACACTCACACTGTTTGACCAATAACACTGGATCATAAAAATACATTGGAAACGACAAAATATGTGAGTACCCCTGTCTGTTATAACCTGCTTTTTGTTTTACCATGCCTGTATAGGATCTAAACCTGAGAGGGTTTAATATGTCCTTCACTTCTCAGACTGTTAAAATATCCAAACCATGGTTGAAAAAGTCAGTTCTTCTTCTAACTTTGAGCTTGGGTACCACTAATGAGAGCCAATTAAACATTCTCAAAATGCAAGTGTTGTTAGGCTATCATTAGTCCTCTGAGAAAGGTCATCACCAAGGGTGTCGTGCAACCTTCTACTACTACCTTCTGTTGCACAGGGAATTTAGATGAGTATTGATCAAACAGCCTGACGAGAATGATAGTTACAGTAAGTGCATGCTGATTAATCTGTTAGCTCTCAGTTAAAAATTCCATTAGTTCAGTTATTCATCTGCACTACGTATCTGTGTGGAGGGGGGGAGTCAGATGCGAATCCAAACGCAGAAAGTGCCAGAAACCCTGCCTGGTGCTTTTTCAGAGAAATATGAAGGATCAACGTGACTCTTCTCCTGTATGAAAATGAGCTCAATGCCTCCTGGAATCCCATTCTAGGCTTTTCTTTAAGTCAGCTCATCTTTGTGTCCTTTGCCGAGGACATCTCTACATTTTTGCTGTAAAGGTTTAGAATGTGTTTCAGTTGCTTCATGGTAACTGGCAGAGACAAACTCAGATATAAAACTCACTGAAGAATAGCTTTGACTTTTCAAAGGTGTTTCATTACAACCATAAAATGCTTTATGTTTTGCCCAGTCCATCCATAAATATTGCATGCCTGCAGGGATTATTGTAGAATAAAAATCCTCAAAAGCATCTCTGTGTTTCCCAAGTGAGCTACATGCTTAGAGGTGAGTGTTTGGTAATATTGGTAATATATTGTATATCTTTGATCATCCACTGGACATAAATATTTAGCTGTGGCTTAAAACAGGTCAGAGAGAACAATAAACCAAGCTGATCGAATCTTTATGTAGAATATGAAGCAGGTTCTCTCTGTGTACCGCTTGTTATTTCCTATTTTTTATTAGCTTTGCATGTTAGGGATGCATTAGAGATCTTTTGGTTGTTCTCCAGGAAGCAATGGAAACAGTTCAGATCTTGAACAGTTTTCCATGATTTGCAAAACTGATGGTACAAATACCCCTCATTCAGATGTAGAAGGTTAAAGTGTGATTCTCCACATATTTGAGACAATAAAAAAGTTAAGAGAATGATAAATGGTATCGGGTGAATTTATTTTAAACACCTGTCAATGGCAGGACAGAGCAAATAAAAACATGACATAACCTTTTATTAATAGATTACTAATTTTACAAAATAATTAAATATAATATTTGGTTTGCTGAAATTTCTCATTCTCACAACATTTCTGTTATTTATCGATGTAATATAATTTCATCAGATTGATGACTTATGCAATACAAACTTGGCTGTATGAGCAGATTCATCTTAGCAATAATGAATCACCTCACAACTGCTGTTTAAAATTACATGCTCCTTATACCAGAGGTGAAGGAGAAGGTGTGGCTCTTATTTTAAATAGGTTTCACAAACCAGCTTGAGACCCAACATAGTTACACCTTCTTTTACCATGCCTTGACTCTGTCTCTTATAATCAAACAAGAAAACTAACTAAACAAAATACTTCATTTTGTTCTTCTACATTTTTGTGAGAATTTTTAGATTAATTTATCCTACTGCTAATCATGGTCTTACTCATTACTTTAATTGGCTTAAATATAAATGGAGGTAGATGTTAATTATAGTTTGATTGCTGCCCTTGAAGTTATACAGGTCCTTCTCAAAAAATTAGCATATTGTGATAAAGTTCATTATTTTCCATAATGTCATGATGAAAATTTAACATTCATATATTTTAGATTCATTGCACACTAACTGAAATATTTCAGGTCTTTTATTGTCTTAATACGGATGATTTTGGCATACAGCTCATGAAAACCCAAAATTCCTATCTCACAAAATTAGCATATTATTAAAAGGGTCTCTAAACGAGCTATGAACCTAATCATCTGAATCAACGAGTTAACTCTAAACACCTGCAAAAGATTCCTGAGGCCTTTAAAACTCCCAGCCTGGTTTATCACTCAAAACCCCAATCATGGGTAAGACTGCCGACCTGACTGCTGTCCAGAAGGCCACTATTGACACCCTCAAGCAAGAGGGTAAGACACAGAAAGAAATTTCTGAACGAATAGGCTGTTCCCAGAGTGCTGTATCAAGGCACCTCAGTGGGAAGTCTGTGGGAAGGAAAAAGTGTGGCAGAAAACGCTGCACAATGAGAAGAGGTGACCGGACCCTGAGGAAGATTGTGGAGAAGGGCCGATTCCAGACCTTGGAGGACCTGCGGAAGCAGTGGACTGAGTCTGGAGTAGAAACATCCAGAGCCACCGTGCACAGGCGTGTGCAGGAAATGGGCTACAGGTGCCGCATTCCCCAGGTCAAGCCACTTTTGAACCAGAAACAGCGGCAGAAGCGCCTGACCTGGGCTACAGAGAAGCAGCACTGGACTGTTGCTCAGTGGTCCAAAGTACTTTTTTCAGATGAAAGCAAATTCTGCATGTCATTCGGAAATCAAGGTGCCAGAGTCTGGAGGAAGACTGGGGAGAAGGAAATGCCAAAATGCCAGAAGTCCAGTGTCAAGTACCCACAGTCAGTGATGGTCTGGGGTGCCGTGTCAGCTGCTGGTGTTGGTCCACTGTGTTTTATCAAGGGCAGGGTCAATGCAGCTAGCTATCAGGAGATTTTGGAGCACTTCATGCTTCCATCTGCTGAAAAGCTTTATGGAGATGAAGATTTCATTTTTCAGCATGACCTGGCACCTGCTCACAGTGCCAAAACCACTGGTAAATGGTTTACTGACCATGGTATCACTGTGCTCAATTGGCCTGCCAACTCTCCTGACCTGAACCCCATAGAGAATCTGTGGGATATTGTGAAGAGAACGTTGAGAGACTCAAGACCCAACACTCTGGATGAGCTAAAGGCCGCTATCGAAGCATCCTGGGCCTCCATAAGACCTCAGCAGTGCCACAGGCTGATTGCCTCCATGCCACGCCGCATTGAAGCAGTCATTTCTGCAAAAGGATTCCTGACCAAGTATTGAGTGCATAACTGTACATGATTATTTGAAGGTTGACGTTTTTTGTATTAAAAACACTTTTCTTTTATTGGTCGGATGAAATATGCTAATTTTGTGAGATAGGAATTTTGGGTTTTCATGAGCTGTATGCCACAATCATCCGTATTAAGACAATAAAAGACCTGAAATATTTCAGTTAGCGTGCAATGAATCTAAAATATATGAATGTTAAATTTTCATCATGACATTATGGAAAATAATGAACTTTATCACAATATGCTAATATTTTGAGCAGGACCTGTATATCCCAGCAGTGGATGAGTGATCTAGCTCATTCTTGCTTGTATGAAACTGATCTGAAGCTTAAGTCTAACTACATTAAGAGATTGTGAAAGCACTTAAAAATCACTTCATCACATCAAATTCATGCATTAATACTAAATCACTTTGAGTATGCATTATTACACTAGACAATACATGAGATCTACGAAGGAGAACATATCAAACTCTTTCATCTCAGCTCGCCGGATTGGACGGAGAAAAACTTTCCTCGATCTGATAAGCATTCAAGCTGCACTTCTTTGTCCTGGATTACTTTTGATGCTGTTACTGACTGAAGAGCTGTGCTGCAAACACAAAATGAGTGTCATTAATGAAAGATTAGAGATATAAACATCAGTCAGTTGCCTGATGCCATCCTGCCAGTGTAGCCTTCATTTCAGCCTTTATTTCAAAGTTTATTTGCAATGTGTCAATACTTTTATTCAGTTAAAACAGAAACCTTTTCCCATGAGAGAAACCATAAAAACAGAAGTGTTTGAAACACATTTGTTTTCCTTACATTTTTTAATTCTGTGCCACGATAAGTAACAGCATAATTTTACAGAGAACCAAATGCTGTTGTTGCATCAGGGAACTGCTTGAAAAAAAAGACTAATTTATATCAAGAATGACCTGGTTTGAAAAAATGATGCACGTTTTATGCAAAATCTAAATTATGCATGTGCAACCTGATGATTCTGCGGCGGTGAGAAAACTACTTGTCGAGTGTGGCCGTCAGTGGAAGCAACTGGGAGTGGTAAAGTGAGTGGCAGTTTTTCCATTTGTGTGCAGTCAACACTGTGCACGTGCCCGGCTTATATTAGCAGCATATGATTGGATGTCCTGAAACATGAATCTTGTAGAAATCTCAAGGTCTTCAGGTCCTCGTGGACAACATTTATTTTAACAGCTGTACACTTTTTTACTGAAAACGTTTCATATAGAGGTTTTCCAAGGTTTCTCCCCATTTACTTATTCATTCATCTATTGCAGAGTATATTTTTCCAACAGAATGCAAAAAAAACAATTATTGTTGTATAATTTACACCTCAAAAATTTAAATAAATTGAAGTTTTGTTTTTACTGTATAACAAACATAGTAATTGCTCTTATTTCTGAAGTAATGGTCATTATTTCACACATCAAATGCTTTCTTTTTTTTAATGATTAACAATTCATCTTTTAGATTTGGACTAAACGGCACTAAAGAACAGTCAAGAACACTGAAAATGGGTGGCACAAAATAAAACGATTGCTGTCTGTATATGTACATGAGCAAAGAGCAGGACTGCCTCTCAGGCAGAGTGGAAGGGAGAGCTACCATAACAACAAAACGATCTGAGGCAAAGTGAGTCTTTGCAGATGCAGTGAAATTGGTACACATCCCACAGTGCTATGCACTGTGATTATGTTGTTTTCAACAACCAGAGAGAAATGTGATTTTTTTGTTTTGGAAAGGATGAAATAAATTCAATACCTCAGCAAGCCGCTTCACATCAATACAGAAAGTGCATTTTCTGAGTTATTTTCTCCTGCAGTTTTTTTGTCACAGTGTAAGCCAGTCGTCGCGCTCAGACGTCCATCTGGACCAGCACCACAACGGGCGGCGCCTCGGCCACTTTGGTCTTGCGGCGCAGCAGGTGAGTCCAGCTCCTGAAGGACGGCGTAGCACGGAGGAGGAGCTCCTTGAGCCCGGCCCGAAACTCCCGACGAACCAGGCAGTAGAGCACAGGGTTGAGGCAGCTGTTGGTGTGCGCCAGGCACACAGTCAGGGGGAACGCATAGGCCTGCACGTTGTAGAAAGCCTTGCTGAAAGGAACAAGGTCAAACTTTATCAGCACCCCCCAGAGTGTCAGCGCCTGATTGGGCAGCCAGCACAGAAAGAAAGACAGAACCACTATGACAATGGATTTGGTGACTTTGGAGCGCCGGTTCAGACGGCCTTGCTTGACCTCTGGATCTGCAGCTCCTGTAATGCGACGGCTGAGGATGACCCGCAGCAAGAGCAGATAACAGACAGTAATTATGATTAGAGGAATAAGGAACCCCAGTAGGACCTTCTGCAGTTGATACAGACCCAAAAGAAGCTGTGGATCCCAGCTGCCAGAGTCTGGAAAGCGGACGAGGCAGAGCTCCTCATCCGACACCTCAGCACTGGTGGAATAAATAGCATGAGGCATAGTAGCCAGCAGAGAGACAGCCCAGATACCA
The DNA here is from genome assembly GCF_021462225.1 of Girardinichthys multiradiatus. NCBI lineage: Eukaryota > Metazoa > Chordata > Actinopteri > Cyprinodontiformes > Goodeidae > Girardinichthys > Girardinichthys multiradiatus. The sequence continues at coordinate 31,919,588 of NC_061802.1, forward strand.
AGGCTGGTCCACTTTGCCCTGGCTGCAGCTGCCCTTCGACTGTGCATCTTCAGAGCAGAGGAGATTGAGTAATACCTTGCCACACTCATTGCTGTTAGAAAAAACACGCTGGCGTACATGTTCATAGTGGTGACAGAGCTGATGATTTTGCACATGACCCGGCCAAAAGGCCAGCGGAAGTCCAGTGCTGTGTCCACCGCCCAGAAGGGTAAAGTCAGAACAAATTGCAGGTCTGTGATAGCCAGCCCCATCACAAAGCAGTTTATGGATGACTGCTTCTGCCTGTGGCGGGAGTGGAGCAGATACAGAGCCAGCGAGTTTCCTACCAATCCCAAAGCACAGACTATAGAGTAAACACACGCTATCATCACACGCACTACCAAGCTGGAGCTGTCTCCTTGTAATTCCATGATGGATTCCCTGGTAAGAAGCTGCAGCCAGCAGTGGAGCGACAGGTTGCTGGTGGAACCACCGCTCACCCTTCCATGGTTGTCCTCGTGGAGCATCTGCTGCTCACATGGCTCAGGGGCCAGTGTATGAGCTCCAGTCTCATTCAGTGACATGGCCGCACTCTTCTTCTCACATGTCCTCAAAATCAGAAAGAGGCAAACACAGAAAAGAAAGTTTGTATTTGCGGCATTTATTGCATCCCTGTTGCATTAGGAAGTGTCCACGCAGGGCCAGCCACAGATGCAAACCGCTGTCTTGGTTCTCCCCCTCTCTTTTCTTCTGACTACTCTGACTACTCGCAGCTCGGAGCGCGCCGCGGCCGTTTATAGCTGCCACGTGTACGCGCACGGTCCTTATCTCTGCAGCAAGATGATTGGAAGAAAGCGAATCCATCCTCCGAGTTCTGCTAAATCAAAGTCTCAAAGAAAAGGAAGAGTTGGAGACTGATGCATTTTCTTGCCTAACTCGGTAATGTCTTTACAGCTCCGCAGCATGACAAAATCAAAATTCCGTCTGACAGGACAGAAAAAAGAAATCAAAAGCAAATATTTATTTCTAATGGAACACTCGCGCAAATATGGTCCATGGGTATTTATTACAAAACAAAAATGTCCTCTATATTGTCGAAAATAAATTATTCAAAATACTTGAACCCTGAATTCAATACAGTGTGATTAAGATATAAGAATTACACACCTCATATAAAAAATATAAATAAATGAAAACGGGCAGAGGTTGCTTGAGGCAAATGCGCAAAAATATAATAATAATAATAATTATTGTTATTATAAATTTTCAAGCCATGCTTTATAACATTGCTTCACACAAATGGTACTGTCAGCACAAAATGCAATCCTCTTACTCGTCTGTTCCTACAGTTTAATTCGTTTGTCTTTAAGTTACTCCAATAAAAAATGTGGTTTGCTTAAATTAGGTTGGGGCGGATGGCTGTAAAAAGACGGTGCACTCGATGTAAGTTAGAATGTGGATCTCTTTTAACTTCATTAGAACTATGGATACTGTCAGTAAACTTGCTTTTGTTGATACAAAAAGTGATCCGTAAAAATTTATTTAAAAAAAATCACAATAAGAGTAAAAATACATTAAAAAGCTCCCAGACAATTTTGGAGGAAAACATAAATTATTTATTTAAAAATAAATAAAAATACATGACGAAAATGGAACAGAGAGGTCCACAGAAATAAGCAATAAAAATAAATGGATGAATGAAGAATGAGAGTAATACGGAAGCCCTGCAAGACCAGTGAAACAAATCTACATTAACATTTTTAATTTTGTTTTTAAAGAAACATTTGTTCCCTGACAGGCAAGTGAAAAAAGTGAGGCACTTATTTTTTTTACAGTGTTTTTTCTTGTAATACTGCAGTAAAGCCTCAGGCTTGTTGTTATCACATTCTTGTACATTCATGCGTGATAAATAATCAACTACGGTGGTAATCCAGGACATTTGCAGGACCAATGTCAGCTGTCCACCAACTGCTTTCTCATGGGACCAAGACTGTATCTTGCAGATGGCTGTAAAACTTAGTTATCATAACTTGTCAAAATAAATTAGAAATGGGCATAATAAATCACCAGGGAAACCTTTAAATATGAATGCTTTTACTATTTACATACATGTATTTCTTTGTTTATTTATTCATGTTTTAGTGACTGGAGCCGGGTGGGGGGGGGGGGGGGGGGGGGGGGGGGTCTTTTTCACTTTTTCACTTGCCTTTCAGGGCAACGATTCATTAAAAGCCTGTATCACTGCTGAATCCTTACACACTGTTTCAAAAGTATTTTTGATAAAGAAGTGATTATGGTTGCATTTTGCTCCTTATTTTTTGCACATTTGTGCCTTTTCAAATTCTATGACATTGTATCTTTATTACAGAATGTGCCCAAAACGACTCCAAAAAAGTAACGTTTTTATACGTCTTTGGAGGAGTTACCATCAAGTGGGGAAACGTTATAATTTTCTAGAAAGTTCCACAGGCCGCCTTCTGAAAGGGGGTTAATGAATTATTGCAAATGGCTTGCAAAAGCATTTATACCCACATTTGTTTTTCAAAATTCTTTACAAATAAAAATCTAAAAAGTGTGGTGAGGATCCCACCAGAGACAATACTTTCTAGACTCACCTTCCACTGCTATGAAAACTGCAAGTTATTTGTGGTATGTAACCACATACTTTGTCTAATGTTTAAGTTTTGCCATAGATTCTCTAGTTGTGGTAGGTCTGGACTTTGACTGGGCCATTCCAGCATACATATGCATTGATCCTGTCATGCTGGATTTGTTACTTTTTGGATATATATATTTTATTTAGAAAACATAATAAATTCACAGAAAAGGAGACTACAACATGACGGATGTTCAAACAAGAACAATTTATTAACACAACTATTGATTCAAAAACAGATACACGTACAAAGTAACAATGATAGCCCAATGTCTGACAGAACATGATAATTAAACACACGCTATCAAATAAACCCTGTAGAGTGTGCAATAATAATAAAGCAGCTCATTTTAAACAGCTGCTCTTCATTATTTTGGCTATCAGATGCCACTGAAGAGGATTGTGTTCAAAAGATTTGAGTAATAAACCTTTTTTGATACAACCGTTAAATGCTTCATAAAACTTCATTTTGCCATCAGACAGAATCGCCAATGGAGCAAAGGTTCAACATTTGAAGAGACACATTAAGAACAGGGCAATTAACGCTGGAAAACATCAAAGCACTTGAAGAACACAGAGAGCTAAAAGCTACCACAAAGGCTGACTCAGAAAATGAGGGAATGACAGGAAGCTGATTTACCTGCAGGCACCCGTCAGGTGCACTCTGCTTTGCTCCACCCTATAACGGAGGAAACCTGCAGCTCAGTGGAAAAACATCAAACAGGCAAAACAGATCTTAGAACCTTGGCACCTACATTTCTTGTGGCAACCTGCAAATGGGAATATGTATGGCTTTCTTTCAACAACCACTTTCTTTTTTGACAATATTCTTAAGGGCCTAATTTTGGCTATTTGTTGTCCTGTCAACAGATTATTCCGCCTGAGCTCTATCTGCAACTCCTCCAGAGTTGCCATAGGTTTCCTGGTGTTTTATCAGATTAAGGCTCTCCCTGCCCAGCATTTCAGTTTAGATGCCATGAGATGTTCAAGGATTTGGATATTGTTTTATAACCTAACCCTTTCATGATCCAAGGGTGTTTGTGTTTTGTTTTTTCTTTTGTGTTGGTTTTCTGATTATTTATTTATTGTTTATTATTGTTAATAGGATATTGACATATTCAGTTGTTTATTATTGCCATTGGAGTCTTGCCATATCACTTTATTTCCTTTGCGTTGAATTTCTTAGTTATGTATGGTGTTCTGTTCTCTGTGCGTTGATTTATTCTCTTAGATCAGTGTTAGTCTTTCCCCCCTAGGTTTTAATCTCTTTGCAACTTAGTTTAGCTCCTTTTGTGTTAATTAGTCTCCCTCCTTCAGTTTCCCGATTCTCTTTCTGCCACAGCTGTTCTACACCCCCTGATTAGCTCACCTAGTTCCTTTCTCATTTTTCACTTGTGCCTCAGTGTTTAAACTCCTTTTTTCATTGTTCCTTGCTGCATTCTTCTGTTATGTTCCTCTGGTTTTCCATGATCATGTGTAGGTTATTAAAGACTGGTCATTTTCCTCACTGTCAATTTCTGTATTTGAGTCCTTTTAAAAAATCCCACATCACGACAAGCCCTGGTATAGGCTTTCCTCACAACTTTATCCCTGCCTGATGTGTTCCTTGGTCTTCATGGTGCCGTTTGTTCATTAATGTTCTAAAAAAAACAACCTCTGAGGCCTTCACAGAGATTACATTTGACTGGAATACACTATATTTAGCAATTAGTGGATTTCTGAGGGTAATTTGTTGGCACTGCATTTTATTGAGGGGTATCAGAATAAAGAGGGCAGCACATTAACACAAAACACTTTTCAGGCTGTTATAAAAAAAAAAAACTTTTTTAATCACAATTATGAACTACATTGTGTTGGTCCATTGCAAAATGTCATCAAATACAATGTAGCTTGTGTTTGTAATGTGATAAAATGCAAAAAATGTTCAAAGGGTATACATAATTTTGAAAGGCACTGCACTGCAACAACATTTACTACCCTGCTTCCTTCTGTCTGACCTGTTACAATAATCCCTCACTGAAATATTCTGAACAAATTGAAAGGACAGAGGAGGTAGAGTAAAAAATTAATCTGCCTACTACTTTAAATCCTTTGCAACCCACATGCTGTCATTTTAACAATCCCTAAACTGCTGAATGCACAGGCAGCACTGACAGTAGGCCTGGTTTAATATTCAAAATATTATAATCTTTGATGATGAATAAATCTGCACATACTGCGTGAAAAAGCAAGTGATCTTTCACAAGTTTCATAGTAAGCCCTTTAGCATTTGTAAAGCAAAACCTGCTGTAACATAAGCATGGAAGAAGTCAGTGATCAACTTCAGCAGGCTTAAATCGAAGGCTAGTGGACTTTTGCTCAGTTTTTCCGAATATATTTCGACACCCATCCAGGAGTCTTCATCAAGTCTGGAGGCTCACAACTGAGCAACCTGGACTTTGGGAACTGCTGTTTTTCAGCACATGGATTCTCCAAGGAGCATTCCAAGTCAGATGCACAACAAGGACCCGTCCTTCCCCTGGGTCGTTAGACTCTATTGTTTCTTGTGAATGATTTACTTGGTGTGGGTTCATCATAATTCAGGCGACCAATGCCTGTTTTTCATTCACAGTTCCAGCAATGCACCGCTCTTCTTCGCTCTAGCATGAAACCTGTTGTGTTTCCATTGAAGGCTGGGTTGTGGCTTAAAGCCCAACCTCCAGCTGTCAGCGTCATGTGCTGTGCAAAGTGAAATAAACCCTCATCTCCTTCTAAAACAGTGGGGTTACAGAGTTGTGGTCCTTAATATTTTTGTATTTGCTCTTGAATTTTTTTAGCTTTTCCCGGCACTGCAGTTGGCCCAGTTTGCATTTTCTCAAAGATATTTTTGACCGAACAAAACACAGTCATACAGTTGCAAATTATTGTTCTCAGGGCAGTGTTGTGCTGATCGGGAAAAAGAAAAGCACAAATAGAAAGTCCCTCTCATCCGTGTTTCTGTTGGTACATTGATTTTCAAATGTCGTTGTGCACCTGTTCCCCTTTACAACTCCACGTAGCCCCACACGTCATTTTCAAACTCTTTCGTCTTTGGATTGGTGCTCTTACTTTGTTTTTCCTCTAATTCTTCTTTTTCTACTCAAATGCACTGCTTTTACTTTTACCCTCCTGTTTTTGGTTGCTGCACCAGCATGTATTTACACTGCAAGCAAATTTTAGCCTGCATGCAAAATGCAGCATGGAAGAAAACTAATGTTGAAAACATTATCTCCACCATGAAACATGATCATGGCAGCATCTTGCTGTGGGATGCTTTTCTTCACCAGGACAAAGGAAGCTGGTCATAGTTGAGGGTAAGATGGATTGTATTAAGTCAGTAGCAGATGTAGAAAATTTAAATGTACACATTTACAGAATTATTTCTGCAAGGATTGTTTGTCCAAAACCCTTACAAGTGTCTTTAAATTGGTAATTGCTTCTCAAATTGCCTCAGCCTGTTTTAATCAGAAAAGGTAACAGCTCTGTTTAATGTGACTCCATAACCACTCTATCTTTAAATGTTCTTCAGAGGCTGTTATATGCCTTGCTCATGCTCATATTTCTATAAATACCTTTGGTGTTTGGAAAGGCTGGAGGAAATTTTGTGACACATGCTTTAATTTTTTAAGATTCAGTTCCAAGCGTTGTTTGGAGCGTTAAGTTCTGATGTGGCGCAATGCCTGGTTAATAAAACCTTCATCTAATTGCCCTGCATGTTTTTATGTATGTGTGTTTCTCTACTGACACTCACCACCAGCAAGATTCACTGTAACCCCTTATAAATGCACGTTTATCACGCTGTATCTAAGTTGAATGAACTAAGATGATGCCTATTTTGTTTAATTGCACAAGAATCAAGGTCTTCTATATAAGAGCTGCTCACTACCTATGCCTTCGTAAAAAGGAACAAGATGATATGACCTTTATTAACAAACGTTTTCACTCATCTGCAGTCACACACATATGAACTTGAGTGACATCCAATTCTTATTCTATAGGATTTAATATGATGTTGGCTAATCCTTTACAGCTATACCGCCTTCAATGTTTCTGGGAAGGCTTACTAAAAGGTTTAATGTGTTTGTGGAAAGTTTTGGCCATTTTTCCAGGCTGGTGCACAGTCATGTTAGGACAGAACAGGGATATCTCCAAACAAAGTTCAGTGAATAAAATTGTCACACCTATCGTTTGTTTACTTTGGTTCAAATCAGCTGATGAGTTTGGTAACTTGTAACCTTTTTGGGTGGTTCAGTTCTTTTTCACACAGATAAAACTCCAAGCGAACCAAAACCTGGCACTACAAACCACGTGAAAACCTTCAGCCTGTTTATTGGTTTATTATTAGAGTAGCAAATGAAAATACGGGAAGCAGATGCTGTGTTCTGAGCTAGTACAAAACAAGGAGAATTTAATCATATTATTACTTTGTTTCTCAGCACTATTTCATGCAAAATTATCTAAGAAATATACCAAATGATTTTAAAATATCTTGAAAGTTGCACAGGGCTTTATGCTTTACCAATTAATATGGAACGGTAAAGATACCACTTTCTCCTAAAGGTCTTGGTATGGTTGTTTTGGTCCGCACCCTAGTGCGACTGCTGTGTTCTCACCTACAGAAATCACATTTCATTTTAAACTGATTAAACACCTCAGATGTGAAAACACCCTTAAAAAGTCTTAGGATGCTGCAGCATTAAACATTTTATTTTTTCACTAGAACCAATCAGCCTATAGCCCAGCTCCTGAAAGCAGCCCCACACCCTAAGTCCTCCTGCACCAAACGTTACACTTGAAACCATGCAGTGAGTTAAGTGCCATTTTCCTGTTAAACTCATTCTCTTCTGTTTGATTACCAGCCAGCCAGAAAGGCATGATTTGAACCCATCTCCACTGCTTTAGAGTACAGTGTTGGCATGATTTACCTTACTGCATTTGATGCTTTGCACTTGATGATATACGGCTTGCATGACAGCCCTTCACACACCGTTTCTGAGCTAATCTGAATACCACATGAAGTTTGGAGGTCTACAGCTATTGAGAAACTACATAATATACATGCATAAACTTCATGTATAAAGCCTTTGGCTGCAGTGAAAGGTTTATTATTGAACTTCAGTATACTATAGTAACACCAAAGCAATAAAAGGTTGTAAAAAACAACATTTCTGACCATCTCAAAGTTTTTGAACATGACTGTTTAACCCTTGTGTTGTCTTGCAGGTCAAAGGTGACCCACTACCATGTTTAGCTGTAGAAAACCATAAACTATCTTTTTCCAATTTGAAATTTGAAGACTTTTCCTAAAAGGACCCCATCATTGAAGTTTATGTTTCCATGTGGGCTGTGCCCCACTAGGGTATAAAGATTGTCTAATGGGTCATTTTTGACCCATGAATTACAAAAGCATTTAACCATAAGTAAAAAAGTTCAAAGGCCACACACAAACTTTCTCTAACACACACACACACACACACACACACACACACACACACACACACACACACACACACACACACACACACACACACACACACATATAATGGTACCCTGAATTAAAGCACCCCTAGTTGGTTATTTGCTGAAGCCAAGAGTAGACATTTCACTGAAGAAGAGGATATCCCTCAAGCTGACAGAGACATTTTTGTCAGGATCGGCAAAATTGCATGGTCCTCATCAAATTCAGACAACAACCAGGGAAGAACAGCTGCACCAAACATCATAAGGATGACTCCAGTGCCAACAAGGTATTTGGATGCCCATGTCCAGAACACTTCATCCACCTTTCTCCTGTTCATCACACCAGCCATCAAAAAAAATCATCATGGAGAATACAAATTTGGAGGGTTTCCGGAAATATGGAGAAAACTGAAAAAATGGATGGATGAGATTGACCTGTGTGGCTACATAGGGCTTTTGACATTAGCAGGTGTATATAGGTGCGGTGGCGAGGCTACATATAGTCTTTTGGATGCAGACAGTAGAAGGGCAATTCTTCTTGCCACAATGCTGCTGAAAATCTTTCACACTTTCCCAAGAATGCTGAGATTTGACAACTGTGAGTCAAGACCAGCAAGGCATGTGACAGACAAACTGGCAGCCATTAGAGAGGTCTGGGACAAGTGGGTTAAGCGTCAGCCATACCTCTACACCCTGGGCCTGAAGTCACAGTAGATGAGCAGTTGGTTCCATTCAAAGCTAATTTTTTATTTTTATATATATATATATATATATATATCTTGTCACCCCGTTCATTGAGAGAAGGGAGCGCCTGCCCCGCACAGAAGCCTCTGCAGCCCTTGTAGAAGCTGTTCAGGGGGCTGAATATTGTCCTGACCTGAGGCCGCAGCTGGGCCAGTCAAAAGAAAAAGGTGCCAGTTCTGCCCCTGGAAGAAGGACTGCAAGACAAAAGCTGCACATGTGAGAAACACATGTGAGAAACACATCTGCAAAGTCCTACATGTGCTAAATAAAGTTGATGTTGAAAATTGTTCACAAAATCAAGCAATATTTTGTTGTTTTGTTGTGTTATGATAGAAGTATTTTTATAATTCACTTCCTAAAAAATATAAAAGACTAAATTGTTGACCAAAAAGTTCCAGATTATTGACTGTTTTTTTCCCTTTCAATATAATTAATTCAGAAGTAATTACTTCACATTTATATAATAACAATAATAAACCTTTACTGTGTAAAAGAAAACTGTTATGACAGTTGGTTTGTGGTAAAACAAAAGTGTAATAATGTTCACTAGTGATCATCTTTTTGTATTATGTAACACAAAATACATAAATAAAATTAATTAAATTGAGTTGAATTGATAAATAACAGTTTGTTTCATCATGCAAAATAGATTTTGGATTTAATATTCAATTAAACTGCTTTATTTTGGGGCTTTGGTAGGGCAAGGTCATTTTTGACCCGCAGGACAAGGGGAGTAAACAGAATGTTAAGATCGCACAAGGGTTAAGGCACCTACATTTCTGTAACATCTTGCTGAGGTAAAAGGTTCCAGAGCTGATTTCAAATCCTTCCTACTCATTTGTGAGTTGTTTGCTCTGCTAAAGGGTGACAGTGCTCACCCTGGAAGCAGTTCTGACATGTTGATCACAGGCAGCAGTAATTGAAGTGACCTTCAGGCATTGTGACAACATCTGCACCTTCATAGCTGATTTTTAATTTCTCCATCCAGGCTAACACAAGGTTTTAAAACATTTCACTTTTTTAGAACTTCCATTTTAATCTTGAGAAAAATGTTCTGTCAAGGTTAATTCTGTCTAATTTGAGTAGAAATGACTGTAGCAACAGTTTGTCAAAGATATGTATGTATGCTGTCACTTATGATATTTCCTGCATAATCATGTTAGTTTTGTCCTCATTTGAAGTTACATTTTCAGTCTGTCAAGATAATGCTAAACGTCATTCAGAGCAGAGCCAAGTGTTCACACATTATACTTAATTGCACCAACGTATTATAAAGAATCTGCTTGTCTGACTTATGGTGTCATATCATAAGTATAATTTATAACAGCGGTTTATGTGCTGGGATTTTATCTTTAATCAAGAGGGAACCAATAAAGTGTAGGATTTTAAAAGTTTGCAGTCGCACTTTTTCATTTAAGTTTCATCCATTATTTTTTATTAAAAAGAATCCACGTAAGTTTTTATTCCACCGCTGATCTTATCATTAAGGCGATGGTTTAATTAAATTCTTGCAGTTTTCCATATAATCGATCAAGCTGATTAAAGAATGCACACTGATTAATGGTCACCAAGGTCAGTCTCATTTCCTTATTTCTACAGAGCTGCAGAATATTTAAAATGTACATATATTAAGTTACGCTATGCATAAACTGATTTATGGGACAGATAGGCACTCTTATCAAGTCATTCCTTCAAGCTTAAAGTTGCTCAACAGTCATTGTTTATAAGGGGATTGCGTTAGAAGTGTGCTTTTACAAAGTGTCTACTTGATTAATGACAGCATCTTCTTTAGTTTCTGGGTTAATTGTGGAAAGATTCACTTTCAGACAATTTACCTGGGGACAATGTCAAGGATAATTTCCTGAGCTGGACAGAAACGATGGAGATGAGTGTCTTTAAAACCACTATCCACACAGACCCAAATAACATGAATTCATAACTGATTCTTATTTCATTCTTAGTCAGTTCTTGCAGTTCTGGAGCCATTGGAAATATGTGACACTCGGTCTACTTTTAAGGCTAGGCTTAAAACTTTCCTTTTTGATAAAGCTTATAGTTAGAGTGGCTTAGGCTATCTTCCTTATTTTTTACCTCCGCCTTCCTCTCTCCCTGTTGGATGGAGCAAGGGGGAGTCAGGTTTGGCTTAAACCGGCTCAGTTATGGTTGAGGTACAAACACACCCTCCATTTCTGCTACCTGTATGACCCCCCTCTCTTTTCCAATGGTTATGGTCAATCTGACAGAGAGAGGTATCCCAATCCTTGTGGTTTTTAGTATAACAATGGCCATCAGTGGGCTCTAGATGGACAAACTGTCTACTTTTAAGGCTAGGCTTAAAACTTTCTGTTTTGAGAAAACTTATAGTTAGAGTGGCTTAGGTTATCCTGAGCTCCAATGTAGTGTGAGAATTTAGCGAACAGGGTGAAAGTGGTCATTATGTCCTCCAGCAGCCTTAGCCTACAGCAGCATAACTACAGAGATAGTTTCAGTTTATTTATTTATGTAGCGCTTATTTACAACAATGTCATCTCAAGGCACCCCACAAAGGGTCTGGAACGGCGCGGGGCTGCCGGAGAGGCCAGACCAAACCACCGAGTGCCAGAGCCCGGCCACCCCAGAATGGGCCACGTGTAGGGCCACTTAGTAAAATAATAAACTGATAAAGTTTGTCCATCTAGACCCAACTGATGGTCATTGTTATACTAAAAACTACAACGATTGGGATACCTCTCTCTTTCAGACTGATTATAACCATTGGAAAAGAGAGGGGATCATACAGGTAGCAGAAATGGAGGGTGTGTTTGCACCTCAACCATAACTGAGCCGGTTTAGGCTAAACCTGACTCCCCCTTACTCCAATCAACAGAGAGGGAGGAAGGCGGAGGTAAAAAATAAGGAAGATAGCCTAAGCCACTCTAACTATAAGCTTTATCAAAAAGGAAAGTTTTAAGTCTAGCCTTAAAAGTAGACAGGGTGTTTGCCTCACGGACTAAAGCTGGGAGCTGGTTCCACAGGAGAGGAGCCTGATAACTAAAGGATCTGCCTCCCGTTCTACTTCTAGAGACTCTAGGAACCACCAGTAAACCTGCAGTCTGAGAACGAAGTGCCCTGTTAGGAATATATGGAACCATCAGATCTCTGATGTATGATGGAGCTAGATCATTAAGGGTTTTGTATGTGAGGAGGATAATTTTAAATTCTATTCTGGACTTAACAGGGAGCCAATGAAGGGAAGTTAAAATAGGATAAATATGATCTCTCTTTTTAATTTTCATCAGAACTCTTGCTGCAGCATTTTGAATCAGCTGAAGGCTTTTAACTGCATTTTGTGGACATCCTGATAGTAACGAATTACAATAGTTCAGTCTTGAAGTAACAAATGCATGGACTAGTTTTTCAGCGTCACTCCTGGACAGGATATTTGTAATTTTGGCAATGTTCCGGAGATGAACGAAGGAAATCCTAGAAACCTGTTTAATGTAGGATTTAAATGACATGTCCTTGTCAAAAGTAACACCAAGGTTTTTTACTTTATTACTGGAGGTCAGTTTAATGCCATCCAGGTTAAGTGATTGACTAAGCAGTTTCTTTTTTAAAGACTCCGGTCCAAAGATGACAACTTCTGTTTGTCTGAATTTAGAAGCAAAAAATTTAAAGTCATCCAAGTTTTTATGTCTTCAAGACATGCTTGTTGTCTATCTAACTGGTTGGGCTCATCAGGATTTATGGATAAGTAAAGCTGAGTATCATCAGCGTAACAGTGAAAATTTATCCTATGCTGCCTGATAATTTGACCTATTAGAAGCATATATATAGTAAAGAGAATTGGCCCAAGTACTGAACCCTGTGGTACTCCACAATTAACCCTGGAGTTTAAAGATGATTTATCATTTACATGAACAAACTGGAATCTGTCAGACAAATAAGATTTAAACCAGCCTAGTGCTGTTCCCCTGATCCCTACAGCATATTCCAGCCTTTCTAAGAGAATATTATTATCAACTGTATCAAATGCAGCACTGAGATCTAAGAGGACAAGTACAGACACAAGTCCATTATCTGAGGCCATAAGAATATCATTAATGACTTTTCACTGAAATACTGAAGCAACATCTCAAGACCTGAGTGAGGAAGTTAAAACTTGGGCTCAAATGGGTCGACCAATTGGATGCAAAGAGTTAGCATTCAGCCAATTCAGTTACAAAATGGCTTAAAGACCGCAAAGTAATTTTTTTGTAGTGACCATCACAAAGCCCTGATTTTGTTGGCAGAATTGAAAATTTGTTTCTGTTAGCAAGAAGACCTATACATTTTTTTGGGAGGGGGTTGTTTGTAACCTGCTCCAATTATTATCGGGTCTTACCTGCTATTCAGTGGGACATCCTATAATTAAGAGGCTGTTGCGAGAGATTAAAGCACTATCATTGCGTGCATGAATCCTATGGTAGACTAGCAGTTTTGTTGCAAGATCTTCTCAAATATTTTCATTGCTTCTATAGTGTTAAGTGAAACTAGTTTCTACTTAGGTGCTACTTATGCACACGATGAGCCTTCTTTTCACAATAAACTTCACAAAGTCCCTTCGTTTTAAAAAATAGGATGAAAGGTGAGTTAGCCAGTCCTTATGGGAAACTGTTAGTGGATTGGATCACCTTCTCTTGGCCAATTAAAGAGAAAGTAAAATAGGTTAAACTTGCAAACCTTTCAGACTCCTGAAATAATGAACATAGCACTTGTGCTAAAGTCAGAGAGATGGTTAGTGGTTTCATCTAATTTCTTCTCTCTGTCTAGCAGAAACAGCAATTTGGTTTATATAAAAGTTTTTCCATACTCAGAAATTTCCCATGCCCAATCTATTTCAGAGTTACACCAGGGCAGAAACAAGTCAATTTGTAGATTAAAAAAAAGAAGATGAGGGGTTGCTTTGATTGGCATAGGGTCACCCCCCAGCATTCCCTCATGACCGTCTGATCTCAGCTGGATCCCTCTAGGCTTTATGAAGATTTTGGTAATCAAAGTGATGGCTCAGGGTGCTGATTAGTAGAGCTACTGGTGGACATGATTTCACCCAGATTAAAGACCAAGCAGGACGGAGTGAAACAAAGGAGGGAGATCAGAGACGGAGAGAAAATGAGTCAGCCAGTACAATAACTGCTTATCACTATAGTTTCAACTAAATTTTTGTTTACTGTGTGTGAAGAGCCTGAAGAATAAAATAAAATGGATGGAATCTGAAGCAAAGTGGTGTTGAATGTTATCCAATAAAATAATTAGAACTGACAATGGAGGAAGGAATTAAAACCTTGAGATGTGAAATGATTTATCAATCAAACATTGAAGCAGGAAATAAATGAAACAAGTGATTAATTTGTGCCCACTTACGTCAATGCTGCCTGCAAAATGAAGAATAACAATGACACAGAACCGTATTTACATAACCCATGTGACGCTGTTTGAGACCTACAAAAGGTGGAGAAAAAAGACAGTTCTTCGGGAAAGATGTGTGATTCAATTGTCTTTTAAAATAAAATGAAAGGAGACAACTTTCAGACAACTTCATTTTGGGTATATTGTTTCACATAACTAAGCACCATCTTTTTACAATTTCTGGATGAGACCTGCTGAACCTGAGTACTGACAGAAAACAGGTTTTGCAATGGTCTTGGTTAAACATCATCTCAAGCCATGGAATAATTAATCAAAGATCTGTCAATACTTGCTAATTGACCCATCTTTGTGAAGTTAAATAAAGCTTTGTCTTTTTCAATTCAATTCAATTCAAAAAGACTTTATTAATCCCAAAGGGAAATTAAATGTTGTTGTAGCTCATTATTTTTTTTCTTTTTGTGTTTAAATGTGTGTCACAACAACGGTTACATGTGACAAAAACAGAGATTCTCTGGTAAATGTGCCAAGAATTAAATCCAGACATGCTCTGCAGTTGCGGTTCACACATTAGTCTCCCAGCAGGACGCTCTCTGCTGGAGGTTTGTTCTGACAACAGGAAATATTCACTCCTGGCTCTTGGGTAACATGTATGAAGGCAGGACATGGTGCAAAGAGTCTGTCATGGAAATCAAAGTGTTTTGTTTGCTATATGTCTGGAATAGCTGATGAGGCTTCCTATCTGTTTGTTATAATGAATGTTTTTGTTCTGTATTTGAACACATCTGCAATGTTAACAAGCGGGCAGAAAGGAAATAGATATTTAGGTTAGAGGTTTGGGTCTTTTCCTGTGTAACATAACAGTTCGTTTTCTTGTAAAAGTGCCTTGTAAAAGTATTGCCTTTTTCAGATTTTTTTTTCACTTTACTGCCCCAAACTACAGACCAACACAAGTAGTGCTGAATTGTGAAAGAGGAAGGTAATGATACATGCAACTTTTTTACAACAAAATAGTCTGGCATCAATTTGTATTCAGACTTCCTGAGTCAATACTTATTAAAACCACCTTTCACTCCATGGCTGTTTACTGCTGGAATGTGAACCTCTGCCCTAGTCTCTGGTCAAACCGGTAAGTCTGACCGGTCTTTTATAGTATTATCCTTCATTTTGCTTCGTCCACCCTCTTATCAATACTAACCAGCTCTTGAGAAAAGGTTATTCCTAAAAATGCGTGATGTGATCAAAAGTACAAAACAGTGTTGTTGACGATGTGAGTTTCAAGGGTGTTCTCTAAAGGTCTACCCTATCTTCCACAGTCTTGAGCAGGTTAAGCTCCAGGTGGTTCTGTTCGCACCAGTGGACCAGCTCATCCACCTCCTGTCTGCATGCAGACTCGTCATTGTCCTGGATCAGAACAATAACAGTGGTGTAATCTGCAAGCCTTGGGAGTTTCACACATGGGTCTGCCTAAGTGTTGGGAGAAGAGGAACAGACACGGAACACACACACCCCTGGGGGGACGTCGGTGCTGATGGTTCATGTGTGGAGAAGATACTCCCCAGCCTCAACCAGAGATATTTACAAGTAATTTTTTCCAAGAAAAGTCTCAAGTCTCTGATGACTGAAATAAACATTTTCTCAACAAATCCATGACATTCAGTAAACCTATAACCAAGGATCACTGTGGAATCGAAACCTTTACTGTCTGTAAATTATTATTCTAATTATAATTATTAACGTTTGATATTTAAGTTTCAGTCTTTTAACATTCTTTTGTAAAAATGTTGAAACCATGCATCATTTTACTTTGACTTTACCTTTTTGTGCCATTTTTGACTTTTTCACGTAAAAATCTTAATAAAGTACACTATATTGCCAAGTATTGGGTCAAATCACCAAATTAATAATGTCCTGTGTTTCAATCACTTCCATGGCTGCAGGTGTATAAAGTTTGGTGTGGAGAAGCTTGATTGGCCTCACAGGCTCCTGACCTCAATCTTCTTGAACACCTTTGGGATGAATTAGAGCCGATGCTGCAATTCTGGTCCTCTCATCTAACTGTGAACACACTTCTAAATATGGTGGAAGATGTTACAGACTAGTTAAAGTTGCTATTGCTAACAACTGTGGGTCCATCAACAAATTGAACCTTATAGATTAACAATAGGATGTCATCAAAGTTCAAATCAACTCGCCCTGATCTTCACCCCGATCTTCAACAAGTCACTGGAGACGTGTGAAGTTCCCTCCTGCTTCAAACGATCCACCATCATCCCAGTGCCCAAGAAACCCACCATCGTAGGATTAAATGACTACAGACCTGTAGACCTGACGTCTGTGGTCATAAAATCCTTTGAGCGGCTGGTGTTGAAGCACCTGAAAGATATCACAGGCCCCCTGCTGGACCCCCTGCAGTTTGCTTACCGAGCAAACAGGTCAGCAGATGATGCTGTCAACTTAGGTCTACACTTCATCCTGCAACACCTCGACTGTCCAGGGACGTACGCCAGGATCCTGTTTGTAGACTTCAGCTCGGCCTTCAACACCATCATACCAGACATCTTCCACCAGAAGCTCACCCAGCTCCAAGTCCCATCCTCCACTCCCACACCAGGTCAATAAGTACTGGTGCCCCCCAGGGGTGTGTTCTATCCCCACTCCTCTTCTCCCTGTACACAAATGACTGCACCTCATCGGACTCGTCCGTGAAACTCCTGAAGTTTGCAGACGACACCACTGTCATTGGTCTGATCCAGGACAATGATGAGTCTGCATACAGACAGGAGATGGATTGGCTGATACACTGGTGTTGTGAGAACTACCTTGAACTCAACCCACTCAAGACTGTGGAAATGGTGGTGGACTTTCGGAAAACACCACCCCATACACCATACACCATACCCCTCAACATCCTCAACAACACCGTGTCAGCTGTGGACCACTTCAGGTTCCTAGGAACCACCATCTCTGAGGACCTGAGATGGTCCTCACACATAGACAATGTTCAGAAGAAGGCCCAGCAGAGACTGCACTTCCTGAGGCAACTCAAGAAGTTCAACCTCCCACAGGAGCTGCTGGTCATCTTCTACACTGCCATCATTCAGTCTGTCCTGTCTTCATCCATCTCAGTGTGGTTTGGCTCATCCACAAAACAGGACAGGTCCAGACTGCAACAAATAATCAGGACTGCAGAGAGAATAATCAGGGCTGACCTTCCCTCCATCCAGGACTTATACAGGTCTAGGGTCAGAAAAAGAGCTGCTAAAATCTCTGCAGACCCCACACACCCTGCACATAAACTGTTCAGAGCTTTACCTTCAGGCCGTTGCTACAGAGCATTGTTTACTAAAACCAGCCGCCATAGAGACAGTTTTTTCCCCCAGGGTACTCTATTTAATGTTCTCTGTTGAACATTTAATAGAGTACCAAACAACTGCATACTGAAGTTGGAAATGCTCCTTTTTATATATGTATATTTAATGACCTAAAGACATGTGCATAAATATATCTTATAACGAATTTAAAAAAAACAAAAAAAATCCCAGAGAGCAAAGTGTACTGGAGTCAAATTCCTTGTTTGTATGTACGAACTTGGCAATAAAGCTGATTCTGATTCTGATGAACATGTAAAAGAAGATAGACAAATACTTGGCAATATAGTGTCCAATAAAGTTTTGAACAAATGTGGAAAAGTTAAAGGGATATAAATAGAGTTGCAAGGCACTGTATATGAAACAGGGTTTTTATTAGCAAGTAGGTAAATGCAGGGAAAATTGTGGACTTTTACATTTTCATTTGCCAGCAATGATCTCATTGTCATGACTCATGACAATGAGCCTACGTTTATAGGGGGATGGGTGTCGACGAGACCTAAAATGATCATATCTGACTGAGGTAACATAATGTCTTTAATGTAACTCTATCCTTCTTTAGATATTGTTAAATCTGTCAACCTATGTAAATGATTAGAATGGTTCTACTTGTATTTACCTAATTCAGTAACGTGTAGTTCACACAGAGGACACAGAGGACAAACTAAATACAGAGTTGTTACTTGAAGTTAGGTCTACCCAGATCCTGAAAATGTCAGTGTGTTAGATTGAATTATCACCAAAGTGACTGATAAGGGAAGAACTCTTTCATCCCATCACTGTGTGGTCAGTGAAGACAGGTCAGATCATATGTGGAAGCCCAGGAAACCACCTTCCTCCATAAAGTAAATAAGTCAACATGTAAGTCAGGGAGTGCAAAGTCTGACACATTTGATAAGAGGTCGTCTGTTCCACCTTTGGCCCAGTTTTCTGTCCTCCTCTCCCACTCATCCTTCTGGGTTTGCCCTTTAAGTGATTGCCTGTCTAGAAATTAGATCTTTTAAGGCAGAACTCAGACATGACAAAGTAAGATATAACACCATAAGCTCAGAGTGACTTTTTAATTAACAAAACAGAAAACATTTCATCAGAGCATTTCAAAACAATTCATCGTTCTCTGGCACTCATTTGATGCAATTTCAACCACCACTGAATCTGAACTGTTGCAATCAACTTTTTAAAAAACAGATAAAAAAATTGACCCTTAACTTTAAAAATTAGGAGTTTGAATCAAAATTTTACAAAACAATGAGTTTATACTTGTCTATTTTCAGAAATTCTAATTTATATTAAAGTGTTGATAAAAGACATAAGTAAGTGACATCAATTACCATTTTCAGAGTTATATAATAATTACCTCTTTCAAATAAAAAAATAGTAAGACAACTAAAAAAGTACACACTAAATACAGTGGATACAAAAAGTCCAGACACCCCTGTTATGCCTTATTTTACGTAAAAAAGATGACAGTAAAATAGGTTAGTTCAAAACATTTTCAGGCTTCCTTGATGCATCTTGATGAGGCATTATTTTGCCACTCTACCTTGCAAAATTCTCTAAAGCTATCAAATTATAGGACATCTCTTGTCCACAACACCTCTTCAAGTGACCCCACAGATTTTTTGTCAAACTGAGTTCTAGATTCTGTCTTGGCCATTTCTAAAATGATATTTTTCTACATGTGAAGTTATTGTTTGTTTATTTTGATGTATGGTCACAGTAACACTGAAAAATGTCATCCCTCTGCATCTTTGGCCTTTTTAGCAGACACCAGAATGTCTTGTTTTAAAAACTGACTAGTTTTTAAAACTGTTCATGATTGTGACGAAAAACAACGCTCGAGCATCTCCATGAAACTCCCTCCCAGGCTATCATCATGTTTAGTCAGTATCATGTTCTTTTGTGATGTGCAGTGTTGTTTACTGTCAACTCATCTTTTGGAACTGTGGCCAAAAGTTGAACTGACATCAGACCATAACAAAGTCATCATCATTGTTTTGGTAGATTTTAGCATGGCCTGGATGTTTAGCCTCTTCGGGGTGAGTTGACTTTTGAGAACCACTGTATGTTTCAAAGGCATAAACAGGAGGGATCAAAGGTTAATTACCCTGTCTGCATAAACAAAAGTCCCTGATAATTCTCTGCTACAACATTAGCAGGACTGATTTAATCGGGGTGGATTTCATCATTTCTCTTACATGTCGTCAGTATGTGGTCGTAGCCTCTTGGCGCGATGGGGATTCAGAGTCACACTAGCTATGTGGCCTGTAATTGGGTCTACATGGAAATGACTGATTCCATCTTCCTGACTGCTGTTCAGAGACGCAGAGTCCAAACCAGAATGGTCTTGTTTTACCGCCAGCTTCCCCATCAGGTTTGTGATGTCTTCCGATCTCTGCTCTTCTGGGAAATGCTGGTCCAGTGGTTCTGATTCATCCTCGGTGGGGAAAGAGGGGTCGATAACATGCATCACACGTGAAGCCTGGAGGTTCTGTAGAGACCGTGACTGGACTGGGAGAGAAGAGACAGAAAAAATAAAATAAAATAAGGTTAAGCCTCTTCAGGGCTTTACTTATTATTGTACTTCTCTAAGCTTGAACTGTGCTTGGCAAGTGTGTTTGCCTTGGTGCACAGTTGTGAGCATGTTAAACTTCATCCTGAAACATCAAAGACTTTAAAAATTTTAAGACTTCCTACTGTAACAGATTCTGAACGCCCTGTTCAAAAACAAATTTCGTCCAGGGATAAAACGATGGCAAGGAAAATCAAGTTTGATCCTTTTTAACCTTTCTTCTCTTTGTTTGTTCTCCTTCCTCTTTCAAATATAAGACAATATTTAAGCTCTCCAATCAAGGTCCTGTTGCTACCCTCATTCCTCCTTACCTCAAGCTTTATGGACGACCAGCATTTTGCACAAATGCATTCATATGACCCGACTCATGACTTGTATTAATATTACCTCAACTTTAAAACGTAAAACAGTTTTTAACAACATGGTTCTGGAAGTGAACACATCCCTTTTTGGCCACATTTAAAACAAGTTCTATCAGGGAGGGAATGACTGAGAATTTTAGCACAAGTATCTGATATTTTCTTGTAGAAAGCAATCTTTGAACTCAAGGACAGGATCTGGCTGTCGGCTCTGCATGCCCTGCATGATTGGTTGGTATGCATGCTTTACTGATCATTTTACATAAAAAGTATTGTTTGAAACAGGAAAGAAATAGTTTTTCTTTTACAAAGTGGACTTTTTTTCAGTTTCCATGCTGAAAAAAAAATTAAGATCAGCCTCATAGTTCCTTGAACATGACTGCATTAAAAAATAAAAAGAGATGTCTTCTGGGTAGTGTTTCAGTCTCAGTTTGAGAATTTTATCTGGGTCCTGCCATTTAGAGGCTATCCTTAAAACTTTAAGAACAACGTCTAACTGGAGGAAACACATCAGAATGGTGTTTCTAAACCAGTAAGTAATTAGGATGTTTTCTGCCAGTTCTAAAAGATGATTTCTGGACTTTAATTGATTCATAGAAGCAAAAGATAAGCAGTATTAATGAAAATTAAAAGATCAGATTGTAAAATAATTCCATGCAGTCTATGCAACTATCTACTGTTCAAGATTTTAATATGTTGTATATATTGTATATTGTAAAAATAAAAGATTGTAAGGTTTCTAACAGTGAGTAATAGCAGTATGCTCACATCCCACCTCCTCCTGCCTTGAGTCTGCCTTCTGTGACATCCCTGCCCTTCCTTTTGTACAGTATAACCAACAGCCTTCTAGATCACTTTTGCTCTTTTCCTCCTAGTTATACTCCATGAATGAAATCTGCCAACATTTATTAACTTTGTTTAAACTTGTTTAAGAATGGAAAATGCAAATGCATTTGAATGTCAGACTTCTATTTATTAAAAAAATGCTGAAAAACATGTCTAATTTTCTTTCCACTTCACAATTGAATGAAAAACCTGCAAAATATATTGATGTTTGTGGTTGTAATGTGGAGAAAAGTAAAGAAGTTCAAGAGGCATAAATGTATTGCAAGGCACTGTAAAAGAACTTGCTGTTTGTTCTCTAAATTTTCAAGTAAACAGCAAACATTGAGAGATGAGAGACAGACTGTGAGGCTCTGTGGGTAAGACCCCTTCCAGCCAGAGGTTCAGGCTGTAGTTCTAACAATTTTCTCTGCTGTGGCTGAGATGTGCTGGATTAATAAGCTATGTTGAGCTGAAGGTTACTCACTTCTGACTGGACTGAAGTCACCTTGGCTGACCTTCGAATCAGAGAAAGGCTTGAGGCTGGGGACCAGGATCAGAGAGAAGGACAACAGAAGCACCTGGAAAATAAAAAAGGAAAACAACGGCGCAGAGATAGATTAACAATGGTTTTTTATCCTGCTTTGCTGAGAATAATACTGCATGAATTTTCTGTTGTGTGATGCAGTTTTTCAGCTGCACAAGTAATCTGTAAGTAGAGCCGTATTTCACTGTTGTGGGCAAACTGGCTTCCATTTAGATGGTGTATTTTCCTTCATGTGGGGCAAACATTTTTCAGTTCTCATGTTTTTGTCATGAACATTTTAACCTGGTTGTGATGTTTCAGGGGATATTTTCAAATAAAGTACAAAATGATGTTTCTGTTCAGAAATAGTTGTACCAGTACACATGTCCCAGTCTGGGCTGGCTTGTTGGATGAGTTCATGACCATAGCTTGCAGCCTGCGCAGCTGCTCCATTAGTGACCTGCAGAGAGACATAAGGAAAAAGGTAACCCAAAGAAAACAGACAGAGAAAAGATGGTTTCAGTGAAAGGGAATGAAAGGGAAAAGAGACAGGACATTTTCAGAGTTGGAGAAATCAAATGTCTTAACAAATTAGAGCAGAAGAAATATTTAGAAATAAAAACAAAGGTTTAATTTAAAAACCACTCACATGTTGCATTTTTCCAGCTGGGACACCTTTCTCTGCAGCTCCTGATTGTGGACACTGCAAGCAACCATCCTGGAGAGAAAAATACACAGCTGGTGTATGACTGGCGACTTAGAAAAAACATCTATTTATTCAAACTTGGCTGAATTTTCCATGCACAGAAAGAGTTTTAAAGATGCAGCTCTTTTTTTTTAAAGATGATTTAAAGGAGCATAAGGATGATATGGCATCTTTAGGTCAGTTATTTACAAACTGCTTCTGGATCACTTCAACGCTTTTTTAAAGCATATATCTTTATATACATGTAGATTCTCATGAGTTACAACAACACTCAGTTCAACTTTATTGATTAAAGTGAACATAAAATGAACATAAAATTTAATACAGGCATTTTGAAAAAAACAATACAAAACAAAAGCAAAATAAATGACAGGTTTACACAGCACCGTCCATTATTGGCACTTCTGGTAAAAGTGAGTCCTTTTCCTTAAAATAAACGCCTATAAAGACTTGGTGAACCCAAAATCTATCTCATTGTTGCAGCTTTCTAACAGTGAGCTATGAAGATGCTTTCCCTCTCCTATCATTAATGTCATAATTCTCCCTGATGCCTGAAATATGCAAGGGCTGTCAAGTAGTTATTTGGTATTTCCTGATTTATGAAGATCAACAAACATCTGCGTTACAAATAGTACGTTGGTAAATGGCCTGCACTTGTGTAGCGCTTCATCAAGTCCCCAAAGACCCCAAAGAATTATTCACACACTGATAATGGTAGGCTACATTGTTGCCACATCTGCTCTGGGGCAGACTGACAGAAGTGAGTCTATCACACAATCAGTGCCATCGAGCCCTCTATCAGCAGGCTCTATCAGAAGTGTCTTGCCCAAAGACACAACGACAAAATTCGTTTAAGGCATTATACATAAAAATAGAATTTAGGCAATGTTTAAGATAAAAGAACTTCCAGCAAAAACATTTATTCTCATTCATGTTGTTGCTGGCAAGTAACTTGGCACCTTACCGGCTCTCCAGTCCATCAATATATTCCTTCTTCTTCTTCCTGCTCTCCTGAGCGGACTGCTTGTTGCGAATCTTCCTTCGTATTTTCTTCAGAATCCTCTCCTCATACTAATTGACAGAGGAGGCAATATTTACATTTCCATGGTTAAGAAGACTGGACTCAGAGTTAGTACACTAATAACAATTTACCTTTGTAAGAGGCAGCTGGGTGGGTAGGGTGACGCCCTCCTTTGCCAAAAGCTTCTTTTCATCATCATTGAGAATCAGTTCTTGGATGGACTTTTGGGATGGCTGCGGGGGCTGAAGAAGTATGAATGTCAACATAGGAAAAAATAAATAAAAATCACACTTTCTGCTCTCGGTGGAGGAGGGACGCTTTTTCTCTGTCTCCCACCCCCTCCCATATCTGCCCTGCTTCAGCTCTGTGTCTTGTCTTTGGAGCCTCTTCTTGCATATCTTCCAAATTCTTAGTTATGGATTTGGTCAGCTGGTCTCTCAATGCAATTGATCAAATTTTCTCAAGGAGAAGACCCAACTTGTCCGGACTGGATGTTTTTCTCTGTATACACAATAGACTCCTGGCAGAAGTAGAGGATTGTGTGTTTGTCGATAATGTCAGTCGAGGATGTTGAAGATATGTATATAATTGGATGTTTGATATCAGGATTTCTGCTTTTTGGAGTCAGCGGTTACCTGGCATATCGAGAAATTCGGAGAATGTCAGCAGCTGTTCTGGCCATTGTAAGGCTGCCTGGCATGTGTGATGGGATCTTCACAGCGATCAGCACTCAGACTGAGATGTTACGTCAGCTGAATCACAGACTGGATGTGATCCTTACACAGGATCGCAGGCAGGTTGCGGTTCCTGGACTCAGGGGTGAAATGGGATAAATCTTGGAGAAAGTTGTTCGCTCGGATCTGGCGAAAGACCAGGAATTTGGCTGTTTGGATTCGCCTTTGAGAAGCACCAGCGAGACTCTGAAGGCTGACGGAAAATTAAGAGTCAGCCTAACCCAAATAATTATTGTTTTTCTGAATCTGGCTCCCCTGCATGGCCTTGATGGCTGGCTATCTTCAACTTCTCCTGGAAGTTATGTAAACATGACGCTCTGTTCCCTCTGCCCCCTCCCTTCCCTGAGAACATCTGTGGACCTGCTCAGAACTTTGTGGCCGGTTGATGAACATTTCAACGAACCATCAAGGACAATGGCCTCTGTGACAGTGCTTCATGGACTTACTTGCACACACTCACTTGCACACATACACATGCTCAAGATAAACTTATGCACCCCCTCACACCACCTTCACCGTTCCCGACATGATGTTATTTTGTAAACTTGTTGCTTCTTTGTGCTGAGGTTTTTTGCAATCTCAAACTGTATCCTGCTAAGGATAAAGTGTGAAATATGATTTTTTTCCCTCTACTTACCTAATGTGGCCTCTATTCTCATCTAGCAAGGGCAGCGCCTGTGAGTGGGCAGCAAAGCCTCGGTGACCCGTCCCCCCTTGTCTTGTGTCATGATATCTGTTTGGATGGGTTGTACTGGAATTCTAATTTCCCCTTGAGGATCAATAAAGTATCTTTGAATTGAATTTGAATTGCTGCTGGATGACATTTCTCCCACTGTCTGCAACACCCATCCCTCTTGCTAGAGGCTCACAGGAAGTAGTTTGATAATTGCAGCCTACTGGGCCACATTCATCACACTTATTTCATGACCACTTCAAAGCAATTATGGTGTGAGAATTTGAACTGGTTTCCTCCACTTTCTCCTTCATCTTATTAAACCCTGGGTGGGAAGATGAGGTCAATTCACAGAATGAGCTGAAATCCGTTCTGAACACCTTCAAGATTTGCAATCAGTAAATCTGCTTGTGTTGGTCTCCACTTAATGATGGCAATTTTTTTTAAAATAAATGAGTAAAGTATGTAGTATGATGGAGCAACAAACATTTCCTCTATAAAACATACTCTATCGAATTTCCATAAATGCAAAGTCTCCTCAAATAATTGAGGTCAAATCATTAGGGAATAATCACATTTAGGAGGTTCAAGAAAAAATCAATTTCAACAGAATGCTAACTCAGATCTTTGGTTTACTCCCCTCAGAAAACAGCCCGTGTTTGCTGCATATTCAGAAGTTCCTTCTAAAAATAGCAAAGAAACAAAAAAGACAATAAAAAACTGGGATCACATTTGCATTCCAAAGGCCTTTCTATGGGAATGATGCATGTTTCTATGCTTGTTTTCACCAAAGTACTCACCCACACACATGCAGAGGAAAAACTAAATATGATCTGAATCAAAGACCCGTGAGATGCAGCAGCTCCCTCCCCCGCCCCTCCTCACCACCTGTACCATCTCCACTGACTCTGCCAAATAGAACTGAGGCTGTACCTACCGGTTCCGGTGTGCCAGACAGCAGCAGATCCTTGACAGTCAGGGGGAAGCCAGGCAACAGTTGTGGTCGCTGTGCATCTGAGGGATACCGCGTGATCCTTGCTCTCCCCACTGGGAAGCCGAGCTCCCAGCCATCTGCACCCACACAGAGATGAAAACATTGATAAGACATCAAGGCAACAGGAAAAATAAAAAAGACATGCACACTGCAGTGTTGTCTTTCTGTTTTAAACAATAAGAGAACACATCAGAAATTACCTTTAACACTTAAAAACTGCACAACCAGGACCTTGTTCAGTTGATCCAAGATATGTACTTATCTCAGAAAGACAACTACTGTATGACAGTTCAGTTATATTAAGGCATTGTTTAAATTTGAGTAATAAATTGACAAAATGTTCATCTCAGATGTTTACATACACTCATCATCGGCATGAGTGTCAGACTAATTTGTAGCCTTAATCCATGAATTTGAACCATTCTGTTTTTCTGGGTTGGTGGTTGGTACAATTTTTATAGGTTTAAGCCTCACCTTGACTCGTCCAAACATTCTTATTGTCACTGTGGACAAATATCTTAATTTTTGTCTCTTTCTGACCATTAAGGTTTACTATAGAAGGTATTTTCCTTATTCATGCTGAATGAATGTTGAAATTTCACCCAAGCCTCGAGGCGCTGATTTCGAAGAAGTGGGGGTCTTTCTTGCTGGGCACCTTGTCTGACCATGTGGATGTTAAACTCATTTCATTGTTGATAGTGACACTGGTGTTGCAGTGTCTTCAATTTATGATAGGTTTGACCACGGTTCCTAATGTTGGGACCCCAGCCATGGGTTACAACAATAAAGGCCAGTAAGAACATTTTTCTAGAACTTTAAAAATAAATCGCATTAACCTACTTCCAGCACAGCCAGGAACAGAAGGAAAGTGGCCTTCCTGTGACGTCACTATTTGAATAAAAACCACGTGTTCCAACAAACAGATCTCTTTCCATGCGGATTCCAGACGGGAACCGGACAGGAAAGGCACCAAACGCACGTATGTCTCCTTGCTCACATACAACAAAGTTAAATAATGATTTGCTGTTCGAGTATCCTGCATTCATTCATATAAAGGGAGTAATGAGACAAGTGTTACTGGACTTTCCTTCTGAGGTGTCCAGAAGCAGCCCTAATCGAAGCGGATTTTCCCCACGGCCTGGAAAAGAAGGCTGGAACCGCATCGCACGCCTTCTTGTGTGCACGTCCAGTTAGCGAGAGCTACCCCGCTGCATCTCGGCCACTCTAGGAGCCAAACATGCCTTTGTCGTACGGTTCGGCCTAAACTTACAAAACTATAACTGCTTAAACACCATTAAGACCCATTTATCCAAAAGGTTTGGTTCTAATGCAAAATAATATTTCCTTAAATATTATTTTAATAAATAAAGGCAGCTAATTAAACACCATTGGGAATTAGTCATCCAGAAGGTTGGTTTTATTCAGCAAATTCTTTAAAATGTTATTTTATTAAATAATGTTTTATCTGATATTGTTTTGTGAATGGTTGTTTGAAGGTATACCAAGTTAGTTCCAAGACTAACTTAACTTCATTTCCAGATTCTTCAAGATAATCCTTGGTTCTCAGACATAAAGATTGCATGTTAATGTTGCATCACTCTTTTGGTCATGGTTTCAACCATCTTTGATCAACTTGTTTATATTGTACATAGCCCATTAGTCTTCCTTATTCGTTCACTCTGCTTGGTAGTTTAGTTGGGCTGTTTTAGCATAATAAAGGGTTTGTTGATTGAAATATGCAAATAAAAAGGTTTAAAACAACTGAAGCTATTACAACTAAGACGCAATGAACATCCATGTTTAGCATGTCACTATGCACAGTGAAGAGGATGGTGAAGAATGTGCAAAGTCTCCGAAGCCCCCTGTTGGAGAATTGCAAAAAATTTTTTGGCATTGAGATTATGCAACTGCAATAAAAGCTGTGCTTATTTAAGGCCTTTTACAATGTTTAACAGAGGTGTCAATGAGAATGTAGATAGCTGCAAATGCTGTTTTTTGAATTGGTTGCTAAAGCACATACATTAACTGAACATATCATTCTTGAATTTCTTGACTTATTAAAGACAAAGATTGGATCAACAAAACAAATAGTATATATAATTTATCAATATTAATAAGATATTTATCTTACTTGGATCAGTGGAAATATTTGCTTCTAGGGCTGCCTTGGCCTGTGGTCCTGTAGCAAAAAAGTGTTCATCTGGAGGGCTTTCAGGGCGCTGAGGACTATCCATCTGGTCTGATGGAGGGTCCTCACTGATCCCACTGTCGCTAGGAGATGGAGACCACAGCGGCGAGGCTGACACAGAATCACTCCCACTCAGAAGGGTGTTGAGAAAGTCATTGTCTCCCTGCTCAGCCGGTTGTGGCATCTGTTTGGTAAAAAAAACCCAAAAAAACAATAAAACCCAAGTGCTAAAAGCAGTCAGCCCTTGTGGGAACATACCAGAGCGAGAGAATAGACGATGTGTTGAACTCTAAATCTAGGCGTTATATGAAGATGGAAGCATGCTTTTTTTTTTATTGTAGACAGAGTTCATTAGAGATGCAACAGCCTCACAAACATTTGGCTCCTGAAATGGCAGACTGGGATGGATGCCATGCTGTCCTATTTCCTCATGACGCAGAATTCCATCGTTTTTATCAAACAGCCAGTCGAGCAGCTCGGAGCAGTCAGAACCCTGAAATTAAACATTTTAGGACATTGTATTTTGACTTTGTCTTCTTGTGTTTATAGGAGAAAAACACACTAAGCTCAAGCTTAACCTTTGCTCTGCAGGACATTTTAGTATACCCTTTAATAATAACCTTTATCTGACCAAGTATAGAACAAAACAATTCTTCAACATTTACCTGATCTGGGAAGTACTCCATGGTTTCCGTGTTTGGGTTAAAACCGCCAAAACAACTGAGTCCCAGTCAAAATATCCAGCTTTCTTGCTTTCGTTTAAATACGGACTTTCTGTTCCTCCAAAGATTCTCCAGTTTATTTCTCAGCTCCTCCGCTTATGTCCAAAGTTGAAACTCCAACACAACACACCCAGCTGACTGGCCAGCTTTATCGTTATTGGCCGTATGAAGAGATATCAGCAATCTAATTTGCAGCAAAGAGTACACAACTCATTAACCTAACAAGCTGGTCTGTCTGGAGCCTGAGGACATAAAATATCCAGTAAAAGGAGATACATCAAAAAGAGCAAAGTCTGGAGCTTGCTTTTTTTTTCTTTGGTAGTGTATTGACACAAGGAAGGCTCTGACCTTTGGTATTTATTCATAACACAATAAGCACACAACAAATAGGTTCCTTTTAAATCCAGAGTTGTTACAAATGTTTGATAGAATACAATATGCCGTTTTATTAATACTGCTTCTTAACAAAAAATTACCAGCTGATGCTGATTTGGCTGGATGTACTTGTATTTCCATAACCACAAGGCACGGGTGCAAATAAAAACTAGAGTGATTAGGCTGCTAATATCTTTGCACCATCTAGACATAGGTTTTTTTAATATAAAGGTAATGGAAAATAGTTTTTTCTATGGAAAAAAATCTATTTTTATCACAATTCTAAATGTTAATTGTTATAATTTATTAAAGGTTGCAAAGCTCTTTCATCATGTATTCATTAATTTATTTATTGTATCTGTACAGTAAAATAAACAAATAAATGCCCTTGGCTTATGTTCAGCATCCTATGGGGACAACGAGAAACCATTGCTACCAACTTAATTGTAGTAATAGTTTGTTTTGTTATTAAAAGTGATGATGACAGAAGCTAATAAAAAGGAATAGTAAGACATTATAATGTATAGCCACAGGTTGCTATGGAACATAAGTGCCCTGCAGGGTGATGAATGAAAAATATATTACACTGAGACAATGTGTACAATGTCTTCACCATTTAATCTGCATTCAACTTTTCATGAGATCCCAGACTGAATATGGTGGTCAATCTAAATTAGCTTTAGCTACTCTAGTATAATGACAACACTAATATGATGTTTAATGGTGGTCACGACTAATTTCCATCTCAGACCTTTACAGAACAAGGTAGTAAATTTCTTAAAAGTGACTGGATGACTGAAAAATGACTGGGTTACAGCGGAGAACTAGGTTTATTACAATTTAAATAAACAAACACCTACAGACACAAATAACTGAAAAGATGTAGACGCAGATAGCTCAATCATTGATACAAAACAGAATGGGTCTATGGAAGCAAATCGTTACCATATTTCAAATGAAAAAGCATTTTCAGAAATGCTTTTTCATTTTAAGAATGTGGCTGCATTGTTTTGACTCATAAATGAAATTAGTAATCAATAATCCTATTTGCATTTTAATTTTCTTCTTCAAGACTGCTCATTCCTTCACTAAATTAAAATGAAAAAGAAAAAGACATTTGAGATTTATTTTTTTAAATATGCCCCAGCAAATAGATACCAAAATTCAATTTGAAATGTAAAATTTGAAAATGAAAAAGCATTTCCAGAAATGCTTTTTCATTTTAAGAATGTGGCTGCATTATTTGACCCATAAATAAAATTAGTAATCAATCATCCTATTTGCACGTTCTTCTTCACGACTGCACATTTTATGCAATAATCAAAAAGAAAACAAAGCAGACATTGCTTTTTCGTTTTCGTGGTCTGCCCGCAAAGTACTGCCCAGAACTCGAAAACGAAAAAGCATTCCGAGCGGCAGTTCCGGTGGCAGACTGTGGCACCCTCATGGCAGCCTTATGGTCTGGGACATCCAGCGTGTTTTTAAGCATTTATTTATAATTTTCTGTGAGTGACAATTCAGAATAGCCGCTCGTGCTCTATAATAAACCGGCTGTTCGTGCAATAAATCGTCATCATCCTTTCAACACGTCACACATACACATAGTGCTATTTATTTTCCATGTCAAGTAAATACAATCACCTTATGTTATGGGTCTAAAGCTGTTTATTAAATAATAATCAATAATGAAATCATTATTTAAAGGTAACAGGCTATAACAACAATGACATCGGCAACCGCATCTGGCACTTTCTGGCATCCTCGCGGAATCCCCTGCCACCCTGCGGCAGTCTGTGGCAGTTCCAGTGGCAGCTTCGGTGACAGGCTGTGGCAGTTCCGACACCGTCAGTGGCGGAACTACCAGTTCTGCCTGCCACTGCCACAAATTGAGCTCGGCCCTGCTGCAATACAATCAATTTCTCGGCACGTTTGCAATGTAATGCAATGCAGACGTGCACAGCGCCCCCTACCGAACAAGATGGGTAGCTCGGTCAGCAGGGAGCTGAGGAAGAGCTGCTGCTGACGTCACTCTGCTGCGCCCGCAACTCGGAATGCTTTTTCGTTTTCGAGTTCTGGGCAGTACTTTGCGGGCAGACCACGAAAACGAAAAAGCAATGTCTGCTTCGTTTTCTTTTTGATTATGGCATAAAATGTGCAGTCGTGAAGAAGAAAATGCAAATGCAAATAGGATGATTGTTTACTAATTTTATTTATGGGTCAAATAACGCAGCCACATTCTTAAAATGAAAAAGCATTTCTGGAGATGCTTTTTCATTTTCAAATTTTACATTTCAAATTGAATTTTGGTATCTATTTGCTGGGGTACATCTTGAAAAATAAATCTCAAATGTCTTTTTCTTGTTCATTTTAAAGAAGTGAAAGAATGAGCAGTCTTGAAGAAGAAAATTAAAATGCAAATAGGATTATTGATTACTAATTTCATTTATGAGTCAAACAATGCAGCCACATTCGTAAAATGAAAAAGCATTTCTGAAAATGCTTTTTCATTTGAAATATGGTAACGATTTGCTTCCATACTAATATTGCTATATTACTTGCACAACCATGACAGAAGTCCTGATTCATGTGTTCTCTCTGTATTTGGTGTATTGCTTAGGTAGTTAACAGCACCGTATACAGACCTAGCAAAGCTACCATATAGTTTTGCTGTTTCCTGTATATCTGGATTTTTCACATAGGAATATGGAAGAAAATAAAACATTTTTAGTTACACAAGGCACATAACATTTCTGTGAAGTGTTCCAGAACCATGGATACCACACATAAGGTTTAGAGGAAAATACACTTCTCCAAAATCCCATCCCACACCTTTTTATCCACAGAATAAAATGTTGAATGAGTTTATCACCTGAACCAATTATTGTTGCAGTTTATCACATTGTTTATGAGGATAGGATTATTAAATTAAGTAATAATTAAATTAAATTAAAATAATTGTCAATATAGATCATATCTTGGGAGAAAGATTACCATCCAGAAAAACATGAATAAAAAGAAGCATATATATATAAATATATAAAGAATAAAATAAAACAACTCCAATCATTTGAGCTGTCAAAAAGAAAGCTCATCAGGGAGAATGCATTGAAAGATGTTTTGTCGAAGTAGCATCTGCAGCTTGGCAGAAACATTGACTAAGAGTGAAGGCTGTCATCTGGTGCTGCAGTGTTAGTGTTCTGTAATGAGTGTTCTACTAAGTTTACATAAATGAGGCATCACATAATCATTATTGCCTTGTTATTGGATGAGTGATAGCTCCAAAGGGCAAAACTCTTCAAATTAAATCTCTAGTAAAAAAAAAAGGCTAGTGTATGACTTCTAATCTCTCTGTTCATTTTGTTTTTTATTTAGGTTAACTAAAGTAAAACCAGATGCTCTGGGAAAGATAATGCATTCTGTTTGGTTGCATCAAACACTAAATAATGTTTTCAATCATGTAACAGTGGAGGATCTGGAAATTTAACAGTCGACCTTATCGAAGGTTGCCTGTAACACTGTAACCTCATGAAAGGACAACTAATGTTGTCACTAATTTGGATGCACACTGGATGCACTGCTGATAACCTGGAAGATAAGGGAACATCATGTCACAGATATGAGAAGAGAAGAATATGAGAAGACTTAGTGAGTGTGTTTTGCTGTAAAATAATATATTTCAGCCTGGGCCCTGAAATGTAAACTAACTCAGACTGTTCTGATTTGTTGCTCAAATATTTTAGGTCTTCATAAACATCTTCACTAGTCCTCCAACTTGATTTTACGGTCAGATGTTCACATCCATCACACTGAATGTATATCTTAATGTTGGACTTTTGAACCGTTTTATATTTAAGGTTGATAATATGCAATACACCTTTTAATGTTTGTTAATTGGACATAACAGTTTCAATTTATTTTGAATTTTCTGTAATCAACACATCGTCAAATCTATACATACATTGCTGTGGAAATAATGATAACCTGAGTAAAAACCTGAGAAAAAAGCTATCCAAACCAGTCTGACCACTTGGGAAACGAGTGAATTAACTGTGATTAAACTTTTTTTTTTTTTTAAAGCTGAGCTCAATTTCCCAAGCCAAACCCAGGCCGAAGACGTAAATAATTTAAATTGGACCTCCCTGACAGCTGCAAATTCTCAAAAAGTACCACATTATCTAAAAGAATTCAAAAACAGTAGAAAAACAAATATTGACATCAATCTGTCTGGGAAGGATTGCAAATCCATTTGTAAGACTTTTGGATGCCAGAAAACCAAAGCGGGAACCATAATCCAGAACTGGCAAAACATGCAGCAGTGGCGAACCTTCCCAGGAGAGGCCGGTCAACCAAAATTTCTCCAAGAGCTCATCAACGATTCAATCAAAAGGTTCCAAAACATCCAAGAACAATATCTAAAGCCTGGCAGACCTTGCCTGCCTCAGTTAAGCTCAAGATTTAACAATAAGAGAGAGAGACTAGGCAAAAATGGCTTCCATAAAAGAGGTCCAAGGCCAGGACCACTGCTGAGCCGAAAGGTCAATCTTAAATTTCCCCAAATAACATCTTGATGATCCCCAAGAATTATTTTGGGGAAATAATCTGATTACTGACGAGACAAAAGTGGAACTTTTTTGAACATATGTGTCATGTTACATCTGACCTAAAATTAATGCAGCATTTTAGAAAAAGGCATTCAGACATGGTGGTGGTAGTGTGTGTGTATGGAGCTGCTTTGCTTCCTCAAGATCTGGGCAACTTCCTATGATTGATAGGATCATGATTTTTCCTCTCTAGCAGAAAACCTGCAGGAGAATGTCCATCCATCAACACAAGACCTTAAGCAGGACAATGATCCAAAGCACTGTAGCAAGGCCACCTCTGAATGACTTGATAAAACAAAAAGAAGTTTTGGAGTTGCCTAGCCAAAGTTTGGACTTAAGTCAAATTCGGGTATTGTGGTATGACCTTAAACATGCTTTTCATACTCGAAAACCCTTCAACATGGCTGTATTAAAACATTTCTGCAAAGACGTGTGGGACAAAATTCCCCAGTGGTGATGTTGAAGACTTATTGCCAGTAATTGCAAGCTCTTGATGTCAGTTGCTGCTGCTGAGGGTGGTACAACTAATTATTAGGTTGAGGGAGCTATTATTTTTACCCAGAGGGCCAGGGCTGACCTGGCCAGCATTACTTTTGAAAACTTGTCGACTTCACTTGTGACTTATGAATAACCAGATGCAGCTCAGATGCGGCTCATCTTAGCTGGTTTATGACAGAAATGTGTTTTAAAACAGGCTAGAGTTTGAACTATCTAGCTGTTGGTTTAGATAAAGCTGAAGAGTTGGGATGTTCTCCTCCTTCATCCCTTTTCATTCAGTTTCTGCAGTTGACTCAGCATTATGTTATCACCACCATGCTAAACAGTTGGTATATTTAGGTTTGAACGCCCCTCCTTCAGTTCTCCTAAAAATCCCTGTCTTACTGGGGGCAGACAGCTCAGACTTTGCCTGATCTGACCATAGTTTTCCAGATGGCATTCAGTTTGTCCATAAGCCCAGTTGCAAATTTATGTTGGGGTGTTTGCTAAGAGGAGTGGTCAAATATCTAGCCAGAGGCTAATCATACCAGAGGCTTTAGGATGTTTATCATAAAAACAATGGCTGCAGAAATTATGAAAAGCACCAAAAACTTTTATTTGATGGCCATGATGAGTGTAAACAAACTTCTGAAACAAGCTCACCTACAAAATGTTTCCATGTTGCATATAAGAAAATAATATTTAGTGGTACAGTGCATTACCAAAGGCAGAATGATAAGAGAAGATTTAAAAAAGAAATGTCAAGTGAAACCTACAATTACTGAATAAAAACCTATTTGTGCTTCTTCACATTTTTGTTCACTTACATGTCTCTGCCTCTATTAGCTCTAAAACCTCTTGAATTGAAAAAAAAAACAAGGAAAATAATACAAAAATACAAACAATTTAACTAATTATCTGAAATAAATTCAATTAAGTTATGTCAAATATAGAATAATCTCACAGTTTTACTGTGTGAATCTCTTTTTAGTTGAACCCCATAAGTACTGCCACACATTTGTTTCCACCTGAGCCTCATGGGAAACAATCTTGAAGGTCAGAAGTCTGATGGATCTGAGAAATGTTAATTTGAAGGTGTTGGGAGAGATTCAGCCAGACATTTGTCTCAAACACCTACCCTTTTAATTAAATGACTTAAATGACTTTTGTGTCATAAAATGCTCTTTGCTCCAGAGAAGATCCTTTTTTCAAAGTCAGTGATGATTTCACACTCCTGTAATAAAATGAAGCCTGCAGAGTAAATTAATTCTACCGTGCCTGTTGTTGACGAGCTGATCTGACATTTGGCAAATCTCCATTAATTCCCCATTTGTTTGTCCCACTCCCCCCGTGTCTCATACAGTTTTCCATAAATCTAAGATAA
This sequence comes from Girardinichthys multiradiatus, assembly GCF_021462225.1. Taxonomy (NCBI): domain Eukaryota; kingdom Metazoa; phylum Chordata; class Actinopteri; order Cyprinodontiformes; family Goodeidae; genus Girardinichthys; species Girardinichthys multiradiatus. The sequence goes on from NC_061802.1 coordinate 31,955,355, forward strand.
GGGTCAGATGACAATGTAATCCCAAGCGAAAGTCATTGGAGGAAAGAATATGATAATGAGCCTCAGAAAACACCACCGTGCTGAAGTTTAGTCATGCAGAAGACCAAACGCCAATCATTACAGTAAATACTAGTCTGACAATAAAAAAAGAAAACGGTTACCCTGTGGTACCTCCCTACAAAAACAATAATAAAACATAACCCAGGGATGTGAAACAATCGCCTTGACTGATAGAGTTCTCATTAGGTGGAGGTTTTAATGCAAACAACGTCTGCTTTCATAAATATTGCAACACAATTTTAGCTATGCGCTTAATAGTAAGATAATTTGTTCCTGCATCAGTACAGGAGTGTTTATCACGCATTTAGGACATTTTTTTTAGTATTTGAAATATATCAAAGAAATATTTTTTGACAATAGATGGTTGAGTTGTCAATTACTGCATCTATCAAGCATAGAAATTATCACCAAACGTCTGACTCTGAGACTTCCATCAAATCAGACCAGAAACAAGACAATTACCACATTTGCCTTTAGTCTCTGACTCCAAAGTCAATACAAAGGCAGCACGAATGACTTTGATCTAAACTGTGTCATGTCTGAAACCCCTCTGTTATTAGAGGGTCTTAACGCTTCGAGAAACAACAAAAAAGGGACTGGTGAGGGAAAACCTTCAATTTAACCACTTTAATATTGGTCTGAATTGGACACACAGTTGGACTGATTTTAATTTGAAAACAGGGTGTCCCTGGCACCGAGGCATGTCTCCGTTCAGTAATTAATGTTCATTGTTGTTGAACGTTATTTTTACCTAATTTGTTTGCCTGTTTGATTTTGTTCAGTTACACAAAATTAAAAAAGTTGGATTTTCGTTTGAGACATGCTTTATGTTTTTTACACACTGACTTTATAGTTTTGCTTGCCTTTTTGGGCATTTCCTGCACTTGCCTCAGTTTGATTCCACAGCTATAAATTATGGGTGTCCTGTGTATTCTAATGCATTGCATCAAAACTGTGTTAGACTACTGCCCCTGTAAGCCAAAGCTGGAAAAACAGAAAAAAATGCAAGCATTAGATTAACATCATCACTCCAACCTTTTGTAATGTTTCTCTTTATTTAAGGGTGTTAATGTTTCTGAGTCATAAGCTGTTTGCAATAAGGCGCAGTAGCAAATAAAGTAACAATGATTCACATTCCATCATGTAAAATCAGAAATACAGGGCATTAGTGATAACTTTTAATCTGAATAAAATCTAATCTAATAAATGTTTATTTTCTAAATAATAAAATGTATAAAAGTGTGACATTTATTTATATTCAGCTGCCTGATTTAATACTTTGTAGAACCACCTTGTGAACATCCAGACATTGCAATTTCTTCATTGTAACGTAGCTGAAGCTCAGTCAGATCGGATGGAGAGTGTCTGTAAGTATCAATTCAATTCTTTCCACAAATTCTTAATTAAATTTAAATCTAGGCCATTCTAATCCTTCCCTGTCCTTGTTGGAAAAAAACGCTCCCATGATGCTCCCACCACCATGTTTCACCTTTTTGGATACCGTGTGATAGTTTTCCACCACGCATAACATTTTATATTTTCCACATGTTTGCAGTGTCCCCTCCATGGTTTTGGGGGATTTTTGTGGCTTTCTTTCAAAAATGAAACAATCTTACTACTCTCCTATAATGGTCATAGTTGTGGCCTATCCATCTAAGAGTTTTCCTGTTAACAGATTTTCCCATCTGATCTGTGGATCTCAGCTGCTCCTCCAGAGTTATCATTAACTTGATGTCTGCTTCTCTGTCTTATACTCACCTCCCCCACCACATCAGATTTGGTGGATGGCTACGTCTTGGTAGGTGTGCCTTACTTTTTCCATTTTCAAATGATGATTTGAAGATTATGTAAAATATTCAAAGCTTGGGACATGGGTTTTAATAACATAACCCTGCTTTAATGTTTCCTAAAACCTTAAAACTGATCTGTGTAGATTATTGGTCCTCATAATCCTGTTTGTTCACTACTACTAGTAAACTACTTCCTAAAAGAATAGAAGAGGCTGAAATCAAATATGCCCAATACTTCTCAGGTTTTTGTTTGAACTATAAATTAAAAAAGAGCTTAGTTGTACTTACAATTGTGCACTACATTGTGTTGATCTATCACCAAAAATCCCAACGAAGACTATTTGAGAAAATGCAAAAAAGCTTAGAGGTTGAAAAGTGGTCCCTGTGCTCTTTTCTGTGGCATGCATGGTTGACTTAGTGATACTTAGTGAAGACAATCTGTTTATTTAAAGAAGAGAGAAGAAGAGCTATAACCAGTGATGACATCTTTATCTAGTTTGTCCACAAACCCAAAATACATTTATTAGGTACATACCACAGGCATGTATAATAACTCTTGTATATCCTAGAGAGAATTTATTTTGTGAATATGCATGCTTTTTAACACAGACAAGGCAATTCTCCACAATAACGCTTCGAATCAAGAATAATTCATGCTGAAAATTTAAGCTGCTAGACCATGAAGAGCTACTGTTGGTCTCTAGCTAAGAGGTATGCCTTTTTGCTTGCCCTTCATTTAATCTTATTGTTTACTGTTAATTCGTTTTGTTAAATGTACTTTTTGGCACCATCCTCGTGTGCATTCATGCTCTGTTGATGCTGAAAAAAGCATAAAAATGAGGGAACTATTTATGACTGAGACTGTTTCTCAATGTTGTAAGCTCATGCTGGAAGCTCGGTGTGTAAAAGAAGACATTTGTCATATATTTTTATTTGTTAACAAAATGCTTCTTTCAACCAAATGTGGTTTTTATCAACTAAATGTAACTATAGGTGATATATGTCTACTTTCAGAAAACACAAGTCTCTGCTTTCTTATTAGATTGTGCGTTGAATCAAGCATAGCCGATGATGCTGAATGCTTCACAAACTGTTTTTCTTAAGATCAAGGTTTGTACTGCTTCATACCTAGCATCTTTTAGAGAGAAACCATTGGCTTAGGTCAAATTGTTGTCATGTAAGGCTCGCCCAAAAATGCTGGAAACAACCTGGTCCTTTTTTCAGTCAGGTCCTCTGCACTTTTCTGAAGACATTTTTGTGTCTTTGATGTTGTGCAGGATCTGGAAACCCTTTTAGCCCTTTAATATCACTATTTGATATGGAATTAATCAACAGTTCTGAGTAATTGTTGTGTTAATGAAACAGCATAACTAATAGTGTTATGTTTTGCATAATGTTTATTTGCAAAACATTTTTTAACTGCAACATACAGTCATACTAGTTATTAGCTTGGATTGAATTTCACTGTAACTGAATTGTTATGCTCCAAAGAGTAGAGTGTATGACCTTTATCCTTTCTTCTGGCATGTTTATGTGTTCATGTGCATAGGTAGGTTTTCTTTAGGTACTTCTGTTTCCTAATACTCTCCAAAGAGTCCATGTAAGGTTAACTGGCCACCCTGCCATATGCTTCAGCCTGAAAGGTATGTGTGCAAACATGGTTTCTGTCTTGTGAGTCCCTGTTAGCAGGGTGATGCACTGATGACCTGTTCAGGATGTTTCCTGTAGGTTGTGTTGAGAATTAAAATCATGTAATTTCATGTTATTAGTTTAGTTTGCATGTGAGAACATTAAACTGAGATTTAACATGAGTGAGCCTTGGTGAGACAGTACAGATCACACCAGGGGTCAGGGTGAAACAGGGGTTAGAAGGGTCTCGACAGCTGCAAGCCGTAAAAGCTGGCTGTAGGGACAATAAAGCAATAAATGTCAACTTTTGGCCGTGGTATAGATGCCACAAGGGAGCTTGGCTGATTTACAACACCTGCCGGAAAAAGGGAAGGCACAGTCAATAAGCTTTCAAGTGCACAGTATAAAGAGGTACCTGGAACTTGAAATGACAGAGACATCTGGGTAAAGACAGCCATGCTTTGCTGAAAATCCATCTCTCTCCGTAAGGGCCCTTATGTAAATTTTCTATTCTTCATGTAATTTTCTTTCATTGTGTTATTTTGTATATTTGTTTTGCATTAGAAATCATTGGACTTATTATCTTCCAAATTAAACTTGTGTTAATCTTAATTTCCTGCTCTTCATCTGTTCTTTCTCACGACATCCGGACTGGGAGAGGTTGAGGCCGCAAGAATATCAGTGATAGCAATATTTTACCTCAACAGTTGGAATCCAAAACAAAAGTAAAATCAATAGACAAGCCTGGGAGGAAAAAAAACCCAGATAAACAAAGCAGGAACTCATGTCTCTGGGGGTGCCTCTAAATCTTTTAAATAGACCTGAACACGTGTGCTTGATTATTAGATGTTATTGTGTAAATAATGGACTATGGGACATTGAATGTGAAATGACCAGGCCAGGAAGGCTCAAGTCAGGTCATGGTCAGATATTGTGGCACCATGAGAAGACATATTCATCCGAGACACATTGACCATAGGGTGGGCCTAGGCCAAGACCCGGCAGCCTGCTGGGACCAATCCCATGATATAAACCCTTTCCCCCCACCGTAGAAATGGATCAGTGGTCCTCCCCACAACCTACCAATGCAAAGCAAAAGGAAGGGTTCTTTTATTTTTTCTGTCATATGGATGGAATTGTTTATTTGCCCAGTAAAGGACAAAGTAAACAACAGCTCAGACCTAATTTGCTACAGAAGTGGATACCACCACTGTAGGACTCTGCATCAAATTACCATTTCTATTCAGGCCCAATGGGTGTCACACTCTTCTGACAAGGGACTATCAATGTGCCCACACTGCCAACTCAGTTATCCATTTACTCCAATGTTTGATCAGATGCAGATTGCCTGATTACGGGCAGCTGCTCCCTGCCTGCTCCCTTCTCCTCAACACACTGGTTCACCTAAGGACCGTCAATACATTTCTGAACCAAACACGTTTCATGGTGTTATTGTTTTGTGTGTTTTGGGGGAAATGTTTGTGTGTCTGAACAGATGATTTATGTGTAAGCAGCTGATTCAGGATTAAATACAGCACACCCCACCTGCATGTAATTCAGAGAGGCTTCAGGCATGGTTTATGATTTTTAAAAAGTAAAATTATATTTCGGTATGTCCCGCTTTGGCCATTGGGATCCTTAATATTATTGAAGTCGCTCTTGAGTTTTATTAACTCTGCACTATCTCAGCGAAAACCTTCTTATTTCTCCTGGTCCCATGGCCCATTAGTGAACAGCAGTCTGTGCACGTCACATGTAGTCCCTTCTCAGGCCCGGTTCGTACCTGCTCAGGAGCAGGGACCAAATAAGTAGGTACTGGTACAGAAAAAACAAAAATGGAAATGCTCGCAAGGTGAGCAGAGTGGAGTGGAAAAGCAGCAATAGATGCTTCATAAGATTCTGTAGTGTGCAATTTTTGCATTAATATATGTTATTGCAAAGTACTGAAATGAATGCTCCAAATTTAGTCATGAATCAGAATGACCATTATCTGTTTTAAAACAAAAGTAGTTTTTATAATTTTCTGCACTCAAATGCTCCACTGGATAAGCAGGTGTGCAAATTTATACTCATTTTAAAACTAACTCCCGTTTGTGAAATTATTGAAAGACAGAGGAAGTATTATAATTCTGAAAAAGTTAATATAATTTAAAGACCTACGTCAGAAGACATCCAGGGCTGTTTATCTTTTAAACTAAAGGTACTTTAAGGTAATGTCAGTTATATAAATATATTTGCTGATTTATCACTTTCTCAAAACAACTATAATTTAAGTTGTTTCAAGTTGTTTAAATACTTAAAAGGTAAATACCCCTAGATGACAACAGAACACGGCTTCATGCCTAACAGATCCGTTTGAGTGTCCTTAAAATGCAAATGTAATATTTGGAACAACACTATATGGTTTTAGCTGAACGATTATATTTTTGTCACAGATATCCAAGAAGGAGATCAGAGATCAGCGAGGTAAGGCTGCCATCTGGTGGCTAGAAAGTGTTTGTACATTTTTTAAACGCCTCTGTCTTGTTTTGGATCAGAGGTGTTGAAACTTATTGTCAGGTGGGGCAAAATCGTCAAGTTGAATGTGGGATTTTTTGGACATCCCTGTTCTAGTTGTTTAAAAATGTCAGGTATAACTTATGATTACTGAAAAAGAGGAGAGATAGATAACAACATCTTTCCTATTTTTGCCTTTTTCCACAAAATTGCAATATATTGTTGTGACCCATGTGGAATCTGTGAGTTTCACAACAAAAATGTGTGTACAAGTTCAAAAACTGAATTTGTTTCTTTAGCCCCTTTTCCATTGCTTGTGTAACGCCTCTGGCTTTTCAAACACCTTGCTAAATCCTGTTACTCTGTGAATCTTACTTTTTAATTTTATTTTTCTTGGAGTACCTGCCATGCAACATCTTTTTGCTTTGCCATGTCAGCAGGTAAATAAATTCCCCTCTTGTTCAAGGTCTGTCTTTCCTTAAATCCTGCATTCTGGACCACTCCCTTAATTCCTTCCAAATCATCAGTTTTTTTTTGTTTTTTTTGTTTCATAGTTATTTCACATTTTTATATAGAAGCAAAATGGTTTTGCAGAGTTTAGTTCAGATTTATTCAGGGTTTATTTTTTATGAGATGTCTTCCTATTAGCTCATGCTTTTGTGATTAGTTTCTCAGTGTATTATTTTGCTCTGTCTTGTATTATTGAATTTATTTTTCTTAGATCTCTGTTTGTCTGTCCCTCATGCCTTGTAGTTTCTTTGTAACCCAGTTCAGCTCCACTCATAGTATTAGTCTTCCACTCTCTGCCAGAGCACCATACAATCTAAGGTCATTCTGCCCACCTGCGCCTGCACATCAGTCTAATTCCACTCACCTGTTTTCCCTGTTATTTAAGCTCCTGTTGGTCATTGTTTTTCCACCTGATTATGCTGTTTTTGTTCACGCCTTGCCTACCAGTGTCCATGCCCATTTTTTTGCCCCTGTTCATTCCAGGCCAAGTTTTGCTTATATATCACACCCTGTCATCTGCATGCCACTCTTTAGGTTTTTGCCTTTTATTTATTAAATCTTTTCAACTCACCGTGCTGCTCCTACCTACCTGGCTGCATTTGGGTCCACTCCAAGAACCAAAACATGACACAAGTGAAGAAGCTAAAAAATAGAAACTGAGGTTAGTTTGAGGGATTAAACATCTGAAAAGGCATGCTGACTTCTCTTTCTTTTTTCTCAGTAGAACAGATCAATATCGAAGACTTTTATGCTTCTTTTAGTGCAGAGACCAAAGGCTCAAAGACAAAAGTGTGGCACAGTCTGGTCTTATCTCATCACATCAGTCTGCTAAGTCACTCTTCCATAAAACTGTCTCCAGTGATGTGAGATGCCAGCCTCACATCACACCCTCATTTTCCTGGAACAACAGCTTACAGCTGAACAAGCATGTATTGCGATGCCCAACCAGAGTGCAGTGATGCATCAGACACCAAAATACATCTGAAAATTATTACGCCTGTAAACCTACAAGTACACTTTCGGAACAGCACTTAACCCACATCAACAGAGCCAAGTGTCCACCTTTAGATGTTGCCAATGAATTGCTCACTATGTTTAGCAAATGCACCTAATTAGTAAATGCAATTTAACCATCTTAAACAGTCCCTTGTAAAAGTATTCATACTGGTCACGATCACACATTTCTTTTGTCAGAATATGGTCTAAAGTAGGGTAGAATTTTCAAGTGGAAGGAAAATGGGTTTCACATTTTTTACAAATAAAATCTGTAGTGTAGCAGATATTAGTATTCAGCTTGTCTGAGAAAACACTTTGTAGAACCACCATTGGCTGCAGTAACAGCTGCAAGTCTTTTGGGGAATGTCACTACCAACTTTGCACATCTAGATGCAGCTTTTTGCAGCTTCTTTGCTAAATAGTTCAAGCTCAGTCAGACTACAAGGAGATCATCTGAACATTAATGTTAATAGCTTGGTATAGATTCTCTATTAATACTGTGTATATGTTTAGAGTTGTTCTGCTGGATGATGGTCCTCCCTATTAAAATCAAAAGTCTGCAGCCGCTAACAGGTTTTGTTCCAGTATTGCCATTTATCCATCCATCTTCCCATAAACTCTGGCCTGCTTCCCTGTCAAGATTCCCACAGCGTCCTGCTGCCACCACCACGTCAACCATGAGGTTGTTGTGTTCAGAATGATGTGCAGTGGCTGTTTTTCAACAATGGCTTTCTTCTTCTCAATCTTCCATAAACCCTGATTAGTGGAGTGTATGACTTGTTCTACTGACAGATTTTCCCACCTAAGTTGTGAATCTTAGCTCCTCCAGCCACCATGGGACTCTTATCTGCTTCTCTGATTAATGCTCTCCTAGTTTAGGAGCCATATCTTGGTAGGTTTAATGCTGGGGCATATTCCATCCATTTTTAGTTGATGGACTGAAGAGTGCTCAATGGCATAACCTAACCTGACCCTATACTTAATATTTCTTCCTAACACTAATCCTGACCTCTCTGCTGTGTTCCTTGGTGTCTTCATGAGGCTGTTTGTTCAATAATGTTCTCAAGCAAATATTGAAGCACTTCACAGAACAACTGGATTTATAATGCACACACATTTGGATGCCTTTGGTAATTATGTCACTTTTATTTAGGGGTAAAGGATTATATGGGGCCTAATACATAGGCACAGCACATTTCTTCCAAATATTGGGTCACTTCTCTTCCAGCTTACAAGTGCTACGTTGTGTTGGTTTGTTACATAACATTCCAGCAAAATGAATAGATATTTCAAGGTGTGAGTATGACAAATTGTGACAAGGTTCAAGGGGTATAAACATACTAGCAAGGCACCATGTTCAATGTGTTTTATTTGTGCTTGCTCTTCCCACCACTGGTCAAATAGTGTTTACTTTAGATAAGGATGAAATACCAATGCTTATGTAAGACTTTATCTCTCTATCTGAACTCTTTGTTCAGACTAGACATGACCAGAGTTTGACAGAAGAGCAGAAATGCTAAATTGTTTCCCACTTCTAAAGGTACCAGATGGATTAACAAGCACCAGAAAAAAATTATTGGCAACAAGTTTAATTGTGTGTAACTTTTTAGTTTGCACTAGCAAACTGACCTTTATAGATTTTTTTGTCTTTGCCTTCAGCTTGGTGAAAGATAAATGGCTTTGGTCAAAAACAAATAAAAAATAAACAACCCCTGAGCCCCTCCCCAATATGGACCACGTCCTTGAAAATAGCCAATGAACCTTCCTAAGAGGCTGCTGATCCAGCACCCAGACAGCTTACCGTACTCCTACTCGATATGAGCCATGCTGCACCCCTGTTTGTGTCTAGAGTCCAGATATAAGCGAGCTGCCGTGCTGAGCCATCCGCCGAACTCTTCGACTCCAGTCCCAAGCCGTTCCCATTGAGATTGCCTGCCACATTCTGCAGGAGCTTTGCCTCTTTTAATCAATACAGCATGAATGAAGCATAAAGTAACACTTTGAAAACAAACAGCACTTTCAGCAACTGTAACTTAGAGCATGCTTGGGGTCTGTGGCTAGTGCCTCAAATAATTATTTTCCCATTTCAAAAGAACAAGTGTACAATAAAAATGCTTTGTGCCGGCAAAGCTGCCACCTGCTGTTTTATTGACTTGCCGTGTCAATGTGTACCCCTGCTTTGCTTCTAAAGTTTCAATTATTGAGCTTGCAAAAAGAAATATTATGAGCAAAGTTCAACAGGCTGGAATGCTCTGTGGTTTCCTTTTCAAACAAAATAGCCAACTCAAAATATTAGCAAATGTTTTTTCCAACTTGTCAACCACACACTTGTATATCTGTTTCTGCTACACACCAGATTATTTGGAAGTGAGGCCTTCCTTGCTGTTTGGCTACACTGCTGGTGTTGGTGCTTCTGAGGCAGCTGAAGGCAAATTCTTTCGCACAGCGATGCAGATACTGGGAAGTTAAAGTTAGGAGAGGGCACCCCTGTGGTGCCATTCCTTCACAGCAAGAGAAGAAGCAGCAGCCAGTATTGATTCACCTTGCAGCCTTGATCCTGCTGTCACAGACAGTATATCACTTCATTTAATCCACTGTTAAATAGACTGTAATTAGAAATCTGTCCGGCAGATATGTTATATTTAAAGAGTAGTTTGTGGCTGAGCTGGAGGGGTGCCCCATGCGCTGGACTGCATCAAGTTTTACTGGAGCTATTTTGTTTGTCATGAAGGATTTTAATCTGAATGCTATCGACAGTGCCTGCAAAGAGACAGCAAATGACGCAAAGAAAAACTCTCTTGGGGGATTAGCCAGCAGGCTATTTGAAAAATATTTACAGTAGGTCTCTTAATTGTGGATAATGTTTGTTGGTCCCTTGACTGTCTGTTGACTGACAGAAATTTGTCACAGCAAATAGTTATTTTGTTAAACAGAGAGAAAAATCTGATGAAAGAAAAACAATATATAGACAAAAACAATAAAAACACAAGTAACAATGGCAAACCTCTCAGAAGTTAAATAAAAAATGAAGACATAAAATATTGAGAATATAGCTGCTGGAATACTTTGTATTGAACACTACATTAATATTAGTAGTAAGCATGTAATTCAATAGCCAGCTAAATATGATATGGCTGTGTTATTGTTATAAATATTAGTAGTAGTAGTTGTAGTATCAGTAGTAATAGTAAAAGTAGTAGTAGCAGTAGTAGTATTATCGCTGCTGTTATTTTCATCTGGAGAATTATATTTATCATGCTCCAATTAAATTGTTAACAAAACCAAAACTTTGACAACTTTCACAAGAAATGTATAAAACTTAAATATTGTGTTTTTTGCCCTTTGAAATGCATATGGTCCAAATGATGGAAAACTATGGTATTAGAAAAAAAAAAAGAAACTTTTAAATTATCTAAATAAACTATTCAAACAAGTTGATCCAATTTCCCACAAATAGCAAAGAGTTTTTTTGGCATCAGAGCTAACTTCTTTCCATCATGACAACCATTAGAATGTTAGGTTAAATGCATACTGATATATTTTACATAATATTATATTCAGTTCTTTCCAACAAACAATAAGTAAATAAAATAAATCAATTAATTATTTAAATTTAATGCAGTATTTTTCTGTTTAGACCAAAATGGCAGAATAACAAAAACATGAAAAACAGTGTGAATCCAGTTTGATGGGTTTTAACGGCATTATTTTTGTGGAGAAACTCAAATCTTGATATATTTAAGTACACTTGCATTTAGATTGATTGTCAGTATACTTATTTGGAACAATGTATCACCTGGTATGTGTTTGTTGAAATATTGGCAGTGTGTATTCAAAAATATAAGTGCATTTTAAATACAACTAACAGATTTATTTTTCACTCTGCCAAATTCAGTGTTCCTGCTTGCTGTGCTTTCTCAGCAAGTAGGAAAAATAATGTGATGTCCTCTGCAGAACTGAAGACTATTTGCATCCCTCCCTGCTGTCTTACATCCAGGTAATCAGACTCACCTGTTCATTGTACCAATAATCCCCTTTTAAAGTTATACTTATTATTGAAATGTGCAACTAAAAAACAGTTTTTTAAAAGTTTTCTGACATCCTTCATGTGTTTGTATATTTAGTCATCTATAGATCTACTTTTTTATGACCAGAGTTTTTACAGATACCTTTATCTTATATTTTTAGCAGAATTGCCCCTTAAGTAATAAAATCCCTCAGCTATTGACACATGTGTAGTTTTGTATGATATTTTGTGCAATACATTTCTAAATATAATGAATAATCAAATTTGTTAGACTGTTGTTTTGCTAATTTAGATTTTGAGTAATCATGTAATAATTTTGTGAATCATTGTGTCATAGGCTAAAATCACAGCCTAAAAGTACTTGTCAGCCTTTCATTAACTTGCAGGTATTGAGGAACGGGGTTTGCGTTTTTATAGCTGTCTCTGAACTTGTTACACCTGTAGCCACTTGCAATGTACAGCCAAGGTATCAAACAGGCTTATTGATCATGTTACTGTCCTCTTTGCAACATCCACCATCCAGGTAAAACATTTTGACACACACACACACACACTCTTGTTTTGCTATATGTAGTGAGGACCATGTGTTGACTCCCATTGACTTCCATTGATTTTCAGTCATTTTCAACCCTTTCTATGCCCTAACCCTGACAATAACCCTAAACCTAACCATTACCAGTGCTTACCTAACCCTAACCTTAACCTAAACTCAATTCACACCTTAGTCCTAAACCTAACCGTTAGCAAAATAGGTCGTGAGGACCAGCAAAATGTCCTCACTTTGGTACAAACCGTCCTCAATTTGATGGTGAAATCGGGAAAATGGTTCTCACTGTGATGCCAAGACAGGAACACACACACACACACAGATGTATAAACACAGATGCATACTCACATGCATCCATGAAGTTGTCTTCTCCTCAAGCACCACTGGGTGTCGCTCCAGAGCGCCCAATCCCGCCTCAGTGCGCTTATTCCCTCCAATATTACCCCCCTCTGCTCTTACTGTGTGTGCGGGAGCGTTGTGTGTCGGATAGAAAGTCAGCCTGGTTTCCAGCTGAGTGCTTGCTCTCTCACAGTGTGTGTGTGTGTGTGTGTGTGTTGTCATTATTATCCACTCTGCTCCCAGCTCAGAATGGCCAGATTCACTCAGACTGAAACAAGAAGGCAGCACCATCCACAGCAGCCCCAGCCCGCTTACTCCAGCCTGGTTTTCACCGGACCGGGGGTGCCACCGACACAACAACCACTCCTACTTATCCCTCACCAGCACCAGTACCCTCAGATCACATTTCCGAAACCCATGAACGGGTCAGAACCCATTTCAATTCATCCGGAGAGCGGCAACATGAAAGACCAAGATGCCATTAAGCTGTTTATCGGGCAGATACCGCGGAACTTGGAAGAAAAAGACCTGAAACCCCTGTTTGAACAGTTTGGGAAAATCCACGAACTGACAGTTCTCAAGGACCGATACACCGGGATGCACAAAGGTAATGTGTCGCGCCTAGACGGTCGCGAAGACCGCTTTATAATTTCCCATTAACTCTATTATTTTTAGCTGATGTCTATTTAGATGCGCGCTTTTAATTTTTCAATTTACGTCAAATATTAGTCCAAACAATTTGTCTGTGAGAGGCTTCTATTAGTCTTTGTGTTTTCCCAATATTTGGAAATATACAGCAATAAAAATAATATACAGCATTCCTAACCGGAATTTTCAGCATTTACATTTCCCATCAACAATTTCCATATTTCACAACACATCCTTCATTATTATGAGCGCTTCTTCTTTACGAACAATTCTTTACAGTTTATTTATTTATTTATTTTTTTGTAATCGAAGAGTGTTTCCTTAACGCGCTCCTAAAGTGGGACAGAGGCGCTCGGAAAGGATGCATTTTTAAAGAGCCTTCCCTTGCCAGTCTCATCTTTTTTTTCTGCGGAGGGGCGGCATCATTTATTCATTCACATGCTTTCTTTAACATCTTTTCGCGTGGGAGTGGGAGCTCGGGCGCAGTGCCGTCACAGCTAAATCTGTGTAATTCTACAGTGTCTCCGAAGGGCGCAGGAGCTGTCACAAGATGACGGACGCTGCCACGGAGATTGTGATGCCGGCTGCGCTGCCTCGGCTGAAATGGGGAGGCCGAGGCCAGCAGCGGAGGAGGGGATGTAAATTCACACTGTTCACTCTGTACAGGCAACAGAGACAACTTCCATCCTCCTTAAACCCAATGAAAGTTAGTGAGGAAGACATTACTGTGAGCTGATCTGTTCAAAGCAATCTTCACCTTCACCTTTACATGTTAGAAGTAAAAATGTAATTATAATAGATTATCCTTAATCTTTGACAGACTGTTCAGATCCATCCATCCATCCATCCATCCATCCATCCGTCCGTAATACCTTGCAGGATTGTGCAAGGATGGGGCTGGCGCGTGTGCTGGCTGGCGCTTGCCTCCAGCACTCATTGGGCAAGAGGCGGGGTACACCCTGGACAGGTCCCCAGTTCATCACAGAGCAGCACGAAGACTCACAGGGCATACACACACTAAAACCCAAGTTTAATTTGGAGTGATCAATTAACCTAGCAATGTTTTTAGGTTGTGAGAGAAAACCGGAGTACCTGGGGAGAACCATTACATGCATGGGGAGTACATGCAAACTTTATGCAGAAAGACCACAGGCCTAGATTTGAACCCATGACATTCATGCTGCAAAGCTACATTGGTAATATGTGCTCCAATGTGCAGCCATGTGATGTTTATCACATTGGCAAATGTATTCTTGACCTGACTTGAGAAGGGAAGCCCAGATATCCCAAGTTACAGTCCCCAGTTCTTCCCAGTGGCCAATTCCCAGGGCATTCTCTGGCCAGAAAAGATATATAGTCCATCCATTGGGCTCTGGGTCTGACCCTGGGTCTCCTCTCAGTTGGCCTGAAACCACTCAAAGGTAGACACCCAACTGACTTCTGTTGATGTGGAGGAGCAGTGGCTCTACTTAAAGCTCCCACTCTATTTCTATGTTCAACCACTCTGTAGGGAAGCTCCTTTTAGTATCTGGGATCTCACTCTTCTGGTCATTATCCATAACTCATGACCTCGTGAACAAGAGACCAAAATACTGGAACAGTAGTGCTTGAGGCAGACTGACCACTAACCTTGAGAGAGCAATCCACCTTTCCTTGTTGAAAGTTGACGCAGACTTTAAGGAACTAAAAACTAGGCAAATGTGTCAACATATCTTTTAACACTATATGATGCCAGACAAAGAAAGACAATGGCAATGATGCCTTTATGGCAGCTGCAGAACTTTGATGATAAAATATTTGGATAGCTGTTAACAATAAGACTATTCTCCCATGATTGGGTTGTGGGTTTGAGGTTGTACACACGTTGAAACGCAGTATTACCCTTTTGACTTATAAAATAGTTTTCATACCTTGGTCAAACATTTTGCAATTCTTAAATTTTTTTTTCCAGGTTTTATTGCTCAGTTCATTTTTTTTAGGTTTGGCTCTTGAGTAGTCATGAGTATGTTTACTTACTGGTATCAAGGTAAAACAAGATTTTTAAAGGTTTTTGCTTTAAAACATTCCTACCCTTTTATTTTAATAAAATGAGAGAAAAAAATGTCAGAGTGACTTGAGTTTTCTCCAGTATAGAGCACAGTGTAATATAGTGTTTCCCTTCCCCCCACATGATGTTAGCATCAGAACACAACTGTTAAACGTAGTGAGTGTTTAATCTATATTTTGCTCGAGTCTATGTTTAAAAATACCAAGTAAATGTTATAGGTAACATTATTATAACTGTAATAAGCAATATAATCAATTAGCAGCACTTTAAATTACGGTTGCTTTCTTTTAGATCATGTTATACATGTTTGAAATTATTGCGAAAATACCATGATACAGTGAAACTGTGTTATATTTGCTCAAGGTTGTCTTACTTCAAAAATCTCATAACAGCCAGTGCCTAGCAATACTAATCTGATGAATAAGACAACACATATATTTGGCAAATATAGGTAAATATTTGTTTTTCTGTAATCTAATTCATTGTAGCTGCTTATGTTGAAGACAGTGTTTAAATCTAAATTAATACCCAGATAATTTATAAAATCCTATGTGTAGCTTGTCCTATTTCAAAACATATGTATGTTTTAATGTCTGTTTTTCACATTCTTCTGTAAAAGTCCCAGCCCCAAAAGTGCACAGTAGACAATCATTTTACTCTGCAAGGCATTTTTATTTCTATTTTTGCAAATTTCTGTTACAGTTTTGAGTTTTCGTCTTATACTCCAACACTGCAGATGTTGACGTGTGCGGAATAATGTTTGAACAGGAGATAAGGCTTTTGTTGCAGTGACATTTAGGCTAGACTAATGATGAATATATATATATATATATATATATATATATATATATATATATATATGAGAGTCAAATAAATGCCATTTGCAAACATTGCCACATTGTTTAGCAGTATGAGAAGTCGCTGTCAAAAGGTGAAAGTGAGATTAAGTGAAATTTGTCAGTATTCTAGAGGCTGTCCACAACTGCCTCGAAACAGTTATACCGAGTCCCCTGTTTCATTCAAACACCAAAGGTTGAAGCCGTGAAGGTTCGTTCTGAATATCACCATCATACTCTTTATTTCCCTGCTGAAATGTGAAGCAATATTTGATGTCAGCTTGTGGAAAGGAAAGATTTATTTTTTCAATGTAGCCTTCATTTGCCATTCATGGGCATGTGTTTATTGTGTGTGTGGGTGTGTGTATAGTCTACAATATCATTGCCTTGAGTTGCGTAATGATTGCAGTATTTGGCTGCTGAGTAAATTTTGTCCCAAAAAAAAAAAAAAAGATTCAGGCTGTTAGACATGCAGCTCGACATAGTTCAGTTTCACAGGCCTATAGCTTGGATCTTTGTTGAGGGGACTTTTAATTCAAATGAAATAACAATCTCAGTGGGTCGTTAGTAGTTCCCATTTCCAGTTATTAAAATGAATAGTTTTCTGTAATGTTTCTTTCTTTCATAGAGGTTTCCTCTGATTTCTATAAAGTAATGTACCATATATATTCTATTAATTGGATAACTCAACCTTGGATTGTAAAGAAAAAAAGACTTTTACTTTTGTGATTGAGATGTGTGGTTTGCACTGCATTAGAGCGATTCAGGTGCTGTTGTATACTTTGAATGATAAATCCTTATGTATCCTTTTATATTGATAAACAATGTGGCATATTTAAAAAAAATGTGTATAAAAATGTTTAATTTGAGCTATATGAGGTCATCTCCTTGATCCAATGCAACATAATTTGAAATCTGCTTCTCAGAGTGAATATATACCCTCATTCATGAGCTTACAAACAACTAATTAATTCAAGATAAGTAGGGTTCATCAAATTAAATGTCTTAGAATGTAATGATGCCTGGCCACACAATTAACAATACATAATCAAACCCTAATATGTCAGTGATCTTTTAGAGTTAATCATGCTATTAGGCAGAATGGGATTATGGAGCATGCATCCTGATGGAAAGACTGGGACAGAACCCTCTCTTAGAGGTGCATTAACTCAGATGGGCAGTGCCAGATGCACAAATACATTTTCATTATGCTAAATGTTGTGCCTTTTGTCATTTTGATTTTTCTTTCACTCCCGATGCATTTCCGTGTTTATTATTTCCTTTCTTCTTTTTCTTATGCAACTATTTTTTCCCTTGGTAATCCATGGGGGAAAACATGGAATTAGTTTGTAAAGCGTGATAATAATGCATGGCCATAATAACTTGACTCAAGAGGATTAGCAAATGTGCATTGTCTGAAGCAGCGGTCTCCTGGGTGATCAGTTGGTTGCCTCCCTAAACAGTGGCTGCCTCTCCCAATTAAAAATTCAGTCCAGTCTGCCTCTTCAAATGATTAATTCTGCCCACGCTGTCGATGGCCTGCCAATTATTGTCCCCCAACTGGTATTAATAGGTGGAGGATTTCCTGATGCTGAATTTATCATAGCCTGTGGAAACTTCTCCCTTTGGCTCTAATTAGTTTATGTTTATAGCACATGCAGAGCACACTCTTAGACATTTATGCACATGCATATATGCAGAACTAAGGCTGTCTTTTAAAGTGTTGCTGGCCCTCAACTTCTTCTCTTTTTTTCCCCGTTTGCATGTTTTGTTTTTTTCCACCAAATTACCGTCCCTGCTATGAATAAGTGGATGTATTTATGGAAACCAAACGTCTCTGGACAGATTGTACCCTGCGAGCTGCCCTCATGCAGTTAAGTATCGTGCAATCAAATCAGAGCGAAAGAGCATACATGGTTCAGCTCAGCAGACAGACAGACAAACCATCCCTGAGTTGCTCCAATTTGCTGGCCAAGGCAACCCTGATATCAATATTAAGCTTGTGTCGGCTATCATTCTGTTAATGCATTTATAAATGGAGATATTGCCGTAGACCCCAGCCAGGGCGAAGCACATTAAATCACAGAATAATCTGATGAAATATTTATTCAAGTTTTTATTTTTTTCCCTCTCTGAGCTAATCTGATGGATAGGGTTTCTCAGCGATATGTTCTTGAAAAGAGAGAGAAATACCAGAATAATTCCACATATCATATACATCAAAACCATATAATAGGGTATTTTGAAAAAGCAATTTTCCTTAGATAGCTTTGCCAGATGAAGTTTGTGGCCTCAGACTTCTTTCTATCTTTACTAGCAAATATGAGTCCATGTGCTTGTCCATAATGTTTGTGCCTTGTGGTAAGTGCCAAAGATCACGGTGCTGTTGTAGGACAGCATCCCCCCTGAGGAAACAGATGGGGTAAACTCACAGAACATAAATAAAACTGTACATGTGGCATAGATGGTCCATGCACATAACACACTGATACGATTACATTGTATTAATTATGTAATATATTACTGAAACAGGTGTGTCTGTAAACAGGGTTTTGTATCTCTGTATCACAACTCAACTTGAATGGCATTCTCAGATTCCGCCTATACAAGCTGTGCAGCATAAATGCATTTGTGCATATATTTGCAAAAGCCTGTATATGTCTTTCAATTTTACGGTATTAAAGCTTTGACAGAGACTTCTGCAAAGGAAGCAGGGTGGTTGCAATGACAGGGGGTGGTCTCTCTATACCCAGATAACCCAGTCGCAAAGCGGAAATGAACATTTAATCAAGATTTGTACTAGCCACTCAAAGATGTTCCAAGGCACTAGTTATTTCAAACTCACTTTTCTATCATTTTTGTCTTGCTTACAAAAAATAGATAAAGAAAAAAAATAATTACATTTGATTATTGAAAAATCGTAGTTGTCTTTTGTAATTCTCGGTCAATTTGCCCCTTCTATAATTTGTAGCCCATTTCACACTCAAGCATCTCCATTTTGTTCCAACCTAATTTTATTTACTATGCATAAACAAAGTATGTCGTATCTTTAACCCTAGAATAGCAGTTTATTATCTTACTAGTTAAGTATTTTGATGAATTGTAGAGTTAAATATTCATAAAATTGCTAAAACGACAATAAGAATTGTTTTTAACTGTACATTATTTTCTAGAGATTTTATTTAAAATCATTATTGTTTTCATTGTGATTCTGAGCTGTGAAGGCCAGCTGCCTTATAAAGTATGAGAGATTATGACTCCAGAATGTCTTGCTAAGAGATACTGAATTATTATTATTAGTCTCATTACCACAAATTCTAACAGTAGATTGGAATATATTTCAGAAAATGAGTTTCAATCATAGGTTGACAAAGTGAGTACAAAGCATCCAAATAAGTCAGCTACGAATAGAACAAAACTGCAAATGGTAAAGCGGCGAAATGACCAGCACCCATTGGTGACATGAGTAACACAGCATTGTCTCTTTTCAAAAAACTTGCCATTCTCATTTCCCATTCTGATTTATTGTTAGGTTTATCTCTTGGCTCCTCTTGAGAAGTCTTTGGGGTTTTCGCCAGGAATTAAACGCCACACACTACTCAGTTCTTCTACTGACAATGATATCTGAGGCAAGCTACCTGCAGCTCAGGTTTATTGCCGCTCCCCAACAGGTCAGCTACAATAGTACACTGCTTTCTAGCTAAAGTTGCAAGCACACCACTGTGTTTTGTGGTTTCATCACATTTTCCAACTGTTTCATAAAATTACCTGCACCTGGCCACTGGCCAATTTGAAATTCTCCCCCTGGCTGACAGCGGATGGTGACCACACTCTTTTTACTTAAAGCATAACTAAGACAATTAAACTCTTGTCTTAACGCTCCTCTGGCAAAGATACAAAAATAGATGTTTTTTTAATATTATGCTAATCACTTAGAAAACAACTAACTAGTGTAATTAGTTTAGCTTATTACTTTAATTTATCGTTTGTGTTTGTGCTGGGAAGTGGAAATTTGTGAGTTCTAATTCGGATGAATCGAACAGAACAACCCCTGAAGCGAGCAATTTGTGAGCATGTCACACAGCTGTTTTAATTCACAGCATAAATATGTTTTGGCATGCAATACTAATAGCATTTACCATAATCAAGGGGACCAATATTATCTAATCCCACTGGTTTTGCAACTTGCAACAAAATGCGCTGATGCAGGTCTGAAGCAGGTCTGATGTGATTCCTAAATTTTAGATCCTTTTTCTGAGATAAATTAAAGGCAACAATAGTCTGTTTTTAGCTTTGCTAAATGGCTTTTCAGTTGAATTATTTTAATTTTTGCTATATTTTCCTCATGGATGAAACATAATTGATTAAATATTTCCTTACAAATAGCCAGTAATATTCCAGATTTAATAGACATCTGAGTTGTGTGGTCATTTTAACAATATTATTGAAGATAAGCAATAAGAAATAAATCCCTTCCATTTAGTTTTTTTTCTCTGACTTTGTGTTCAGAGTGTGAGGAAAAGCTAGTTTCAGGCTCTATGCAGTTATGTGCAGTGATTTAATTTAACAAATATGGAATAAAATCTTGTGTCATGGCCAGTGAGCAAAAGTCACTGAGCCAAGCAGTAAAAACACTCACATTGCAATCTTTAAACGTCTGTAAATATTGTAATAAGCAACAGGGCTTTCCTCATAAAAGATGCAGCAGCTCAACTGGTACTGACAGGCGCTATGGGCCCTGACTTCAGCATGAGCAGTGCTGCCTCACCCTCTCCTTCTCCCCTGCTTGTTTCTGTTGTTTTCCCCATAGAGATTGGCAATCTCGGATACCAACGAGGAAAAGCTATGGTGGAAGTTAACGTTTGCACACTAGACTCACCTGACTTTTATTCTCTCTCCGCATCTTTTTCTCTCAGTTAATCTCAGCCTGAGAGAGCCTTCAGGTGGATTGATTTCCTGCTCAAATGCAACATTTATTATGTCTTGCAGTATATAAGACTTTCAGCATGTTGTAAGTGCCAGTATTCCATGACCTTTGTGGAATATGCTTACTCTTAATGGGTGCCTGAAGCAGGGATGGAAATGTGTATATGTGCAAACATGTCTAAGAAAGAACATAAACTAACTTTTATCAGAGAGATTTATTTATGAAATGTCAATCAATTGTATGTATAGCAAGTTAAGTTTTGCCTTTAAAGCCACACCAAATCCTTGTGGCTTGGTTTGAATGGGAATTTATTAAAGCTCCTATGCTCATTATGATTTAGTGATACTAGGAAGGGGAAGGGGTGTGGGGTTCAAGAAGGGTAAAGGCCACCCCAAAGGCCACCCCTATATGGTGCACTGTGGCGGACTCCCAGGGTATTAGGAAAACTTGCGATATGCAATAATATTGGTCAATTTCATGATAACGATATAATCAATCAAATACCTAACAGTCTTAACATCATTCTGTTATGGATTATTACAAACAAAAATAATACCTAGTTTCTTCATAACTTTATCAACGTTCCACAAATGTAACTTCTAAAACATTTTTATACTGTATTAAACAAGCCTCACCAAATATATTACTTGCATAGAGTACCTGAATGCCTGGTACTTAAATGATTGCCTTTCTTTAATTGTGCTTCTTTGCGATTCTGATGTTGCTTACAGCGATATTACCACAAATAACCACAAAATTATGATATACAGGTCCTTCTCAAAATATTAGCATATTGTGATAAAGTTCATTATTTTCCATAATGTAATGATGAAAATTTAACAGTCATATATTTTAGATTCATTGCACACTAACTGAAATATTTCAGGTCTTATATTGTCTTAATATGGATGATTTTGGCATACAGCTCATGAAAACCCAAAATTCATATCTCACAAAATTAGCATATCATTAAAAGGGTCTCTAAACGAGCTATGAACCTAATCATCTGAATCAACGAGTTAACTCTAAACACCTGCAAAAGATTCCTGAGGCCTTTAAAACTCCCATCCTGGTTCATCACTCAAAACCCCAATCATGGGTAAGACTGCCGACCTGACTGCTGTCCAGAAGGCCACTATTGACACCCTCAAGCAAGAGGGTAAGACACAGAAAGAAATTTCTGAACGAATAGGCTGTTCCCAGAGTGCTGTATCAAGTCACCTCAGTGGGAAGTCTGTGGGAAGGAAAAAGTGTGGCAGAAACGCTGCACAACGAGAAGAGGTGACCGGACCCTGAGGAAGATTGTGGAGAAGGGCCAATTCCAGACCTTGGGGGACCTGCGGAAGCAGTGGACTGAGTCTGGAGTAGAAACATCCAGAGCCACCGTGCACAGGCATGTGCAGGAAATGGGCTACAGGTGCCGCATTCCCCAGACCTGGGCTACAGAGAAGCAGCACTGGACTGTTGCTCAGTGGTCCAATGTACTTTTTTCAGATGAAAGCAAATTCTGCACGTCTTTCGGAAATCAAGGTGCCAGAGTCTGGAGGAAGACTGGGCAGAAGGAAATGCCAAAATGCCAGAAGTCCAGTGTCAAGTACCCACAGTCAGTGATGGTCTGGGGTGCCGTGTCAGCTGCTGGTGTTGGTCCACTGTGTTTTATCAAGGGCAGGGTCAATGCAGCTAGCTATCAGGAGATTGTGGAGCACTTCATGCTTCCATCTGCTGAAAAGCTTTATGGAGATGAAGATTTTATTTTTCATCACGACCTGGCACCTGCTCACAGTGCCAAAACCACTGGTAAATGGTTTACTGACCATGGTATCACTGTGCTCAATTGGCCTGCCAACTCTCCTGACCTGAACCCCATAGAGAATCTGTGGGATATTGTGAAGAGAACGTTGAGAGACTCAAGACCCAACACTCTGGATGAGCTAAAGGCCGCTATCGAAGCATCCTGGGCCTCCATAACACCTCAGCAGTGCCACAGGCTGATTGCCTCCATGCCACGCCGCATTGAAGCAGTCATTTCTGCAAAAGGATTCCCGACCAAGTATTGAGTGCATAACTGTACATTATTATTTGAAGGTTGACGTTTTTTGTATTAAAAACACTTTTCTTTTATTGGTCAGATGAAATATGCTAATTTTGTGAGATAGGAATTTTGGGTTTTCATGAGCTGTATGCCACAATCATCCGTATTAAGACAATAAAAGACCTGAAATATTTCAGTTAGTGTGCAATGAATCTAAAATATATGAATGTTAAATTTTCATCATGACATTATGGAAAATAATGAACTTTATCACAATATGCTAATATTTTGAGAAGGACCTGTATTGTGCAACCATACAACTGCAGCTAAAAGAGGAATCCTAAGGTTACACAGTCTCCAACAACCATCTGACATTATTCAGACATCAATCAGTTGTTTTGGAGTGATGTTACAAGGTTAAGGTTTGCTAAACTGTACTAACTGTGTGCTTTGGTAAGATGAGTCTATCTTCCATGGACATCTCAGTCCCCAGATTTTAATCCCATAGATAACCTATGGGATGAGTTGAAGAGAATATAAGTGAGGACCCAGGTCTCTGGACAATCTAGACGGATTGTACAGAGAGGAACTGTCAGTGACCCCTTTCCCTGTATGCTTCATGTTGTGAAATGTTATTAGGAGAAGACTAAGTCTTGCCCTGTTGACTAAGGGCTGTTCAAAGTACTAAATGTAAGGGCACCAACAATTGTGTCACTGGACATTTTGTTGAAAATAAACATTTCCTAGGATGGTATTTTCTCCCCTCACACTGAATAATTGTACTTAAAATAAAAGGTTTTCAAAAATGATACACATGTTATGCATACATTAATTTTAAGGCTTTTAATGCATCTTTATCAGGGGTTCCAACCAGTTTGTCTGAATTTGCCCATTTCTTTTTTAGGATTCAAAAGGAGTGAAAAAGTTAGAATGAGTTTAAAAATGTATTTATTAATTAATTTATGTATTCATTTATATGCCATTTATTCTCCACAGGGTGGCAGTTTTTAATGTCACTCCACACCCTCCCTGTATATGACAACAGCATAATCTGTTCTAGGACACATTTATTTTCTATGGGTAGAGTTGGTAGGGATGTTGCCCTACCACCTTCTTGCTCCTGCACAAAGGTCAGAGCAATCTTCTATTAGTATAAAAAGAGGAATAGAAGCCTATATGTTCTGTTTGCAGAGAATGTGGCTGCCAACATAGCAGATTGTGCTCTTATAAAGTGGGTTATAAAGGCAAAACATAAAAGGACCAAAAGAAGCAGGAGGGTTTGACGTTTAATGTTAATGTTGTGTTTGAGTCTGGCTGTTCACTTGTTCATACTCGAAGGAAAACAAAATAACAAGGGAGGGGAGGGAGAGAGGAGATTTTAATGCAATGTTTTGTGATAATCCTTCTCCATTTTGGAACAGTTCAGGGAACTCATGTGAAAAGCCTTGTACAAGCTTGGAAAAATAATAAGTTATTTGTATTGCCTTAGTGCTTTGCCCTTGGAGGGCCTGCTAACCCCCAATGTTTTGGCCCAAAAAACAATCACAGATTAGTCAAGCTGTCACATCTTTCTGATTGCCAAATGGTTGAGCCCTTGATGTTGGCGCGAATGAACAATGCATGAATGTCGAACATGTATCTGCCTGAGAGTGCATGTAAACACAATGCTTTGTGGATATGCCTCAGCACTGCCGACCAATCCTTCTCTGTCACATAGCCCAGTGTGATGGAGAGGAATTGGACAGTGTGCTTGGGCACATGCATGCAGAGGAAGGGGTGGGGGCCCAAAAGGCAAATGACAGACAGACACATGGCACGAAAAAATGGATGTATGGGCAGATGGATAAGTGGAGGGGAAAAGATGAAGTGTTTGTCAAGAGTTGCAGAAACAAATGGCAGCTTTTATCCTGAGGCTTTGGGTGAGAGGAGTGATGGTTCAGCTCAGGACAGAGAGGGCACATCAGACAGGGTGAGTGGCATTTTGGCACAAGAGCACGGCATGGAGGGTCGAGGGGGAGGGACAGGGGGCCTGGCTCAGAAGATAAAATAATCACCTGGAGCCCTCTGATAACAGTAGTTTGACATAATTCAAATACTACAGCTAAAACTGCTGATGCCAATACTTCTCCTCATAATGAGGTTAGATTTAATCCTATTCCATAATAAACAATTACTTGAAAAACAAGTATGTTGCAATTTTGAAAATACAAATAATCTTTATTAATTTAAATTAAGTATAACTATCACTATTAGAAATTATGCTCAAATATTGCATCTACTAGATGCAACACAAAAACATATATATAAAAAATGGTACATGCAAGAAGTGTAAAGAGGCATGCTGCGCAGCAGGGCTATAAATAGGAACTGTGTGGTATTTCTGTGGTAAAATAGGTTAAGCTGGCATCGCTGCACTGCTGGCATGACATCACTGATTGCCTGCCAGCGTTACCTAAAAAACTCTCCCACACTCTGAAAGAGAGAGGAACAGGATAAAAGGAGGGAGACAGTGTGAGTAGCTATGGGGGGACTAAACAGCCCTGTCCTAGTCATTTCCATCTTCTGTCCTTGTACTTTCCTTTCGGTGGCCCATCCATCCATCCATCCATCCATCCATCCATCCATCCATCCATCCATCCAGCCAGCCAACCAGCCAGTCGGTCCCTGGTTTGAAGCTTTGTACCAGAGATGTGTCGCATTTGCATTTTTTGCTCATGTTTTCCTGCGTTTCACTTTATGTGATGCAAGCAAACGGCTTGCCAGACTGTGATGAGGAGAAGATGAGAGATGGCATTTGTGTTTCTTTCTTCATCATCCAAGATTAATTTGGTTTAATGAGCAGAGTATATGGACTTTATGAGAGCTCCAAAGTGGAACCTGATCTGAGGTTTAATGTTTAGCGGAAGATCGGATTTAATTAAAAAATGACTGCTCAAAGTAATTAATGGATGACAGGTTCCTATATTTTCTCTGTCTTCTCATTCTCCTCATTGAGTTCATTATACATCTATCTATCTATCTATCTATCTATCTATCTATCTATCTATCTATCTATCTATCTATCTATCTATCTATCTATCTATCTATCTATCTATCTATCTATCTATCTATCTATCTATCTATCTATCTATCTATCTATCTATCTATCTATCTATCTATCTATCTATCTATCTATCTATCTATCTATCTATCTATCTATCTATCTATCTATCTATCTATCTATCTATCTATCTATCTATCTATCTATCTATCTATCTAATCTTGTTTGTCACATCTTCATTAGGAGAACAGTATTTCTGGTATCCTCTGGGCTAAATGTGGTTTGTAGGAAATTTAAGTCGATGCAATTAACACCCTTGTGCCTGCTTGTTAGTCAGACCATTAGAGGTAATCATTAGTCTTCTTCAGCTCCAGCGGTGACATGAGATAAATAAATAAAAAAGTCAAGAAGATGGGACAGTATATATTTTTGGTATGTGTACTGGTATGCATGGATATAACATGTTTTACATACAGTGTGAAAAACATAATTTTAAAGGATGGTTGTGTGTCAAACGAGACACAGCTTTAGGCTTTAATCTGAAGTTTTTTATATGAGCACACATCCTCCTGGGGTTGTGACTCTGACAGAGCAATGCATTCTGCATATGATGGCTGATGTAGCAATAACTAGACATGAGTAGATCTAGTTTTTTTCTGCTCCCTTTCCTGTAGGGGTGATTTATATCTAACCTACCTTGATTTGGGGAATCAATGTCTTATCAGAATAAGTAGTCAATCAGAATTTGAAAAGAAAAAACTATTTTTATAGACTTACAACACTTTAAAAACGTGCCTGACATTGGCTTGTTACCAGTTAATTAACTGTTAACACATGATCAAACAAAAAGCAATGTCCTAAATGATTGGTGTTTGAAATGTGTGGGTGCCAAGGGAAATTATTTGCACCAATTCAAGATCGATTTTTCTTTTAATCATTTGACATGTATATAACTGCAGCCTCTGAACATCTAGAAGCAACTGCAGAAATTTCTGAAGATGGTACCACACCAAAAAAGGATTTTGTAAGTAAAATGCCCTGCGTTATATACTTTCCTTAAATAAAGATGTTTTATTGGAGCATTACAGGATCAGGGGTCCTTCAGGGTACTAACTCTGCTTTGTCTACATATTTATACATAAGTATAAAAATATGAAGGCTAAACTCATTTATCCTTTAACTGTATATCACAGGGTATGACTTAAGAGGGTATCACTTTCATACCTGTAAAAAAACACTTAATTTATTCTCGTTTTATGTAGCATTTTCTTGAATTATGCAACTAAATTCTCACTGAAATGTTCTATTCTAAAACAGCATTTATTGTATACGATTTCCTGAAAACATAGTAATGTACCCTTATTTTGACTCTGATCTCCATTTGAACCAGTTGTCTTTCATAAAATATAACAGATTATGACCTGTCAAGACCCATGAAACAAAGTAACCAAAAATAGCAACGATCGATGTGATTTTGGACGCGGCTACTTGTTAGCTCTATATCTCAGTTGATTAGTTCATATTTACCATACAAATAGTTAGGACTAAAAGTACCACTACAAACTGCCCAAATACCACCAGTAGTACTTGTACCACAGCTTGAGGGCCATGGCAACAAATGGAAAAAAGGACATAAAGAATAGATTTACAAATAAAGATGCCTAAATAAAAGCTCTTTTTTGTTAGCAGTCCTTTTTTGATGATGGCTATATTATATACACAAATAAGGAGGAAAGACATACTGCAGATAGATGAGAGGAAAAGACACATGTCTTTGCTCTTTATTCCTCCTGCTGTAGGTCTGTCCAAGCACCTTCTAAGTCTTTGAAGCGGTGTCTTTTAAGGTAACGTTCAATTTGTAAAATCAAAGGGGCTTAGAACTTGATCCTTCTCTTAGTCTCCAGTCATTTTGCAGCTGCCAGTCATCTATGACTATAACTTGGCTGAGATCTACTGATCTGTCTCAAAGGTTGCACTGTCTTTCACCTTTAGTAAGAGGAAAGGAATCATTTGACATATTGGGTTTAAAATGCAAGCCAGAGATATTACATAAAAGTGTTACATTAGTTTGACATATTTTTGCACTACATTTTTTTATACAATAGATAGCAAGAGGCAAACAATGATAGCTGAGCTAAAGCTGTTTTTTTTACGTATTTGTATTTCCTACTTGTAATCCTGTTTGTTTTTGTGAGTGGTTATTCCAGTTCATAAAGAGGAGGAGATGTAGTTTTCTGACTTTGAGTCAGGCAAGGGCTTAGAGAAACTTTTATTGATTTTTGTAAATCCCTCGGCTGGGGCAGGTATGGAGGGAGGGAAGAACAATGGCTTGGAGAGACGGCACTTGGCAGGTGAACTCTTGTTGACCTCCCAGAAGTAACACAGCAGGAGGCAGTAAGTGTGAACCTACACATTATTTACAGCCCCAAGAAATACCATCCATTAACAGTGACAATTAGCCTGTTCGTCCAGGATGCAGTTCGCTAGATTTCTATAGATCGGGCAATCACTTTAATAGTGTAAAGCTACAGAAGAGTGTGAAGGTGCATAAGCTTCCCTACATGGATGAATATGATGACTTCTTTACCTCTGTACTTAGCCTGAATATGTACAATGGATGTTTTGCATTTATGTGTCATTAAATATTTAATGCTAAAAACATATATACAGTATATTCTGTAAATACACTTATATAGACAGAGTCACTCCCTTGAGATGAACTCCTTGTTGGTGTGTTTGTTTGACTGATTCTCGTTGGATAGAATAGTCTATGAGAGCAAGTAGCAACAAATCAATGGATGAGGTCTTCTGCTCAGGGGTCAGAAAGAATACCACACAGGGTGAGGGTACTATTTCTTACCCTGATGATATACATTGATGCTCCTCGGTTCTCTGCAGGATTCATAGTCCCCCTGCTCAAGGTGATGGGATAATGGAAGGGAGTCCCGTAAGGAGAAGAAAGATGAAGGATGTTGTGAAGCTCAATGCAACAGATAAAGCGATGGGCTCTCTGATAAAATGGCGAATGAAGACTGGGATTTATTTTATGATCAACAGATGTTTGTAGAGGGTAGTTTCTGGCTTCCTTTAGGATGAGCGTCTATTTTAATTAAAGTTTACAAGCTCTGCCAGGCTACAGATTTTATTATACCATCATTACAAGCTCATTTTGGCCAGGACAGTGGAAATATTGTTCTTGGAGGGATGACTGAGAGCAATATAGGAAGTTCCTGCCAAGATCTTCTTTATAAAAGTTATTTGTCTTTTATCACTCTGAAAAGTGGTATATTGTCAGATTCAGTATATTTTGGTGATCATAAGAACCGAAATAATTGGTTAGAACTTTCCCTGGGACCAAACAGATGACCCTCCTCATGATCAGTCTGCATCAATAAACCAACTGTGTTCAGGTCTGGCAATGACTCAGGTCATCATCGCATCATTTCACTGCTCACAATGTGTGTTTCATCTTGCCTTCCCACTTAAGTTCCCCTAGAGTCCCACATGGCCATAAATGATGTGAGCAAATTATCTACCATAAATGATCTACTTTTCCTAAAAGTGCAAATGATGTGAGAGGTAACAGGCGAGATCAGTGCCAGGACTGGCTCTGTCTCAGCTAAATCCACAATTTCTGGCCAAGGAAATGCCACTGTGAGAGCAAGTTAACATTTTTTTTTTTTTTTTTTTTTTACACTGGGGTAGCTTGACTACTCTGGGGAATGGAGATCCAGAATATGGATAACATGAAGATATCAAAGGTGAAGCGGAAAAAGGAAGGCTGGGTTTTAAACCAACTCCATCCACTGAGATTGCAACTAACAGTTATTTTAATAGTCAACTGATCTATAAATAATTTTTTAGATTAGTTGGCTAGTCACAGTTATTTTTTATGATCTCCATCAACACTTTTTGTGACTGAAACTAACACTTCAGTTGCTTAAAACGTGTTTTAACGCATTTGTTCTAGTCTATACACCATCTTGTTGCCTCTTGTTGCTACTGTCCTATATTTAACGCCTTTACAAATGAAAACCAAGAAAAACATACTTTATTTGTTTCAACCTTCAAACTTTAAACGTTTTCTTGGTTGTTTGCAAATATTTTAAATTACAGTTTAAAAAGGGAGAGCATATGAACATGTTCTGCAATCAGACTTGCTGCCTTTTCTGAGACAATATTCACAGCATTAACTTTAAGGAATAAAGATGAAAGAATTATTCAATATACTCTTCAGCTCTCCAGTAAGACATAAAATTAAATAAAACAATCCCATTACGCAGCTTAACCTTAATCTCAGCCAAACTGTTTTGCTCAGTAACAAATGAAACACTGAAAGACACCACAAATACATCGGTAAATATCAGCTAAATGAATTACAGGTGTTGGACAATGAAACTGAAACACCTGGTTTTAGACCACAATAATTTATTAGTATGGTGTAGGGCCTCCTTTTGCGGCCAATACAGCGTCAATTCGTCTTGGCAATGACATATACAAGTTCTGCACAGTGGTCAGAGGGATTTTAAGCCATTCTTCTTGCAGGATAGTGGCCAGGTCACTACGTGATACTGGTGGAGGAAAACGTCTCCTGACTCGCTCCTTCAAAACACCCCAAAGTGGCTCAATAATATTTAGATCTGGTGACTGTGCAGGCCATGGGAGATGTTCAACTTCACTTTCATGTTCATCAAACCAATCTTTCACCAGTCTTGCTGTGTGTATTGGTGCTTTGTCATCCTGATGCACGGCACCGCCTTCAGGATACAATGTTTGAACCATTGGATGCACATGGTCCTCAAGAATGGTTCGGTAGTCCTTGGCAGTGATGCGCCCATCTAGCACAAGTATTGGGCCAAGGGAATGCCATGATATGGCAGCCCAAACCATCACTGATCCATCCCCATGCTTCACTCTGGGCATGCAACAGTCTGGGTGGTACGCTTCTTTGGGGCTTCTCCACACCGTAACTCTCTCGGATGTGGGGAAAACAGTAAAGGTGGACTCATCAAAGAACAATACATGTTTCACATTGTCCACAGCCCAAGATTTGCGCTCCTTGCACCATTGAAACCAGTGTTTGGCATTGGCATGAGTGACCAAAGGTTTGGCTATAGCAGCCCGGCCGTGTTCTGGTGGAAACAGGAGTTGAGGTGCACATTTAATTCTGCCGTGATTTGGGCAGCCGTGGTTATATGTTTTTTGGATACAATCCGGGTTAGCACCCGAACATCCCTTTCAGACAGCTTCCTCTTGCGTCCACAGTTAATCCTGTTGGATGTGGTTCATCCTTCTTGGTGGTATGCTGACATTACCCTGGATACCGTGGCTCTTGATACATCACAAAGACTTGCTGTCTTGGTCACAGATGCGCCAGCAAGACGTGCACCAACAATTTGTCCTCTTTTGAACTGTGGTATGTCACCCATAATGTTGTGTGCATTTCAATATTTTTAGCAAAACTGTGCTCTTACCCTGCTAATTGAACCTTCACACTCTGCTCTTACTGGTGCAATGTGCAATCAATGAAGACTGGCTACCAGGCTGGTCCAATTTAGCCATGAAACCTCCCACACTAAAATGACAGATGTTTCAGTTTCATTGTCCAACCCCTGTACCTATGAGGCTTTAACAGAAGTTTAGTATTCTTACATATACTGAATGACTTACAGGTGCACACTATTTACCGATTAGGAGACTTCTGAAATAGTTGGATCTAATTTAGGGGTACAGGAACAAAATGGGGGCACAATACAGATACATCTCATGCTTTTAGGATTTTTTGTTATACTTCTTCATCTTCTTGCAATATGCAATCAATGAAGACTGGCTACCAGGCTGGTCCAATTTAGCCATGAAACCTCCCACACTAAAATGACAGGTGTTTCAGTTTCATTGTCTAACCCCTGTATATCTGTGTTTAACTTGCACTCAGTGGTGGAACCCAGCATGAGTTTGAAAATGATGTGCCCCGGGAGTCAGGTGTTCTCTCCGGGTACAGAGCCTCAACCACCCAGTCAGCTGACAGCTGGCGATGCAAGCTGGTTGTAAGCGCAGCGGGAATGGACATCTCCAAAAACTATGGAGTAATTTTCCAATTAAGCTATATTTTGATAAACCAATCAGACATTTCAGCTTTACAAAGCTACATTCTTGCCTAAAAACATCATAAAAGTTAATGTTGTGTCACAGAAAGTTTAGTGTATCAAACTTTACTCACAATTTTTGCCGCTCTCCTCCACCACTGCCACTGCCATTTGAGCAGTATACTTCAACCCACACTGAATCATGGGCCACGACACTGGTGCGGTTATGATGCTTACCAGGCAGTTGAGGCTATGTTGCCCTCTGCAGTCCCCTTAGAACTCTATTTGTTATTTTGAGGTGTGCTGGTCATTTTGTCCCTCTGCATTTTTGGTCATGTCACACCTGGATACAACCTGGTGTTGCCTACTATGGATCATTTTGTAAAGAACTTGTGGAAATCTGTACCTACAGTACAAATGACGACAGTGAGACATTTCATAGCCACTTTGACTTAAAGTGATCTACTAGATGCTACTCTTAATAAAGTCAGGAAATGTGGTTATGTAACTCCAATAAATAATATTTACTAGCAGGAGGTTACTTATTATTTTGGTTTCATTAGACGTTCTCATTTGTTATATATTTCATATTACATGGCTAAAGTGGGCATGGAATTAGAGTCAATATTATACAACTTAATACAATTTTTAGGACCATTTATCCCCATATTTCAATAAAATACTTTACTGCAATCAAAAATGAACTGATTTGTCTTATCCTTTACTGTCCCTCACGGTGGAAATTCAGGTTTAGTAGCAGCAAAGTGAGACGCAAATGGAAGCATGCAGATTCACTCAAGGTAAAATATAATAACAAAAATAAGAAATAAGAGACTGTAATAAGGACAAATTTAATACATAAGGGAAAAAAAAATCTGTACTACTGTTATTAAAATTAGCACACTCACATTCAAAGAGATGTGTAACTGAGCACGATAATATAAAATATGTACATATAGAATTAGGATCCGACAAAATGACAATGTGTATTTAGGAAATGGATGTCGGAGTTAATACTTTACCATTTAGAGCTCACTGTGTTGAAATATTTTGGCACAATTGGTGACAATTGGCTTTTTAGAGGAACAAAATGAAGAAGGGTGTAGTGCTGATACCACAATTGGAAAGAAGCATGTAAAGGAAGAGGACTCACTCAGTCTTTCAGCCAACACTCTTTTAATTACATGCCAATTAAGTAGAGTCAAGATGGTGAGATTTAGATGATTTCCTTATACCAAACCTGGAGTTGCAATAGGTGATAAGACACAAGCGTGGAAAGCAGATAGGAGGTAAGGATTGCAAAGAGTTTCTTCTCTTCAGAGCTGAAATCAATGTGTGAGATAAAGCTGTGTTAGGTTTCTGTCAGATGAGGCAGAGGATCATCTCCTCACAGTGGGAAGGCTTCCCCCGGTGCTGTGTCAGCAGGCTTTGATTACAGTGGATTTTTGTTGTGTTTCAAACAATTTCATCATGCCCACCCCCCCCACCACCTCCCACGCACACTTGTCGCATTTGGTATGCAATGCAGCACAGGCAATTTGTACGTGTTTGGATTCCAATTATGGAGTTGTTAAAGCATTTTCGCCTGTGGCCTGCAAATTCTTATTAAGCCATACATTAAAGAGCACAGAATCACATTTAAATGGAGTTCATGTTTCTCTTTTGTTTCCCAGTGTCGTGGTTGTTATTAATTTATTTGCAAAGTCCTATGCATTACGCATTAACAAATAAATCGTCTTTGTGATTGCAATGCAAAATGCTCGTTTTGTATTCAGAGATAGGGGCACCATTTGTCAACAACAACAAACCCACAGAGACCCGAAAAAGAAAGAAAACCAAGAGCACAGATAGAGCCATTTCATTTTGCCCCCGCTGATTAAAGAAACAAACAAACCCAAAACTGCAGCTTTCTTCGTCTTTTTATTTTTTTAACTAGCTGATGCAGATGAGTGACAGTTCTTTTAACGGCACCGTGGTTAATTGAGTGATTTACTTGGTGATGGCAATTGAAAATCATTAAGTTAGGGCTGCTGGGACACACGAGGTCCTGGATGATGACATCAGTGTCACAGTCGGTGACCTCAAAGGTCCTGATCCTTGAAGAAACTCCATTACTGCCTGTTTTTCATACCTTGCTGGGTGCTGACACTTTATCAAATAAACAACTTCATATTTAACTTGTAATCCCAAAAGCTGGGGCTCACATGCTAAACCAACAGCTCCTTTGACTAAAGAAAATACACAGACATAAATCAACAACTTTCTGAGGCATTCCTGTAGACTAGAGACTCAACCACACACTGTTAAGGCACAGAAAATATGGTTAATGGATGAATAAAAGCGATCTTGTATGAGGCAAGAAAAATGGATTGGAATATTGTTTGTGTAAAGACACTTAATACATCACCACCCACTGAATACATTTGGTTGATGAAATGAGATCCAGAATGCAAGGGCTGCTAATAAACCATCTTCGGAGTGGCAGAAATATGATGCATGCTGACCCATATGAACCTCATTAATAGAACACAAGCAAACCTATTTATCCAGATAGTTGGGGCAAAAATGATTGCCTCAGTATTCAGTCTGCCTTTTTCCCATCTCTTTGCCTCTATGGCTGTTTTCTCTTCTTTGCTTTTCTCTTTTCGATGTATTAAGTGTGTACAGATGTGCCATATAATTACATGCTGGCTCTGCACTGGTTTGGTCAGATATGATATTCTTTACATTGGAATAGAACATTTCTTCCATTGATAACAGGTATTTGAGTAAATATGACCTGATTTAAGGGTATTAAGTTCTACACAATTTATTATTTATGCTTTATACCCCATCACACAACTACATATTATATATCAGTGGCCAAATAAAAAATGCAAATTCAGTTAAATGATGCTCCAGCATCACTTTTCGATAAGTCTGACACTGAAGTATACATGATGACACAGTTGCTTTTGATTTTGACACATGTCATTACTATGTATATACTTCACTGAGTCATCATGTAAAGTGTGGTTGATTTTGTGCAAGTGCTACTTAGCAATGACCTGATGATGTCGTTACTTAATCTCATGGTGCACTACGATGAAGACTCACTCACTTCTGCATTCTGAGTGCTTGAAATTGCTCTAATAGAAGGGCAGCCTGGCTTATTTTCTTATTAATTCAGCTAATAATTATAAAGCATTGACAATTCATCTCCAGATAGTCAGGAAATGCCTGGAAAAAGCAATGAGACAGTGACATCGTAGCAAAGGTTTATATACTTCTGACTACACACACAATACGCTAGATAATGGTCCATCATGTGTCAGATGTCATTGATGTGACAGGAATCAATGGTTTGTATACAGCAACATACAGCTGGCTAAAAAACAGTGTGACACAATCTTTAGTATTATAAGGATTTTTAAAGTTTATTTTCAGGTTAATTTTATTTTTATCAAAAAAGACCCTGAAACGTTTTAGGCACCATGGTTGAGTAGTGCATGGCAGCAAACCATTTGTGATTAGAACCCCTAATGTAAAGCCAGCTGTGGCTTTATAGTATCTAGATTGTTGTCTGTGCATCCTGTGTAATGCTTTCTGTATAAATGGCTCCACCACAAGCCCATGATACAATAATACCACCACTCTGTTTAACAGGCTTACAAAGTGTTCCCCTTTTACTTCAAATACAGCTTTGCCTAAATCATTTTAAGTTAACTGCATTTAGTTTTAACTCAAGCATGATTTTTTTTCTGTTTTGGGTTTAATTTTGTTAATTTGCTGAGAAGGACAGAGGAAATGTTTTCTTGTTCTTGACCTTTTATATAAAAAAGATATTTTCCATTTTGCAGGCGTTTATATTTTTTCCTGCTTATTCACTCAATATCTATTTTTCTAGAGCTGTAGTCATATCACTGTAGATTCATGTGTGTGCACATTTGTGTGTGCATGTGAACATGGCAGCACACTTGACATGTTGCGGTTGAAAATTCACCACCGAGTTTTACCTGTCTTCTGACCTGCCTTCTACTCTGTCAGCAATACCCCGTCACCCCCCTTTTCCTGCGTCTCTGAGCTTGTCTCCTTTTTCTCTCTTTTTCTATTTCTGTCCCTCTGAATATTTTCCCACTCTCTTGTTTCTTCTGCCTCTTCTGCTGTCAGAGCCATTCAGGATGAGGAGGACAGTGGCATGGCCTGCAAGGAGGATTGGGCAGGACATGGCAATGGGGAAAGGGAGGCTGGGCTCACCTAACAATTGGTTTAAAGAATTCTCTGCTAATCTCTTTCTCACCTTTTGGTTTTTTCCTCTCCCTTTCCCTTGAAATGACTAAAAACTGTCAGCATTTATTGTCCAATTGCCAATTTTTGATTATTTCAAAAATGTTTTGAGTGTTTGAGGGTTTTGAGTATTTTTACTAACTGTAAAAAAAAATGTTATGGTAATATAACTTTTCTTTCCAATTTGATACTTTTAAATACAGGTTTGCATATCTAGAAGATGTATGCCTATACAGGTCCTTCTCAAAATATTAGCATATTGTGATAAAGTTCATTATTTTCCATAATGTCATGATGAAAATTTAACATTCATATATTTTAGATTCATTGCACACTAACTGAAATATTTCAGGTCTTTTATTGTCTTAATACGGATGATTGTGGCATACAGCTCATGAAAACCCAAAATTCCTATCTCACAAAATTAGCATATTTCATCCGACCAATAAAAGAAAAGTGTTTTTAATACAAAAAATGTCAACCTTCAAATAATAATGTACAGTTATGCACTCAATACTTGGTCGGGAATCCTTTTGCAGAAATGACTGCTTCAATGCGGCGTGGCATGGAGGCAATCAGCCTGTGGCACTGCTGAGGTCTTATGGAGGCCCAGGATGCTTCGATAGCGGCCTTTAGCTCATCCAGAGTGTTGGGTCTTGAGTCTCTCAACGTTCTCTTCACAATATCCCACAGATTCTCTATGGGGTTCAGGTCAGGAGAGTTGGCAGGCCAATTGAGCACAGTGATACCATGGTCAGTAAACCAATTACCAGTGGTTTTGGCACTGTGAGCAGGTGCCAGGTCGTGATGAAAAATTAAATCTTCATCTCCATAAAGCTTTTCAGCAGATGGAAGCATGAAGTGCTCCAAAATCTCCTGATAGCTAGCTGCATTGACCCTGCCCTTGATAAAACACAGTGGACCAACACCAGCAGCTGACACGGCACCCCAGACCATCACTGACAGTGGGTACTTGACACTGGACTTCTGGCATTTTGGCATTTCCTTCTCCCCAGTCTTCCTCCAGACTCTGGCACCTTGATTTCCGAATGAATGCAGAATTTGCTTTCATCCGAAAAAAGTACTTTGGACCACTGAGCAACAGTCCAGTGCTGCTTCTCTGTAGCCCAGGTCAGGCGCTTCTGCCGCTGTTTCTGGTTCAAAAGTGGCTTGACCCGGGGAATGCGGCACCTGTAGCCCATTTCCTGCACACGCCTTTGCACGGTGGCTCTGGATGTTTCTACTCCAGACTCAGTCCACTGCTTCCGCAGGTCCCCCAAGGTCTGGAATCGGCCCTTCTCCACAATCTTCCTCAGGGTCCGGTCACCTCTTCTCGTTGTGCAGAGTTTTCTGCCACACTTTTTCCTTCCCACAGACTTCCCACTGAGGTGCCTTGATACAGCACTGTGGGAACAGCCTATTCGTTCAGAAATTTCTTTCTGTGTCTTACCCTCTTGCTTGAGGGTATCAATAGTGGCCTTCTGGACAGCAGTCAGGTTGGCAGTCTTACCCATGATTGGGGTTTTGAGTGATAAACCAGGCTGGGACTTTTAAAGGCCTCAGGAATCTTTTGCATGTGTTTAGAGTTAACTTGTTGATTCAGATGATTAGGTTCATAGCTCGTTTAGAGACCCTTTTAATGATATGCTAAGTTTGTGAGATAGGAATTTTGGGTTTTCATGAGCTGTATGCCCAAATCATCCGTATTAAGACAATAAAAGACCTGAAATATTTCAGTTAGTGTGCAATGAATCTAAAATATATGAATGTTAAATTTTCATCATTACATTATGGAAAATAATGAACTTTATCACAATATGCTAATATTTTGAGAAGGACCTGTATATGTATTTCAAACCCTTGTCTTAATCTGATCCATGTTTCATGTTCTATTAATTTGTTTCAGGTTGTGCATTCCTCACCTACTGCGCCCGTGAGTCAGCCATCAAGGCCCAAAACGCCCTCCATGAACAGAAGACACTGCCAGGGGTATGTACTTGCCTTTTTCCCTCCTCTATTGACTCCTCCTCTCTCCCCTCCATGATGGTCAGCTGTGCCATCTGCACCTGGCTGCACACCAGCCGGTATTATCCTGTTATAGTCACCAGAGATGAAAAACACTTTGGAAAGCTTTTCAATCAATAGCCTAGCCTTTTGAAGGCCAGTTTTCAACTATTCCATGTGTCTCTCCTCAAGGGGTTATTCTCAGGCATTGATCAGAACCTTCTCTGCCTCATACCATTTAACCAAAAGCAGAGAATGGGATAGAAATAGAAAGCTCTGTAGTTCATAGTTTAGAGTTCAATATAACCCTGTGAAGTAGCATTAATCTTATTTTTGCATTTTGTCTCCTGTTTGGGCACTTTGGTGCACCTGTGTGCCTCTGTTAGATCAGTGTTTAAGACAGTGGCAGAAATAAGACAACTGGGCCATACCAAGCTGCATCAATGGAGATCTATAATCCCCACAAACCCTAAGACCCCTAGACAAAAACCTTGGCACTCTCAACCAAAAGCCCTATTTTAGGGTAGTAAGGCAAAAACAAGAAAAAAACACTTTATTTCCACTAGATTCTTTGAAGTTCCATTTATCTTGTAAATTACCAAGTATGAAGCTAGAGGGCATTTTCTGCATTTTTGAGCTGCATTTAAATAACAGGAAAGAAAAAAATTAATCAGTGGACAAACGATTTATGTTTTTGGAAGATTTAGGTTTTAGCTAGGCATCCTGTTCAGTAACTTATCTCATTCCTGTTAAGGACATTTCACATTTGTGGTTTATGTCAAATCAGAGTCATATACTGTACATTATTATACTGCTTTTACTTTTCTCATTTCTAAAAAAGTCTTTAAACCCTTAATGGGTATCAACCAGAAGTGGTGAAAAAGGGAAAATATAAGAATCAGAATGTCAGAAGTCAGAACGGGTTTGTCTGAACACAACATATATTCAGCAGAAACCATTAGCAAACATATCTTAGACTTCTTTAATATAATTTTTAAGTACCTATAAAACAATTTTATTTTTAAATGAGGGATTTTACAGTGACCAGACCAGAAAAAGTGGAGATGCTTCGGTTTGCAAGAGATTAAAATTGGTACAAATTCTCTGAGAAGTAATTGGCAGGTTAAGCACTGAAAAATCTGATTTTTTTCTATGTCCTATTCTTTAAATTCATCGAGCAAACATCTATGTTTGGTCTATAAACACATCAACCAACAGCATAGACTTTGATGCCCTTTCATAGACTTATGCCTCATAGTTCCCAGGAATGAAAATTGGAACTGGTCAATATAGAAATCTAAAAGTCAAACCTGAAAGAAAAAGCAGAAATTGTCTCGGCGAGGAAAATCTGATTGGTGCAGCTTTAACATAAATTAATTGTAGGGTTATAATTCCTATGATCAATCACACACACACACACACACACACACACACACACACACACACACACACACACACACACACACACACACACACACACAAATGTCAAAATAAGATAATTAATAAATATGGGTCAAATGTAAGCCTTTAAAAAATTCAATCTGCATCCCAAAGCAAACAAAGACCTGAAGCAAATATATAATAAGCTTATCATTTTATAATAAAGTGTAGTAGAGGTCTGCCAAACAACATAAACTTAAATCAGGTGTGTTTGATCAAGGAAACCTGTAATGTTTGTAAAACTTTGTGCTCTAAAGACCAGAGTTGGGAAGCATTGCTTTTGGGAGTCCTCACTGCAGTGAAAATAATCCTCTAAAAACAGTTGAAACTATTGAGTCTGAATGTGGGCATGCTTTCCCATTTAAAAAATGTAAATTCACGATGGATTACACTTAGCCCAAAATATGGTTAAAATGTCATGTTGATCAAATACACTGACCAAGCCAAGTCTTTATTTAGGCAAAATTTAAACAGGACATTTTGGCCAAAAAAAGTCAGAATTTCAATTCATGATTCTGTGCTAAATCGCCATATTAAATGATGAACTTGGATGTCCAGTTGTGAGAGGGTAAAGCAAGGAAGTTTATACTTCAAGCTGCTGAAATTAACTGAATCACATTCTTAATAACAGACATACTTCTAGTAAATATGGTCGTGTCTGACTTAAAAACAAGAAGGCAATGACCAAATCCCTAGCTTGAGGGTTCAACATAGCACTCATCACACCAACAAGAGGCTTTACACTCATATGAAACCCATAAGTTGATACAGATGCTACATGTGTTTCATGTTGTTCTACAAATCGGGTGCTGCACGTGACAAAATAAAATTCTTTGACAAATATTGAAAGATGATTTGTACTCAGTTTTGCATAATGATCTGTGTTCATTGAAAGAGAAAGTTACCTATAGGTTCTACTTGTAAAAAAGAAAGTTTTCTATCAGCCTCTTCTTTTCCCCCCTCTCAGTCCTGTCCAAACTACATCCTCCAGTTTCCTCCCACTCCCTCTGCACCACTGTCGCTGCTCTTCCTGAGACAGACAGTGTCACAGAAATGTAACAGCCAGACATTGATGAGTGGCAGGCTGAGGTTGCTATGCTGTTCCCTTCCCTTCAGTTTTACTCACATATACAAACAGCAACAGTCTGCGGAAACAGGGACAGTGTGTGCTTGATGCTCAAGCTACACATAGATGCAACACTTTCTGCGCACAACTTTGTTATATGCCAGTGTCCCGTACAATCCTATAGGTCTATTTTACATGCCAATGCAGCAACACAAACTATTAAATTAAGGAAGAAATAGATCAGTGAGTTAAAAGAGAAAGAAAACAAATGCATTGGATGATGATGGGTTTGCTGCCTCTCATAGCTCCTCCTGTCCTCCCCTTTTGATCTTCCCTGCTGCTTAAATCTGTTGCGATCTGACCCTCGTTATTCCACTGTTTGATGGTAAGTAGTTACGCCACTTGTTTGTTTGCAAATCCTGCTTGATATGCACTTTGCCAGGGGCTATGATTTAAATATTGGAAACTAGGAAATCTTCAGAGATTTTTTAAATGTATTAATGTCTGTATTTTGTCATTTACCCCCACACATGTTTGATCCTTTGCAGGAGGTGTTTTTAACATATCTATACTCTATCAAACGCAATTGTCTGAATCTACTTCATGCAAAACCACCAAAATCCTATTGTGAAGGGTTCATTGGGGGGAAAAAAAATGGTGCCTGAAACAAACATTCCCCTAGGCCAAATAGCTGGTAAACATTGTAGCATGGTCACTCTTTTGTGTTACAAACAGTATTCTGTATTTTAAAATAAATTATCTGCTCTGCCTTTTTTAAGAGGCATGGGATAAATTATTTACAAATGAGGTACAAATTATCTACAAACAAGCAACAACTGTGTTTTGGAATAGCGTATCAAACTTGAGGTTTAAATTAGAAAATGTATTTTAAAAGACTATGAGAATTTGTTTGTAGCCCTCTGCAGGAAGCAAAGAGATACCAAAATTGTGAGCTTTGCTGTGATCTCTTTGGCACATTTTGAATTATAAAGATTTTAGAAAACATTCACATGCTCCAGCATCTGTCTTCCATCCTCTAAACATATTTATTGAGATTTGTAAATATTTATGTGGGTTTATTAATATTAGTTATATTTATTTTCCAGACCAACAAAACCTGCAGTTCGAGGCAATGATTTAACCATTTCAACATTGATTATTGATGAATAGTTACAAACCATATAAGGAAATATGGGTAATTATGGGTTTAAAAAAAGA